>NC_086444.1:509259044-509863544 GCF_028390025.1 Pseudophryne corroboree
CTCCAAGACATCATCCACACTCCCCTCATCTTGATTGTGAGTATCAAACTGAAAAAAATGTGTAAAATGTCAGAACATAATCAAAATCAGTCATAGCCGCATTAAGTCAAAACACATCCAAAACAAAAATACTTACCGCAGTAAGTAAAAGCTGAAATGGAATCCAAACTAAATGGTCTTGTCCACATCCAGTAAAGATATGTATGTCCACTTGAGCCATACAGTATGACATTGGGTATAAGATGCTGCAACAAAAAAGCATGTTGATTTGTTTGTAAAAAGTAAGTTTGTTTTTCCAAAAAATCTCATGTGTGCTTGAGGTAACATTGCAAAATACATATAAAAACATTACTATGTTTGTTTGAACAAAGCTATAAGGTAACACATTATGTATTACAATGTTTTTTTATGGTGGAGTATGTGTGAGCTACAATAAAACTAAAGCGTTTGCTTTCACAATTAAGTAACCAGACACATTTGCCACAAACAGGCATATGTATGTATTTAAGCTATGAGTGATGATGTTGCTAGCCAGAATAGTTGAAAGCAACAGTGAATGACATGTGTTCCATGTGTAGTGATTTTTTTACATTTCACAAACATATGGATAGCTAACGGAGATTTGTTTAACATTTCAGCTTCGAGTCCTGGGAACAGCATCCCTCCGCAACAACACCAACACAGTGACATGGAGGAGACAAACATCTTAGAAATGCAGCCATTAATGCAAGGAATGAGCCCCCCAGCACCTGTGAGTACACCACCACAGCAAAGCACACCACCACCACAACACAGCCCAACAACACCAGGAACACAAGGCCCTGATCAGGTGTTTTGGACTATTTGGGCTAGACAGCAGGCCACTATTGAAGATTGCCTGCATAAGCAGACACAAATGTTTGCAAGCCTACCATCTCACCTCAGAAGAATCTCAAGAAATCTGATTAGACAATATGAGCAAACAACCAGAATAGGCAATACCATGGAACTCATGCGTACAGACATTACACAGGTCATGGACAACTTACAGCGCATAATGGAAGAACAGCACAGACTAATGGAAGAACAGCACAGACTAATGGAAGAACAGCACAGACAACAGCAAAGTTATATGAGCATTTTTAAAAACAGTCAAAAGATTAATGAAAGTTTATTCCGAATAGTAGACAATCAAAATGCTGCTACACGTGAACTAAATGCCACCCTCACTAACCTGAATGAAACACTCAGATGCATGCACCAACAGCAAACAACCAGCAGTTCTGGTACGACTACTCCAAATATCATGCCAGTCTCATCACCATCAAGACGGTCCACCAGAGCACGCCAACATGACAGTGCTAAAGGCAAAGGGCAGGACAAGCAGCCACCAAAAAAAACGTGAACAAAACAAGTTAGACATTTGTGATAAGTAACTCAAAATAGTTAGCAAGTGTTTTTGATGCTTTACAAAATATAACACTTAGTTCCTTGACCCTTTTTTAACATCATTAATTATAAGCGGCCCAAAATACATTAAAAAAAATAGTACGCACATTTATTCATTTTCATTTTTTTGGGTATTGGAGGAGGGAAATGTTGATGGAGCCACACATACATGATAGCAGGAAGTAAACTGACCACTTGATTTTTTTCTAATCATTACTTTTTCTAGATTCCAATCATTCTCTTTGCCTGCAGATACAATAATTGCCAGCCAGGCAGAATGACTTTAGCAGGAAGTAAACTGACCACTTGATTTTTTTCTAATCATTACTCTTTCTAGATTCCAATCATTCTCTTTGCCTGCAGATAATCCAAATTACAATGTTAGTGATACATATCTTAGCTATCTTATCTATACAACATTACAAGAAGAACACAATTGAGTTGAGTAAAAAGCTTGTAATATGTTTCCTTTGTTTTGTAGGAAAAACATTGTCCAAATGAATGTCAGTATTGTTGGGACATGTTTGTGTGTGTTTTAAATTATTAAGCATGTTTTTACACATGATGCTGAAACAAACAAATATGTACTTTTACATAAAAAAAAACCTGTGTATAATAATGTATATGTGTGGCAAACTGTGTATTTACTTACACATCATCAAGTTTACAGCATCAAACATTAGGAATTAAAATGTTCAAGATTACAGTAAGTTTGTGAGTCTTAAATATGATGGTGCATCACACATAGGGACACATGTATTCCTCAAGGCTAACATATTATATGTTGAGGAGTGTTTTTTGGGAACACAGGTTCTCAAACTCGGGCCTCAGGAACCCACACAGTGCATGTTTTGCAGGTCTCCTCACAGAATCACAAGTGACATAATTAGCTCCACCTGAGAATCTTTTAACATGTCTGTGAGTAATTCATACACCTGTGCTTCTACTGGGTTACGAGAAAAACATGCACTGTGTGTGGTCCTGAGGGCCGAGTTTGTGAACCTATGCATTAGGACGTTACACACAATGATAAAGTGAAATACTAAATGGATGATGTGGGCTTGTAAGAAATTAGCACTGCAAGTTTTCGAACACTTATCCAGACTTAATGCATGCCACTCATAATCTGTTGTTTTGAGATTAAAAATACACACAATACACATGCAACATTTGTTTTTCATATAGCGAGGGTATGTTTGTATGTCTCAAGGAGACAGACACATTCTGAGTAATGGTTTTTGGTAAAAAAGGCAAAAAATCTATTCATGATTACACAACAAATTAAATAAGCAAACCAACTTACCTTAGAAATAGCGATTGATGATCTGTTGCCTAACCTGCCTCCCTACATCAGTACTCCAAGTATCACCAGATGTCTCTAATTCCTCTGCTTGCTGGCTGCTTTCTTCCTCCTCCTCCTCTTCCTCCTCAACATGTGGCAGATGTTGTTGCAAACACATGTTATGAAGAAAGCAGCAGCAGAACACAATTTGAGTCACCTTGGAGGGACTATACAACAAAAGGCCACCAGACTTACCCAGACACCGAAACCTAGATTTCAGCACACCAAAACATCTTTCTATCACATTCCGCGTGGACTTATGTGCATTATTGTAATTGTGTTCAGCAGGGGTATCAGGTCGGAACAATGGAGTTAGAAGCCAAGAGAAACAGCCATATCCTCCATCACCTAAAAGACAGATATAGTAACGTGATTCATGTTAAGATTCAGCAACACATAAGTAAAACACTGTGGGGCAGATGTATTAACCTGTAGAAGGCATAAGGAAGTGAAAAACCAGTGATATGTGCAAGGTAATAAAGGCAGCAGACAATCTGTTCCTAAATGTTCATTTACATATTGGAGCAGATTGGCTGGTGCCTTTATTACCTTGCACAGATCACTGGTTTCTCACTTCCTTATGCCTTCTCCAGGTTAATACATCTGCCCCTGTATTTGGACAAAGTAGACGCAGGCCTACACATATCAAATTACATACCCAGCAGCCATCCATCTGGCATTTGTCCGTCCTCAAACTTATCAAAGAGGGATGACTGACTGAGGATGAAGGAGTTATGGCAGCCCCCAGGGTAACCAGCAACAACACTCATTATTTTGAGATTTGCATCACAAACCACCTGCACATTTGTGGAGTGTTCGAAATGGCGGTTTGTATATATGTGCTGCCTGCCCCTAGGTGGTCTCAGCTGAATGTGTGTGCAATCTATGGCTCCAAGCACATTGGGCATGCCATCCAGCTCATAGAAATCTACCCTGACGGCATGCCACTGAGACTCATGGGTAGGGAAGCAGATTGAGGCCTCAATGTGGGGCTGCAAAACAGCCAACACCTGTGTGTATATTTGAAAGAAAAATAAACATGAGATTTTAGGACAGAACTGGCCACCGCGAAATTAAAACAAACACAAAACAGAAGAGGTCGTTATATATACATCACCTGTGTTAAGATTCTGGAAAATAAGGGCTGTGAGATTCCTATGACATCCCCAGACACAGCCTGAAAGCTGCCAGTAGCCATAAAGTGCAACACAGCCAGGAGTTTGTGCAGGCCTGAGACAGGGTGAGAGCGTGCTGTCTCAGGGTCTAGGCCCAGTTTGACAAGGTCATACAGATGGAAAATGTTGTTACGACTTAGACGGAACATCTGTATGACCTTATCATCGGACAATGCGTTCAAGTTTAAACGCCCCCTAAAAAAACGAGGCCTGCGCAGCCTTCGCGGAACCTGTACAACCTGCTGACCATGTTCAGTTTCTTGTCCCTGGGTACTTACAGGCTGATGTCTGAGTCTGAGGAATCCCACAGCACACAAAAGATCACTGGCCCACAGTCCTGCTGCCATTTCTGAGTGTAGGTGTATTGAAATGGGCCTAACATCCTTTTATAGGCATCCTAATTCAGGTGTGAATGATTTTTTATTTGCAACACATGTAAACACGACTGAAAAAAGCAGGTCTATTTTTTTGCCGCTTTTTTTAACGAATCGCAAAAAAATACGACCGCATTTGAGCACTCAGAGACTAACACCCAAATACGAATGAATAGTGAATTCCCGTATTCTATGAAATAACAGCCGCGTTTGACCGATGGTCTATTCATTCGTATTTTGGGACGTTGTCATTCAAACCATTACGAATAGACCAGACACTGCCGAGATTGGTGCTTAATAAATTCCCGGATTGGGACTTAGAAAAAAAAACACAAATCGACCAAACTCGGATTTTTAGTAAATACTGGCCAGGGACTGCTAAAAGATACCATTTATAACCTTTGTAATCTGGCCTGACAACTATGCTATAGATAGCACCTATCCTTGTGTATCAGTGCCTATTTCCCTATAGATTATAAACTTGTTAGTAGGGCCTTCCTACCTCTTTGTCTGTTTGTTATTACTAGAGATGAGCGGGAACTTTACGATCTGAGCTAGGATCCGATCGCCTGACTCATACAAAAATTAGGCAAAACGTCATCCTTCCACTGTAAGATTCTCAGAGGTTGGATTCTATAAAGGTCCCCGGTGATCACGTAATTTTCACTGCAGCTTGTATAGTGCAGATGTGCTGTGTCCATCCAGGGTGCTCTGTCCATCCAGGGGTGCTGTGTAGTCCATCAAGGGGTTGCTGTTTTTGACAAGGGGTTGCTGTGTTCGTCCAGGGATGCTCTATCTGTCTAGGGGTGCTCTGTCCATCCATCAAGGGGCTGCTATGTCCTTCATGGGTGCTCTGTCCATTTAGGGGTACTCTGTCCATCCATCCATCCATCCATCCAGGGGCTCTGCCCCAGTGTAAAATATAAAAGATATATATATATATATATATATTTGTGTGATGATCCGGCACTCTCTGGTATAGGAAATAACTTGGTCCGGTGCCCTTACTTTTCCTCCTTGTGCTGGAAGATGATTATAATCACTGGTAGTACGGCACTCAGACACTAATGATCAAATCAAGTAGAAGCCCCTGGAGGCTGTCAACGTTTCAATTTTAATAATTTTCCTCAGGACATACAAACAAATACAAAGAAGCACTCACCTTATACCCCTCACCACTAGTGCACAATGTGCGGGCCAGAGCGGGGGACCGCCTCCCACCGGAGTCCGTCGGGCGGCAATCTCCCGTCAGCTGTGGCGCGGTCCAGTGATGCCAATTTTGTGAAAGCAATTGACTGTAAGGAATGGAAAAGAGAGAAGAAAGGGAAATATTGTAGAAAGAAGAAAAAAAGATGCTCTATATGTCTAGGGGTCCTCTGTCCATCCATCAAGGGGCTGCTATGTCCTTCATGGGTGCTCTGTACATTTAGGGGTACTCTGTCCAACCATCCATCAATCCAGGGGCTCTGCCCCAGTGTAAAATATAAAAGATATATATATATAATTTCATTTTTTGTGTTGTACCGCAGTGTATTATTCTATTATTTTTCATATACAAGTACTGTGACACTGCCGGTCAGACCACCGCAGCGTAATATTCATACAATTATTGTAATGCTGCAGGTCGTACCCCAATTTCTGCCAAGTACAGTGACACTGTAGGTGGTACCGCAGTGTAATATTCATACATGTATTGTGACACTGTAGGTGGTACCACAGTGTAATATTTATACACATATTGAAGCACTGTAAGTGGTTCCCCAATTTCATCCAAGTATTGTGACACTGTAGGTGGTACTGCAGTGTAATATTCATACACGTATTGTGACAATGTAGGTGGTACCACAGTCTAATATTCATACACCTATTGTGCCACTGTAGGTGTTACCACAGTGTAATATTCATACACGTATTGTGAAACTGTAGGTAATACCACAGTGTAATATTCATACATTTATTGTGACACTGTAGGTTGTGCTGCAGTGTAATATTCATACATGTATTGTGATGTTGAAGGTCGTACCCTAGTGCATTCAGATAAGAGATGTGACTCTGCAGTGTCATTTGTGAACAAAGTTTTAAACATTTTTTATTTTTGTGCAAATTGTGGTGTGCTGTATCCCACTTCTTTTGTGTTTGTTGATATGGAGGACGATCAATTGAGAGGATAGCAGGAACATCATACTAGTGCTGCTGCAGCTACTGCCACCAGTCATGACAATACAAGTCCGTCAACATCATCTACTAAGGCTGATGCCCAAGGGAATAGAAGGTATAAATCAGGGCATGTAAAATCAAAGACGCAACATAATTTTACAGTGGTAAAGAAAAACACATCAAAAGGAAAGTAAGCTGCAGAGAAACATAAAATTGTCAACATGCCATTCACCACACGCAGTGGCAAGAAAAGGCTCAAGTCTTGACCTTTATTTATGAGTTGTGGTTCTGCAACTGTCAGTGGGGAATCTTCTTCTGCCTCTCATGACTATGCAAGAACTTTTCATTCGGATTTTGGAAGAGTTGTCAAAAAAATGAAAACCACTAAGGCAATATAATAAACTATGCTCAGAAACGTCACACATTTCTGAGGATAGTTTAGGGGTGTCCACGTCAGCTTTGTGTGAGTCTGATATTTCTCACACTATCCTCATAGAGAAGCTTCTTTCACCTCCTTCCACCATTCATACACTATCTGCACATGTGAGGAGCAGTGAAAGTAAAGATGTTGAAGAGGGCCTAATAGAAATTGAGGATTCATGTGTGGAAGTGGAACAGGATAAGCGGGATATGTGTGTACTACTATTTGACACTGAGGATGTTGATGTTTGTGTAAGTCAGCCACCAGTGGCTGCAGTTCTGGCCCATGATAAAAATAAAGCCATTGTGATGCCTGGGCATAAGACCAAAAAAGCCACCTCTTGGGTGTGAAATTATTTTTACCCAAATACTGACAATGCTTGTGAAGGCATCTGCTCCATTTGTGAGGCCAAAGTTAGTAGAGGTAGGGATGTTAGTCATCTAGGCACCTCTTCTATGTTACATCATTTGCGGCAACTTCATGAATTTTTTTTTACAAGATTAGTGCTTGGAGGTAGTCTTTTCAAAAAATTGTTTTGAGGGTGCCAAAACAAACCAAGCACTTCAGCCACAAAAGTGTCAGTCCCTGTCACTGAAGTGTTTGGTTTGTTAAACTGTGCATGTATTTTTTAATATCCCACTTAATGGTGGGTGGGAGAGCCCAAGGACAATTCCATTTTGCACCACTTTTCATTCTTGCACTGTTGTATGGCAGTGTTTCATAGATGTGCTATAAAACTGCTGCATGTTTGTGCTGCTGCTCTATCGGTTAGTAACCTTCCAGCTCGCTGCAGCGTTTGGCCTAAAATGGATGAAAACAATATCGTCAGCTGTGATGTGGTCAAAATTGACTGGTAATGACTGGAAATTAATGTTATTGAGGTTAATAATACTGTAGGAACAAAAACAGGCCCAAATTATGTGATTTTAGCTGTTTTTATGATTTAAAAAAATACAGATCTAAAACCAAAACCAAAACACGCAAGGGCAGTTTTGGCAAAACCAAATACAGATCCAAAATCAAACCCATGATGGGGACCAGCGCACATCCCTAGTTATTACCCAGCTTTGTTCTATTACTGTTGTTCCAACTGTAAAGTGCAACGGAATATGTTGCGCTATATAAGAAACTGTTAATAAATAAATAAAATAAATGTCTAGCTCAGTTCTCTCTGTCCCAGACCTATTGGGTCATTCATTGAACAGGCACCACTGCACATGATTAGTGAATATTGTGTATGGAGCCGACATTGGCAAGGTAGTACAGTACAATTACTAGGTAGTACAGTAATATGGGATGCGGTTAGGATCCCCGGCGTTCAGAATACCGGTGTTTGGAATCCTGATGCCGGAATCCCAACACCGTTTGGAATACCGACGCCAGGATCCCGACAAGGATTACAATGCCAGGGCCAGTTTCCTGAAGGCCAGGTTCCCGATCAAGGTCCTGCCGCCACCCAGGATAGGTAATCCACGGGGAGTGAGAGGTTAGGCTCAGGCAGCAGGGGAGGGTTAGGGTTAGTCTGAGGGGGTAGAAGGGTTAGGCTTAGGTTGCGAGGAGGGTGGGTTAGGGTTAGACATCCCCAGGGGGATAAAGGGTTAAGCTGCAGGGTGGGGGGCGGGTTAGGTTTAGGCTGCGGGAAAGTGGGGGTAGGGTTAGGCACCATCTGGCAGTGTTAGGGGTAGGCTGCAGGAAAGGAGGGTTAGGGTTAAGGATTAGGCTTACCTACCTTACTAGCCAGGTGTCGGGATTTCCAGCGTCGGGATGCCGCAGTCGATATTTTTACTGCAAGCATCCCGACCGCCGGGCAATCATAAATAACCCCAGTAATATTATTGCCAGAATATCACTATGATAAAATAAAGCATTGGGCCGGATTCAATTATCCGCAGTAATTTACATGGCAGGAAAAGGGTGGTAGCCTCCAGCTTTCATGTCTGAGGCTATACAATACAGATCCTTTTCCTTGTGCTGTAAATTACTCTCTAACGTGCGTTAACCCAAACATTCTGGTATAATTACCTGGAGCTATGGGTTAACGTGTTTGTGGCACCCACGCTAAGGGCACTTAACGTGGATTGCTTGAGCCTTTCTCAGGCTCGAACAGAAATCTGCTATAAGTGCAGCCTGCTGGCTGACCAGAGGCTGCCATGGGCTCTCATAGGTAATTTACTAACTGAATCTGGCCCAATAGTTCTATCTTTTTCTTCTGCACAGTAATTAGTTGGATGCATGTCTCTGTTTTTACTCTCAGTTGTCTCAGATTCATTCTACAGCCCAAAACACTATACTAAGGGTGAACAGACTCCCCTAATGTTACCTTTCAGAGCGGATATCAACGCTCTAGGACTCTCAGCTCACTGAAATGTCAGGCTGACAGCATCTGGCATGGCTGCATCTCCAGTCTGGGTGGTCTTCAGTTTGCCGGCTGTCGGGATCCCGGCGCACAGTATGCCGGCGCCGGAATCCCGAAAGCCAGCATACCGACACTTTATCGCCCTCTTGGGGGTCCATGACCCCCCTGGAGGGAGAATAAATGTGCCTGCAGCATGGCGAGCACAGCGAGCCTGCAAGGGGCTCATTTGTGCTTGCCCAGCTGTCAGTATGCCGGCAGTCGGGATTCCGGCGCCAGTGTGCTGGTCGCCGGGAGCCCGGCCGCCGGCATACAATACTACACCCTCCAGTCTCACACTTCTACTCTAAGCAGTTACACCGCCTCATCTTTTTGTACCTCATTAGTCCTGCGGATCCTCTCTTAGTTCTTGCAACAACATGCACGTCTCTTATCACTGTTGTCTCTGTCAGAATGGTACTGTGCAGGAAAGTTCACCAAATCAAGCTTTCCATTCATGTTTTCTTCTAAAATAGTGGTGGGCTTACTCTATAGTTGCCTACTCTCCATCATTCTGCAGGAGACTCCCTGATATAGTAGCAATCTCCCTTACTCCCTGAATAGCCCAGAAATCTCCCTGATTGCACCTTACCTCCATTATATAGCTGTTATATTCTCGGGGGGAGAAACTAAATCAGAGAAATATACATTCAAATGGGATCATCAGTGTTATTTCCCTGCACTGGTTATAAGGCACAATGATATCTATAGCTACTGTACATGCATTTTAAATAAGGTTTCTCGTGGCCACTTACAATATATGGAAGCTCTTGTAAAATACAATACACAAACAAATCCTGAAAAAAATATCAGTGTCTTTTCTTCAACAAGTAGATCTTACTAACTTTGGGGTTCATATACATATGGATGTCAGTCATTTTAAACTCTTTGCTTCGTCTCTCATTGCCACCTCTGTTGCTGTTGACCATGGGGTGAGAATCAGGCTGCTGGCACTGTAGTCATCTGCAGTCCGCAGTGTGGGCGCATCTGCTGCCGTCACTGTCACATACGTCAGCAGTAGGGTCACAGATCAGAGATGCCGGGAACCCCTCTGCTGACTCCTGTATGCAGCTGCCTCACACGAAGTGTGGGGGAAAACTGCAGTAACAACATACTTGCCTATTCTTCTGGAATGGCCGAGAGGCTGCCGAAAATCGGGTGGCTTTCCCATCCCCCCTCCCCGGTAGACTGGGCAAGTCTCCCGTCCGAGTGCCACCCTCCCACATCCCCTAGCTACTGTCACACACCGCTGGCCAAAATGGGCGGCCTGAGGGGTGTGATGACGTGACTCGCATCATCCTGGCTCCACCCCCTGCTTACAAATGCCGGTAATCTCAGCATTGCATAGCGGGGGAAGGACCACAATGACACACTCATGTGACCACTCCTCCAATTCCGCCTCCTATACTTCGTCGATCATCTTATCCACGCCCTCTCTGCTGCGTCACGCCCCCCACTGCTCCGACCTGGTTGCCCCCTCCAGGAAGGGGCAGCCGGAATGTCGGTAGGTATGAGTAACAACAACACCAGAACACTGAGGAAGCAGGAGGACATAATCTTCACTTGATCCCTTAACCCTCAGTCAGCCCCAGGGCTAGGCTGTCTGTACTGTAGACCACAATAACATGGGAGCCAATGAGCATCATATTCCTTGTTTATGGTTAATATAGAGGAGAAGATGCTTCATTATGGAAAATTATCCAATATTTCTGATTGCCCAACATGGATAAGATTGGGCAATCAGAAAGATTGGGAAGAGTATTCTTGTGATAGGATTATGGAACAGAAACAACAGTGCTGGAGGCACATTTATTTACTCCTCTAGAGGAAAAATCCTCTTTTATTTCTCAAATGTGCTGCACTTCCGCAACTCTTCCAGAGACTCCATAAATGGTAGACTCCATAATGGTAGGCATGGCCGAAACTAGGGGGGGCTAGGGGGGCAGGCGACCTGGGCGCCGGATTAGAGGGGCGCCGAGACCCCCTAACCAGAGCTATCGCTGTCCGCCAAGCGTGGTCCGCAATGCGAGGCTCCAGCCCCACATAGCACTGCCGCTGTCTGTCTCTGAAGTGAGGGGAGAGAAGACCTGGTCAGGGAGATCGCGCTGAAACTGCTCCGTCCTGCACTGCCTAAGCGTGCCGCTGTGCGTCTTTGAAGTGAGGGGAGAGAAGACCTGGTCAGGGAGATCGCGCTGAAACTGCTCCCTCCTGCACTGCCTAAGCTTCCTGCTGCCTGTCAGCTGTTTGACAAGCGCAGCAACAGCAGAGTGGGAAACTCTGCTGCTTGCTGCGCCTGTGAAACAACTGACAGGCAGCAGGAAGCTTAGGCAGTGCAGGACGGAGCAGTTTCAGCGCGATCTCCCTGACCAGGTCTTCTCTCCCCTCACTTCAAAGACACACAGCGGCAGTGCTATGTGGGGAAGGAGGAGAGCAGCTAAAACTAAGTAAGTGAAGAAAAGGGGGGGCTACAGGAAGTACAGCTGAGGCCAGGGGAATAACTTAAATCTCCCAGCAGCCCAGCTTCCCCTCTTCACTCCTCTGTCCTCTCTGCATGTTGCCCAGACCCCAGGTCTCCTGCTGCTCCTCCGTTCTTCCCCTGCTTCCTCTAACTGAGGCTGAGCTAGAGAGGCCATCAGAAGTTATCCAGCTGTGCCTCTCTCCCCTGTATCCCCAGGTATGCCTCTTTCCCGGCACTCGAAGTCTTATTCAAACAAAGTTTATTGTTCTCCACATTTCAGGGGATGAACCCCTTTCGTCAGGAGATGAAGGGTTCATCCCCTGAAACGTAGAGAACAATAAGCTTTGTTTGAATAAGACTTCGAGTGCCGCCTTGTCTCTGCTGAGATATTGGATTTATATATATATATATATATATATATATATATATGTATATGTACGCACACTTAGTTACATGCGCGGATGGGGGTGCCAAGTTAATGCCTTGCCCCGGGTGACGTAAATCCTAGTTTCGGCCCTGTGGTAGGTATGGAATTAGGCTAACAAAAAAGCGGTTCTCGGACAAGCTGACAAACGATCTCTCCACCAATGACCCCGTATCTGTATGGAAAGGAATGCAATCCATAACCAACTATAGGAAAACATCAAAGTCCACCGCCATGCACCAAGACCTTGCAGATGAACTGAACCACTTTTATTGCAGGTTCGCAAAAGAAGTCCCCTGCAACCCAAACAATCACCTCTACGATGCCCCGAACACCGACGGCCAACCCCAGGCACTGCAAGTCACCCAAGAAGAGGTGGAGGCATTGTTCAAAAGGACCAAAACCAGGAAAGCTCCGGGTCCTGACGGAGTGTCACCATCTGCCCTAAGAGCATGTGCGGGTCAGCTCGCCCCCATATTCACCAAGATCTTCAATAAATCGCTGGAGCTACAGAAAGTCCCTTCCTGCCTCAAAAGGTCTACTATAGTCCCGGTCCCCAAGAAACCCACTATCACGAACCTGAACGACTACAGGCCGATAGCACTGACGTCTGTGGTCATGAAAACGTTCGAGCGTCTGGTTTTGAATCACCTGAAAACTGTGACTGGCCCCCAACTGGACCCCCTGCAGTTCGCCTATCGCTCGAATCGGTGTGTCGAGGATGCAGTCAACCTGGGCCTGCACTACATTCTACAGCACCTAGACATTCCCGGTACCTACGCGAGGGTCCTGTTTGTTGATTTCAGCTCGGCCTTCAAAACAATCGTCCCTAGCATCCTCCACCCCAAATTACTTCGCCTAGGGGTCCCAGAAGCTACCTGTTCCTGGATAATAGACTTCCTGACAGATAGGACACAGGGGGTGAAAGCGGGGGAATTCACCTCTCAAGCGCGGTCCATCAGTACAGGGGCCCCTCAGGGCTGTGTCCTCTCACCCCTGCTCTTCTCCCTGTACACAAATGACTGTACCTCAGAGGCGCAATCAGTAAGGATCATCAAATTCGCCGATGACACCACCGTCATCGGCCTCATCAAGGATGGGGACGAATCGGCCTATAGACGGGAAGTAGACCGGCTGGCCCAGTGGTGCATCCACAACAACCTTGACCTCAACCCCCTCAAAACTGTTGAGATGATAGTGGACTTCAGGAAGAAGTCATCTAGTGCACCTCCGCTAACGATTGCTGACAGTGTGGTATCGCTAGTGGACTCCTTCAAGTTTCTAGGGACCACAATCTCCAGGGACCTTAAATGGGGGTCCAACACTGACGCCACTGTTGGGAAAGCGCAGCAGAGGTTGTTCTTCCTCAGGCAACTAAGGAAGTTCAACATCCCACAGAAGCTCCTGCTCCTCTTCTACTCCGCGATTGTGGAGTCGGTACTGTGCTCCTCGATACTCGTATGGTACAGCTCCGCCAGCGCGAGGGACATATG
Source organism: Pseudophryne corroboree (assembly GCF_028390025.1). NCBI lineage: Eukaryota > Metazoa > Chordata > Amphibia > Anura > Myobatrachidae > Pseudophryne > Pseudophryne corroboree. The sequence goes on from NC_086444.1 coordinate 509,272,709, forward strand.
CAGGCTCCAAAAGGTGGTCAGAACCGCAGAGAAGATCATCGGGGCCGACCTTCCCTCAGTCCAGGACCTGTACTTGTCCAGAGCTAAAAAGCGGGCAATGAAGATAGTAAAAGACCAGCTACACCCCGGCCACAGCATGTTTAACTTGCTTCCTTCAGGCAGGCGTTACAGGGCTGTCCCCGCCAGATCCACCAGAAGCCTCAAAAGTTTCTTTCCCCAAGCTGTCCGCCTGCTGAACTCCTGAACATTGACTGACTAGACGTACATGTAACTCACTTGTGTCCCTACGGTATACCTATCTGTGTAACTTTACTTGCCCCCCCCCCCCACACACACACACACACACACACACACACACACACACACCTGCTTACCTGTTACCTACTTGGCTGTTGTATAGCAAACCGAAGACAAATTCCTAGTATACGTAAGTATACCTGGCCAATAAAGCTGATTCTGATTCTGATGTGAATCGCTTCACCAAGGCTACGTGAATTGTGGCATTGCACATCGGGAGAGGAGTCGCGATTACACAAATTGCCCTTGCCATTTGTATCTCCCTTCTGGGATTTCCCAGAAAGTATGCTTTAAGTATGATTATAGGTAAACTAGCCAATCAGTCATTGGAACACCTATGTAGGGTGCAGGGTGTGCGGCGTACATGGGCACCTGGATAGAGAGGGTCACACCCTGCACCCATAATTATACTTACCACTCCAGAGCCCTGCACTGGCTGGTACTGCAGAGTAGAAGAAAACACTGGGAAAATGGTGTGGTGGCCATTTCCCTGGTGATATGTGCATGCGCAATAGAAAAGTCACTGGGAACGTGGCATGGGCATCATGTTCCTGGAGACCTGCACGTGCGCAGTAGACTCTAGCACAAGGCCAGAGTCTACTATGCTACCAGAGGAAGAGGCCCGCACTAAGCCTGCACGCGTGCTCTCTTCTCCATACACCACCTCTGATATCAGTATGTAACCTCTGCACCTCTTCCTCAACACAACACCCTCTCTGTCCTGCCCTCCCCGCTGTATATACTTACCTCTTCCTGCCATAGAGTATTCTTGAGTTCAGGTCTGTGCATGTTGAAGGGGGATTGGTATGTTATCCTGCCGCATGGGATGCCGAATGTCAGTATACCAACACCGGCATCCGATGCGGTAGAATGCTGACGGGGGGGCGGACACAATGAAACCGCTGCGGTTTGGTGGTGAGCTTCGCTTGCCACAGATTCTATTCTCCCCCTATGGGTGTTGAGGTTAGCAGTGCCGTAGGTGATTGGGAAAGGTACAGGCAGTGACGGACTGGGGCCTCGATTCAGCCCTGGCATCTGTGAACGCGTGCACGCGTCACACGGGGGGGGGGGGTGCGCTGCACGACGTATAGTCATGGGGGCATGGAACCAGAGAGCCGGAGGCTGCGCTGCGCGCGGCCTTCCTAGCTCTCTGAGTGACCAATTCGACCCACCTGCCCATCGGCCCTTCTGGCATGTGCCAGAAGTGCCAGATGGCCAGTCCAGCCCTGGGTATAGGCTACATGTAAGTATTTGCTGATATGATGTTTGTACTCTTTCTGATGAATAGTAGATCCCAGATGAAAGCACTGTTGGAGCACACCAGCTGGATAGACTTAACCAGGAACTTTGGTTTATTTGTAGTGCACAGATATTGCACAGCCATACTCACAGACACACACATGGATAGTGGAGATGGGGCAGTGCATACAGCGGACCAGTCGGTCACATATACAGGCACTGGCAGTAAGATATCGGAGGGTACCCCATGGAGCTATGTGGTACACAGCCGTCACCACTGTGTTGCTGAAACACAGTCACAAGATGGCGATGCACATGCGCAGACTAACATGTTAGCGGCCATCTTGGTTAAATAAGGGATAATGCTAAAAGTGTGAAGATTTATGGAGGGAAATGCAGCAGCGCACCTCATATTCCAACTGCATTTACCCTAATACAGTGAATGGTTAGAGTCCCAGGAAATGGATCGCCACCAAAATACAATTATCCTAAAGGTAGGGGGACAAGAAAAAAAATCATTTTTAAAGTAATAACCCCATTTAATAACTATATTACACAAATATAACAGATAAAAATATAGGATCTGTGTGTTGCTAAGTAATATTTATGCAATAACTAACTGCGTGCAATAAGTTTTCTAATGGGAAGAATCCAAGGTAAATATTAGTTGCAGGGACTGGATGTGCAAGCCAAAACCCTTTCTTATGATTTAGTGTGGGTTTTTTAATATTGACATTTTTCTTGCCAAATCTAAATGCTAAGAAAAGTTTGTGTTCCTGAAAATCTTTTTGCATCAGTTTAATTATATACTTTCAAATGTTCTAAATATACAAAGCATTTATTCGCCCTGGGTAGTTTGTTCTTTGCAGTCATACTAGTAGCATGAGCAGAAAAACAAAATCTCCAGCTCCAGAGCTGTTAGCGAACTGTGACTCCTAGGTCACTTTGCCAGTAACTAAGCCACAAATGACAGAATAAATCATATAAAAAAAATGGAAAGTTGCCGAGCGTTGTGCAAATGCTGTTCCTTGTCTTGTGACATTATGCTTATATTTCTACCCTGCTGGGCTTGTCCTTACAAGCAGGTAAGTTGCTTACGACCTCCACACACTGCGATGGCTGTAGATGGTGCAAAATGTAGCTTTTTCTGATTGGCTGAGCTGTCCAGGCATAAGTGAGCTGGGGACATAGCTGATATTATGTCCCTCATGCTGCATCCAAATGCAAGCGTTAGATTTTAGTTTATGAAACATGATAATCTGAAATAAACTTTAAGAGGTGAAAAGAGCTTATCTCGGGGTGAAAAGAGCTTATCTTAGAAAAGATCTAATTCTAGCTGTTGCCCACTAAGTTTTTTGGCCACACAATATTAATTGATTTATGTACTTACCTGGAGATGACGGTATCCGGATGAAAGGTAGACCCCTGTGTACTAAACCTCAGAGAGAGATAAAGTGGACGGAGGTAAAGTATCAGCCAATCAGTTCGTAACTGCCATGTTACAGGCTGTGTTTTAAAAATGACAGGAGCTGATTGGCTGGTACTTCTCTATCTCTGTCCACCTTATCTTTTTCTGAGGCATAGTACATAGATCCCATAAACAGTAAATAGACAAAAGGTCAACAGTCAATGCTGTAGGTCGACAGTCAATGCTGTAGGTCGGCAAGGTCAAAAGGGCAACAGGGTCTAATGGTCAACAATTAAATGGTCAATACAATAAAAGGTCAACACGTGGTATTTCTTTTTCTTTTTACATGATTTTTAAGGCTAGGGTTAGAGTTAGGGTTAGGCACTTGGGGGAGTGTTAGGACGAAGCTGCTGGAGGGTACGGTTAGTGTTAAGCACCATGGGGAGGGTTAGGCATCAGAGGGAGGGTTAGGCTTAGGAACTAGGGGAGTGATTGGGTGCTTGCTATTACTTTCAAAGGGCTACTGTATCTATTTGCATTACGTATGGAAAAGCTCATCAATACTGCATATGTATCTAAACCAATTAATTAAAACATTAAAACCTTTAAATGTGTCCATACTTGTCAATAGGGGAGATTTATCAAAGTCTGGAAAGAGATAAAGTGAAGAGAGATAAATTACAAAACAATCAGCTCCTAACTGACACGTGTTCAAACTGCACAGCCTGTAAAATGATAGTTAGGAGCTGTTTAGTAGGTACTTTACCTCTCTGCTGTTTATCTCTCACCAAGCTTTGATAAATATCCCCCGCATAGAATTGCCTTATTGCAACCTCCGCCTCCCACCTGCTCAATGCTACGATCTGTGGTATTTGGCAATGTGGAGAAATGACCACAATGACAAGATTCCCCACAGATCACATAATCAAGCCCCCTGACCTGGGGCAGTGGGCAGATCCAGGAGAATGGTTTAGTCCATACTCACTAACTTTCCAAATGTTTTGGATAGTACTGACAGTGGCAAATTTTACCTATGGGCTGCAAAGCTGCAGGTGCCCCTAACACACACACACACACACACACACACACACACACACTACCCCTCCAGTAAAATCCACCACTCCCAGCAAGTCCATGCACAGGCAGTGGCAGCTAAACCTGCCAATCACTCACCTGACAGGCAGCTTCACGGAGAGGTGTTTTCTCCCACTGGGACTGCCAGTGTGGGCTACAATTAATAGAGAGAGGGCTTCCAAGAGGAAGCCACTCCCTGCCTTACCGCCATCCTTATCCAGCTTCTATGGGCTGCAGCCGATGCACTCCTAGACACGTGTGTTGTGCGTATGCGCGGGCCCGGTACCTGCCAGATACATTGTGCAGGCACTGGGACTGAGGGACACTGCTTCTGCGGATGTGCAGGCTCCAAAGCCTGCAGGATTCACTGTTCATGCGCCAGTATTGGGGGACACTGCTCGTGCGCATGTCCCGGAGCCTGCCAGAATCACGCAGGAACCTGGGCTGTTGATTGAAGCACCGGCAGCACCCTGCCTCAAAGAGGGTATGAGCCGCTAATACTGAATATTTGGGGGGCTCTCCCAGAGTCTCAACAGAATGGGCCAGTGTGTTTGCATGCTGTCCACTTCCCAGGTGAAGTGGACAATCATGGGGATAGATGACACAATTTGCCTGCAAATTGTGGATTAGAACAGCAGGAAGCGGGGCTGAGATGATACAATAATTGTGGAGATTATGATGTTACAACCCTCAGAACCACCACCACCACCACCTCCCTGCAACTGTGACATGTCTGCCCTATTCAGGACTCTCCCAGAGAGTGCTCTTCAAAAGTTGGCAAGCATGGAATACTTTCTCAGGGGTCCAAGAAATTCCATGAGTGTAGGCAACTATGTAGAAAAGACAGCCTTAATGTCCTCTTGGGCTTATAATTTAATTAAGTGAGGTTCCCTTAAGCAACATTTTAAATAAATAAAAATGGAACAGTTGCAATTAATTTATAGAGCTTTGAAGCGGCATTTGCATTGTAGCAGTCACATATGCAACACCGGCATAAGACGCACAAATGGACACTGCATCATCCGACTCAACATTAGTCCCACTGCATTTTGAAATTTGGAAATGATTGTTAGACCGCCCTTGCAATGTTTAGTGATGCACTGTGATGTATTTTAGGTCACAAAGCATATTGTATAATAGATACAAACAGGGGCGGATTGGTATACAAAACCAGCCCGGGAAATGTTAGAAGCAGCCCTAAATAGGGGGTGGCATGGCCATCCCCCCTCCCCCCCCCCCCCCCCCCCCAAAAATAAAAATAAGATTTTAAACCTACCGGTAAATATTTTTCTCGTAGTCCGTAGAGGATGCTGGGGACTCCGTAAGGACCATGGGGATAGACGGGCTCCGCAGGAGACATGGGCACTTTAAGAAAGACTTTAGGTCTGGGTGTGCACTGGCTCCTCCCTCTATGCCCCTCCTCCAGACCTCAGTTAGAGAAACTATGCCCAGAGGAGATGGACAGTACGAGGAAAGGATTTTTGTTAATCCAAGGGCAAGATTCATACCAGCCACACCAATCACACCGTATAACTTGTGCTATACTACCCAGTTAACAGTATGAAAACAACATAGCATCAGTCCAAGACCGATGAAAATTATAACATAACCCTTATGTAAGCAAAACTATATACAAGTCTTGCAGGAGTAGTCCGCACTTGGGACGGGCGCCCAGCATCCTCTACGGACTACGAGAAAAAGATTTACCGGTAGGTTTAAAATCTTATTTTCTCTTATGTCCTAGAGGATGCTGGGGACTCCGTAAGGACCATGGGGATTATACCAAAGCTCCAAAAACCGGCTGGAGAGTGCGGATGACTCTGCAGCACCGATTGAGCAAACAGGAGGTCCTCCTCAGCCAGGGTATCAAACTTATAAAACCTTGCAAGGTGTTTGAACCCGACCAAGAAACCACTCGGCCCAGCTGTAGAGCCGAGACCCCCTCGGGCAGCCGCCCAAGAAGAGCCCACCTTCCTAGTGGAATGGGCCTTGACCAATTTAGGTAACGGCAATCCAGACGTTTCACGCTCGCTGAATCGTGTTACAGATCCAGTAAGCAATAGTCTGCTTTGAAGCAGGAGCGCCAACCTTGTTGGCTGCATACAGGACAAACAGTGCTTCTGTTTTCTCTGACTCTAGCCGTTCTGGCTACGTAAGTTTTCAAAACCCTGACTACATCAAGGGACTCGGAATCCTCCAAGTCACGCGTAGCCACAGGCACCACAACAGGTTGGTTCATATGAAAAGATGACACCACCTTAGGCAAGAATTGAGGACGGTTCCGCAATTCCGCTCTATCCATATGGAAAAAAAAAAAAACAGACAGGGGTTTTTATGAGACAAAGCCGCCAATTCCGACACTCGCCTAGCCGAAGCCAAGGCTAACAACATGACCACCTTTCAAGTGAGATATTTTCATTCCACCATTTTAAGTGGTTCAAAACAGTGCGCCTTAAGGAAACTCAACACCACGTTAAGGTCCCAAGGCGCCACCGGAGGTACAAAAGGAGGCTGAATATGCAGCACTCCCTTCACAAAAGTCTGTACTTCTGGGAGAGAAGCCAATTCTTTTTGAAACAAATTGGATAAGGCCGAAATCTGAACCTTAATGGAGCCTAATTCTTGGCCCAAATTCACTCCAGTTTATAGGAAGTGAAGGAAAACGGCCTAGATGGAATTCTTCCGTAGGAGTATTCCTGGCCTCACAACAAGAAACATATTTTCGCCATGGGCCTGATTCTGAGTTGATCGCAGCAACAAACTTGTTAGCAGTTGGGCAAAACCATGTGCACTGCAGGGGGGACAGGTATAACATGTGCAGAGAGAGTAAGATTTGGGTGTGGTGAGTTCAAACTGAAATCTAAATTGCAGTGTAAAAATAAAGCAGCCAGTATTTACCCTGCACAGAAACGAAATAACCCACCCAAATCTAACTCTCTCTGCAATTGTTATATCTGCCCCCCCTGCACTGCACATGGTTTTGCCCAGTTGCTAACAGAATTCCTGCTGCGATCAACTCAGAATTACCCCCCATATACGGTGATAAAGTTTAGTTGTCACGTCTTTCCTAGCCTTTATCAGCGTAGGAATGACCTCATCCGGAATGCCCTTTTCCGCTAGGTTCCGGCGTTCAACCGCCATGCCGTCAAACGCAGCCGCAGTAAGTCTTGGAACAGACCGGGCCCCTGTTGCAACAGGTCCTGTCTTAGAGGAAGATGCCACTGATCTTCTGTGAGCATTCTCCTGCAGATCCAGATATCAGGCCCTTCGTGGCCAATCTGGAACAATGAGAATTGTCTGCACTCCTCTTTTTCTTATTATTCTCAACACCTTTGGGATGAGAGGAAGAGGAGGAAACACATAGACCGACTGGAATACCCACGGTGTCACTAGGGCGTCCACAGCTACCGTCTGAGGGTCTATTGACCTGGCGCAATATCTTTTCAGCTTTTTGTTGAGGCGGGACGTCCTCATGTCTATTTGGGGCAGTCCCTACTGACTTGCAATCTGTGTGAAGACTTCCTGATGAAGTCCCCAATCCTGGATGCAGGTCGTGTCTGCTGAGGAAGTCTGTTTCTTAGTTGTCCACTCCTGGAATGAACACTGCTGACAGTGCGCTTACATGATTTTTCGCCCAGCGAAGAATCCTGGTGGCTTCTTGCCACTCGGCTCCTTGTGCCGCCCTGGCTGTTTACATGAGCCCCTGCGGTGATGTTGTCTGATTGGATCAGTACTGGTAAGTCGCGAAGCAAGGTCTCCACTTGACGAAGGGCGTTGTATATGGCCCTCAGCTCCAGGACGTTGATGTGAAGACAAGTCTCTTGACTTGACCCAAGACCCTGGAAGTTTTTCTCCTGTGTGACTGCTCCCCAACCTCGGAGGCTCGCGTCCGTGGTCACCAGAATCCAGTCCTGAATGCCGAACCTGCGGCCCCCTAGAAGGTGAGCACCCTCACAGGAGAGATACCATGGCCCTGGGGGACAGGGCGATCAACTGATGAATCTGTAGATGTGATTCGGACCACTTGCCAGTAGGTCCCATTGGAAGGCTTTGTATGATGCCACCATCTTTTCCAGGACTCGAGTGCAGTAATGCACTGACATCTGTTTTGGCTTCAAAAGGTTCCTGACCAGAGTCATGAGTTCCTGAGCCTTTTCTATCTGCAGATAAACTCTTTTATGGACCGTATCCAGAATCATGCCCAAGAAAGTCAGACCAGTTGTAGGAATCAACTGCGACTTCGGGATATTGAGAAAACAGCTGTGTTGCTGTAACACCTTCAGTGAAAGTGATACTAATTGCGACATCCTGCTTGCGCAGGAGCACCATCATTGCCGCCATTACCTTGGTGAAAATCCTCGGTGGAAAACCCTGGTAATGACATCCTGTACCGCAAATCTTAGGTACGCCTGATGAGGTGGATATATGGGAACATGAAGGTATGCATCCTTTATGTCCAGGGATACCATAAAATCTCCCCCTTTCTAGGCTGGCGATGACCGCTCTGAGCGATTGCACCTTGAACTTGAACCTTTTCAAGTATAGGTTTAAGGATTTTAAATGTAAAATGGGTCTGACCGAACCGTCCGGTTTCGGGACTACTAACAGCGTTGATTTACTACCCCTTCTCATGTAGAAGTAGGGGAACATTGACCACCACCTGTTGATGATACACTTTGTGAATTGCATTTAACAGTCGCTCCCTTTCTGGGGGAGAAGCTGTTAAGGCCGATTTAAGAAACCGGCGAGGAGACACTTGTTCGAACTCCAGCTTGTAACCCTGGGAAATAATTTCTATCGCCCCGGGATCCACCTGTGAGTGAACCCAGATGTGGCTGACCAGTCTAAGACGTGCCCCCCCTGTGGCGGACTCCCTCAGCTGAGTTCCCGCATCACACTGTGGATTTTATAGAGGCAGGGGAGGACTTCTGCTCCTGGGAACTAGCTGTGGTTGGCAGCTTGTTTTCCCTGACCTTACCTCTGGCAAGAAAAGACAATCTTCGTACTCTCTTATTTTTATATAACCGAAAGGACTGCATGTGTTAATGTGGTGCTTTCTTAGGCTGTGAGGAAATACATGGCAAAAATTTTATTCAGTTGCCGTAGTTGTGGAGACCAGATCCGAGAGACCTTCCCCAACCAATTCCTCACCCTTGTAAGGTATAATCTCCATATGCCTTCTGTCCATTGCCGGGTCCATAGGACTTGACTAGCAGAAATCGACATAGCGGTGATTTCTAGAACTCAGTAGGCCAATGTCTCTTTGAGCATTTCCCATATATAAGACAGCATCTTTAATATGACCCAGGGTCTATAAACCGGTATCCTTATCCAGGGTATTAATTTCCGTCGATAAGGTACCTATCCTTGCTGCTATAGCGCTACAAACCCAAGCCGACACTAACGCCGGGTTGAGTAAGGTACTAGATTGTGTAAATGGACTTCCAGGTAGCCTGCTGTCTGCGATCAGCAGGATCCCTGAGGGTAGCCATAATGGCAGCGCTACCTTTTTTGGATAAGTGTGTCCAAGCTTTTTTCCCTCTTGGGGAAGATTCTTACCGTATCCTGTCCTTAGTCGGGAAAGGATACGCCCTAAGAATCCATTTTTGGGAATCTGCAGTTTCTTGTCTGGAGATTTCCAAGCCTTTTCAATAACTTGTTCATGAGATGGGGGAAAGTTTACCTCAGGTTTCTTTACCCTATACATGTGTACCCTCGTGTCAGGGACAGGGAGTTTGATATGCAAATCATCTTTTTTTACAATAATCATATATTGAATACTTTTAGCCAATTTTGGCTGTAACTTTGCATCATCGTAGTCGACACTGGAGTCAGAATCCGTGTCGGTATCTGTGACTATTATTTGGGATAGTGGGCGCTTTTGCGACCCTGAAGGCCCCTGCGACATAGGGACAGACATGGGTTGACTCCCTGGCTGTTCCTTCTCATCTTTTGTGCAATAAATTTACATTAGCACTTAAAAAATTCCACATATCCATCCAGTCATGTGTCGGCGTTGTCGACGGAGACACCACATTCATTTGTTCCCCCTCCTCCCTAGGAGAGCCTTTTACCTCAGACATGTCGACACACGCGTACCGACACACCACACACTCAGGGAATCCTCTTATCTGAAGACAGTTCCCCCACAAGGCCCTTTGGAGAGACAGAGAGAGAGTATGCCAGCACACACCCCAGCGCTATATGACCCAGGAAAAAACACAATAAACATATGTTTACCCAGTAGCGCTGTGTATAAATGTATATATGCACCTAATTATGTGCCCCCCTCTTCTTTAAAACCCTCTTTAACCGTGGTATAAGCAGGGGAGAGTCCGGGGAGCTTCCTCCCAGCTGTGCTGTGGAGAAAATGGTGCTGGTGAGTGCTGAGGGAGAAGCCCCGCCCCCTCGGCGGCGGGCTTCTGTCCCGCTCAAATATACTGAAAACTGGCGGGGGCTCTTATATATATATACAGTGGCCAGCTGTATATATACTATTTTTGCCAGAAAAGAGGTTTATATGCTGCCCAGGGCGCCCCCCCTGCGCCCTGCACCCTTACAGTGACTGCCGTGTGTGAGGTGTATGGGAGCAATGGCGCACAGCTTCACTGCTGTGCGTTACCTCAGTGAAGATCATGAAGTCTTCTGCCACCTCTGAAGTCTTCTTTTCTTCTCATACTCACCCGGCTTCTATCTTCCGGCTCTGTGAGGAGGACGGCGGCGCGGCTCCTGGACGAACTCCAGGGTGAGACCTGTGTTCTGACTCCCTCTGGAGCTAATGGTGTCCAGTAGCCTAAGAAGCAGAGCCTTGAAACTCGCAGAAGTAGGTCTGCTTCTCTCCCCTCAGTCCCTCGATGCAGGGAGTCTGTTGCCAGCAGGCTCCCTGAAAATAAAAAACCTAACAAATATACTTTCTGTCAGAAAGCTCAGGAGAGCTCTCTGAAAAGCACCCAGTCTCCACTGGGCACAGTATCAAACTGAGGTCTGGAGGAGGGGCACAGAGGGAGGAGCCAGTGTACACCCAGACCTAAAGTCTTTCTTAAAGTGCCCATGTCTCCTGCGGAGCCCGTCTATCCCCATGGTCCTTACGGAATCCCCAGCATCCTCTAGGACGTAAGAGAAATACTATTTATTTGACCCCCTCAGCAACTGACACGAGCCACTACTGTATGCTGATATATCCACGTGGCATGTAGTTATTATCCCGGCGGTCGGGATCAAGATGCCGAAATCCCAACAGCCGGGAATGTGGACAGCACTCGTCATGGCTAGTCCCACTCGTGGGTTTACACGACACCATAGAGTAAGAATAAAACCTGTGGTGAGCCGAGCGAACCACCGTGCCCGCAGCGTTGCGAGCCCGCAAGGGGACTCTTTACGCTCGCCCCGCTGGGATAGCATTACCATCCTATCCATGTGTGTAAAACATGTAAATATCTTTAGCGATGAGTTACGTGAGGGAAGGAGAGCTGTTTAGGGTGATCTGAGTGCAAGGGCAAGGCAGAGCAGTGTGTGTGGGAGGAGGGGAGAGCTCTATGAGGGGGAGATCTAACTGAGGGGGAGAGCTGTGTAAGAAGGAGAGGTGTGTTGGGGGGATCTGAGTGGAAAGATGCAGAGCTGTGGGAGGGGGGAAAGCTGTGAGGGGGGGTCTGTGTGAGGAGGGGGAGCTGTGTCTGAGGATCTGAGTGAGGGGCAGCTGTGGGGGAGTTGTATGAGGAGGGTAGGGCTGTGGGGGGGTCTGAGTGAGGGGAGAGAACTGTGACCTGTACCTTTAGTTGGAAGGCTGTGGCTGGGGGCGATTCCTCCATGGTGGCAGGTTCCTTTTGAAAGTGGCTGCAGGAGACAGAGGAGGTAATTCCGAGTTGATCGTAGCTGTGCTAAATTTAGCACAGCTACGATCATCTTCCCTGACATGCGGGGGGACGCCCCACATGTCAGTCCGGCCTTACATCCCCGCACAAATACAAAAGCATCACACAGCTCCTGCGGCTGGCCGGGAGTTGTTTGTTGCTGCCGCCACGGCCCGCCCCCCCCCCCCCCCCCCAACGGTCCAGCTATGCCTGCGTTAGCCGGACCACTCCCCCTAAACGGCGCCGTCCAGCCTCCTCCCGCCTGTCTCAGAGGCGATCGCTAGGCAACGACGACTGCGGCGCCGGCACATGTGCAGTTCTGACCTGATCGCTGCACTGCGACAAACTGCAGCGAGCGAATGGGTCGGAATGACCCCCAGAGTTGGCCAGGGTGAAGCTGAATGGAGCTATGATCAGCCAGACCACTATCTTATGTTTTAAAGCGGGCATCTGCAGCCTGGCAATTCTGCAGCAGTTGTTCAATGTGGTGGGTGGGCTGAGGTAGGCACCGGCCACACTACTCTCCCCGGTTCCCTCCTCTACTTTCCTACATACAGCGCAGGCAGACACGGAGCCTGCGCTTTAGTGAGACGCTGCAGCCCGGTCCCAAGACATAGGGAGAGCGGTGGTCTTCTGCCCTGTGAGTACAGAGGGACGGGAGGTAGTGCAGCACATCTACGCCTGCTAAAGCATTCTGCGCATGCGCATGCGCAGAAGCTGTGTCCCAATGCTGCCGAACGCGGCAGCCGGCCCGACACCAGGGGTGAGTGAAAGCCACTAAAGGGATGTCGGGACCGGCTAAGTGGAAACTGATCCGGCATCCCGGCATCCTAATCCGCCCCTAGATACAAACCAGGGACGTTTCTACAAAGGAGGGGGCCCGTGTGCACCTCCGGATGGGCCCCCTCCTCTGTACGGCGCTGTAGACTCCAGCATTGTGCCGGCGTCTACTGCACATGCGTAGGTCTCCGGAAACATGGCGCCCGCCATGATCCAGAGACCAATTTTGCAACTGCGCATGGGCGGTGGCCATTTTGGTGGCGATTTCTGCCGCGACCGCAACGCCCAGCACTGGACTCCGGAATGGTAAGTAGTAAAATGGGTGCGTGTGTGCAGTGTGGGCCCCCCTGTGCACCGCACACATTGCACCCATTATAGAATCGCCAATGATACAAACATTTAAAGATTTGTCTAAGAGTATACAGTTTGCTTTTGTGTTGAAAGTTTGGTGATGACATAACTTTGTAACTAGGGTGTTTCCCTGCACGTATGCATTTCTTAGTATATGTGTTATATTACAGTGTGCTTTGCCAAGTATGGACTTTTGTGTGTTAGTCACAAAATAGGTCACTGTGTATGTTGGTGAAGACCTTAAGCTGGTCTCTATTAGACCACTACTCATGTAGATCTATAAATGTAAAAGAGAAAGTTGTATACATAATACACTATGGGGGTCATTCCGAGTTGATCGCTCGCTAGCTAGTTTTAGCAGCCGTGCAAACGCTATGCTGCCGCCCACTGGGGAGTGTATTTTAGCTTAGCAGAAGTGCGAACGCATGTGCAGCCGAGCTCTACAAAAACAGTTTGTGCAGTTTCAGAGTAGCCCTGAACCTACTCAGCGCTTGCGATCACTACAGCCTATTCGTTTCCGGATTTGACGTCATACACCCGCCCAGCGAACGCCCAGCCACGCCTACGTTTTTTCAGACACGCCTGTGTTTTTGCAAACACTCCCTGAAAATGGTCAGTTGACACCCAGTAACGCCTCCTTCCTGTCAATCTTCTTGCGGCCGCCAGTGCGAAGGGAAACTTTGCTAGAACCTGTGCACAACCACAAAGAGCTCTGTACCCGTACGTCGCGCGTGCGCATTGTGGGGCATACGTATGCGCAGAAATTCCGTTTTTTTCACCTGATCGCTGCGCTGCAAAAATCGTCAGCGAGCGATCAATTCGGAATGACTCCCTGTATCTGTATTTGTTTTACCTTAGTCATTTTCCACAGCATGTGTGTGCAGCTCTTGTTGTTTTTGACTGTTTTAACTGCATGGGTATAATCTGAGTATCACTTCTCCACAGGTCTTATCCATCAAGAGTGGTGACCTAAATTCCCATACAGTATATGACACTCACACCTCCCTGCCTTGCCCACCAGTTTTGTATCAACTGCACTTTATGTCTAGTGTATATCTCCACAACATTCCTCCGATCTGTGCCCCACTGTTTTGTCCTGCAAAAACATCCTGCATACCATGGTTATTTGTCAGTGGTTGCAAGCATCTAGAAGATTTAAGTTTTCATGTGGTCCTAAGCCAGCGCACGTGGTTTTACATTCTTATTCTACAGGTATGGATTTCCCAGACGTTGTCTAGGCTTTGCTTACTTAAGCAGCTTAGACTCTCTGGGCTGCCTGTCGGTGTAGATGAACCTACAGTACTTCTTCTCTGCCAAGAGGGGTTCCAATTGTGGCTACTGTTTTGCTGAAGAGCTGGTTAGACCGTTCAGAAACACTATTATTTCACCAGCTGAACCACAGACAAAATGACTATACTTCAAGTGGAGATTGCACGTGGAAGCTGCAGTTTTGAATTACTAAGCAACCCTGGGGTGTGTGACCTGCCAGGCCATGTGCAAGCAGAGCTGCTACACAGGGTGCAGCACCATAGGGATGGCCACGCCGCTTCCCCACCTGCATGCTTGCAGGGTGCCTGGAATGGCATCCAGCAACCAGTAGAGCGGCTTCAGATCCACCTGGAGCATTCGAGGGATGCACCAGGTAGTGCTCTGGTGAACTGATCTGCTGTGCTGTAACCATGGCACCAGTGTGTCATCTGGTTACACCTTCTGTGAGTCTCGAATCAGTATTTCCTAAAAGTAGGAGGCCTCATCAGTGGCATAGCCAGAGAGTGCAGGTGGAGCAATCACTTTGACTGCTGAAGAAATCTTGAACAGTATTGCGGGACCCGTGCCACACATCTTGTCTCACATAGCATGGAAAGCATTTCTGGACACTAAAACATTGATGTCGCTATGCAAGTGAAGACAAAAAAATCACATCAAGTTGACTATAATTTTGCGGAATTCTGGTAATATTGGCCTGTAGCTCTTAGTTATTTTCTGAGGAAAGTTTCAGAAAATATCCAGGACCCATTGCAAGGAGATAGCTGCAGTTTCAGGTCCCACCAACCCACCCCCCACCCAACCCATCCCATCCAACCACGGGGCAATAGATAATGTTTGTGCATGTAGTACATGTACATGTGTTGTGTCATCTATGCATGAAAAATATTTTTTTGCAAATTTTGGCATTTACTCCATTTGATTTTAGAGTATTTCTGATCATGCCATCTCTTGCGCTAAATCCACATACAGATGCTGTGGTCATGGTCACCAGCTTTACAGTCCTCGTAATGGCCTGTGTGTGGCATGTAAACTGCCATATACCCCGTGATGCAAATGCGACTGGGTCCGTGACATCAGTTCTTTCTCAGACATGTCTCTGAGGAGTGGAGGTGGAATCACTTTAGTTGTTTCCCAGTCAATTGCCTCATTATTAGGAATAAGCAGGTTTGGATTTCTGAGATCCGAACCCACCCGGACTTCAGGATCTGAGTCCAGATCCGAGTCTGACTCTGGACTTCCCGTCAGACTCGGATCCCAGATTGAGGCAAAATGTCATCATCATGCTGTTGGATCTCGCGGGTTTTGGATTCTATATAAGGAGCCGCGTATCGCTGCCATTTTCACTCCGGACTTGGAGAGTGAGGGAGACAGACCTGTTTCTGTCTGTGGGTGGTGGCGTACAGGGGTGCTGCTGTCCTGTGCTCTTCTGGGGTGGTGTCCTGTGCTGGTGTCCTGTGCTGTTAGGGGTACTGCTGTCCTGTGCTGTACAGGGTTGCTATTCTGATGTGTCCTGTGCTGTTTGGGGTGCTGTACAGGGGTGCTGCGGTCCTGTGCTGTACAGGGGTGCTGCAGTCCTGTGCTGTACAGGGGCACTGTTCTGTGTGCTATAAAAATAAAGGGACCCGTGGCCCTGTCAGGTGCTGTAAAAATAAAGGAACACTGTGGCCCTGTCCTGTACACTGTAAAAATACAGGGGTGCTGTAAAAAGAAAGGAATGCTGTGGCCCTGTTGGGTGCTGTAATATTACAGGGGTGCTGTGGCCCTGTCCTGTATGCTGTAAAAATACACGGGTGCTGTAAAATACAGGGGTGCTGTGAAAATACATGGCTGCTGTGGTCCTGTTCTGTATGCTGTAAAAATACAGGGATGCTGTGGCCCTGTCCTGTATGCTGTAAAAATACAGGGGTGATGTGGCCCTTTCCAATATGCTGTAAAAATACAGGGGTGCTGTGAGAATACCGGGGTGCTGTGGCCATGTCCTGTATACTGTAATAATACAGGGGTGCTGTAAAAATAAAAGAATGGTGTAGCCCTGTCAGGTACTGTAAAAATACAGGGGTGCTGTGGCCCTGTCCTGTATGCTATAAAAATATTGGGGTGCTATAAAAATACAGGGGTGCTGTGGCCCTGTCCTGTATGCTGTAAAAATGCATGGGTGCTGTTGTCCTGTCCTGTATGCTGTAAAAATACAGGGTGCTGTGAAAACACTGGGGTGCTATGGCCCTGTCCTGTATGCTGTAAAAATACAGGGGTGCTGTAAAAATAAAGGAATGCTGTGGCCCTGTCCTGTATGCTGTAAAAATGTAGGGGTGATGTGGCCCTTTCCTGTATGCTGTAAAAATACAGGGATGCTGTGAAAATACCGGGGTGCTGTGGCCATGTCCTGTATGCTGTAAAAATACAGGGGTGCTGTAAAAATAAAGGCATGGTGTAACCCTGTCTGGTGCTGTACAAATACAGGGGTGCTGTGGCCCAGTCCTGTATGCTGTAAAAATAATGGGGTGCTGTAAAAATACAGGGGTGCTGTAAAAATACAGGGGTGCTGTGGCCCTGCCCTGTATGCTGTGAAAATTCTGGGGTGCTGTAAAAATGCAGGGTCGCTGTTGCCATGTCCTGTCTGCTGTAAAAATACAGGGATGCTATGGCCCTGTCCTATATGCTGTAAAAATACAGGGGTGCTGTAAAAATAAAGGAATGCTGTGGCCCTGTCCTGTATGCTGTAAAAATACAGGGGTGCTGCGGCCCTGTACTGTATGCTATAAAAATACAGGGGTGCTGTGGCCCTGTCCTGTATGCTGTAAAAATACAGGGGTGCTGTAAAAATAAAGGCACACTGCGGCCCTGTCCTGTATGTTGTAAAAATACAGGGGTGCTGTGACCCTGTCCTGTATGCTGTAAAAATACAGGGGTGCTGTAAAAATACAGGGGTGCTATTGTCCTGTCCTGTATGCTGTAAAAATACAGGGGTGCTGTGAAAATACAGGGGTGCTGTGGCCCTGTCCTGTATGTGGTAAAAATACAGGGGTGCTGTAAAAATACATGGGTGCTGTGGCCCTGTCCTGTATGCTGTAAACATACAGGGCTGCTGTGAAAATACATTGGTGCTGTAGCCCTGTCCTGTATGCTGTAAAAATACAGGGGTGCTGTAAAAATACAGGGGTGCTGTGGCCCTGTCCTGTATGCTGTAAAAATACAGGGGTGGTGTGGCACTGTCCTGTATGCTGTAAAAATACAGGGGTTCTGGAAAAAAAAGGGGTCCTGTAAAAGTACAGGGGTGCTGTTGCCCTGTCCTGTATGCTGTAAAAATACAGGGGTGTTGTAAAAATACAGGGGTGCTGTAAATACAAAGGGGCACTGTTCTGTTTGCTGTAAAAAATATAGGGGCACTGTTCTGTGTGCTGTAATAATAGACGGGTGCTGTCCTGTGAAATGGAGAACAAAAATTTGAGGTAAAAATTGTGAAAGATCAGGAACCACTTCCAGTTCCTAGTACTAGTGCTAAAGCTGCTGCTGCCACCAGTCATGACATTGATGGTGCAATTCCATCAACATCGTCTGCTAAGGCCGATGCCCAATGTCATAGAGAGCATGTAAAATCCTGCCAATGCCCAATGTCATACAGAGCATGTAAAAAAATTAATAACCAAGAAAAAAAATTATCTGATGAGAAACTTAAAATTGTCAATATGCCATTCACGACACGAAGTGGCAAGGAAAGGCTAAGGCCTTGGCCTATGTTCACGACTGGTGGTTCAGCTTCTCGTTAAGCACAGGAAAAAAATAACTGTGCGTTCTGACTCAGAGATATCACAAATCCCAAAGGAGAGTCCAAGTGTGTCTGCGGTTGCAAAGTCTAAGTATGACCTTCCCGAGACTGTATGGGAAGAGGCGGCTCCTACCACCATATGCATGCCCTCTGCAAGTGCTGGGAGGAGCACCGCCAGACCAGTTGCTGATATTGAGATTGAGGATGTCAATATAGAAGTACACCAGAATGATGAGGGTATTGGTGTAGGAGGAGGAAGTTGATAATGAGGATTCTGATGGTGATGTGGTTGAATAAGGCACCAGTGGAGACAGTTGTTGTCCATGGGATGAAAGAGCCCATTGTCATGCCTGGGCAAAAGACCAAAAAAGCCACCTCTTTGGTGTAGAATTATATCTCCACAAATCCGGACAACAGGTGTCAAGCCATGTGTTGCCTTTGTCAATCCATAATAAGTAGGGGTAAGGACGTTAACCACCTAGGAACATCCTCCCTTATATGTCACCTGCAGCGCATTCATCATGAGTCTTTGTCAAGATCAGAAACTTTGGGTAAGAGCGTAAGCAGTTTACTGACACCTAAATCCCTTTTTCCTGTTGTATCCAAGCTCCTGCAATCCACACAACCAACTCCCTCATCGTCAATTTCCTCCTCAGTCAGGATTGGAAGTAGTCCTGCTGGCCATGTCACTGGCATGACTGACGAGTCCTCTCCTATCCGGGATTCCTCCGGAGGATGCTTGAGTGCTACACCTACTGCTGCCGCTGCTGTTGTTGCTGCCTGGAGTCGATTGTCATCCCAGAGAGAAAGTCGGGAGACCACTTGTACTGCTTTAACTATGCAACTGACTGTCCAACAGTCCTTTGCAAGGAAGATGAAATATGACAGCAGTCACCCTTTTGCAAAGTGGATTACTGAGGCCATAACAACTATGCTGGTGTTAGATGTGCGCCCGGTATCTGCCATTAGTGCAGTAGAATGTAGACAATTGAAGGACGTACTGTGTCCCCGGTACCAAATCCCATCTAGATTCCACTTCACTAGGCAAGCAATTCCCGGACTGTATCGGGACATTAAGTAAAGTGCCTTCAGTGTCCTCAACAATGCAGTTGTACCCATTGTCAACTTAACCATGGACATGTGGACAAGTGGAGCAGGGTAAACTAAGGACTACATGACTGTGACAGCCCACTGGGTAGATGTATTGCCTTCCACAGCAACAACAGCAGCAGCACCAGCAGCTGCATCTCACAAATGCCAACTTGTTCCTAGACAGGCTACGCTATGTATCACCGATTTCCATAAGAGGCACACCGCTGAGAATCTTTTACAGAAACTGAGGGACATCATCACACAATGGCTTACCCCACTTAGACTCTCCTGGGGATTTGTGACATGTGACAATGCCACAAATATTGTGCGAGCATTACATGTGGGCAAATTTCAGCACGTCCCATGTTTTGCTCAAACAACTAATTTGGTGGTGCATAATTTTTTGAAAAATGACACAGGTGTGCAGGAGATGCTGTCGGTGGCCGAAAATTTGTGGGCAACTTCCGACATTCAGTGACTGCATGCCAAAGACTGGAGCTCCAGCAAACACTCTTGAATCTGCCCTGCCATCACCTGAAGCAAGAGGTAAAAATGAGGTGGAATTCAAACTTCTACATGCTTCAGAGAATGGAAGAGCAGCAAAAGGCCATTCAAGCCTATACATCCACCTATGATATAGGCAAAGGAGGGAGAATGCATCTGACTCAAGCGCAGTGGAGAATGATTTCTGTGTTGTGTAAAGTTCTCCAACCCTTCAAACTTGCCACACGTGAAGTTAGTTCAGACACTGCCAGCTTGAGTCAGGTCACTCCCCTCATCAGAATTTTGCAGAAGCAGCTGGAGAAATTGAAGGAGGAGCTAAAATGGAGCAACTCCGTTAAGTATGTGGGACTTGTGGATGGTGTCCTTCACTTGCTTTGACAGGATTTAAGGGTCGTCAATGTTGAAATCAGATCACTTCATTTTGGCCAACGTGGTTGATCCTAGGTTTAAAGCCTACATTGTATCTCTCTTTCTGGCGGACACAAGTCTGCAGAGGTGCAAAGACCTGCTGGTGATAAAATTGTCAGCTCAAGCGGAACATGTCACGTCAACAGCTTCTCCTTCATTTTCTTCTGCAACTGGGGCTGTGAGGAAAAGAATAACATTTCCTAGCCGACCCGCTGGCGGTAATGCAGGGCTGTAAGGAACAAGTTTTGACATCTGGTCTGGACTGAAGGAGCTGCCTACAATTACTGATATGTCTACTGTCACTGCACATGATGCTGTCACCGTTAAAAGAATGGTGGAGGATTATATCGTTGACAGCATCCAAGTAGGCATGTCAGACAGTCCGTATGTATACTGGCAGGAAAAAGAAGCAATTTGGAGGCCCGTGTGCAAACTGTCTTTATTTGACCTACTGTAAGTTGCCCCCCTCCAGTGTGTACTCCGAAAGAGTGTTTAGTGCAGCCAGTAACCTTGTCAGCGATCGCCGTAGGAGGTTACTTCCACAAAATGTGGAGAAGATGATGTTCAGCAAAATGAATGATAAATTCCTCCATATAGACCTTTACCAGCAATTGCCTCCAGAAAGTACACAGGGACCTGTGATTGTGGATTCCAGTGGGGATGAATGAATACTCTGTGAGGATGAGGATGTAAACACTGAAAGGGGTGAGGAATCGGAGGATGAGGACGACATCTTGCCTCTGTAGAGCCAGTTTGTGCAAGGAGAGATTAATTGCTTCTTTTTTAGTGGGGGCCCAAACAAACTACTCATTTCAGCCACAGTCGTGTGGCAGACCCTGTCGCTGAAATGATTGATTTGTTAGAGTGTGCATGTCCTGTTTATATAATTATACAATTTCATCTTGAACCTCTTTTTTTTCTTTGCATTATGTGCTATTTGGGGTCTAGTTTTTAAAACTGCCATCCTGTCTGCCACTGCAGTGCCACTCCTAGAAGGGCCACATGTTTGTGCCGCCCACTTGTGTCACTTAGCTTAGTCATCCAGCTACCTCGGTGCAACCTTTTGGCCTAAAAACAATATTGTGAGGTGTAAGGTGTTCAGAGTAGACCAGAAATTAGTGGAAATGAATGTTATTGAGGTTAATAATACTATTGGAACAAAAAAACAAAAAACAAATTCTGTGATTTTAGCTGTTTTTATGTTTTTATCAGAAAAATCCAGATCCAAAACCAAAACCTGAAAGGGTGGTATTGGCAAAATTAATCCAGATCCAAAACACGAACAGATATTCAGATCAAAAACCAAATCACAAAACCCGAAAAGTGTCCGGTGGACATCTCTACTCAGTATAGTCTTTGGCTCTGAAATTTAGCATTAATAATTCTTTAACAGCCAAATGTTTGATATCTGACCGTTCCAGTAAATTTTCTGGATGCAAAAAGTAAGCATTAGTCTGGATGACCTCATCAACTTTTCAGCTTTCAGGATCAGGTAAGTATCATGAGTATTGTATAGCATTCCAGGTATGTATGCTTGCATGTCTAATTTGCCAGTCTCTTTTAATAGAGAACCAAAGCCTGGCATATACCCTCATAATGTAATTTGTAATTGTTACCAGGTTTCGCGAAGTGTGTAACATAGCAATGTACAAGCGAAGAGTGCGATTCTCATCTGTCAGCCATCTGGAATGACGTAGCAGCCCTAAGTATCTGTAAGTAAATTCTTTGGGGTACGGAGCCAGTAGAAATGGCTCTGCACATCTCTAGGAGGTACTTTTGGTCAGTACTTAGGTCACTTGTGTCAATATCTGGAAGTTCTGTATCTATTTTGCGAAATCTAACAACTGGTTTTTTTTTCACAGTCAGCAAACTTCTGTCCAATAGGATCTCAAAAACTTTCAGGACCAGTTGTTCGCCCATCAAGTAATGTGAAGAGGTGATGAAGTGGCAGTTCACTGAAATGAAGATGGCATATTGCCCATTGAAGATTTCTCTGTAAGCGATTTTCTATCAGTGTGATGGCACCTCCCATACGGCTAGTATTTGAGTTTGTGCCATCGCTCGAGATGACACGCACATTGTCAAGAATTCTTCTTTGCCCTTCATCTTTAAGGTGATTGAGGATTCCTGTGGCTATACCGTTTGTTTTATCTGACTTAGGAGTAATGTGCCTAATGTATTTTTCTCTAGGTTCCTGAACCAGTGAAATACAGTATGCTCCTCTACGATAAGTCGCCTGTGATACTTTGAGCCAAATTTTTTCATGCAGGCCAATATTACCAGAATTTCACAAAATTATAGTCACATTGATGTGATTTTTTGAGTCTTCACTTGCGTAGCAACATCAAATGTGTAATGTTTTATTGTCAGGAAATGCTTTCCGCACTATGGGCCTAATTCAGACCTGATCGCTAGCAAGCAATTTTTGCACTGCTGCGATCAGATAGTCGCAGCCTACAGGGGGAGTGTATTTTAGCTGTGCAAGTGTGTAGTAGAGCAGTATAAACAGATTTTGTACAGTCTCTGAGCAGCCCAGGACTTACTCAGCCGCTGCGATCCCATCAGCCTGTCCAGGACCGGAATTGACGTCAGGAACCCTCTCTGCAAACGCATGGACACACCTGCGTTTTTCCAACCACTCCCTGAAAATGGTCAGTTGACACCCACAAACACCTTCTTCCTGTCAACTCCTTGTGATCGCCATGTGAACGGATCCATCGCACAAACCCATCGCTGAGCGGCAATCCGCTTTGTACCCGTGCGAGGCGCCTGCGCATTGCGGTGCATACGCATGCGCAGTTTGGACCTAATCACCCGCTGTGCAAAAACGCACAGTAGCAATCAG
This sequence comes from Pseudophryne corroboree, assembly GCF_028390025.1. Lineage (NCBI taxonomy): Eukaryota > Metazoa > Chordata > Amphibia > Anura > Myobatrachidae > Pseudophryne > Pseudophryne corroboree. The sequence continues at coordinate 509,295,592 of NC_086444.1, forward strand.
GTCTGAATTACCCCCTATGTGAGTCAAGATTTGTGGCGCTGCGGGAACCGCGGGTCCCGCAATACAGTATGTGTATTGCAGGATTTCAAAACTTTGAGGCAAATATGGGAGCTGATGATATTGACCTAAGACGACGAACTTTTGGCAGTGAATTACTACCACGGGGTAGATTTTTCATACCCATGCATTTTCAATTTCTAAAAGCATTAATTTTCACTGCACCCTAGTGTGAATACTTAAATAAACAGCTGTATAACAAGCTTATATACGTAAGCCTATGACAACACTATTTATCACAGATAATAATACCTTCTACTAAGGCATCCATGTAGAGTGACATTAAGCTACTCCCTATGCTTCAGAGTATGTTCTCAATGCATTTAAATGGTAACAAATAGATATTACACATTGTTTACACTTTAAAGAATACTTTAAGCTTCTTTCATTTACTCCGATATTGTCCTTCTTATATACCCCAGTAATTCTTTACATTGCATAAACCCTGCATCTTGCCAACACTACTCAATACTGCACTACCACCACTCATGCAGTAGCACTCGCCCCGCTGCCGAAATACTGACGGCTGGGATGCCGTTGTCTGTATACCAACGGCCGGCATTCCGATTGTCGGTAATACATACTGATCCCACTCAAGGCAGTTATGATACGATGGGCTTGATTCAATTCGATGCATTGTTAATAGCGCCGGGAAGGAGGTCCCGGAGATATTCAGTTGTCCTCATCGCTAGTCAGGAGATGCCAGTCCTTGCGCCTTAAGCAGGGTGTTCAGTTGCGAGAACCAGCATTCTCCAACTTAAGTGCCCGTTGTGATGTTGTTTGTACCTCTCTAAAGGCAGAAGACAGCTTCATGGCACTAGTTTAGACAAATTTCTGCCCACACCTCAGTAGGAGTGCAAGCAGAAATCCTCTAGTCGGGCTTAACATCGCAGCCAACTGAATAGCTCCTGGACCTCCTTCCCGTTGCTATTAAGATGGCGTTGAATTGAATTGAGCCTAATGATCTGGTAAGGATTATTAGGCTCATCCAGATTAAATAGAGACCTAAGAGGAAATGTACCAAACCTTCTAAAGAGTAGAGAAGTGGACAGGTGTAGAAGTTGCCCATAGCAGCCAACCAAGTTTTAGCTAGCATTTATAAAGTACAGTCAATAAAAAGAGAGGTAAAAGCTGGTTGCTATGGGTAACTTCACTTGTCCACTTCTTCACTTTAGAAGGTTTGACACTTTCCCCTAGACTGCAATACCAGCAGCAGTAGAAGCGTTGAAAGTATTGCAACCCGTGACCTGCTGGAATGAATACCATAACTGCAGCTATAAAGATCCAACTTCTTATCACTTTTCCATGTTACCACCTAGCTCATTTTCAGTCAATGATGACTTCTTTTGTAATTCACTGCATGTAGTTTATTTGATAAACTCCATCTGACCAATACTACCCCAATATGGGTTCTTAATTCAAAATACTCCTGAAACCATCCACATTTATCCAGTGATCTCATTCCTGCTTTCCTCGTCACATTACTTTATGAGGCTCTCCCTACTAGGTGGCACCTCAACAAATCTATGAAATTCATTACCTCAAAAATAACAGAGTAAACCTCATTTGTTCAGACAAGCATTTGTAGAAAATCCCTAGCTGACACCACAGCTATTTCATCTTACTTACAGGAACAATGATCACACTATATTCAATTGAGACCAACATTTATTTTGTATAACTATTCCAAGGAGTTAATTTATAAAACATACTTTGTTTCCTTTCCATGAGTCTCATTTATCCTCTTAGAAATAGCAAGCTATTGCAGGCAGGTTATTCGCTACAGTATATCCAGCTTTGTCTAAGCCGATCTCTCATGTAACTCACTGTGTGTACAGCACTACAGAGTTAGCCCTGTATTGGATCCACTTGTGTTACTCTGGTGCCCGCTCCCTTCTGTGTGGTGTCCACTGTCAGCAGGGAGCTTATACCCCTTTTACACTGACAATTTTATACCGGGATTTTGCACGTGAACGCGCATCGTCCCGGGATTTTTGTCAGTGTAAAAGGGTACACTTTCAATTTCCCGGGACAAGCATTCCGGGATTTCAACCCAGGTCTCGACCTGGGTTGAATCCGGGACCATCCCGGGAAGCTGTGCAGTGTAAACGGGTATACCGGGTCAAGGCGACCCGGCACCTGTTCTCTGCATAGGAGGAGGCGGTGCTCGGTGAAGATTATCTCCAAGCACCGCCTCCGGGAGACTCAGCGGTGACGTCACCAACCCGGCAATATGCCGGGTCGGGCCGCTAATGTAAAAGGGTCATTCCCGGGAATGTGTCCTGGGAAATATCCTGGGACACATTCCCGGGAATGACCTCAGCCTGCGAGTGTAAAAGGGGTATAACTGAGTTCCCTGCTGTGTGATGCTAACACTTCAATTTATTGAAGCCTTAGAATGTCTGGTGTGCAAGCTGAGTCTAGGGGTTATATTTACTAAGGTGTGAGGTATTTTTTTAGAAATGGAGATACAGCAACCAATCAGACTCTAGCTATTATCTTCTAGAAGCAGCTAAACGTTAAGTGGAATCTGATTGGTTGCTATGGGCAACCACTCCACTTCTAAAAAAACTCACACCTAGGCCTATATTTACTAATATTCGTGTTTGAGTAGGTTTGTGTAGTGTTTAAACTCATTTTGTATCGGGTGCATTTTCATGCAACTTTTTGAAACTATATACGCAGTTACGAAGCAGTCGACTTTATGGTTTTCGTGTTTTCCGATGTCGATGCCAGTCGTTTTTTTTGGCACATTTACGGCTGTCATTGTCGTTTGCGTACGTGTTTTTGTTGTTTTTGCTGGTTTATTTTCTAAGTTAAACGCGGCAGGGTTTTTTTTAAACCCCGGCCGCATTTTCACTTTTAGTTTCGTTTTTTATCCCCGTTCGTGATTGGTTGTGTTTCAGATGTAGGAGTGTCTGTGCGCAACCATATAAATACGCCCCAAACCGTCCGTACCTCGTGGGTTTAGTTAGTGGTGAGGAGGGAGGTTGCGCTGTGGAGGTAGGTGAGTTTTTGGTTTGGTGAGGAGTGTTGTTTGCGATTTCTGATGTGTGTGTGTGTGTGTGTGTGTGTGTGTGTGTGTGTGTGTGTGTGTGTGTGTGTGTGTGTGTGTGTGTGTGTGTGTGTGTGTGTGTGTGTGTGATTTGTGCAGTGGTAGTGGAGTGTGTTGTTTGTAAAAAAAATTCTGTGTTAAGTGTTTAGACACAATTATGTGTGACTCAGAGGTGGGTGAGGTGGAGGGTGTGAGTGAGGGGGAGGAGGTCGGTCAGGTGGAGGAGGTGAGTGTGAGTGAGGTTAGTGAGGTGGAGGAGGTGGATGAGGTTGCTGCAGCAGCCTCAAGTGACAGTGATAGTGACAGTCAGAGAGCTCCGCAGCCACGCACCACTACTAAGACTGGGCGGAATGTCAAGTTTAGTTATGCTGAAAATGTGGCATTGGTGCGGGAGCTGATGAAGTATCAGCGGCAGCTATTTGGGCCTGAGTCCGCCAAGGTGCCAACACGGAAGAAGAGGGTGTTGTGGGCGAAAGTTGTTGCTGCTGTCAATAGTGAGGGGGTGGTCAAGCGGACGGAGGACACGTGCCGCAAACGGTACTATGACATAAAGCGACATGTCAAGTCCAAAATGGCCAAGGAGGCGAAGTCGGCTCGAAAAACGGGTGGGAGGCAGCCCTATATTGCAAGATATCTGGAGTATGAGGAGCCCATGCGGAGTGTAATACCTCCTGAAGTAGTCTCTGCAACCCATGTCCGGGATTTAGATAGGCCCAGGAAGAATGGTGAGCAAATGTATTTGCATTAACATTCTATGACCTTACTTTTGTTTTTGTTTTGTTTTTTCAAATGTGTGTCATGTGACGTTGCATATTACTCCCATCTTCAAGTGTGTGTCAGCAAATACATTTTTTTTGGTAATGTTTTCTACAAAAGCCAATGTAACATCTTACTTTATTGTATGTCATGTGTTTTTTTCTGTATATTTTCCATGTGTAGTTTGGACTTGGTGTGTCATTGAATTGTCCAGCAATAATGTTTTCCTTTTGCACATTTTTAAGTTTTTAATTTGGACTATGGCCCTCATTCCGAGTTGATCGGTCGCAAGGCGAATTTAGCAGAGTTACACACGCTAAGCCGCCGCCTACTGGGAGTGAATCTTAGCTTCTTAAAATTGCGACCGATGTATTCGCAATATTGCGATTACTAACTACTTAGCAGTTTCTGAGTAGCTCCAGACTTACTCTGCCTGTGCGATCATTTCAGTGCTTGTCGTTCCTGGTTGACGTCACAAACACACCCAGCGTTCGCCCAGGCACTCCCACCGTTTCCCCGGCCACTCCTGCGTTTTTTCCGGAAACGGTAGCGTTTTCAGCCACACGCCCCTGAAACGCCGTGTTTCCGCCCAGTAACACCCATTTCCTGTCAATCACATTACGATCGCCGGAGCGAAGAAAAAGCCGTGAGTAAAAATACTTTCTTCATAGTAAAGTTACTTGGCGCAGTCGCAGTGCGAACATTGCGCATGCGTACTAAGCGGATTTTCACTGCGATGCGATGAAAAATACAGAGCGAACAACTCGGAATGAGGGCCAATGTTTTATATTTAGGTTATCCATGTGCAATGTTGCAAAAACAGTGGTTGTCATGTTAGAGGCTGGAGTAGTGGAAAGTGGTTTGGAAACCACTTACATGTGTAATGTCATTAGTACTGAATGTAATAATTAAAAAAAAACACTATTTGCTTGTTCAGTTTGAGTCTGTATTTGTACCCTGACACAACACTGCAGTCTAATTATTTTTAAATATTTTTTTTTTTTGGGGGGGGGGGTTGTTTTTGTTTGGCTCATATAGTGGTAATGTGTGTTTGGAGTGCCACATCACAGAGCAATTTCTATATTGCATCTGTAAATTTTTTCCTTTCATTACAAAATGAAGATGTGTGTGTTTTTGGTTGTTAGTGTATGTATTTTTACTTGTGTCCTATGTCTGTTTCCTGTACATGTGTTTTGTGTTGCACTTTCCATAGTGCATATGGCTATTGGACAATGTTTACTGTTTTATGTAGTGGTTTTTTGGTTTACGGTCCTTATGTTTTTTTATTTAAAAAAAACAAGCATTTTTTTAAGAATTAATGTTTATAAGCATAATGGGTGGATGTATCAACAATAGCATGAATACATTATTTTTTATTTTGGTTTTACAGTGTTGAAAAAAGAAGTACTGGTCGTCCTACAGTAACTCCCATGACATCTGATGATGATGATGATGATGATGATGATGATGATGATGATGATGATGATGCTGCGGAAGCAGGCAAAGTGTCCATTGTAGTATAGGGTATGTTTGTAAAGGAATGGACATAACAAAATTTAACTTTCAATACTAGGTCCATCAAAAGAAGTCTGGAGCAGCAGAAGTCGGACTTCTGTAACACACCACCAAAAAAAACATGTGGCAGCAAAGAAAGCAAGGTCTGATGTCCAGGGCCAACCACAGCAGGATATCCTGCCACGAAAATTATCGACAGTATGTTCGGTCCACCCACTCCAAATTTTGGACACACCTGCAAGACGTGAACCACACTCCCCTCATCTTGATTGTGAGTATCAAACTGAAATAAATTTAATAAATTTCAGATCGTAATAAAACTTTTACTTAAACGCATTAAGTGAAAACACATCAAAATCTGATATACTTACCGAAGTCAGTAAAACATGAAATGGAATCCTAGCAAAATGGCCTTGTCCACATCCTGTAAAGATATGTATGTCCGCTTCAGCCATACAGTAGCACATTGTGTGTAAGATGCTGCAACAGAAACTCATGTGTAATTTTGGAAAATAGTAAGGTTGTTTAACAAATTTTCACATGTGTGTTTGACTTAACATTGCCAAATACATATAAAAACATTACTATGTTTGTTTTTGAAAAGCTATAAGGTAACACATTATGGATTACAATGTGTGTTTATGGTGGAGTATGTCTGATCTACAATAAAACTAATGTGTTTGCTTTCACAATAAAGTAACCAGACACATTTGCCACAAACAGGCATATGTATGTATTTAAGTTATGAGTGATGATGTTGCTAAGCAGGATATCTGAAAGCAACAGTCAATGACATGTGTTCCATGTTTAGTGATTTGTTATAATTTATCAAACATATGGATAGCTAACGTATATTTTCTCAAAATTACAGCTTCTAGTCCTGGTAACAGCATCCCTCCGCAACAACAGCAACACAGTGACATGGATGAGACAATCATGTTAGAAATGCAGCCATTAAACCAAGGAATCAGCCCCCCAGCACCTGTGAGTACACCACCACAACAAAGCACACCACCACCACAACACAGCCCAACAACACCAGTAACACAAGGCCCTGATCACGTGTTTTGGAACATTTGGGCTAGACAGCAGGCCACTAATGAAGATTGCCTGCGTAGGCAGACACAAATGTTTGCAAGCCTACCATGTCACCTCAGAAGAATAACCAGAAATATGAGTAGACAAAATGAACAAACCACGAGAATTGGCAATACCATGGAACTCATGCGTGCAGACATTACACAGGTCATGGGCAACTTACAGCGCATAATGGAAGAACAGCACAGACTAATGGAAGAACAGCACAGACAACTGCAAAGCTATATGAACATTTTTCAAAACAATCAAAAGATAAATTAAACTTTATTCCGAATTGTAGACAATCAAAATGCTGCTACACGTGAACTCAATGCCACCCTCACTAACCTCAATGAAACACTCAGATCCATGCACCAACAGCAAACAAGCAGCAGTTCTAGTACGACTACTCCAAATATCACGCCAGTGTCATCATCACCAAGACGCTCCACCAGAGCATGCCAACATGACAGTGGTAAAGGCAAAGGGCAGGACAAGCAGCCACCCAAAAAAAATTAACAAATAAGCCTCACATTTAAAATTTCAGAGAAGTAAATCAAAATACTTAGTAAGTGTATGTTTGTCAAAATAGATATAACAGTTAGCTCCTTGACAATATGTACAACATCATTAATTATAAGTGGTACAAACAACAACAGGAAATTTGTACGCACATTTATTCTTTACCATCTTTTTTGGAGGAGGGAAATGTTGTTTGAGCTGCACATAGATGTTAGCAGGAAGTAAACAGACCACTAGATTTTTTTCTAATCATTACTCTTTCTAGATTCCAATCATTCTCATATCCTGCAGACACAATAATTGCCAGCCAGGCAGAATATGTTTAGCAGGAAGTAACCAGACCACTTGATTTTTTTCTAATCATTACTCTTTCTAGATTCCAATCATTCTCATATCCTGCAGACACAATAATTGCCAGCCAGGCAGAATATGTTTAGCAGGAAGTAACCAGACCACTTGATTTTTTTCTAATCATTACTCTTTTTAGATTCCAATCAATCTTATATTCTGCAGCCAATACAAATTACAATGTGATTGTTAACTATTTTACCTTTCTTCTCTATACAACATTACAAGAATAACACAATTGAGTTGCCTAAAAAGGTTTTAATATGTTGTGATTGAATTTAGATAATTCAGTGCCAAAATGAATGTCATTATTGTTGGGCCATGTTTGTGTGTGTTAAAAATGAGTAATCAGTTTCTTACACATGATGCAGAAACAAAGAAATTTGAATTAAAAAAAACACAAATAATGTGCATAATAATGTATATATGTGGCAAACTGTGTATTTACTTACCAATCCGCAAGTTTACTGCAGCAAACATTACGAAATAAATTATTTTGGATGAGACTAAGTTTGTGTCCCTTAAATACGATGGAGCATCACACATAGGGACACATGTATTCCTCAAGGCTAACATATTATACTGTATGTGGAGGAGTGTTTAATTAGGACACAGGTTCTCAAACTCGGGCCTCAGGACCCCACACAGTGCATGTTTTGCAGGTCTCCTCACAGAATCACAAGTGACATAATTAGCTCCACCTGTGAACCTTTTAAAATGTGTCTGTGAGTAATTCATACACCTGTGCTTCTACTGGGTTACCTGCAAAACATGCACTGTGTGGGGTCCTGAGGGCCGAGTTTGAGAACCTGTGCATTAGGAACTTACACACAATCATAAAGTAAAATACAAAATAAATTACTATGTGGATTATGTGTGCTTGTAATAAATTTTCAATCCAAGTTTATTAACACTTATCCAGACTTCATGCATACAACTCATAATCTGTTGTTTTGAGTTTTTAAATAAACACAATACACATGCTACATTTGTATAGCATAAAGCGAGGGTATGTTTGTATGTCTCAAGGAGACAGACACATTCTGAGTAATGGTTTTTAATTGAAAAATGGGGAAACATATATTTAGGCTTACACAACAAATGAAAGAAGCAAACAAAACTTACCTTAAAAATAACGATTTATGAGGTCTTGCCTAAACTGCCTCCCTACATCTGTACTCCAAGTATCACCAGATGTCTCTAATTCCTCTGCTTGCTGGCTGCTTTCTTCATCCTCCTCCTCCTCAACATGTGGCAGATGTTGTTGCAAACACATGTTATGGAGAAAGCAGCAGCAGAACACAATTTGAGTCACCTTCAAGGGACTATACAACAAAAGGCAACCAGACTTATCCAGACACCGAAACCTAGATTTCAGCACACCAAAACATCTTTCTATTACATTCCGCGTGGATTTATGTGCATGATTTTAATTGTGTTCAGCAGGGGTATCAGGTCGGGCCAATGGAGTTAGAAGCCAAGAGAAACAGCCATATCCTCCATCACCTAAAAGACAGATATAGTAACGTGATTCATGTTAAGATACAGCAAAACATAAGTAACACACTGTGGGGCAGATGTATTAACCTGGAGAAGGCATAAGGAAGTGAAAAACCAGTGATATGTGCAAGGTAATAAAGGCAGCGGGCAATCTGTCCCTAAATGATAATTAACATATTGGAGCTGATTGGCTGGTGCCTTTATCACCTTGCACATATCACTGGTTTATCACTTCCTTATGCCTTCTCCAGGTTAATACATCTGCCCCTGTATTTGGACAAAGTAGACGCAGGCCTACACATATCAAATTACATACCCATCAGCCACCCATCTGGCATTTGTCCATCCTCAAACTTATCAAAGAGGGATGACTGACTGAGGATGAAGGAGTCATGGCAGCCCCCAGGGTAACCAGCAACAGCACTCATTATTTTGAGATTTGCATCACAAACCACCTGCACATTTGTGGAGTGCTCTAGATGTCGATTAGTATAGATGTGCTGCCTGCCCCTAGGTGGTCTCAGCTGAATGTGTGTGCAATCTATGGCTCCAAGCACATTGGGTATGCCAGCCAGCTCATAGAAATCTACCCTGACAGCATGCCACTGAGACTCCTGGGTAAGGAAGCAGATTGAGGCATCGATGTGGGGCTGCAAAACAGCCAACACCTGTGTGTATATTTGAAAGAAAAATAAACATGAGATTTTAGGACAGAACTGGCCACCGAGAAATTAAAACAAACAAAAAACAGAGGAGGTAGTTAGGTATACATCACCTGTGTTAATATTCTCGAAAATGAGGGCTGTGAGATTCCTATGACATCCCCAGACACAGCCTGAAAGCTGCCAGTAGCCATAAAGTGCAACACAGGCAGGAGTTTGTGCAGGCCTGAGACAGAGCGAGAGCGTGCTGTCTCAGGGTCTAGGCCCAGTTTGACAAGGTCATACAGACGGAAAATGTTGTTAAGATTTAGACGGAACATCTGTATGACCGTATCATCGGACAATGCGTTCAACTTTAAACGCCCCCTAAAAAAACGAGGGGTTCACTATGGTATGCCGGCGGTCGGGCTCCCGGCGACCAGCCTACCGGTGCCGGGAGCCCGACCGCCGGCTTACCGACAGTGTGGCGAGCGCAAATGAGCCTCTTGTGGGCTCGCTGCGCTTACCACGCTACGGGCACGGTGGCACGCTATGCGCGCCACGCTATTTTATTCTCCCTCCAGGGGGGGCGTGGACCCCCACGAGGGAGAATAAGTGTCGGTATGCCGGCTGTCGGGATCCTTACACTGGTATACTGTGCGCCGGGATCCCGTCAGTCGGCATACTGAAGACCACCCAAAACGAGGCCTGCGCAGCCTCCGCGGAACCTGTACAACCTGCTGACCATTTTCAGTTTGTTGGCCCTGGTTACTTACAGGCTTATGTCTGAGTCTGATGAATCCCACAGCACACAAAATATCACTGGCCCACAGTCCTGCTGCCATTTCTGAGTGTAGGTGGATTGAAATGGGCCTAAGATCCTTTTATAGGCATCCTTATTCAGGTGTGAGTGATTTATAAGTTGCAACACATGTAAACACGCCTGAAAAAAGCAGGTCTATTTTTTTGCCGCTTTTTTTAACGAATCGCAAAAAAATACGACCGCGATTGAGCACTCAGGGACTAACACCCAAATACGAATGAATAGTGAATACCCGTGTTGTATGAAATAACAGCCGCGTTTGACCGATGGTCTATTCATTCGTATTTTTGAACTTTGCCGTTAAAACCATTACGAATAGCCCAAACACTGCCGAGATTTGTGCTTAGTGAATTCCCGTGTTGGGACTTAGAAAAAAAAAACACAAATCGGTCAAACTCAGATTATTAGTAAATATAGGCCCTAGTAAATATACCCTTTGGGATCTGAAATGAAATTATGCACAAAAGGAAAGTGAACTCTGTTATTAAAACACTGCCAAAGAAGAGTGTCACAGACAACTGCAGATTAGAGTCTGATGCAATGTATTTCAGGGATAGGATCCCAATGGCTGGTGGCTAAGGGCAAAAAATGGGCAAAGCCCAAGTCCAAAGCCGAGAACTCCGTAGACAGGTTATCAAGTAGGATTTCAAGCATGTAGCCAATGGATACTGCAAAGCTGTAGTCAAGAAACACAGCCAAGAGTTCAGAGCTAGAGAGGTAGTTAAACAAAGTAAAAATCCAGAAGTAGTCAAAGACAAAGTCAAAATCCAGGAAATCCAAAATCAATCAGAACAGGTCTAGGGTAAGACCACAATAATCAGGCACAGGTATTACTGATATCCTGTCTTAAATATCTACAGCCTGAAAGGGATTGGTTGGGGTTAGGAAGTGGGCGGAGAGCTAATAAAATGCATAAAGGTCAAGGATAATGAAGTAGTAGGAATAAACAACTACTGTTACTGATCGACTGAAAGGAACGCTGGTCTGCAGATCACAAGATCCTAGAATCAAGTCTTGTGGAGCACATCAGCACAAAGAGGGGGTGGCTGGTGGTGTCTTAAGGTAAGTTAGTGGAGACAGGAAAGGGAGGGAAGGAAGGTTTTCCATATCTAGAAACTTTGGGGTCTATTTACTAAGCCTTGGATGGAGAAAAAGTCAATGGAGATAAAGTACCAGCCAATTGGCTCCTAACTGGCATGTCACAGCCTGTGTTTGAAAAATGACAGTTAGGAGCTGGTTGGCTGGTACTTTAGCTCCGTCCACTTTATCTCCATCCAAGACTTAGTAAATAGACCCCTGAGTGCTGTAATGCCTCCAAAGGCCTTGTTAGGTACTTGCACAGCACTATTGAATTTGTTTGTTCTTCATAAATTAAATATGTTAATAAGACGAGTAATGTAATTATGACAGAGCCGTGGCTGCATTTACTGGCTGTCTATGTTCAGTACCATGGAAAGTTGTTAAGACCATAATTTCAATTATTTATGACAATATGATTTGCATATTATAAAAATTATGGGGGAATTAGGAAACAACAGGAAAGTTTACTTTTACTTTTGTTTATTTATTTTTTAAAGATTTTTATTTATTTATTAAGTTTTTTATATAGCGCAGCATATTCCGTTGCGCTTTACAATTAGAACAACAGTAATAGAACAAAACTGGGTAAAAACAGACAGACATAGAGGTAGGAAGGCCCTGCTCGCACTTTTCATCTATTGCATCAGCCACATACATGACAAACACACTGAGACTAAAATTAGTTTTGTAGAATTATTCAGAGAATGCACAGAAAAAAAAACAATTTTATCTACAAAGATTAATTTAAAACTAGTGATGTGCACCGGAATTTTTTCGGGTTTTGTGTTTTGGTTTTGGATCCGGTTCCGAGGCCGTGTTTTGGATTCGGACGCGTTTTGGCAAAACCTCCCTGAAATATTTTTGTCGGATTCGGGTGTGTTTTGGATTCGGGTGTTTTTTTACAAAAAACCCTCAAAAACAGCTTAAATCATATAATTTGGGGGTCATTTTGATCCCATAGTATTATTAACCTCAATAACCATAATTTCCACTCATTTTCAGTCTATTCTGAACACCTCACACCTCACAATATTATTTTTAGTCCTAAAATTTGCACCGAGGTCGCTGGATGACTAAGCTAAGTGACCCAAGTGGCCGACACAAACACCTGGCCCATCTAGGAGTGGCACTGCAGTGTCAGACAGGATGGCACTTCAAAAAAATAGTCCCCAAACAGCACATGATGCAAAGAAAAAAAGAAGCGCAATGAGGTAGCTGTGTGACTAAGCTAAGCGACCCAAGTGGCCGACACAAACACCTGGCCCAACTAGGAGTGGCACTGCAGTGTCAGACAGGATGGCAGATTTAAAAAATAATCCCCAAACAGCACATGATGCAAAGAAAAAAAGAGGTGCACCAAGGTCGCTGGATGGCTAAGCTAAGCGACCCAAGTGGCCGACACAAACATCTGGCCCATCTAGGAGTGGCACTGCAGTGTCAGGCAGGATGGCAGATTTAAAAAAATAGTCCCCAAACAGCACATGATGCAAAGAAAAAAAGAGGTGCACCAAGGTCGCTGGATGGCTAAGCTAAGCGACCCAAGTGGCCGACACAAACACCTGGCCCATCTAGGAGTGGCACTGCAGTGTCAGACAGGATGGCAGATTTAAAAAATAGTCCCCAAACAGCACATGATGCAAAGAAAAAAAGAGGTGCACCAAGGTCGCTGGATGGCTAAGCTAAGCGACACAAGTGGCCGACACAAACACCTGGCCCATCTAGGAGTGGCACTGCAGTGTCAGGCAGGATGGCAGATTTAAAAAAATTGTCCCCAAACAGCACATGATGCAAAGAAAAAAAGAGGTGCACCAAGGTCGCTGGATGGCTAAGCTAAGCGACACAAGTGGCCGACACAAACACCTGGCCCATCTAGGAGTGGCACTGCAGTGTCAGACAGGATGGCAGATTTAAAAAATAGTCCCCAAACAGCACATGATGCAAAGAAAAAAAGAGGTGCACCAAGGTTGCTGGATGGCTAAGCTAAGCGACACAAGTGGCCGACACAAACACCTGGCCCATCTAGGAGTGGCACTGCAGTGTCAGACAGGATGGCACTTCAAAAAAATAGTCCCCAAACAGCACATGATGCAAAGAAAAAAAGAAGCGCAATGAGGTAGCTGTGTGACTAAGCTAAGCGACCCAAGTGGCCGACACAAACACCTGGCCCATCTAGGAGTGGCACTGCAGTGTCAGGCAGGATGGCACTTCAAAAAAATAGTCCCCAAACAGCACATGATGCAAAGAAAAATGAAAGAAAAAAGAGGTGCAAGATGGAATTGTCCTTGGGCCCTCCCACCCACCCTTATGTTGTATAAACAGGTATACTGCTATATATTATATACTGGTGGACAGCAAACTGTGCAAAACTGAAATGCACCACAGGTATGGATGGATACTAGTATACTTGACGACACAGAGGTAGGTAGAGCAGTGGCCTACTGTACCGTACTGCTATATATTATATACTGGTGGACAGCAAACTGTGCAAAACTGAAATGCACCACAGGTATAGATGGATAGTATACTTGACGACACAGAGGTAGGTAGAGCAGTGGCCTACTGTACCGTACTGCTATATAGTATATACTGGTGGTCAGCAAACTGTGCAAAACTGAAATGCACCACAGGTATGGATGGATAGTATACTTGACGACACAGAGGTAGGTAGAGCAGTGGCCTACTGTACCGTACTGCTATATATTATATACTGGTGGACAGCAAACTGTGCAAAACTGTAATGCACCACAGGTATGGATGGATACTAGTATACTTGACGACACAGAGGTAGGTAGAGCAGTGGCCTACTGTACCGTACTGCTATATAGTATATATTGGTGGTCAGCAAACTGTGCAAAACTGAAATGCACCACAGGTATGGATGGATAGTATACTTGACGACACAGAGGTAGGTAGAGCAGTGGCCTTTTGTACCGTACTGCTATATATTATATACTAGTGGCCTTCTGTACCGTACTGCTATATATTATAAACTGTGCAAAACTGAAAAGCACCACAGGTATGGATGGATACTAGTATACTTGATGACAGAGGTAGGTAGAGCAGTGGCCTTCTGTACCATACTGCTTTATATATAGTTATACTGTTGGTCACCAAAATTCTGCACTGTCCTCCTACTATATACTACAATGCAGCACAGATATGGAGCGTTTTTCAGGCAGAGAACGTATAATACTGGTGGTCACTGGTCAGCAAAACTCTGCACTGTCCTCCTACTATATAATACTGCTGGTCCCCAGTCCCCACAATAAAGCAATTAGCACACTGAGCACAGATATTTGCAGCACACTGAGCACAGTCAGATATGGAGCGTTTTTCAGGCAGAGAACGTAGATATTTGCACTTGCAGCACACTGAGCACAGATATTTGCAGCACACTGAGCACAGATATTTGCAGCACAATTTGCAGCCCACTGAACATAGAAACTGAGAGGACGCCAGCCACGTCCTCTCACGATCATCTCCAATGCACGAGTGAAAAATGGCAGTGACGCGCGGCTCCTTATATAGAATCCGAATCTCGCGAGAATCCGAACGCGGGATGATGACGTTCGGGCGCGCTCGGGTTAACCGAGAAAGGCGGGAGGATCCGAGTCTGCCTCGGACCCGTGTAAAATGGGTGAAGTTCGGGGGGGGTTCGGATCCTGAGGATCCGAACCCGCTCATCACTATTTAAAACTAGTACTCATAGATTGTTTCAGAGACAAACAGCAGAAATTTATAATCAATTTTAGGTTACCATTGCATTTAATCATTGTTCATTTGTTAGTCAATTTTTGCTTACAAATGAAACATGTTATTGGTTGATGTAGGACCTTATTCAGTAAGGATTGCAATTTCTGGTAAAAAGCAATTTCTGCGATCAAATAGTTAGCACCAAGAAATAGAGAAAAAAACGCCCATTGCAGAAATTGCGAATGCATCGCAATATGCGGGCTGATTGCAAAACCATACGCAATTACCAAAACATCTAAGATTTTTCCTATCTGCGCCAGGCAAGGTCATCCACAATTCTTGTGACACAAGAGGCTCGAAGTGGTCATCGCTGACGTCAGAGGCTCTCCTTAAAAACACCTGGGCACAACTGCGTTTTTTCATACACACCAGAAAATGTCAGGTTTCCGCCCACAAACGCCAGCCTTCTGTCAAACAACGTCTGCACTGCGATCACGATTTGTACGCATTTTCTGTTGCTATTCTTACTTGCACGTGCACAATGCGAATACTGCGCAAGTGCAGTTGTTTGATAATCAGCCATATTGCGATTCGCAAATTTTGCAATCCTTGCGGAATAAGGTCCTTGTGGCCTTATTCAGGTTTGTTAACAAACCAAAAAAAGCACACTAATGGGCAAAACGATGTTGCACTGCAGGTGGGGCAGATGTAACACGTGCAGAGAGATTTAGATTTGTATGGGTTATGTTCAAAGTGAAATCTATTGCAGTGAAAAAATAAAGCATCCAGTATTTACAATGCACATAAACAATATAACCCACCCAAACCTAACTCTCTCTGCACATGTTACATCTGCCCCACCTGCAGTGCAACATGGTTTTGCCCATTTGTGGGCTTTTTTTTTGTTTGCTAACACATGTGAATAAGGCCTTTGGGGCCTAATTCAGTTCTGATAGCAGCAGCAAATTTGTTAGTTAATGGGCAAAACCATGTGCACTGTAGGTGTGGCAGATATAACATGTGCACAGGGCGTTAGATTTGGGGGGTTATATTGTTTCTGGGCAGGGTAAATATTGGCTGCTTTATTTTTACACAATTTAGATTTCAGTTTAAACACACCCCACCCAAATCTAAAGGCCCATAAACACTTGGAGATTTTGAGCTGAAAGCAGCTCACTTTTGGTGTTTTGACCTGCTTTCAGTGTATGAACAAGCAATGAGCGGTGAGCGCTGATGCGCGCTCCCGCTTCATCGCTGGCAGCCGCCATTCATCTGCAGATGAACGGCGGGGTGAGCGGCTTTCCATAGTGTCCTGTTATGGAAAGCCGCTCACCCCCGCTGACATCGCTGGGCAGCGGGGAAAAGTGCTCAGTGTGTATGCACTGAGCGCTTTTCAGCCCAGCGATGTCGGCGATCATCGTTATGCATACACGCTGGGCAAAAACGCCCAGTGTGTATGCACCTTAACTCTCTCGGCACATGTTATATCTGCCCCCCCTGCAGTGCACATGGTTTTGCCCATTAGCTAACAAATTTGCTGCTGCGATCAGATCTGAATTAACCCCTTAGTTTCCTATGACTGTGTGTATACTTTGATTTTGAATATATACCACAACAGCATTGTAATTAGCAATGGACAATTTGCACAGCAAGCGTAAACTCTGGTAGCTCGAAGAGCTCTAAAGTGCCACCTTACGTCCAATGCAGACACAACTTTGGAAAATGTGAATTGTATGTAACATTTAATCAATTATGAATGTACTGTACAATAAAGGAATTGCTCTGAATTTAGTCATCCGTTCTTTAATCTTTTAAGCTGCAATCAATGTAGACATCTGTAAATACCACAGGGGAGTGTAAGCATATACAGTAAATACTGTAATTGTCTCTCATTATCAAATAGAACACATTGATAACACTAGCACATGTGACAAACAGTGCAGCTTTCCTCTCCCTGCACATAAGGTAATGTTCTAGACTCTGCTGAAACCAATATATGGGTCAAATGAGGTGAATACGTGCACAGCAAACTATCCTGTGATACTTGACTTTCCTCAGTTTCTGGTTTGAGTTATTACATCTGAGCCTGGAAAAGCCAAACTGAAATATTACTGGATTTTATTAGAAGGGAAATGCATTCATGAAAAAGCTCTGTGCCAACTCAAACTGAGCAGTGTAGGTGAAAGCATTAAAGAGTGTAGCATGTGAATAGAGGTTTTATTTTTGGTATTATAAAACTCCAACATAGCTGAAGCAGTTTATTTTCATAAGTAATGTAGAGGCTACAGACCAAATATTTTTACATGCATACCTCACAACTATACTGTTTTCAGTGGAATAGTCCACATTTATTACACTCTAATGCCCTCATGACATACAGTTTTGTCATGACCAATGGAACTGCCCACTGGGTATGGTGACTGGGTGACGCAGGCACTTGTAATTGGTGCACTCTGTAATGTAGAGATGTTTATAGAGGAAGACCGTTGGTTCGGCCTACCATCTACAAGTGCTAGTAGAAAATCTGACATGCCTATATATCAGGTTATGCCCATATCCACTTTTTGGAGGCGCACATACTGTCTTGATGAGCAAAGTTAACACAGGCCCAGTACCAGTGCAACACTATAGTCTTGGTGTGAGGTTCTTTTTTTCAATTCAGCATATACAGCAAATAGTTAGTACTTTTAATATTTAGACTGACTTTAAGTTATAGATTTTAGATACCAATGAAATGTCTGAAATTGAATACTTTAATACCTCAATTGACACCAAGGGGCTGTTTTGAGTTTGAAGGCACTTGCATACCAAATTCGCTAACAAAATAAAATGCATTCACTAAAAAGCAAAGCATCAATATAATATAACCCATCTCTTTGCTTCACTAATGCACCACACAAGTGAACCTGCACATTGGAATGTGTTAGCAGGACAAACAGCAGCACTTGAACACCTAAGCAAGCATTTGTTATTGCACTTTTTGCACTGTAAATGACCCTTTCTATGTGCTATAGGTTTGTTATGGCAGCAGTGAAGGTAAATCTGGGACGGTGCTTTCAGTTTTGTGGTACTGTTTCATACAGCAACAGAATAAACTGCCACCAATAACTGATCACTGACACAATGGGCGGAATTCCATTGTTTGTCAGCCAGAAGCCACTAGATGGCGCCCAAACAGAGCTATTCAATTGTAGCTCCATCAGTGCACGATGCCTGCCAGGTCTGCATTTCAGCTCGCACCGCCGGTAGGGGGGGTGCTAAAAGTGACCCGTTTGGGTGGCAAAATGGCACTTTTCGTGATTGCGCCCTGCACTTTGGTCGGGTTTAGCAGCTTTACGCGGCTACACCCGAACTTCATCAGTGTGTTCTGCATTAAAAATTTAAATGAATAACGACTGAAGTGCGCCCCACGATCTCCCTTCACTTTAGACAGGAGATCAAGGGTGCAAATCAATTGTATGTCGCCCAATGAATCAATTAAGAATGTAAAATATGCATGTGTTTGTTTGTGTGTGTGCGTGTGTGTGTGTGTGTGTGTGTGTGTGTGTGTGTGTGTGTGTGTGTGTGTGTGTGTCTACAGTATGTGTACATGGCCTATTCATTTATTCTGACATAATAACATTTAAAACTTCAATGGGAATATGACCCAAATAAAAAATTACAGTTGAAAATTACATATATTGATGAGAATAATTGTGGCTGTGGGGTCTATTTACTAAGCCTTGGATGCAGATAAAATGGATGGAGATAAACTACCAGCCTATCAGCTCCTAACTGTCATTTTTCAAACCCAGTCTGTGACATGGCAGTTAGGAGCCCATTGGCTGGTACTTTGGGGGTTATTCAGAGTTATTAGCAAACCAAAAAAGGTAGCAATTGGACAAAACCATGTTGCAATGCAGAGTTATAGGCCCTGCACACTGGGCGATAGTCCTCAAAGATATGAATGATCTTGTTAATTATTGAACGAGATAACGTTCATATCTTTGAGTGTGGAGGCACCAGCGATGAACAGTGCACGGCCCCGCGCTCACGCCTCATCGCTGGTGTCCCGTCGGCTGTGCATGCAGGCCAATATGGACGATCTCGTCCATATTTGCCTGCACTGCTATGGAGCCGTGTGATGTGGGGGAGTGAAGAAACTTCACTCCCCCCCGCCGCTGGGTCACCCGTCGGCCGTATCCGCTGTCGGGCAGCTCGGCAGCGGATCTTTATATGTGTAGGGCCCTTTAGATTTGGGTGGGGTGTGTTCAAACTGAAATCTAAATTGCAGTGTAAACATAAAGCAGCCAGTATTCACCATGCACAGAAACAATATAACCCACCCACATCTAACTTTCTCTGAACATGAAACATCTGCTCCACCTGCAGTACAGCGCGGTTTTGCCCAATTGCTAACTTTTTTTGCTAACAACTCTGAATAACCCCCTTTATCTCCGTCCACTTTATCTCCATCCAAGGCTTAAAGGGGGTACTCACTGAGAGATCCATGCTTAAAATCTAAGCAGTCTGACTAGATTGCTTAGATTTTAAGCACAGATCACTCGTGTGTAGCTCCCTCAGCGATAGCGATGCACGGCCGCGCGCATCGCTATCGCCTTGGCTAGATTGGCCTGCATGCAGGCTCAATCTAGCATGTCGCTCATTTCACCCGCTGGGTGAAATGAGCAGCCCCCAGTCCTCCCCCGCATCGCTTAGCACATATCGCGCTGTGCTGAGCGGCGTGAGAAATGTGTGCTGAGCGGTTCGCTCAGCACACATCTCTCCAGTGTATATGGCCCTTTAGTAAACAGACCCCAAAATCTTGTATCAACTGAGTTTGATATTCTCTATGTCGAAGTCAAAAAAATATTACATAAAGAGAACATACAAACTAAACACATATAAGTCGCTATACTTGCAATTACGCGCAGCGAGCACAGCAATATATGGTAACACACGCATTTACACGGACATGCCACAGAGATGGATTCGACACTTATTTCATGCAGTACATAATTGTGGTGGTATCAAGCGTCAGACATCATGATGATTTAGAATTGTATATGATGGAGTGGTGTCATGTATGTGTATTATTTGAACGAAATCAGATAGACCAGTCATGTTTACTATTGAAGCAACCAGATTGATGTGTAGATTCATTTGATGCTTGTTGTGAAGTTGTGGGACATTGCAGCGGATAATTATGATTACATGTATAAAAGCTAAAATCACTTTTATTAGAACAATACATAGACCAAACAGGTAGTGGACAGGAAACTCAGGCCAGCCCTTTGGACGTCCCCAAGGCTGAACCTGTTCAGCATATACAAAGGAACTGGTGACTCATAGTGAATGCCTTCCCCAGAAACTAGATAACACATTGACCACACAGGAAGTTAGTGGCTGTAAGGTCTGAGAAGATGATGGACTTGCTGGCAGATCAGTACCTGTATTTATTTACTGAGAGAGAGAGACATAAGATGCATTGGAGGGAATGGTAATTGTATCGCTGGCCTGTAACTGAAACTGTATGTAATGGCATGTAACTGTATGTAACTTTATGTATTAATTGCTTACTGTGTGAGTTGTAATCATGTAACTATAGGTATACTGTACTTTGTAATATATATTAAATCCATATCCTTTTAATAACAAATATATACATCAATGAGCTTTGGAACTCAGATAATGTGTGGGTGTATTGTTTTCTCTTATGGGATGCAGTGTTTTGCGATGTATAGCGCACATTCATGGGATATGGTAATAAGAGGTGCAGGCATTTACAATATATATTAGAGCGGGCATTTTAAATATTTGTGAGAAATTAATTTGGCATTCTTAGATGGGGGCTGGTCCGCGATATCACGTTCTTTATGATGCACTGTACATTATAAATGCGACGCTGTTGTCGATCAGCTTGTGATGGACGCATCCTAAAAGCTGAGAAAATCATATCCGTGTGTATTGTTGTGTTATTAGTAAGACGCTGATATGAAATTCAAGGGACAATGCGTTTCTCATAATATTTAAGATGCTAAAATGTATTTTTATTGTTGAAAAACAAGGTTCAAATAAGTCATATTGTGTTTGATTCAGATTGGATTGTTTATCAGTTAAGTAGGTTTAAAAGATGCTGCATAGCCTTGATATAGTTTTTTTTAACTCAGGCCTAAAATAACTTCTGGTGCTTGTATGGTGTGTGATTTCTTTGTGACAAAGGAAGCCGCATGGTCTGTCCTCCATTTTGGACTAACCACATGGCCTGTCCACCATTTTGTGTAACCCTCATGGATGTGGAAGGGGGAGGAGCAGCGGCCATTTTGGGAAGGTCATTTTCTAAATGGCTGATTTTCACTGCTCAGAATAATTAGTTTTCCTTGGTCACATCAAACACCATTTATGAGTTACCAATGCATTTATTTAACCCATGCCATAGTCAATTACAAATAGTTTCAGCTGGGCCTAGTGAGAGTCAATAGATGAATACTTGATGTAAGAATTACACACAGATATAAACAAAGTTTTTTTTCTTTTTCCTCCAGCATTTAGTTAAATCTGCTTGCTAGTTTAAGATAGCCATTGAAATGTTAATTAACCTGTGTAACTGCTTTTTCTTAGCAGTGAAAAACCACTTTTACAGGCAGGCAAAAGCACATAGCTTTGATATGCAAATTAGAAGCACTGAATGGGTAAATGAGTCTCATAGGAGACCAGTGAATGGTACATATATATAATATTATTATAATTATGTGTATATTTATATCAGTGTATGTTCTGCAGGATAGCTATCCAATCTGAATCATATCATTTAAATTATTGATTATTGCTAGAGTCATTATAGATCTGTGTGAAATAGGATACATTTGTTGCCATATAGTTAAAACTGAAATAACAGTATTTTACACAAAACGCAGTTCTGGCCCAGTCGTAATAGGGTTAAACGGAACAAGTGTGTGTTGTGTTTAGAGGGCAACAGTAGTTTTTATTGCTCACATTTATCGAAGTTGTGTGAGTTGTTTTATTGCGTACGCACATTGGTACACGTGGTACGGAACGTGAGGACAGCGTACAAAAACGTGCACGTGGCGCAAGGCCGCACACGTGGCATAGAGATACGCACGGTTGAGTAATTACGCAAGCTTGCATAGGGTTGTGTGCGCATAATAAAACCACACAATAGTGTCGTTTAGTTCAAAGGTGGGATAGTAGACATTTAATACAATAGCACATAACTATCAGATTTCAAAAGCAGGTTACTCTAAATTTAGTTTAAAAACTGTATTGCCTCTGGGGTAAAGCTGCCTATCTGAATGAATCCAAATTTTCTGTATAGAAAAACAAAGTGTATTTGAGTGAGCGAACGTAGGAGTGAGTGGATATTTGAACCTTGGGAAATCGGGATCCCGTCGTGTGGTACATCAAGTAAGAGGAGGCTTGGTGGCGTGAGGCGGCTGACTCACATTAGTATAAGGTTTAATATGCAAATCGTGAAGTGATTTGCAGAGGAGCGTGATAGTGCATAGTATTGCGAAGTATTGAAGTAAAAAGGTTTTTGTATTACGCTCCGGGCTGAGGGTCACAGTTTGTACATTGACCCGTGGTTTTACGGCAGATAGGTAACAAGTACCTATACGCTGTGCAATTGGACCGCGCGTTTGTGGGTGCGATATATACAGCGCAACTTGATACCCCTTTACGAACTTTTGCGTAAAATCGCGGTATCATGAGCGCTGTGCAGAGCATACGCAAGCGTGATTTGTGTATAAGTGTATAGGGACTTTTCGCTGGTCTCTCTCAGGAAAATCTCCAGCGGTGTATATTCACTGGAATAGGTAAGTCACTCCTAAACACTTCCAGTGAATAGAAACCAGATAGGGGCCTCACTGGGTTCGCGGTGGTCACTATTGGAGTGAGTCGTGGTACTCGGCAGAGAAGGAGTGGGTGAAAGCGCACTAAGAACTTTCACAGTCTATTCGTATTGTGCATTAGGGATTGCGTAAAAAGGAAAAAGTCCGCAATGGGATCCAATTGCACAAGCGGTGGACGTTTTGTAGCCAGGGTTCAGGTTGAAGAGCCGCGGCCCAAGGGGTCAGCGAGGTTTGTTATGTGTGGTAAATAAGGATCACACACGGAAGACTTTTTGTCTGAATGGGAATGTATGATTGACAAAGATAGGGTACCATTCCCTAGGGTGGGCAGCTTTGAACCAGAGGTATTGCAGAACTTAAGGATAAGAACATGTCTGATAAAATCCCGAAAACAAAGGGTCAGACATACAAAGTGTTTAAACCTGTGGCAGCAAGAGGGGTTGGTGAGTTTGATCCTAAGGTATTGCAGGTGGTATGTTTAACCAAAGTCATATAAGACAAGAATGGAAATATAAGAACTGTTTGAACTTGTAGCAACAATAAATAAGTAGGAAGAAAAAAAGAGAATGCAAGTACACCGCCTTATGTAGATGTGGAAGCAGTTACAGCCAGCATACAAACTATAGAAAATAATAAAAATATGAAAAATATGACTGTAACCTATATATGCACTAATGAATGTTGAAGTTTTATTTAGGGGGAGAAGGTGACCTGATCGTTTTCAGCCATTTCTCATGCACCCAGAGGAGTATACAACCGGTAAAAGAAGATCAGTAGCCTGTGGGGGAAGTGGCTGAGACCAGTGGAACAGCTAAGTATGGTATCATTCGTGTACATATATAGTAAAACCAAAAAGAATAAAAATAAAAATAAAAAAAAATCAAGAAAGTAACGTCAGAAATGGAGAAAAAACCTGTCCGCACATTAGTATTTGCCAGTAGGAAAGCGGACAGAGACAAGGTAACCCCAGGGTATTTCTTTCAGTTACCATATAAGAAGTATTCATTCCTAGTAATACCCCTAGTGAAGATGAGTTTGGAAATGTTTGTTGGACAATGTACAGACTCTTAATACAGGATGAGAAGGATTGAATGAAATACTTCGCATGACAAGAAGCTTGGTAAACTTTTTTTGTTTTTTTGTCTCTTGCAGTAATAGAAAACTCTCCATCTGGATAAGACCACTGGTAAACACTAATTCGGCAAATGGGAGATGGCTGTCTCTGTGCAAATGGACAGGGTCAATAAGGCATTGAGTGTCAGGGTGCAGACTTCTTTGCAAAATTGGAAAGGGGTCACAGTAGCTAATCTTAGATAGTGTGCTATTGAACATCACAAGAATAGTGTTAGGCGCAGAGAACAACAGGTGGAGAGGTTGAGGACGGTAAGTATACTGGCACATACAGGAAAGACCCATCAGTCCAAACCCCAGATCCCTAATGGTCAATAATATGTTACACTTGTAGGAAGGAAGGGCATTTTGCCAGAGATTGTAGGAGTAGTAGGACACATAGTCAATATAGATCCCCTAGACAGAAAACACAAGCCACATTATTAAACACATAGACGGGACCAAGGGACATATAGTAAGGAATCACGAGCCATATAGAAAACACAGATTCGGTTAATGGGAAGAACAGAATAAATGCAACTTACTAATGTTACATTTCACTGTTCTAGACGCATGTCCATCACAGGTAGAGGAAATTATCTCACAGATACCGGGTTCCCTATGAACTTAGGATGGACAGGACACTGGATTGATGGCTGGGATAGTCCCAGTAGAGATAAGACACACAGAATTTTTTTATTTTTTTTAGGGGAGTAGACCAAGTAGAGAATCACTTCCCCGCAGTGCCCAATCCAGTTGTCAAATTTGTATAAAATCTTCTTCACCTCTACAAACTCATCTGTCACCAACCTCTATTCTGTTTCTCTACAGTTTCCTCTTCATCTTTTGCGTTCACACAGGGTGGTACAATACATGGACCCAAGTACAGTTCAAACTCCACATGCCTGGGTCCTTCAGAGTTCTGCCCGAACCCAGTATATCTCAACAGCACGATGACACCAGTATTACTGCAGTGTGCCTTGTCATGCACAAAGGGTGGAGAATGGGAATACTGGTGAAGGGAAATTTTGTATAGACACTGATATGTCTGTTGGTGAATGGCAAACCTGACATTTTCTTTTTCATTTTCTTCTTCCTTCTCTCCTCTAGAGATGTTTCTTTTTTTTTTTTTTTTTTTTTTTTGAGTTATGCTCATGGTACTCTACATTGCAAACACACGATAGTTAAATTAAGATACAAAAGAGGCAGTCTGGAGGACAAAGGGGTATGGCCAGGAGTCCTCAGGACTGTGGGCAGGTGGACACGGTAAGCCAGTAGCCCCCAGAGCATACCTTCCAAGTCTAGCTGAGGTGGCACACGGTCTGACTCATCTAGGCAAAGAGGGTAGGTGCAGGCTGATGAGAGCCTACTGGTGTGTGCCAGGATTCTATTCTCATGCAGGTAAAGAGAGCAATGACCTGTCTTACTTGCTTGAGGAAGAATATTGGTAAAGCAATACCAACAGAGCCATCCCATATTCCTCCTGCAGACGGATCTTTTCAGGAAATACAAATCAACTTCGTACAGTTAACACCCTTTAGGAATTATTGTTATGTATTGGTTTACCGCAAAGAAAAATTGCGCAGAAATTTGTGTGTAGATAATGGTACCCCTAGAAGTAGGAGCAAAGCCTGCAAAGCCTGAAATTGTACTATTGTGATCATAGATACTGCCACTAGTATTATGTAGCTTCAGAACCACTCCCAGATCTTCACTTAACGAATCACCCTCTTCTAAATTTGTTTTTGTTTTTGTTTTGGTATTTGTGTCTTTTTGGTTGTTTTTGGAATACAACCTCATGTCATGATTGATCCGCACAATGATAAGAAATACACCAATGAGGTGACAGTACAGTACCTTGTTGAGATGAGCCAGCATTTGAGAACTTGACAAAAGAACTTGAAACTGTTGATTGCTGGTATGCCAAATACTAACTGTCTTGATTGTGAACCAAGAGACTGTGTGATTGATCTTACGCTTAGGTTGCCTAATAGACAGGTGGGAAGAACCATACCAAGTTTTGTTGACAACACTAAAGGTCGCCGAAAGAGAGATTTGGGTCCACTCGTCCCACTGCAAGAAGGTCGCTGACCCAGAGAGAACTCGTGACAAAGTAGTTTATTGCTCACATTCATCGAGTTTGTGAACTGTGTGTTCCAAGTGAACTGTGTGTTCCAAGTGAACTGTGTGTTCAAAGAGCAAGGTGGAGAGCAAAGTGAACTGTGTGTTCTAGGTGAACTGTGTGTGCAAAGAGCAAGGCAAAGAGAACCTCGTATCACCAGAGACTCTGTTCTGTGAAGACTGAGAGGCGGCATTGTTGAACACTACCTGAGCGCACTAAAGGACTGCAGAAAGACCAGTCATTGTAATTGATTTGTTATGAACAAGAGTTGTTTTGTTCTATTTCTCTTTTCTCTCTTTCCCGCTGACAAACATTTTCTTTCAGGATATTCAATTTTTGCGAGGTTTTTTTATGAGGAGTCGAGTGTGGGACTGGAACTGGTTCTGTAGGAAGGAGTGATTTCCTTATAGGATCCCAGGATTAGCCGATCAGTTTGTTAAAGTCAGAGAAAAATCAAAGTTCTAGTAGTTATGGAGTTCAGAGGTTATCAGGAACAATCAGATAATGGCTATTCACACATTGCAGATAAAGAGCTCATTAATATATGTGGAAGAAAGGTTTATGAGTGGCTCTCCCCGAACTCCAAAGGTTTATGTTATTTAGGAAGGACACTACTTATAACCCTTGTTCAATGATTAAACAGACCTAGCATACGTTCCAGAAATGGAAACAATGTTCAGAAAATGATAGGAATATGTAGATCATGAAAATTTTATATGTCACTGTCACGATTTGTTTGTGTCTTCTTCATCTACCCAGCAGAACCTCAATCGAATCCAAACATCAGTGTACAAAGACGTAGGTACATGTATGTGTGAAATGTTCGTCGCAAATCAGACATTATAGGCCAAAGCACTGTCCCAGCATACTCTATAGGTTGAATGTTGTCCCACACCCAACCAGTGGTCCCATGACCGCCGAGTGCATATAGAGGATGTCTCGTCCTCCTCCCTGTCTTCCCCAAATATAGTCAAGTGTCTGATTTGTGAAATGCATACATACTTGTGTCTAGGTCACCGATTATGGTATGAAATATTTTTTTCTTATGTTAATAATTGATGGCAGTTATTGTTTACTGCCAAAGGGTGGACTGTCGAAGTCAAAAAATATTACATAAAGAGAACATACAAACTACACACATATAAGTCACTATACTTGCAAATACGCGCAGCGAGCACAGCAATATATGGTAACACACGCATTTACACGGACATGCCACAGAGATGGATTCGACACTTATTTCATGCAGTACATAATTGTGGTGGTATCAAGCGTCAGACATCATGATGATTTAGAATTGTATATGATGGAGTGGTGTCATGTATGTGTATTATTTGAACGAAACCAGATAGACCGGTCATGTTTACTATTGAAGCAACCAGATTGATGTGTAGATTCATTTGATGCTTGTTGTGAAGTTGTGGGACATTGCAGCGGATAATTATGATTACATGTATAAAAGCTAAAATCACTTTTATTAGAACAATACATAGACCAAACAGGTAGTGCACAGGAAACTCAGGCCAGCCCTTTGGACGTCCCCAAGGCTGATGTTAGGGTCTCCTGCCCTGTGCTGCCACGTCGTCATGGCAACCGGGAGACAAGTGCTAGCGGAGTGACCTGAGCGCAGCTGATACTCCGGTTCGGGTCTTTTGCTGTGCAGTGGTTATAGGCTCTGTGCATGGCAGGGGATCCGGTGCTGGTTTTTGTGCTCACAGTCTGTGAGGTCTGAGTGGGGCGTGGACAGCACCTGCTTTATAAGGCCTCTTCTCAGGGTAAGCAGATGCTGCTGAATCTTTGTTGGTTAGTCAGTTTCTGAAAGTTAGCCAGTACTGTGTAGCTTTGTATTTGTTTGTTGCTTACTGCAATTAGGCCTGGGGATTTGGTATTACACTCTGCCAATCCAGACCTAGCAGTAAGACTGGAGTCAGTCGTTTAGCTTGCTGGGGTTCTGTTACTACTCTGTGAACTTAGCAAGTTTGCGGCTGTATTCTAAGACTTGCCTGTCTAATCCTGTCTCACTGTGCTAGGTGTCAGGGGTCAGTTTAGTGGCAGTAAGCTGAACCTGTGCACTGCAAGTGAGAATTAGGATTGTGGAGACTCTCCTTGTGTCTATCATTCCATCTCTGACCAAGGAGTTTACTGCCACACCCGTTGGTAACCCTTTAGGGTTTTGCTGTTGCCCTTAGCAACAGCATTTCGGGTTCTCTACGTATTAAAACACAACATCTTGCTTTTCCCATCTGAGCAGTTCTAATACAAGGGAGATACCCAGTTCCTTAGCCTCTGGGCTTCTCTGTTCACTTTGTGTGTATTTTGTTACCCTATCACCTTCTGTGTACGTTATGTCATATTCCCCAGTCTGTCTGTAAGTCCATTTGTTTTGCATAACAGTTCAAACACCAGTACATTCCTGCAGGCACTGGAGTGCATAACAGTCCTGACACCAGTACTTTCCTGCAGGCACTGGTGTGCATAACATATTCAGCAGCCCAATACTCCTGTTGAAATTTTGTGGGAATATGGAGCATACCCCTCAAAATACGTTGCAACAGGTGGTCGATCAGGTGCAGGTCCTGACTCGACAATTTAATGATTTGTCCATTAAAATGCACACCTCCCAGGCTGCTGGCGGAGCTCCCGCAGCAGCAGCACCTGCAGGGGTTAAGGAGCCGAAAGTAAATCTCCCGGATCGTTTTTCTGGAGATCGCTCGCAGTTCTTTTGTTTCAAGGAGAGCTGCAAGCTATATTTCCGGCTTAGGCCTCAGTCTTCTGGGTCGGAGATTCAGCGGGTGGGCATAGTGATTTCCTTGCTACAAGGAGACCCACAGGTCTGGGCATATGGGTTGCAGCCTGACTGTCCGTCGCTTAAAAGTGTTGATGCTTTTTTTACGGCATTGGGCATGTTGTATGATGACCCTGACAAGACGGCCTCAGCCGAGGCTCAGATTTCGATCCTTAAGCAAGGGCGAAGGCCAGTTGAGGTTACTGTACGGAGTTTCGGAGGTTGGCCCATGATACCCAGTGGAATGACCCAGCCCTGAGACACCAGTACCGAAGAGGTCTTTCTAACCAGATAAAGGACCAACTGGTACAATATCCCTTGCCTGATAGCTTGGATCAGCTCATGCAGTTATCCATCCGGGTGGATAGACGGCTGAGAGAGCGTAGGCTTGAAAGGGAGACTGAGATTTCCTTCCTTCCCAAGGGAACCTCAGACTCTGAGGAATTTTCCGAGGAGCCTATGCAGATTGGGGCTACCCGCCTCTCCTCGCGTGAGAAGACGCGGAGGAGACAGCAGGGGTTGTGTTTGTACTGTGGGAATAAAGGTCATGTGGTAGTATCATGCCCAGAAAAGCCGGAAAACTTCAGGGCCTGAGGGTGATGGGAAATATCCTATCAGGCCAGAAGTCAGAATTTCCCAAGAAGACTTTTATCATTCCGGTGACCTTGAAGATCCTCGGTCAAACTGTCAAGACTGAGGCCTTTGTGGACAGTGGGGCCGACGGGGTTTTTATGGACCGCCAATTCGCCCTGAAACACTCTGTTCCCTTAGTACCCTTGGCATCGGAAATTGAGATTTGTGGGTTAAACGGGGAACCATTATCCCAAGGTAAAATTACCTCTTGCACTAGCCAGATTTCTTTGTTTATTGGAGCCACACACTCTGAAAAATTGTCCTTTTATGTGACTGTCTGTACTTTTGCCCCATTGGTGTTGGGGTTACCCTGGTTAAGGGCCCACAATCCTCAATTTGACTGGGTCTCTGGGGAGATTCTTAGTTGGGGTACTGATTGTTTCAGGAGTTGCTTGAGCCTTCCAGTCAGGCTCTCGCAGCTAAGTTTGCCAGGATTGCCAGGGTGTTATGCAGATTTTGCGGACGTGTTCTCCAAAAAAGTTGCAGAGGTACTACCTCCCCATCGCCCCTATGACTGTGCCATTGATTTGTTGCCAAATGCTAAGCTTCCCAAGAGCAGGTTGTACTCCCTGTCACGTCCTGAGACTCAGGCTATGGCAGAGTACATTCAGGAGAACTTGGCTAAGGGATTTATCAGACCTTCACAGTCTCCAGTTGGGTCGGGGTTCTTCTTCGTGGGTAAAAAGGACAGTTCGTTGCGACCCTGCATCGACTTCAGGGAATTGAACCGTATCACGATTAAAAACTCATACCCACTGCCTCTCATTTCGGTCTTGTTTGACCAGCTTCGTACTGCCACCATTTTTTCTAAGATTGACCTACGCGGTGCGTACAATCTAATCCGAATAAGAGAGGGGGATGAATGGAAGACTGCCTTTAATACCCACTCAGGGCATTATGAATATTTGGTGATGCCTTTTGGGCTCTGTAATGCCCTGGCAGTCTTCCAGGATTTCATGAATGATGTGCTCAGGGAATATTTGGATAGATTCTTAGTTGTATACTTAGATGACATCCTAATCTTCTCCCAGTCCCTGGAGGAACATCGGAAGCATGTACGCTTAGTCCTCCAGAAACTCAGAGACCACCGGCTTGGGGCGAAGCTGGAGAAGTGCGAATTTGAAGTTCAGCAAATCGCATTTCTAGGATATATTATCTCCCCAGAAGGTTTCCAAATGGAGGGTTCCAAGGTACAGGCAGTCCTGGATTGGGTGCAGCCCACTAGTTTGAAGGCGCTTCAGCGTTTCCTGGGCTTTGCGAATTTTTATAGACGATTTATCGCTGGATTTTCGTCTATAGTGGCGCCCTTGGTGGCACTCACTAAGAAAGGGGCGGATGTTGCTTACTGGTCTTGTGAGGCTAAAGCGGCTTTTGCCCGTCTCAAAAGGGCATTTGTTTCGGCCAAGGTGCTGCGACACCCAGATCCAGAGCGTCCTTTTGTGGTGGAGGTGGATGCCTCTGAGATGGGTATTGGGGCAGTGCTTTCTCAGATGGGCGTGTCTGATAATCGCCTTCATCCCTGTGCTTACTTTTCCAGTAAATTTTCGCCTGCCGAGATGAATTATGACGTGGGTAACCGGGAATTGTTGGCTATTAAGGATGCACTCGAGGAGTGGAGACACTGGCTTGAGGGGGCTAAGTTTGTGGTCTCAATTCTCACTGACCATAAGAATCTGGCATATTTAGAGTCAGCGAAGCGTCTCAATGCCAGGCAGGCACGATGGGCTTTGTTTTTTGCTCGCTTTAATTTTTTGATAACATATCGCCCTGGGTCAAAAAACATCAAGGCTGATGCGCTCTTGCTGAGTTTTGCTCCAATCCAGGAGACCACCGAGGAGCCGTTGCCCATTGTTTCCCCATCATGTATTAAAGTGGGCATTACCCAGGACCTCTTATCATTAGTCCTTAGAGCACAGGAGCAGGCTCCTCCAGACCTTCCGGTAGGTCTTTTGTTTGTGCCTCCTAGGTTAAGACAGCGAGTGTTCCTGGAATTCCATGCCAAGAAGTCTGCAGGTCACCCGGGTATTGCCAGAACTCGGGAGTTGCTATCTAGGGCGGTGTGGTGGCCCTCGGTGGCTAAGGATGTGGATCAGTGGGTTCGGGCATGTGACATCTGTGCCCGAAATAAGACTCCTAGAGGGGTTCCTGTTGGCCCATTACATCCACTCTCTATCCCATCTAAGCCATGGACCCACATTTCAATGGATTTTGTGGTGGACTTGCCCAAACCCTCGGGGATGACAGCCATCTGGGTTGTCGTTGACAGGTTTTCGAAGATGGCGCACTTCGTTCCACTGGTTGGGCTGCCATCGGCCAGACGCCTGTCTGAATTATTTATGCTGCATGTTGTGCGTCTCCACGGGTTGCCACTTGATGTGGTCTCTGACCGCGGATCCCAGTTTGTGGCCAAATTCTGGAGGGCATTTTGTTCCGATCTCCAGATTTCTGTCAGCTTGTCGTCGGGCTACCATCCGCAGTCTAATGGGCAGACTGAAAGGGTGAACCAGTCCTTGGAGCAGTTCCTCAGGTGTTATGTCTCCAAGTGTCAGACTGACTGGGTTGCTCATCTGTCCATGGCGGAGTTTGCCTATAACAACGCGGCTCACTCTGCTACAGGGATCTCTCCCTTCCTTTGTGTGTATGGGCATCATCCTAAGGCCAATTCTTTTGACCCCCTGGACTCCACGCCTGGTGGTTCCTCTGTGGTTTCGGTCCTTAGAGGTATTTGGCGGAAAGTGAAGAAAGCCCTTGTGTCTGTGTCATTAGTGACCAAAAGGGTTTTTGATAAGCGGAAAAGACCCTGCAGCTTCAAATTAGGAGACTTCGTCTGGTTGTCTACCAAGAATTTGAAGTTGAGACAGCCATCTCATAAGTTAGGCCCCCGGTTCATCGGCCCTTATAAGATCACCAGGGTTATCAATCCGGTGGCATTTCAGTTAGATCTGCCCCGTTCTTTGGGTATCAATAAAACATTTCATTGTTCCCTTTTAAAACGGGCGATTAGTAATCCTTCTTCCAGTGGAAGACCTTCCCCTCTTCTGATACGTGGCCAGAGGGAGTTTGTTGTTGAAAGGATTCTTGACTCCAAGGTGGTTCGGGGTCGGCTGTCATTTTTGGTGCACTGGAAGGGGTATGGCCCGGAGGAGCGGTCGTGGGTGCGCAGTTGTGATCTTCATGCCCCCAGACTGATACGCTCTTTCTTCTCGCAGTTCCCCGATAAACCCGGTGGTAGGGGTTCTTTGACCCCTCGTCAGAGGGGGGGTACTGTTAGGGTCTCCTGCCCTGTGCTGCCACGTCGTCATGGCAACCGGGAGACAAGTGCTAGCGGAGTGACCTGAGCGCAGCTGATACTCCGGTTCGGGTCTTTTGCTGTGCAGTGGTTATAGGCTCCGTGCATGGCAGGGGATCCGGTGCTGGTTTTTGTGCTCACAGTCTGTGAGGTCTGAGTGGGGCGTGGACAGCACCTGCTTTATAAGGCCTCTTCTCAGGGTAAGCAGATGCTGCTGAATCTTTGTTGGTTAGTCAGTTTCTGAAAGTTAGCCAGTACTGTGTAGCTTTGTATTTGTTTGTTGCTTACTGCAATTAGGCCTGGGGATTTGGTATTACACTCTGCCAATCCAGACCTAGCAGTAAGACTGGAGTCAGTCGTTTAGCTTGCTGAGGTTCTGTTACTACTCTGTGAACTTAGCAAGTTTGCGGCTGTATTCTAAGACTTGCCTGTCTAATCCTGTCTCACTGTGCTAGGTGTCAGGGGTCAGTTTAGTGGCAGTAAGCTGAACCTGTGCACTGCAAGTGAGAATTAGGATTGTGGAGACTCTCCTTGTGCCTATCATTCCATCTCTGACCAAGGAGTTTACTGCCACACCCGTTGGTAACCCTTTAGGGTTTTGCTGTTGCCCTTAGCAACAGCATTTCGGGTTCTCTACGTATTAAAACACAACATCTTGCTTTTCCCATCTGAGCAGTTCTAATACAAGGGAGATACCCAGTTCCTTAGCCTCTGGGCTTCTCTGTTCACTTTGTGTGTATTTTGTTACCCTATCACCTTCTGTGTACGTTATGTCATATTCCCCAGTCTGTCTGTAAGTCCATTTGTTTTGCATAACAGTTCAAACACCAGTACATTCCTGCAGGCACTGGAGTGCATAACAGTCCTGACACCAGTACTTTCCTGCAGGCACTGGTGTGCATAACAGCTGAACCTGTTCAGCATATACAAAGGAACTGGTGACTCATCGTGAATCCCTCCCCCAGAAACTAGATAACACATTGACCACACAGGAAGTTAGTGGCTGTAAGGTCTGAGACGATGATAGACTTGCTGGCAGATCAGTTCCTGTATTAATTTACTGAGAGAGAGAGAGACATAAGATGCATTGGAGGGAATGGTAATTGTATCGCTGGCCTGTAACTGAAACTGTATGTAATGGCATGTAACTGTATGTACCTTTATGTATTAATTGCTTACTGTGTGAGTTGTAATCATGTAACTATAGGTATACTGTACTTTGTAATATATATTGAATCCATATCCTTTTAATAACAAATATATACATCAATGAGCTTTGGAACTCAGATAATGTGTGGGTGTATTGTTTTCTCTTATGGGATGCAGTGTTTTGCGATGTAAAGCGCACATTCACGGGATATGGTAATAAGAGGTGCAGGCATTTACAATATATATTAGAGCGGGCATTTTAAATATTTGTGAGAAATCAATTTTGCATTCTTATCTATTTGTGTGAAATGATTGTAACAGTGTATGATCAATTTTAAAACACTGTTGCGTTAGTTATAGGGTGTGTTTTCACTGTGTGCAGCCAATCACAAGCAGCCATTTTCATCAACTTTACACTTACGCCTGGATCAGAGCACATGTAACTTAGGGGTCTACTTGCTAAGCCTTGGAGGCTGATAAATTGGATAGAGGTAAAGTACCAGCCAACCAGTTCCTGTCATTTTTCATACACAGCCTGTAACGAAGCAGTTAGGAGCTGATTATTTGGTTCTTTATCTCTCTCCAAGACTTAGTAAATAGACCCCTTAGACCCGCTCCAAGAGGCTGCCATTTTAGTCAAAATTTGCATCAACATGCCCACACCACACCCTTACTGTAGCATACCTCCCAACATGACCCTCTCCAGGAGGGACACAATGCTCTGCTTCTGAACTTTGTTCTTAATTTATGAATGCCGACACCTGTGTTGAACTGGTTAATGGATAAGAAAGGTGTTTCAGCACAGGTGATGGCAATCATAAATTAAGAGAAAAGTCCAGGAGCAGAGCATTCTGTCCCTCCTGGAGAGGGTCATGTTGGGAGGTATGCTGTAGTGTCTGCATGCTAACTGCAAGCGTACACACACCCACTCTTGTAACTGCATGCCTATTCCAGCCCTGTTCTTGGAAAAAAGCAAACTGCATTTCAGATTGAGGAGGTGTATTAAAGCTTTGTGAGAGATACAGTGCATCCAGAAAGTATTCACAGCACTTCACTTTTTTCACATTTTGTTATGTAACAGCCTTATTCCCAAATGGAATAAATTTATTTTTTCCTCCACATTCTAAACACAATACTCCATAATGACGTGAAAAAAGTTTTTTGAGATTTTTGCAAATTTATTAAAAATAAAAAACTAAGAAATCACATAAGTATTCACAGCCTTTGCCATGGAGCTCAAAATTGAGCTCAGGTGCATCCTGTTTCCACTGATCATCCTTGAGATGTTCTTACAGCTTAATTGAAGTCCACCTGTGGTAAATTGAGTTGATTGGACATGATTTGGAAAGGCACACACCTGTCTATATGAGGTCCCACACTTGACAGTGCATGTCTGAGCACAAATTAAGCATGAAGTCAAAGGAAGTGTCTGTAGACCTCTGAGACAGGACTGTCTTAAGGCACAAATCTGGGGAAGTGTACAGAAAAATATCTGCTGCTTTGAAGGTCCCAATGAGCACAGTGACCTCCATCATCCATAAATTGAAAAAGTTTGGAAACCACCAGGACTCTTCCAAGAGCTGGCCAGCCGTCTAAACTGAGCAAACAAAGGAGAAAGGCCCTAGTCAGGCAGGTGACCAAGAACCCGATGGTCACTCTGTCAGAGCTACAGCATTCCTCTGTGGCGAGAGAACCTTCCAGAAGGACATCCATCTCTGCAGCAATCCACTAATCAGGCCTGTATGGTAGAGTGGCCAGACAGAAGCTACTCCTTAGTAAAAAGCACATGGCAGCCCACCTGTAGTTTGCCAAAATGCACCTGAAGGACTCCCAGATCATGAGAAAGAAAATTGTCTGGTCTGATGAGACAAAGATTGAACTCTTTGGTGTGAATGCCAGGCGTCATGTTTGGAAGAAACCAGGCACCGCTCATCACCAGGCCAATACCATCCCTAAAGTGAAGCATGGTGGTGGCAGCATCATGCTGTGGGGAAGTTTTTCAGCGGCAGGAACTGAGAGACTAGTCAGGATAGAGTGAAAGATGAATGCAGCAATGTACAGAGACATCCTGGATGAAAACCTGCTCAAGAGCGCTCTTGACCTCAGACTGGGGCGACAGTTCATCTATCAGCAGGACAATGACCCTAAGCACACAGCCAAGATAACAAAGTAGTGGCTTCAGGACAACTCTGTGAATGTCCTTGTGGGGCCCAGCCCAAGCCAAGACTTGAATCCTATTCAACATCTCTGGAGAGATCTGAAAATGGCTGTGCACCGACGCTTCCCATCCAACCTGATGAAGCTTGAGAGGTGCTGCAAAGAGGAATGGGCGAAAGTGGCCAAAGATAGGTGTGCCAAGCTTGTGGATTCATATTCAAAAAGACTTGAGGCTGTAATTGCTGCCAAAGGTGCATCAACAAAGTATTCAGCAATGATTTCTTAGTTTTTTATTTTTAATAAATTAGCAAAAATCTCAAAAGCACTTTTTTTCACGTTGTCATTATGGGGTATTGTGTGTAGAATTTTGAGGGGGAAAAATGAATTTATTCCAGTGTGGAATAAGGCTGTAACATAGCAAAATGTGGAAAAAGTAATGCGCTGTGAATACTTTCCGGATGCACTGTATAGTGGAGAGAGAGAAATTACCAACCAATCAGCTTCTGTCAGTTTACAGCCTGTGTAATAAATTCAAGGTCACTCTGCGCTTATTGATAAAAGGCGCGACAATTGGATACTGCAGCGGCACGTCTATCTTGGAGGACGGAGACGTCCGGTGCCTCCTAGCCGCATCCCTCCAATTCAGCATAGGATGTCTACAGCCGGACTCGCCTATTAAAAAATTTGGATGGTGAGGTTGTTACAGCACTTAGGCATTTGCCTCATCAGTTTTGAGAATATGCACCAAAAATTTAATCTGTGGTACGGGAGACTAACACTCTTTTGATTCAATCGTGACCGACAGGTCGAGTACCATTTACCATTTATTATTCCTAGTAAAGAACTGCATCAGGATTAAAATCATTCCAGTCATATGCAATTAAAAGAACGTGGCCACTTAGTATTTTGTTTGCATATAGGGGGTAATTCTGAGTTGATCGCAGCAGCAAGTTTGTTAGCAATTGGGCAAAACCATGGCCCTCATTCCGAGTTGTTCGCTCGCAAGCGGATTTTAGCAGATTTGCTCACGCTAAGCCGCCGCCTACTGGGAGTGAATCTTAGCATCTTAAAATTGCGAACGATATATTCGCAATATTGCGATTACACACCTCGTAGCAGTTTCTGAGTAGCTTCAGACTTACTCGGCATCTGCGATCAGTTCAGTGCTTGTCGTTCCTGGTTTGACATCACAAACACACCCAGCGTTCGCCCAGACACTCCTCCGTTTCTCCGGCCACTCCTGCGTTTTTTCCGGAAACGGTAGCGTTTTTTCACACACGCCCATAAAACGGCCTGTTTCCGCCCAGTAACACCCATTTCCTGTCAATCACATTACGATCGCCAGAACGATGAAAAAGCCGTGAGTAAAATTCCTAACTGCATAGCAAATTTACTTGGCGCAGTCGCAGTGCGAACATTGCGCATGCGCATTAAGCGGAAAATCGCTGCGATGCGAAGATTTTTACCGAGCGAACAACTCGGAATGAGGGCCCATGTGCACTGCAGATGTGGCAGATATAACATTTGCAGAGAGAGTTAGATTTGGGTGGGTTATATTGTTTCTGTGCAGGGTAAATACTGGCTGCTTTATTTTTACACTGCAATTTAGATTTCAGTTTGAACACACCCCAGCCAAAATCTAACGCTCTCTGCACAAATTTGATGCTGCGATCAACTCAGAAATAGGCCCTTATTGCGGTCATTAAGGTGAAGTGGTTTGCAAAGGACTGATTCGGGTTAGAGACTGTATTGATCCACCTCTATACGAATAGCTAACCAAGTCTGCTTTAATATATTTTGAAGCAATACTGATTATTGAATATTTCTATTGTCTATATAGGGATATAAATAATTTTATCTGTGTGGTTATATTATAACTGATTAAATTTTTATAAGGTACCTTGATTCTATTTATGCATTGGTTAATGTGATTTATAAATTAAATATAATTTTTTTTATATATATATGTACATGTGACTTCATTCATTTCAAAGCCTGAGAGAAAAAATATCAATAAGCGCAGAGTGACCTTGAATTTATTGTAGTTATTCTCCTGTATTCAATAGGACTTTATATATTTTATTGTGCTTACACAGACACAATTGACACTCTGCAGCTGATTAAAAATCACCCATTTCCGGGTTATTAGATTTCTAAAGGTTATTTTAATTAATAATAGCGCCATGAGATATCTGGAGAGTTACAGCCTGTGTAATGACAGGTAGGAGCTGATTGGTTGTTACTGTATCTCACTCCACTTTATCTCTCTCCAAGCTTTGATACATCTCTACCCCTAACTCTGAATTAACATGACAGTTTTTGATGGAATTAATCTTCTAAAAAAAATGTACAGATAAATCTACATAGTGCTAGATGAAAGCATTAGGGTGTGTGCACATGGTAAGATCCTTGCTATGCCCGATTTTCACTTTGCGATTTCCCCTGAACTCCCCGGAGCCCAGCACCACTGATTTTGACTAACTTTTCTTGAGATATGGACTATGTGTGCTTACGATTTTGGCTTATGTGAGATGAACTAGATAGTACACCGATCTAGCAAGGATTGACTTGCCTGCACAGTCTACAGTATCTTTTCTTGCTATACTGACCTGGCGGGACCACGCATCGGGATTGAATCGGGATCGCAAATAGCATAACACCTTGCGATTTGCACTGACTTTTCTTGCGATTTTGACTATATAGTCAAAATCGAAAGAAAAAATCTCACCGTGTGTACACACCCTTAGAGTCCATATAAAGAAATCCTGGATTGGTCCCTCATAAAATCAACCACATAGATTCCTGGTTACAGTGGTCAGTTGCTTTAACTGAAAAAAATTAAAGACAATCAGAGGTTAAGCTTAAGCTCTACTACTGTTCTAATTGTGCAAGTTTGCCACTGGATTTTTGGTGGTTAATTGAAATGACCATTTCTGGTGGTCTGTCATGACGTATCTCTCAGTATTGTGGGCTTATCATCTCATCACTTTCAACCAGGACACTCATGGATTACACAGACAGGTTCTGTGGCTGATTAAAACCAGGTGATATGCAGATTTGAAGTCAGCCAGCCACATAACCTATGTAATTTATACCCCTTTCACACTGCACAAATAACCCGGTATCAACCCGGCATATTGCCGGGTCGACACGGGTCAGCATGCGGTGTGAAAGGGGCATAGCCGAAATCCCGGACAAATAAACTCGGGAAAAAAGCAGTGTTATTCCCGGGTTGAATACCGGGTCAGTGGCTGCGTAAATGGGCTCCCGGGTCGATGCGTCCCGGGACCCGTTTACTACCGCAGGGAGAGGCGGCAGCCCTCAGATGATCTCATCTCCCAGCGCCGCCTCCACCTCTGCCCCCGGCTCCGTCTCCGCTGCTATGGCATCCCGCCCGGCATATTGCCCGGTAGGGAAAGCCTGCAGCAGCGGCCAATGCCGGATCCCACCCGGGAAGGACCCGTTTCCAATTCCCAGGTGGGATCCGGCATTGGCAGTGTGAAAGGAGTATTATTAGTGTCCCAGTTTAACAGGATAGTATGGCAAGCTTACAGTATTGTGTTCTAAACAGAATCACTCTTGACCAGTAGCCATAGCAACTCACCTCAGTTGTTTATGTATAAAACCTTATTGCTGGTAGCAACATGCTATACTATACTGTACGTTGATATTGAATAATCTCATTAGGTGTGATGTGTGTCATGTATTGCTCTATGGTCCATATTCAATTCCTAGAGATGATGTTCAGATGAGCTTTTCTCTCAGAATTATGGTACATTGCATTGTCCTGCTTACCTCTATGATGTGCGGGAAAAGTCTATTATGTTGATGGCTGCAAAGTGCTATTGAGAAAATCATCAGCTCATGCCAATTGCCATTAATTGAGTTGTGTTGTAAATATTGTATATATTATTATATCTACAATTCTTTTATTATTATTTGTCCAGCCAACTGTGCTTTTTCTTATGCATCTTAATTGTTTCCACATGTGATTTCATTGCCCAATTTAGATCAAAATGGTTGAAAAAATCTCTATATGTGTAAATCCAAAATGTCTAAGCAGCTACAACTGCAATATGGTTTTGTGGTTGACACAATGGCACTAATACAGCATTGGGAGTAAAATGGGTTTCAATTACTGAAAAATAGTGCATTTAAAAATAGCTTATTTCCACCCAAATGCAGAGCCATACAAATCTTGAGATGTATCTAGCTCTGTATCTGAAGCATATATGCTATGTTTACACTAAGACATCATTTTCAGCATGTAATTGCACATATCCAGGAGCTGGTGCAACTTATAGGAGAGGAGCTGACAGAGGGCCCGATCCAGACCTGACCACTGCTGTGTGTTTTCGCACAGGGGCGATTATCGATTGACTGCGCATGCGTATGCACCGCAATGTGCATGTGCGACAGACCGCAGCTACAGGATGATGCAAAAAAATTTATTGCATGGGTGTTTGCAAGATAAGTGACAGTAAGAGGCCGTTTGTGGATGTTAATTGACCGTTTACTGAGTGTGTCTGGAAAAACGTTCCCAAGCGTTCCCAAGCGTTTCAGGGAGGGTGAGTGACATCAGCTTCGGCCCCGATCAGCCTGATTTCTTCGCACTAGAGGAGTAAGTACTGAGCTACGCACAGACTGAAAAAAACATTCAATGGTGAGTAAGTTACAAACGGAACTGCAGCTGTCCGCTGACTGAGGGACTTTTCACACAGCGTACACATGCGATTGCACACTTCAAAGGGGCAAATTTACACTCCCCCTTGGGCGGCAACTTTCTGATCGCAGGACAGCAACATTTGCAGCACAGCGATCAGGTCTGAATTACCCAAGTCCCAGAGTGATATAGACTATCCAGCAGCCAACCTATAAACTAAGATAGACTCAGGGAGGGGACACTGTTCATGTGTGTGTGTGTCTGTGTGTGTGACTATGTATGTATCTATGTATGTATGTGTGTATGTGTGTATGTATGTATGAATACCTCCCAATTTATGAAGTAGCACAACTGGGATTTCTGCGCACTGAAGGTTTGTGCATCTGAAAAAAAGGGATGTGGCCTCAGCAAAAGGATGTGGCTTTGCGGATATGCCGCAATCTCGAGCCATGCCTCCCTTATTCATCATTATGCACTATGTGCTGCTGGCATTCCCCCAGACCCTCTGTCTCCTGTGAATAGACGCTGGGCACACGTGCACAGCATCTATTCACTATTGCTTTGCTAACAGAGCAGCGAGTGACAGGGAGCCTCTGAACTACCCCCCCACCCAAACACACACACACACACACACACAGACACATTGTAGGACACTGCAGCCTGCAGGTGGGACAGTGGGACAGTGCTAAAAAAAAGGGACTGTCCCGAGAAAATTGGGACAGTTGGGAGGTGTGATGCATGTATGCGTATGTGTGGGACTGTATGTATGATTGTGACTATGGGGGAGATGTACTAAGCAGTGAAAAGAGTGAGCCAGTGAAGAAGTTGCCCATGGCAACCAATCAGCATTTTTACTTCATTTCTAAATTGCACACTATAAAATTATACAGAACAGCCAGAGCCGGATTAACCTAGGGTCGACAGGGGCGGCCGTCCCTGGGACCTCACACATCAGGGGCCCCCACACACTGCTTCAGAGTAGTCTCCATCCGGCAGCTCAGCTGTTAATTAACAGCGGTAGCGGAGGAGCTCCTCCATGAGCAGTCTTGTGGGATCGCTTCACAAGACAATATGTGCTCTGGCCGCGCTGTCCCCTGCTGGTTCGGGGACAGCGCCGCTAGAACGGGGTTAGTGCCGGCGTCCTGGGGTAGCAGCGGTGTCCAGCGGCACAGCATCTCTTAATAAAACTACAGCTCCCAGTAGCCCTTGCTGTAGTTTTATTTAGAGCTCCTCCACTGTAGTGCAGTGCCGCTGGACACTGGGGTGCTGTACGTGTCTCTGCAGCCAAGCAAGTGTGTGTGTGTAAATGTATGTGCATGTGTGTGTGTGTGTGTGTGTGTGTGTGTGTGTGTGTGTGTGTGTGTGTGGGGGGGGGCCTTTGCCAGCAACTTTACTTGGGCCCCCACCAACCTTATGGAACAAAAAACTGATGTAATCCGGTTTTACACCAGTACTGTCATGTTGAACAAATAAAAAAAGGATGAAAACTCACTACCTGGTTTCAAGGTGAAACCAGGTAGTGAGTTTTCATCCTTTTTTTATTTTCATCTTTTTGTTTTTATGGGATACCACTTTTGGAGTATGTTCAACATGACAGTACTGGTGTAAAACCGGATTACATCAGTTTTTTGTCTATTACGTCTGACCTGCATGTTTTGTGCGAACCAGAGAGTGGAAACCACATAGATAAACATCAGATTGCTGTTTTATGAACTTTTAATAAAAACCCTTTTGAATTATCGTTGATGTTATTCCTGATCCTGGCTTGAAAGATACCTCTATACGTGGAATCAATCCCCCTCCAAAGTGAGTGGGGTACGTCTTCTTAAATAGCTCTCTTTCTATGTTACATCACGTGGGATATAGCAGTTTAAAGATACCTTTATACACCTGTTTTTGTATACTTCAATGTGAGTTTCGGTACGTCCACAAAATATTGGCAAATTGGTGGCGAGATACTATTCTCATCTACTATCAAGTTGGGTCCAGCACTTCAGGCTTCATTTTCTGGACACTTATAGGTTGTTCACTCAGTGTTGAAAGCAATACCACCCATGCATGTGTACTATCTCTCTTTTTTTCATGTTTGACATCTGGATATCATGAGAGAATTGAAAGAGTGAATATCCAAAAGGACATCATACTATGTGACGTATATCAAAATTATTTATTTGTTATCGCCTTTGATCTATCCTCTCATTTGTTTTTTCTTAAGATAAAATGAACATTTTTTGATAGCAGGTAGGAAAGGGTCTTAAGTAGGATAATCGTACCTCACTTACAAAAAGTGAGTGAGGTTAAAAGCATGTAAAGGTTTCTTTAAAAACTGATGCTGGGATTTTCAGCGTACCTAATTTACAATGAAAGATATAGGTATAAACACATCAAGGTATCTTTGTAAGCTGTGCTGCGTACCGGTACTCACTGGAAGAAGCGTGTTCAGTCTGCACATCAAGGTATCTTTTATCCAATCAGCATTCTTATTAGGCCACCCATATTAAAAAGAGGGATTTATTGGATAAAAACAGGTAGAGAATTTAAACACAGAGGGAGTATTGGCCACGAGGAAGGAACTGCCAGACAGGGGAACCTGTAGGACCATCTACAATCCAGTTCACATGGCCCGGTACCAAAAGAACTTACCGGTATGCAGCACAGCTTACAAAGATACCTTGATGTGTTTATACCTATATCTTTCATTGTAAGTTAGGTACACTGAAAATCCCAGCATCAGTTTTTAAAGAAACCTTTACATGCTTTTAACCTCACTCACTTTTTGTAAGTGAGGTACAATTATCCTACTTGAGACCCTTTCCTACCTGCTATCAAAAAAAATTTCATTTTATCTTATTGAGGCTCCCCAAAACCCAAAATTTGTAATTTTGTGTTTTTCATACCACCATGCCGTATGATCTTATCATTCCTGGAGAAAACCATCCTTCCCTCAGAAATCAGAAATCCACTGAAAATATTTCAGATAAGTATCCTTTTTTTCATCACCAAAAAACCATAATTTCCCAGCTGAATCATCAGTTTCACTCCCCATCCCTATTCCAGTGCCAACTCCCCGCACCCACACCTCTTTTCTAGCTTTTACCCCTTTGGATTATACTTGGGATTAATCCAATGGTGCAAGGGAGAGGCAGCAGGTCATTTCACTTATCAGGAGCGCCTTCGCCATTCTACCAAATTTTTGTTCCAAATTGTTCTGTATCCCAGTGTGTAGAATTGAGGCAGCACCATGTTCAGCCATCGAGAAGAAAGAAAGAAAAGAACAGAAGAAGCTTTCAAAATCAATTTCAAGGAAGACGACATAGAAATGACCGATGACAACCTGGAAACTGCAATGGGAAGACTAGAGGAATGGCTGTTGAAAGAAAACAAACTTTGGTGGGAAGTAGCCTCCCTGGAAAAATACGCAGCAGAACAAATCATTCCGAAAGGACTGCGGATGAATAAACCAGCCACATTCCAGGACGCATCGGATTCCTTCTGGACAGATTGGGAAAAAATCCTTGAAACTTGCTCTTTTTCCTTAATGGAACTCATCCTTAAAGAACGAACAGCAAGACTTAAAGAGAACAGCGAAAGAATAGAAATTCTCCAGAGACTCATTCAACCATTTAATCAAGTCCCCATGTATGAAACATTGGAAAAGGAGATAGCAGAAAAAATCTGGAAACATACAGAATTTTTGATCAAAAAAAAGCAAGGCAAACTACAAAGAGATTTTGATTACTACAAATTTGGCATAATCAAGAACAAGAAAAGGCAGCAAAACACGCATACAACATTGGACAGGCCAAGCTCCAGAGAGAGAGAAGCCGGACCATCTACGAAAGACAAAAGACAGAACAATCAAGATGTCAAAAACCAACGCAGGGAAAGAAGAACCACCCATTGG
The DNA here is from genome assembly GCF_028390025.1 of Pseudophryne corroboree. NCBI lineage: Eukaryota > Metazoa > Chordata > Amphibia > Anura > Myobatrachidae > Pseudophryne > Pseudophryne corroboree. The sequence continues at coordinate 509,340,321 of NC_086444.1, forward strand.
CAAGATCACTATAAATGGGAACCTGAAAGAACATACAATTATTCACGAAGACCCATCACCAACTTTGGACGGAGATATCAGTATAGAAAATATGACTTAGATGACCGCTACAGACCATTAAGAAACCAACATCAGGATAGGCACTAAACTCATCATAGAAGATCCCACAGTGGAGCTAGAAATCTAGGACTTTCAAAGGACTTGGACCATCATCAGGATAGGTATCACACTCACCAAAGAAGATCTCCCAGTAGAACTAGAAACCTAAGACTCTCAAAGGACCGGGACCATCAAAGAAGAAACCTCCCCAAACTGGACAATGTCGATCAGCCCTCAAGATCCCCTTTTTTAGGAGAAAGGCCAAAGAGGGACAGGCATCTGACCAACAGGAATTGGGACGAGGGAAGAAGATCGCACAGGAGATAGAAGTCATCGATCCTCAAGTAAATTCCAACAAAATTACCCATAAAAAGAGGGGATGCAGAGGAGGGACTAAAAAGAAGGAGAGGAGGAAAAAAATCATCTAAAAAGACGAATAATAAATCAGTGACTTCCAATGGAGAATCCACACCGATCAACAATGGAACCACAGAAGAAGAGAAAAGCCAGATTTTCAATCTTAGCAGCAGAATTCTGACCAAAGTTGAGGAACGTATATTAATCAAGGGCCTCAAATTCGCCCCCACTTCATACACCAAAGAGTTCGACAAATTCATTGACATCCAAAAATTAATCAGAAAAATAACGTTACGCAAATTTTTTGCCATGAAAGAAGGCGGCCATCAAACCACCAATGAAGAACACACAGACCAGGAAGCCAATGAAGAGAAAAAGAAAATAAGAAGAAAAAAATCCGTCTTCTATTCCACCTATATTAAAGGCAACTTTGTGGAAACCTTCTCCAAGGTGGTCCTGGAAGAAATAGAACACCTCAAAAAACCCAAAATCAGATCCAATCTGACAAAAAAAGAAAAAGAACTATTACAAAACCTTGCAGAGGACGATCAAATCATTGTAAAACCATGTGATAAGGGTGGTGGGATTGCTATTCTTAATAAGGAAGACTATGTTCAAGAAATTTACCGACAATTAGAAGATGTCAAGACATACAATAAATTGAAGAACGACCCTTCCAAGGCAATCACAGAAAACTTTCAGCTTTTTCTACAGAAACACCTGGAAAGTGGGGGCATCAAGCAGAATGAATTTGAGTATGTTAACATACTAGATGCCCTTACCCCCACCATATATGTACTCCCCAAAGTACATAAAAGTGCAACCCATCCACCCGGTAGACCAATTATTGCCGGAACCAACTGCCTGACTTCCAATCTCTCAGCACTTATAGATTCTCTCCTCCAACCTTTTGTCATCCAGACCCAATCCTACCTCAAAGATACTGGAGATACCCTCAGAAAATTAAAGAATTTTAAGTGGGGCCCCAATATGTTTCTGGCATCTGCAGATGTAACCTCTCTTTATACTTGCATAGATCACATTAAAGGATTGGAAGCCATCACATGGTTTCTAGACCAATCAGAACACTCACAAGAAAGGAAGAATTTCATCATTGATGGAATCAAGTTCATTCTTGAAAATATTTTTTTCTTTTTTAACGGAGAATTCTTCTTGCAATGCACAGGAACCGCTATGGGAACCAAGTTTGCCCCAAGCTACGCTAATCTATATATGAGTTTCTGGGAGAGATCCCATATTTTTAATAGCGTAGCTTGGGGTACCACCCTGATGGAGTGGCATCGATATATCGATGACGTCTTACTGCTGTGGGCAGGAGAGGAAGAGGATTTGAATATCTTCTTTCAAGAACTTAACACCAATGATTTCAATCTCCACTTTTCACTAATTTACAGTCAGGAACAGATCAATTTCCTCGATCTGACTATCTATATAGAAAGTGAAACCATTCATACTAAGACTTTAAAAAAAACCACTGACTGTAATACCTATATACCCACTGACAGCCAACATCATCATCTTTGGCTGAAAGGAGTTCCCAAAAGCAAATTCCTTAGAATCAGACGAAATTGCAGTCAGAAAAAAATCTGCAAAGAACAAATGGAACTTATGAAACTGGATTTCATGGACAAGGGGTACAAGGAAGAAATCCTCAGTTACATCATGGAGGAAACTCAGAACAAGGATAGAGACACCTTACTAGTTCAGAAAACCCCCTCCACCAGTGATAAAGATGGTCTCCAATGGTCATTTATTACTCAATTTGATGCACAACACTCACAGGTAGAACGCATCATCCGTAAAAACTGGCATCTATTACAACGTGACCCAATACTACAGGAAATTATCCCCAAAAAGCCTATTTTCATATACCGTAAATCTAAAAATCTAAAAAACCAACTGGTCAGAAGTGCCTTACCCATACCTACAAAGAATCTTATACGCAGCAAGGGATTCTACAGATGTGGGATGTGCATCGGATGCAGAAACATCAGTGACATCACCAGTAAACATACCGAAATACAGATTAATAACAATAAAATCAGGATCAGAGACTTTATCACGTGTAACACATCCAACGTGATCTATTTAGTAGAATGCTCCTGTGGTCTCACATATGTGGGAAGAACTTCAAGACCGTTAAAAACGCGAATATCGGAACATCTAAGAAATATAAAAAAAGGACTAACCACGCATCATCTCTCTAATCACTTTAAAAATGTTCACAGCTGTTCCACCAACCATATAAAGAGATTTATAGGCTTAAAACACGTCAAAACAACATGGAAAGACAAACATATAGAAAAGAAGCTGGCACAAACAGAAATGCGCACCATCTTTGAACTAAAGACATTAAGTCCACAAGGACTTAACCATGATTTCGAACTCAAATGGTTTCTTTAAACCTAATTTATTCATTTCATAAAAATGCTTATATTTTTTCAAGATAGCTTCCTTTCATTATTTGTCACCATTTTATTGTCAGTTTTATATTCCATTTCTTCTTCTAAAGTATGCCTTTCTTTCTTTCAGTTTAAACCCCATTTTTTTTATTATGAAGATCCCCTGAATAAAGACTATAGAAAATTTTCTGGGTTTTTCAAGATCTGTAACTACATTTCCCAGCATGCCCGGCGGCCCTCCGGTCACGGACGAAAATATCCTCATATTTAAAATCTTTCATCGTTATTTCTGAAGAATTGCTAAGAAAAGTTACAGAGAAGTCTCTTCATTTTTCAAGTTTTTTATTCTTCAAGATTTCTAGGAACTTATTTAATTATAAACAGCGCTCTACAAAGACCCTAGAAACTACATCTCCCATAAGTCCTAAACGTTACTTCCGGTCAAAGTCCTTTTTTTCAATCATAGCTGTTCCTCCAACTAAACTGGGGGACAACTTCCGGCAGCAGCACAATCTAAGCCACCGACGAAACCTCGATGGACTCTCTGGAACTACACTCCCTATGATGCTCGGCGGTTACTTCCGCCGACGGAACCTCAATACACCCTTTTGGAACCACATTACCCACTACGCCCGGCGGCCACTTCCACCGACGGAACTTTAATGCTTTCTTTGGAACTACATTACCCATGATATCTGACGGCTACTTCCAGTCGCGGCCGCAAATATCCAAACAGTGTGTATTTTAATCTCTTTTCATCACCACTCAGATACAAAAGGACAGCACAGTCTAAGAGACTCAGACATTCAAGTTTAATACATTGTAACCTAGCCAAATGGTGCCTCTTCGCGGCGGACCCGCACTTCCGGTCAGCTCCGGAACCGGAAGTGACGCAATGGGAGGTTACCTGGGCATTCACTATAAATATGTATCCTTAGGAATAGACCACCAGCCTTGACAAAGAGAGTTTTCTCGAAACGCGTTGGCTGGGAGGAGGATCTTGGCCCACTTGGACAGCTACCTGCACGGCTGGGGAAAGGTACGACCTTCTCAAATTCTTTTTTCAAGTTCTTTTGGTACCGGGCCATGTGAACTGGATTGTAGATGGTCCTACAGGTTCCCCTGTCTGGCAGTTCCTTCCTCGTGGCCAATACTCCCTCTGTGTTTAAATTCTCTACCTGTTTTTATCCAATAAATCCCTCTTTTTAATATGGGTGGCCTAATAAGAATGCTGATTGGATAAAAGATACCTTGATGTGCAGACTGAACACGTTTCTTCCAGTGAGTACCGGTACGCAGCACAACTTACAAAGATACCTTGATGTGTTTATACCTATATCTTTCATTATAAGTTAGGTACGCTGAAAATCCCAGCATCAGTTTTTAAAGAAACCTTTACATGCTTTTAACCTCACTCACTTTTTGTAAGTGAGGTACAATTATCCTACTTGAGACCCTTTCCTACCTGCTATCAAAAAAAATGTTCATTTTATCTTATTGAGGCTCCCCAAAACCCAAAATTTGTAATTTTGTGTTTTTCATACCACCATGCCGTATGATCTTATCATTCCTGGAGAAAACCATCCTTCCCTCAGAAATCAGAAATCCACTGAAAATATTTCAGATAAGTATCCTTTTTTTTCATCACCAAAAAACCATAATTTCCCAGCTGAATCATCAGCTTCACTCCCCATCCCTATTCCAGCGCCAACTCCCCGCACCCACACCTCTTTTCTAGTTTTTACCCCTTTGGATTATACTTGGGATTAATCCATATCACTGACCTGGTTTGGGAGTGTTGTGGACTCGGGGCTTCTTCCGATGACCGGGAAGAGGAACCGCCACTGGGTCGCAGTAGGGATGGCCGGATGTAGGTCTTCCTCATGCAGGACTACGTCGGCAGGCGGGAGGCACAGAGGAGTTCTTGACGGTCTCCTGTAAGACAAGACTCGTAGAAATACTGAAGGCTGGGGTACTGAGATATTAGAGGTACCGTGATGTCGGAGGCTCCGCGGTATTGGGGTTCTGAGGTGCTGGGAGTACAGGGCGTGCTAGGAGGCCCCTGGAGGTACGGAGATGCTTGGAGGCACGAGGTGCTTGGAGGCACGGAGGTGCTTGGAGGCACGGAGGTGCTTGGAGGCACGGAGGTGCTTGGAGGCACGAGGTGCTTGGAGGCACGGAGGTGCTTGAAGGCACGAGGGTACTTGGAGGCACGGAGGTACTTGGAGGCACGGAGGTGCTTGGAGGCACGAGGTGCTTGGAGGCACGGAGGTGCTTGGAGGCACGGAGGTGCTTGGAGGCACGAGGTGCTTGGAGGCACGGGGTGCTTGGAGGCACGGAGGTGCTTGGAGGCACGGAGGTGCTTGGAGGCACGGAGGTGCTTGGAGGCACAGGATGCTTGGAGGCACGGAGGTGCTTGGAGGCACGGGATGCTTGGAGGCACAGGATGCTTGGAGCTCTGGAATCACAGCTTCCGAAGGAGAAACGAAGATACTCAGGCACCGGATCTCTGCCTGGTATCCGCTTTTAAACTCCCCGCCCCAGCCTGATTGACGGAGCAGGCAGGTGACGTCAGACCTGCTCCGCCTGCTTGCCCTCACTTGCGATGGCGGCGTCCCTGCTTCCGGGAAGCCGCCGGGGAGCAGCGCCGACCCGCCACTGAATCCGGAGACCGCCAGGGGGAACGAGGCGCCGGGCAGACCAGACCACCCGTAGGGACAAGCGCGGCCGCCGCGGCCGCTGCAGGTTTGTAACAGTACCCCCTCCTCCAGGAGTGGCCCCTGGACACTTCCCGGGCTTAGTCGGATGTTTGGAGTGGAAGATCCGAATCAGACGAGGAGCCATTACTTCAGTAGCTCCAATCCAACTTCTTTCCTCAGGACCGTAACCCTTCCAGTCCACCAAGTACTGTAATTTTTTATGAAGATAACGGGAGTCAAGAATAGCTTTGATTTCAAACTCTGCTCCGGCTTCTGCCACTACTGACGTTGACCTAGGGAGTGCTGAGTGGAACCGATTCAGAACGAGGGGACGGAGTAGAGAAACATGAAAGGCGTTAGGTACTCGAAGATGGGCAGGCAAACCCAGTTTACAGACCACAGGATTTAAGACTTTTAGCACAGGGTAGGGCCCGATGAACCTTGGAGCGAATTTCATGGTAGGCACCTTCAGCCGGAGGTTCCGTGTGGACAGCCATACCCTGTCCCCAACTTTATATTGAGGTGCAGCTCGCCGTTTCTTATCTGCGAAGAACTTGTACCGAGCCGAAACCTGCTTAAGATTGGCATGAACCTTCCTCCAAATTTGTCCAAAGTGTCGTAGAGTGGATACTACAGCAGGAACCTCTACTAACGGAAGGCTTGGAAATTCCGGAACACGGGGATGGAACCCGTAATTGACGAAAAATGGTGATTCCCCAGTGGAAGAATGAAACAAATGGTTGTGGGCAAACTCCGCCCAAGGCAGCAACTCCACCCAATTGTCCTGTGAAGGAGAGAGGTACAGACGAAGAAAAGTCTCTAGATCCTGATTGACACGTTCCGTTTGTCCATTTGTTTGGGGATGATAAGCAGACGAAAACTTAAGTTTGATTTGCAGAGTCGAACAAAGGGCTTTCCAAAACCTGGCGGTGAACTGTACTCCTCGGTCAGAAACAATCTCTTGTGGCAACCCATGCAAACGAAAATGTTCTCGGATAAACAGTAGTGCCAGTTTCGGTGCTGTTGGAAGACCAGTCAAGGGCACGAAGTGTGCCATCTTCGAAAAACGGTCAACGATAACCCAAACGGTGTTGAAACCTTTGGAACAGGGCAGGTCAGTGACGAAGTCCATGGAAATGTGAGTCCAGGGTCTCACAGGGATAGGCAGAGGACGAAGTAACCCTGCAGGAGGCAAACGAGGAGATTTGTGTTGTGTACATTGGGGACAGGAATTAACGCAATCTTGTACATCCTTCCTCATGGTGTTCCACCAGTAAGATCTTTGCAGAAACTTGTACATCTTCTGAGCGCCGGGATGACCGGAAAACTTGGAGTTATGGACCCACAGTAGTATCCTTGAGCGGAATCTAGCTGGTACGGACATTCTTCCAGGAGGAGGAGCTGGAGTAGTTAAAGCAACAGAGACAGAAACTGGATTCAGAATTAAACCCCGCTCCGGAGGTTCATCCTCGTCAGAGGAAACTTGTGAACGAGAAAGTGCATCTGCTTTAATATTGAGACTCCCGGCCCGGTACTTGATAATGAACGAGAATCGGGAAAAGAAAAGTGCCCATCTTGCCTGGCGAGGATTCAAGCACTGTGCGGATTTGATGTACAGCAAATTCTTGTGATCTGTGTAGATAGTAAACACGTGTTTAGCCCCTTCCAGAAGATATCTCCATTCTTCCAAGGCAGACTTGATTGCCAAGAGTTCCTGGTCTCCAATAGTGTAGTTCCGTTCGGCCGGAGAGAACTTACGAGAATGGAAGCCACACGGATGTAGTTTCTTATCAGAGGAATACTGGGAGAGAACAGCCCCAACTCCGACTGAAGACGCATCAACTTCTAAGAAGAAGGGTTCATCGAAATCTGGTTGTTTGAGAACTGGAGCCGTCATGAAGGCTAATTTTAAACGAGAAAAAGCTAAAATGGCTTCCGGGGACCACAGACTAGGATTGGAACCCTTCCTCGTCAGGGCAGTAATGGGCGCAACAATGGTGGAGAAACCCTTAATGAATTTCCTGTAGTAGTTCGCAAAGCCCAGGAATCTTTGTATTGCTTTCAGGGAAAGAGGTTGAGTCCAGTCACGAATGGCAGATAACTTTTCCGGATCCATGCGAAGCTCCGTCCCCGAGATGACATAACCGAGGAACGGAATAGATGTTACTTCAAAGGTACACTTGGAGAGCTTGGCGTAGAGATGATTCTCTCGTAAACGGTGTAGTACTTCTTTGACTTGTAACCTGTGTTCGACAAGATTCTTGGAAAAAATCAATATGTCGTCCAAATATACCACAACGCTCTGATACAGCATATCACGAAAGATTTCATTGACGAATCCCTGGAAAACCGCGGGAGCATTACTAAGACCAAATGGCATCACCAAGTATTCGTAATGCCCATCTCGGGTATTAAAGGCAGTCTTCCATTCATCCCCCTCTCGGATGCGTATAAGATTATAAGCTCCTCTCAAGTCGAGTTTGGAAAAAATGCGGGCCCCACGAACCCTATCAAATTACTCTGTGATTAGTGGCAAAGGGTACTTATTCTTAATAGTAATGTCATTTAGGCCGCGGTAGTCGATGCATGGTCTCAACCCTCCGTCTTTTTTCTTCACAAAAAAGAAGCCTGCACCAGCAGGGGAGGAAGAGGGGCGAATGAATCCTTTGAGCAGATTGGACTTAATATACTCCGACATGGCTTGGGTCTCAGGAAGAGACAGAGGATATGTGCGACCACGGGGTGGCGTCTTCCCTGGGACAAGGTCAATAGAGCAGTCCCAAGGCCTGTGAGGTGGTAATAGATCCGCAGCTTGTTCCGAAAACACGTCCTTGTACCCTTGATATGCCTCCGGAATGTGCTCTTCATCCGTCTTGGAAGTGACACGGAGCGGACAGACAGGAGTAAGACAATTAGTGTGACAAAAGGAACTCCAGGACAGAATTTGTGACGACTTCCAGTCGATGTGGGGATTATGACTTTTGAGCCAAGGTATTCCAAGAACCAGATCATGGGACATTTCTGGGATTACCAAGAGTTCCAAATCTTCCTGATGTAGAGCCCCGACCTGCAGCTTAACTGGCCCCGTGCGCCACCTTATAAGACCTTTGGCAATTCTAGTCCCATTGATAGCCGTCAGTGAGATTGGCCGCTCGATAGGCCGTAACTTCAAACCCAAACTTTGGGCACAGATGGAAGAAACGAAGTTCCCCGCAGCTCCGGAGTCCAATAGGGCTTCACAAGACTTGGAGACTGAGTTGGAGACTAGAGTTACTGGAAGCAAACAGTCCGAAGTTGGAGAAGCTTTTGTCGCAACTCCCAGCTTGACTCCTCCGGAACAAGCTAGGACTGCCCGTTTCCCGGACGGACTTTACAAGATTTAAGAAAATGATCTGCGGCTCCACAGTAAAGGCAGAGTTTACCCTCACGACGACGCTGTCGTTCTTCTGGAGACAGTCGGGAGCGGTTAATTTGCATGGGCTCATCTGAGCTAGGTGAGGCCACCGGCCTAGGAGTAGGATTCCGGAGCCTGGGACGATCTGAATGGCTACGTTCTCTTCCACGCTCTTGCATCCGAAGATCCACCTTGACGCACAGAGAAATCAAATCTTCTAATGGATCCGGCAGATCTCTAGTAACCAGCTCATCTTTCAGCCGGTCGGAAAGACCGTTCCAGAAGGCAGCTCTCAGGGCGTCATTATTCCAGCGTAGTTCGGAAGCAATGGTCTGGAAATGAACCACATACTGGCCCACGGAACGGGCGCCTTGCCGAACATGGAGCAAATCGGAAGAAGCCGTGGTCATTCTGCCGGGTTCGTCGAAAATCCTTCGAAAGGACGAGATGAAGTTGGTATAGTTGGAAACCATGGGATCGGACCGTTCCCATAGTGGAGACACCCAATCCAAAGCAGAACCTTCCAATAAAGAAATGATATATGCTACCTTGGACCGGTCTGTAGGAAAGTTGTGTGCAAGTAGCTCGAAATGTACCTCGCATTGGTTCAAGAAACCGCGGCAATTTTTGGGATTCCCATTATAGCGGGACGGAGTAGGCAACTGAAGACGTGGAGTGATACCAGCCGATGGTTGAACATTACTGGCAACGACAACTGGTGCGACCACTGGAGCAGGAGCCGGAATTACTGAGGCCAGAGACGCCTGGATCTGATCCAGACGTCCGGACAACTGCTGGAGGTACTGCATCACCTGGCCTTGCGCCGCCTCCTGACTTTGTACTCGGGAAGCCAGGTTCTGGATGGCACTCGAGTCCGTGTTCCGAATCCCCGAGTCCATTAGGCCTGAGTATACTATCACTGACCTGGTTTGGGAGTGTTGTGGACTCGGGGCTTCTTCCGATGACCGGGAAGAGGAACCGCCACTGGGTCGCAGTAGGGATGGCCGGATGTAGGTCTTCCTCATGCAGGACTACGTCGGCAGGCGGGAGGCACAGAGGAGTTCTTGACGGTCTCCTGTAAGACAAGACTCGTAGAAATACTGAAGGCTGGGGTACTGAGATATTAGAGGTACCGTGATGTCGGAGGCTCCGCGGTATTGGGGTTCTGAGGTGCTGGGAGTACAGGGCGTGCTAGGAGGCCCCTGGAGGTACGGAGATGCTTGGAGGCACGAGGTGCTTGGAGGCACGGAGGTGCTTGGAGGCACGGAGGTGCTTGGAGGCACGGAGGTGCTTGGAGGCACGAGGTGCTTGGAGGCACGGAGGTGCTTGAAGGCACGAGGGTACTTGGAGGCACGGAGGTACTTGGAGGCACGGAGGTGCTTGGAGGCACGAGGTGCTTGGAGGCACGGAGGTGCTTGGAGGCACGGAGGTGCTTGGAGGCACGAGGTGCTTGGAGGCACGGGGTGCTTGGAGGCACGGAGGTGCTTGGAGGCACGGAGGTGCTTGGAGGCACGGAGGTGCTTGGAGGCACAGGATGCTTGGAGGCACGGAGGTGCTTGGAGGCACGGGATGCTTGGAGGCACAGGATGCTTGGAGCTCTGGAATCACAGCTTCCGAAGGAGAAACGAAGATACTCAGGCACCGGATCTCTGCCTGGTATCCGCTTTTAAACTCCCCGCCCCAGCCTGATTGACGGAGCAGGCAGGTGACGTCAGACCTGCTCCGCCTGCTTGCCCTCACTTGCGATGGCGGCGTCCCTGCTTCCGGGAAGCCGCCGGGGAGCAGCGCCGACCCGCCACTGAATCCGGAGACCGCCAGGGGGAACGAGGCGCCGGGCAGACCAGACCACCCGTAGGGACAAGCGCGGCCGCCGCGGCCGCTGCAGGTTTGTAACAATCCAATGGTGCAAGGGAGAGGCAGCAGGTCATTTCACTTATCAGGAGCGCCTTCGCCATTCTACCAAATTTTTGTTCCAAATTGTTCTGTATCCCAGTGTGTAGAATTGAGGCAGCACCATGTTCAGCCATCGAGAAGAAAGAAAGAAAAGAACAGAAGAAGCTTTCAAAATCAATTTCAAGGAAGACGACATAGAAATGACCGATGACAACCTGGAAACTGCAATGGGAAGACTAGAGGAATGGCTGTTGAAAGAAAACAAACTTTGGTGGGAAGTAGCCACCCTGGAAAAATATGCAGCAGAACAAATCATTCCGAAAGGACTGCGGATGAATAAACCAGCCACATTCCAGGACGCATCGGATTCCTTCTGGACAGATTGGGAAAAAATCCTTGAAACTTGCTCTTTTTCCTTAATGGAACTCATCCTTAAAGAACGGACAGCAAGACTTAAAAAGAACAGCGAAAGAATAGAAATTCTCCAGAGACTCATTCAACCATTTAATCAAGTCCCCATGTATGAAACATTGGAAAAGGAGATAGCAGAAAAAATCCGGAAACATACAGAATTTTTGATTAAAAAAAAGCAAGGCAAACTACAAAGAGATTTTGATTACTACAAATTTGGCATAATCAGGAACAAGAAAAGGCAGCAAAACACGCATACAACATTGGACAGGCCAAGCTCCAGAGAGAGAGAGAAGCCGGACCATCTACGAAAGACAAAAGACAGAACAATCAAGATGTCAAAAACCAACGCAGGGAAAGAAGAACCACCCATTGGCAAGATCACTATAAATGGGAACCTGAAAGAACATACAATTATTCACGAAGACCCATCACCAACTTTGGACGGAGATATCAGTATAGAAAATATGACTTAGATGACCGCTACAGACCATTAAGAAACCAACATCAGGATAGGCACTACACTCATCATAGAAGATCCCACAGTGGAGCTAGAAATCTAGGACTTTCAAAGGACTTGGACCATCATCAGGATAGGTATCACACTCACCAAAGAAGATCTCCCAGTAGAACTAGAAACCTAAGACTCTCGAAGAAGAAACCTCCCCAAACTGGACAATGTCAATCAGCCCTCAAGATCCCCTTTTTTAGGAGAAAGGCCAAAGAGGGACAGGCATCTGACCAACAGGAATTGGGACGAGGGAAGAAGATCGTACAGGAGATAGAAGTCATCGATCCTCAAGTAAATTCCAACAAAATTACCCATAAAAAGAGGGGATGCAGAGGAGGGACTAAAAAGAAGGAGAGGAGGAAAAAATCATCTAAAAAGATGAATAATAAATCAGTGACTTCCAATGGAGAATCCACACCGATCAACAATGGAACCACAGAAGAAGAGAAAAGCCAGATTTTCAATCTTAGCAGCAGAATTCTGACCAAAGTTGAGGAACGTATATTAATCAAGGGCCTCAAATTCGCCCCCACTTCATACACCAAAGAGTTCGACAAATTCATTGACATCCAAAAATTAATCAGAAAAATAACGTTACGCAAATTTTTTGCCATGAAAGAAGGCGGCCATCAAACCACCAATGAAGAACACACAGACCAGGAAGCCAATGAAGAGAAAAAGAAAATAAGAAGAAAAAAATCCGTCTTCTATTCCACCTATATTAAAGGCAACTTTGTGGAAACCTTCTCCAAGGTGGTCCTGGAAGAAATAGAACACCTCAAAAAACCCAAATCAGATCCAATCTGACAAAAAAAGAAAAAGAACTATTACAAAACCTTGCAGAGGACGATCAAATCATTGTAAAACCATGTGATAAGGGTGGTGGGATTGCTATTCTTAATAAGGAAGACTATGTTCAAGAAATTTACCGACAATTAGAAGATGTCAAGACATACAAGAAATTGAAGAACGACCCTTCCAAGGCAATCACAGAAAATTTTCAACTTTTTCTACAGAAACACCTGGAAAGTGGGGGCATCAAGCAGAATGAATTTGAGTATGTTAACATACTAGATGCCCTTACCCCCACCATATATGTACTCCCCAAAGTACATAAAAGTGCAACCCATCCACCCGGTAGACCAATTATTGCCGGAACCAACTGCCTGACTTCCAATCTCTCAGCACTTATAGATTCTCTCCTCCAACCTTTTGTCATCCAGACCCAATCCTACCTTAAAGATACTGGAGATACCCTCAGAAAATTAAAGAATTTTAAGTGGGGCCCCAATATGTTTCTGGCATCTGCAGATGTAACCTCTCTTTATACTTGCATAGATCACATTAAAGGATTGGAAGCCATCACATGGTTTCTAGACCAATCAGAACACTCACAAGAAAGGAAGAATTTCATCATTGATGGAATCAAGTTCATTCTTGAAAATATTTTTTTCTTTTTTAACGGAGAATTCTTCTTGCAATGCACAGGGACCGCTATGGGAACCAAGTTTGCCCCAAGCTACGCTAATCTATATATGAGTCTCTGGGAGAGATCCCATATTTTTAATAGCGTAGCTTGGGGTACCACCCTGATGGAGTGGCATCGATATATCGATGACGTCTTACTGCTGTGGGCAGGAGAGGAAGAGGATTTGAATATCTTCTTTCAAGAACTTAACACCAATGATTTCAATCTCCACTTTTCACTAACTTACAGTCAGGAACAGATCAATTTCCTCGATCTGACTATCTATATAGAAAGTGAAACCATTCATACTAAGACTTTCAAAAAACCCACTGACTGTAATACCTATATACCCACTGACAGCCAACATCATCATCTTTGGCTGAAAGGAGTTCCCAAAAGCAAATTCCTTAGAATCAGACGAAATTGCAGTCAGAAAAAAATCTGCAAAGAACAAATGGAACTTATGAAACTGGATTTCATGGACAAGGGGTACAAGGAAGAAATCCTCAGTTACATCATGGAGGAAACTCAGAACAAGGATAGAGACACCTTACTAGTTCAGAAAACCCCCTCCACCAGTGATAAAGATGGTCTCCAATGGTCATTTATTACTCAATTTGATGCACAACACTCACAGGTAGAACGCATCATCCTTAAAAACTGGCATCTATTACAACGTGACCCAATACTACAGGAAATTATCCGTAAAAAGCCTATTTTCATATACCGTAAATCTAAAAATCTAAAAAACCAACTGGTCAGAAGTGCCTTACCCATACCTACAAAGAATCTTATACGCAGCAAGGGATTCTACAGATGTGGGATGTGCTTCGGATGCAGAAACATCAGTGACATCACCAGTAAACATACCGAAATACAGATTAATAACAATAAAATCAGGATCAGAGACTTTATCACGTGTAACACATCCAACGTGATCTATTTAGTGGAATGCTCCTGTGGTCTCACATATGTGGGAAGAACTTCAAGACCGTTAAAACGCGAATATCGGAACATCTAAGAAATATAAAAAAAGGACTAACCACGCATCATCTCTCTAATCACTTTAAAAATGTTCACAGCTGTTCCACCAACCATATAAAGAGATTTATAGGCTTAAAACACGTCAAAACAACATGGAAAGACAAACATATAGAAAAGAAGCTGGCACAAAAAGAAATGCGCACCATCTTTGAACTAAAGACATTAAGTCCACAAGGACTTAACCATGATTTCGAACTCAAATGGTTTCTTTAAACCTAATTTATTCATTTCATAAAAATGCTTATATTTTTTCAAGATAGCTTCCTTTCATTATTTGTCACCATTTTATTGTCAGTTTTATATTCCATTTCTTCTTCTAAAGTATGCCTTTCTTTCTTTCAGTTTAAACCCCATTTTTTTTATTATGAAGATCCCCTTGAATAAAGACTATAGAAAATTTTCTGGGTTTTTCAAGATCTGTAACTACATTTCCCAGCATGCCCGGCGGCCCTCCGGTCACGGACGAAAATATCCTCATATTTAAAATCTTTCATCGTTATTTCTGAAGAATTGCTAAGAAAAGTTACAGAGAAGTCTCTTCATTTTTCAAGTTTTTTATTCTTCAAGATTTCTAGGAACTTATTTAATTGTAAACAGCGCTCTACAAAGACCCTAGAAACTACATCTTCCATAAGTCCTAAACGTTACTTCCGGTCAAAGTCCTTTTTTTCAATCATAGCTGTTCCTCCAACTAAACTGGGGGACAACTTCCGGCAGCAGCACAATCTAAGCCACCGACGAAACCTCGATGGACTCTCTGGAACTACACTCCCTATGATGCTCGGCGGTTACTTCCGCCGACGGAACCTCAATACACCCTTTTGGAACCACATTACCCACTACGCCCGGCGGCCACTTCCGCCGACGGAACCTTAATGCTTTCTTTGGAACTACATTACCCATGATATCTGACGGCCACTTCCAGTCGCGGCCGCAAATATCCAAACAGTGTGTATTTTAATCTCTTTTCATCACCACTCAGATACAAAAGGACAGCACAGTCTAAGAGACTCAGACATTCAAGTTTAATACATTGTAACCTAGCCAAATGGTGCCTCTTCGCGGCGGACCCGCACTTCCGGTCAGCTCCGGAACCGGAAGTGACGCAATGGGAGGTTACCTGGGCATTCACTATAAATATGTATCCTTAGGAATAGACCACCAGCCTTGACAAAGAGAGTTTTCTCGAAACGCGTTGGATGGGAGGAGGATCTTGGCCCACTTGGACAGCTACCTGCACGGCTGGGGAAAGGTACGACCTTCTCAAATTCTTTTTTCAAGTTCTTTTGGTACCGGGCCATGTGAACTGGATTGTAGATGGTCCTACAGGTTCCCCTGTCTGGCAGTTCCTTCCTCGTGGCCAATACTCCCTCTGTGTTTAAATTCTCTACCTGTTTTTATCCAATAAATCCCTCTTTTTAATATGGGTGGCCTAATAAGAATGCTGATTGGATAAAAGATACCTTGATGTGCAGACTGAACACGTTTCTTCCAGTGAGTACCGGTACGCAGCACAACTTACAAAGATACCTTGATGTGTTTATACCTATATATTTCATTATAAATTAGGTACGCTGAAAATCCCAGCATCAGTTTTTAAAGAAACCTTTACATGCTTTTAACCTCACTCACTTTTTGTAAGTGAGGTACAATTATCCTACTTGAGACCCTTTCCTACCTGCTATCAAAAAAATGTTCATTTTATCTTATTGAGGCTCCCCAAAACCCAAAATTTGTAATTTTGTGTTTTTCATACCACCATGCCGTATGATCTTATCATTCCTGGAGAAAACCATCCTTCCCTCAGAAATCAGAAATCCACTGAAAATATTTCAGATAAGTATCCTTTTTTTCATCACCAAAAAACCATAATTTCCCAGCTGAATCATCAGCTTCACTCCCCATCCCTATTCCAGCGCCAACTCCCCGCACCCACACCTCTTTTCTAGTTTTTACCCCTTTGGATTATACTTGGGATTTATCCAATGGTGCAAGGGAGAGGCAGCAGGTCATTTCACTTATCAGGAGCGCCTTCGCCATTCTACCAAATTTTTGTTCCAAATTGTTCTGTATCCCAGTGTGTAGAATTGAGGCAGCACCATGTTCAGCCATCGAGAAGAAAGAAAGAAAAGAACAGAAGAAGCTTTCAAAATCAATTTCAAGGAAGACGACATAGAAATGACCGATGACAACCTGGAAACTGCAATGGGAAGACTAGAGGAATGGCTGTTGAAAGAAAACAAACTTTGGTGGGAAGTAGCCACCCTGGAAAAATACGCAGCAGAACAAATCATTCCGAAAGGACTGCGGATGAATAAACCAGCCACATTCCAGGACGCATCGGATTCCTTCTGGACAGATTGGGAAAAAATCCTTGAAACTTGCTCTTTTTCCTTAATGGAACTCATCCTTAAAGAACGGACAGCAAGACTTAAAGAGACCAGCGAAAGAATAGAAATTCTCCAGCGACTCATTCAACCATTTAATCAAGTCCCCATGTATGAAACATTGGAAAAGGAGATAGCAGAAAAAATCCGGAAACATACAGAATTTTTGATTAAAAAAAAGCAAGGCAAACTACAAAGAGATTTTAATTACTACAAATTTGGCATAATCAGGAACAAGAAAAGGCAGCAAAACACGCATACAACATTGGACAGGCCAAGCTCCAGAGAGAGAGAGAAGCCGGACCATCTACGAAAGACAAAAGACAGAACAATCAAGATGTCAAAAACCAACGCAGGGAAAGAAGAACCACCCATTGGCAAGATCACTATAAATGGGAACCTGAAAGAACATACAATTATTCACGAAGACCCATCACCAACTTTGGACGGAGATATCAGTATAGAAAATATGACTTAGATGACCGCTACAGACCATTAAGAAACCAACATCAGGATAGGCACTACACTCATCATAGAAGATCCCACAGTGGAGCTAGAAATCTAGGACTTTCAAAGGACTTGGACCATCATCAGGATAGGTATCACACTCATCAAAAAAGATCTCCCAGTAGAACTAGAAACCTAAGACTCTCGAAGGACCGGGACCATCAAAGAAGAAACCTCCCCAAACTGGACAATGTCAATCAGCCCTCAAGATCCCCTTTTTTAGGAGAAAGGCCAAAGAGGGACAGGCATCTGACCAACAGGAATTGGGACGAGGGAAGAAGATCGCACTGGAGATAGAAGTCATCGATCCTCAAGTAAATTCCAACAAAATTACCCATAAAAAGAGGGGATGCAGAGGAGGGACTAAAAAGAAGGAGAGGAGGAAAAAATCATCTAAAAAGACGAATAATAAATCAGTGACTTCCAATGGAGAATCCACACCGATCAACAATGGAACCACAGGAGAAGAGAAAAGCCAGATTTTCAATCTTAGCAGCAGAATTCTGACCAAAGTTGAGGAACGTATATTAATCAAGGGCCTCAAATTCGCCCCCACTTCATACACCAAAGAGTTCGACAAATTCATTGACATCCAAAAATTAATCAGAAAAATAACGTTACGCAAATTTTTTGCCATGAAAGAAGGCGGCCATCATACCACCAATGAAGAACACACAGACCAGGAAGCCAATGAAGAGAAAAAGAAAATAAGAAGAAAAAAATCCGTCTTCTATTCCACCTATATTAAAGGCAACTTTGTGGAAACCTTCTCCAAGGTGGTCCTGGAAGAAATAGAACACCTCAAAAAACCCAAAATCAGATCCAATCTGACAGAAAAAGAACTATTACAAAACCTTGCAGAGGACGATCAAATCATTGTAAAACCATGTGATAAGGGTGGTGGGATTGCTATTCTTAATAAGGAAGACTATGTTCAAGAAATTTACCGACAATTAGAAGATGTCAAGACATACAAGAAATTGAAGAACGACCCTTCCAAGGCAATCACAGAAAATTTTCAACTTTTTCTACAGAAACACCTGGAAAGTGGGGGCATCAAGCAGAATGAATTTGAGTATGTTAACATACTAGATGCCCTTACCCCCACCATATATGTACTCCCCAAAGTACATAAAAGTGCAACCCATCCACCCGGTAGACCAATTATTGCCGGAACCAACTGCCTGACTTCCAATCTCTCAGCACTTATAGATTCTCTCCTCCAACCTTTTGTCATCCAGACCCAATCCTACCTCAAAGATACTGGAGATACCCTCAGAAAATTAAAGAATTTTAAGTGGGGCCCCAATATGTTTCTGGCATCTGCAGATGTAACCTCTCTTTATACTTGCATAGATCACATTAAAGGATTGGAAGCCATCACATGGTTTCTAGACCAATCAGAACACTCACAAGAAAGGAAGAATTTCATCATTGATGGAATCAAGTTCATTCTTGAAAAAAAAAAATTCTTTTTTAACGGAGAATTCTTCTTGCAATGCACAGGGACCGCTATGGGAACCAAGTTTGCCCCAAGCTACGCTAATCTATATATGAGTTTCTGGGAGAGATCCCATAGTTTTAATAGCGTAGCTTGGGGTACCACCCTGATGGAGTGGCATCGATATATCGATGACGTCTTACTGCTGTGGGCAGGAGAGGAAGAGGATTTGAATATCTTCTTTCAAGAACTTAACACCAATGATTTCAATCTCCACTTTTCACTAACTTACAGTCAGGAACAGATCAATTTCCTCGATCTGACTATCTATATAGAAAGTGAAACCATTCATATTAAGACTTTCAAAAAACCCACTGACTGTAATACCTATATACCCACTGACAGCCAACATCATCATCTTTGGCTGAAAGGAGTTCCCAAAAGCAAATTCCTTAGAATCAGACGAAATTGCAGTCAGAAAAAAATCTGCAAAGAACAAATGGAACTTATGAAACTGGATTTCATGGACAAGGGGTACAAGGAAGAAATCCTCAGTTACATCATGGAGGAAACTCAGAACAAGGATAGAGACACCTTACTAGTTCAGAAAACCCCCTCCACCAGTGATAAAGATGGTCTCCAATGGTCATTTATTACTCAATTTGATGCACAACACTCACAGGTAGAACGCATCATCCGTAAAAACTGGCATCTATTACAACGTGACCCAATACTACAGGAAATTATCCCCAAAAAGCCTATTTTCATATACCGTAAATCTAAAAATCTAAAAAACCAACTGGTCAGAAGTGCCTTACCCATACCTACAAAGAATCTTATACGCAGCAAGGGATTCTACAGATGTGGGATGTGCATCGGATGCAGAAACATCAGTGACATCACCAGTAAACATACCGAAATACAGATTAATAACAATAAAATCAGGATCAGAGACTTTATCACGTGTAACACATCCAACGTGATCTATTTAGTGGAATGCTCCTGTGGTCTCACATATGTGGGAAGAACTTCAAGACCGTTAAAAACGCGAATATCGGAACATCTAAGAAATATAAAAAAAGGACTAACCACGCATCATCTCTCTAATCACTTTAAAAATGTTCACAGCTGTTCCACCAACCATATAAAGAGATTTATAGGCTTAAAACACGTCAAAACAACATGGAAAGACAAACATATAGAAAAGAAGCTGGCACAAACAGAAATGCGCACCATCTTTGAACTAAAGACATTAAGTCCACAAGGACTTAACCATGATTTCGAACTCAAATGGTTTCTTTAAACCTAATTTATTAATTTCATAAAAATGCTTATATTTTTTCAAGATAGCTTCCTTTCATTATTTGTCACCATTTTATTGTCAGTTTTATATTCCATTTCTTCTTCTAAAGTATGCCTTTCTTTCTTTCAGTTTAAACCCCATTTTTTTTATTATGAAGATCCCCTGAATAAAGACTATAGAAAATTTTCTGGGTTTTTCAAGATCTGTAACTACATTTCCCAGCATGCCCGGCGGCCCTCCGGTCACGGCCGAAAATATCCTCATATTTAAAATCTTTCATCGTTATTTCTGAAGAATTGCTAAGAAAAGTTACAGAGAAGTCTCTTCATTTTTCAAGTTTTTTATTCTTCAAGATTTCTAGGAACTTATTTAATTATAAACAGCGCTCTACAAAGACCCTAGAAACTACATCTCCCATAAGTCCTAAACGTTACTTCCGGTCAAAGTCCTTTTTTTCAATCATAGCTGTTCCTCCAACTAAACTGGGGGACAACTTCCGGCAGCAGCACAATCTAAGCCACCGACGAAACCTCGATGGACTCTCTGGAACTACACTCCCTATGATGCTCGGCGGTTACTTCCGCCGACGGAACCTCAATACACCCTTTTGGAACCACATTACCCACTACGCCCGGCGGCCACTTCTGCCGACGGAACCTTAATGCTTTCTTTGGAACTACATTACCCATGATATCTGACGGCCACTTCCAGTCGCGGCCGCAAATATCCAAACAGTGTGTATTTTAATCTCTTTTCATCACCACTCAGATACAAAAGGACAGCACAGTCTAAGAGACTCAGACATTCAAGTTTAATACATTGTAACCTAGCCAAATGGTGCCTCTTCGCGGCGGACCCGCACTTCCGGTCAGCTCCGGAACCGGAAGTGATGCAATGGGAGGTTACCTGGGCATTCACTATAAATATGTATCCTTAGGAATAGACCACCAGCCTTGACAAAGAGAGTTTTCTCGAAAGGCGTTGGCTGGGAGGAGGATCTTGGCCCACTTGGACAGCTACCTGCACGGCTGGGGAAAGGTACGACCTTCTCAAATTCTTTTTTCAAGTTCTTTTGGTACCGGGCCATGTGAACTGGATTGTAGATGGTCCTACAGGTTCCCCTGTCTGGCAGTTCCTTCCTCGTGGCCAATACTCCCTCTGTGTTTAAATTCTCTACCTGTTTTTATCCAATAAATCCCTCTTTTTAATATGGGTGGCCTAATAAGA
Source organism: Pseudophryne corroboree (assembly GCF_028390025.1). Lineage (NCBI taxonomy): Eukaryota > Metazoa > Chordata > Amphibia > Anura > Myobatrachidae > Pseudophryne > Pseudophryne corroboree. Next base: position 509,361,485 of record NC_086444.1, read on the forward strand.
ATGCTGATTGGATAAAAGATACCTTGATGTGCAGACTGAACACGTTTCTTCCAGTGAGTACCGGTACGCAGCACAACTTACAAAGATACCTTGATGTGTTTATACCTATATCTTTCATTATAAGTTAGGTACGCTGAAAATCCCAGCATCAGTTTTTAAAGAAACCTTTACATGCTTTTAACCTCACTCACTTTTTGTAAGTGAGGTACAATTATCCTACTTGAGACCCTTTCCTACCTGCTATCAAAAAAATGTTCATTTTATCTTATTGAGGCTCCCCAAAACCCAAAATTTGTAATTTTGTGTTTTTCATACCACCATGCCGTATGATCTTATCATTCCTGGAGAAAACCATCCTTCCCTCAGAAATCAGAAATCCACTGAAAATATTTCAGATAAGTATCCTTTTTTTTCATCACCAAAAAACCATAATTTCTCAGCTGAATCATCAGCTTCACTCCCCATCCCTATTCCAGCGCCAACTCCCCGCACCCACACCTCTTTTCTAGTTTTTACCCCTTTGGATTATACTTGGGATTAATCCAATGGTGCAAGGGAGAGGCAGCAGGTCATTTCACTTATCAGGAGCGCCTTCGCCATTCTACCAAATTTTTGTTCCAAATTGTTCTGTATCCCAGTGTGTAGAATTGAGGCAGCACCATGTTCAGCCATCGAGAAGAAAGAAAGAAAAGAACAGAAGAAGCTTTCAAAATCAATTTCAAGGAAGACGACATAGAAATGACCGATGACAACCTGGAAACTGCAATGGGAAGACTAGAGGAATGGCTGTTGAAAGAAAACAAACTTTGGTGGGAAGTAGCCACCCTGGAAAAATACGCAGCAGAACAAATCATTCCGAAAGGACTGCGGATGAATAAACCAGCCACATTCCAGGACGCATCGGATTCCTTCTGGACAGATTGGGAAAAAATCCTTGAAACTTGCTCTTTTTCCTTAATGGAACTCATCCTTAAAGAACGGACAGCAAGACTTAAAGAGACCAGCGAAAGAATAGAAATTCTCCAGAGACTCATTCAACCATTTAATCAAGTCCCCATGTATGAAACATTGGAAAAGGAGATAGCAGAAAAAATCCGGAAACATACAGAATTTTTGATCAAAAAAAAGCAAGGCAAACTACAAAGAGATTTTGATTACTACAAATTTGGCATAATCAGGAACAAGAAAAGGCAGCAAAACATGCATACAACATTGGACAGGCCAAGCTCCAGAGAGAGAGAGAAGCCGGACCATCTACGAAAGACAAAAGACAGAACAATCAAGATGTCAAAAACCAACGCAGGGAAAGAAGAACCACCCATTGGCAAGATCACTATAAATGGGAACCTGAAAGAACATACAATTATTCACGAAGACCCATCACCAACTTTGGACGGAGATATCAGTATAGAAAATATGACTTAGATGACCGCTACAGACCATTAAGAAACCAACATCAGGATAGGCACTACACTCATCATAGAAGATCCCACAGTGGAGCTAGAAATCTAGGACTTTCAAAGGACTTGGACCATCATCAGGATAGGTATCACACTCACCAAAGAAGATCTCCCAGTAGAACTAGAAACCTAAGACTCTCGAAGGACCGGGACCATCAAAGAAGAAACCTCCCCAAACTGGACAATGTCAATCAGCCCTCAAGATCCCCTTTTTTAGGAGAAAGGCCAAAGAGGGACAGGCATCTGACCAACAGGAATTGGGACGAGGGAAGAAGATCGCACAGGAGATAGAAGTCATCGATCCTCAAGTAAATTCCAACAAAATTACCCATAAAAAGAGGGGATGCAGAGGAGGGACTAAAAAGAAGGAGAGGAGGAAAAAATCATCTAAAAAGACGAATAATAAATCAGTGACTTCCAATGGAGAATCCACACCGATCAACAATGGAACCACAGAAGAAGAGAAAAGCCAGATTTTCTATCTTAGCAGCAGAATTCTGACCAAAGTTGAGGAACGTATATTAATCAAGGGCCTCAAATTCGCCCCCACTTCATACACCAAAGAGTTCGACAAATTAATTGACATCCAAAAATTAATCAGAAAAATAACGTTACGCAAATTTTTTGCCATGAAAGAAGGCGGCCATCAAACCACCAATGAAGAACACACAGACCAGGAAGCCAATGAAGAGAAAAAGAAAATAAGAAGAAAAAAATCCGTCTTCTATTCCACCTATATTAAAGGCAACTTTGTGGAAACCTTCTCCAAGGTGGTCCTGGAAGAAATAGAACACCTCAAAAAACCCAAAATCAGATCCAATCTGACAAAAAAAGAAAAAGAACTATTACAAAACCTTGCAGAGGACGATCAAATCATTGTAAAACCATGTGATAAGGGTGGTGGGATTGCTATTCTTAATAAGGAAGACTATGTTCAAGAAATTTACCGACAATTAGAAGATGTCAAGACATACAAGAAATTGAAGAACGACCCTTCCAAGGCAATCACAGAAAATTTTCAACTTTTTCTACAGAAACACCTGGAAAGTGGGGGCATCAAGCAGAATGAATTTGAGTATGTTAACATACTAGATGCCCTTACCCCCACCATATATGTACTCCCCAAAGTACATAAAAGTGCAACCCATCCACCCGGTAGACCAATTATTGCCGGAACCAACTGCCTGACTTCCAATCTCTCAGCACTTATAGATTCTCTCCTCCAACCTTTTGTCATCCAGACCCAATCCTACCTCAAAGATACTGGAGATACCCTCAGAAAATTAAAGAATTTTAAGTGGGGCCCCAATATGTTTCTGGCATCTGCAGATGTAACCTCTCTTTATACTTGCATAGATCACATTAAAGGATTGGAAGCCATCACATGGTTTCTAGACCAATCAGAACACTCACAAGAAAGGAAGAATTTCATCATTGATGGAATCAAGTTCATTCTTGAAAATATTTTTTTCTTTTTTAACGGAGAATTCTTCTTGCAATGCACAGGGACCGCTATGGGAACCAAGTTTGCCCCAAGCTACGCTAATCTATATATGAGTCTCTGGGAGAGATCCCATATTTTTAATAGCGTAGCTTGGGGTACCACCCTGATGGAGTGGCATCGATATATCGATGACGTCTTACTGCTGTGGGCAGGAGAGGAAGAGGATTTGAATATCTTCTTTCAAGAACTTAACACCAATGATTTCAATCTCCACTTTTCACTAACTTACAGTCAGGAACAGATCAATTTCCTCGATCTGACTATCTATATAGAAAGTGAAACCATTCATACTAAGACTTTCAAAAAACCCACTGACTGTAATACCTATATACCCACTGACAGCCAACATCATCATCTTTGGCTGAAAGGAGTTCCCAAAAGCAAATTCCTTAGAATCAGACGAAATTGCAGTCAGAAAAAAATCTGCAAAGAACAAATGGAACTTATGAAACTGGATTTCATGGACAAGGGGTACAAGGAAGAAATCCTAAATTACATCATGGAGGAAACTCAGAACAAGGATAGAGACACCTTACTAGTTCAGAAAACCCCCTCCACCAGTGATAAAGATGGTCTCCAATGGTCATTTATTACTCAATTTGATGCACAACACTCACAGGTAGAACGCATCATCCGTAAAAACTGGCATCTATTACAACGTGACCCAATACTACAGGAAATTATCCCCAAAAAGCCTATTTTCATATACCGTAAATCTAAAAATCTAAAAAACCAACTGGTCAGAAGTGCCTTACCCATACCTACAAAGAATCTTATACGCAGCAAGGGATTCTACAGATGTGGGATGTGCTTCGGATGCAGAAACATCAGTGACATCACCAGTAAACATACCGAAATACAGATTAATAACAATAAAATCAGGATCAGAGACTTTATCACGTGTAACACATCCAACGTGATCTATTTAGTGGAATGCTCCTGTGGTCTCACATATGTGGGAAGAACTTCAAGACCGTTAAAAACGCGAATATCGGAACATCTAAGAAATATAAAAAAAGGACTAACCACGCATCATCTCTCTAATCACTTTAAAAATGTTCACAGCTGTTCCACCAACCATATAAAGAGATTTATAGGCTTAAAACACGTCAAAACAACATGGAAAGACAAACATATAGAAAAGAAGCTGGCACAAACAGAAATGCGCACCATCTTTGAACTAAAGACATTAAGTCCACAAGGACTTAACCATGATTTCGAACTCAAATGGTTTCTTTAAACCTAATTTATTCATTTCATAAAAATGCTTATATTTTTTCAAGATAGCTTCCTTTCATTATTTGTCACCATTTTATTGTCAGTTTTATATTCCATTTCTTCTTCTAAAGTATGCCTTTCTTTCTTTCAGTTTAAACCCCGTTTTTTTATTATGAAGATCCCCTTGAATAAAGACTATAGAAAATTTTCTGGGCTTTTCAAGATCTGTAACTACATTTCCCAGCATGCCCGGCGGCCCTCCGGTCACGGCCGAAAATATCCTCATATTTAAAATCTTTCATCGTTATTTCTGAAGAATTGCTAAGAAAAGTTACAGAGAAGTCTCTTCATTTTTCAAGTTTTTTATTCTTCAAGATTTCTAGGAACTTATTTAATTGTAAACAGCGCTCTACAAAGACCCTAGAAACTTCATCTCCCATAAGTCCTAAACGTTACTTCCGGTCAAAGTCCTTTTTTTCAATCATAGCTGTTCCTCCAACTAAACTCGGGGACAACTTCCGGCAGCAGCACAATCTAAGCCACCGACGAAACCTCGATGGACTCTCTGGAACTACACTCCCTATGATGCTCGGCGGTTACTTCCGCCGACGGAACCTCAATACACCCTTTTGGAACCACATTACCCACTACGCCCGGCGGCCACTTCCGCCGACGGAACCTTAATGCTTTCTTTGGAACTACATTACCCATGATATCTGACGGCCACTTCCAGTCGCGGCCGCAAATATCCAAACAGTGTGTATTTTAATCTCTTTTCATCACCACTCAGATACAAAAGGACAGCACAGTCTAAGAGACTCAGACATTCAAGTTTAATACATTGTAACCTAGCCAAATGGTGCCTCTTTGCGGCGGACCCGCACTTCCGGTCAGTTCCGGAACCGGAAGTGACGCAATGGGAGGTTACCTGGGCATTCACTATAAATATGTATCCTTAGGAATAGACCACCAGCCTTGACAAAGAGAGTTTTCTCGAAACGCGTTGGATGGGAGGAGGATCTTGGCCCACTTGGACAGCTACCTGCACGGCTGGGGAAAGGTACGACCTTCTCAAATTCTTTTTTCAAGTTCTTTTGGTACCGGGCCATGTGAACTGGATTGTAGATGGTCCTACAGGTTCCCCTGTCTGGCAGTTCCTTCCTCGTGGCCAATACTCCCTCTGTGTTTAAATTCTCTACCTGTTTTTATCCAATAAATCCCTCTTTTTAATATGGGTGGCCTAATAAGAATGCTGATTGGATAAAAGATACCTTGATGTGCAGACTGAACACGTTTCTTCCAGTGAGTACCGGTACGCAGCACAACTTACAAAGATACCTTGATGTGTTTATACCTATATCTTTCATTATAAGTTAGGTACGCTGAAAATCCCAGCATCAGTTTTTAAAGAAACCTTTACATGCTTTTAACCTCACTCACTTTTTGTAAGTGAGGTACAATTATCCTACTTGAGACCCTTTCCTACCTGCTATCAAAAAAATGTTCATTTTATCTTATTGAGGCTCCCCAAAACCCAAAATTTGTAATTTTGTGTTTTTCATACCACCATGCCGTATGATCTTATCATTCCTGGAGAAAACCATCCTTCCCTCAGAAATCAGAAATCCACTGAAAATATTTCAGATAAGTATCCTTTTTTTCATCACCAAAAAAACCATAATTTCCCAGCTGAATCATCAGCTTCACTCCCCATCCCTATTCCAGCGCCAACTCCCCGCACCCACACCTCTTTTCTAGTTTTTACCCCTTTGGATTATACTTGGGATTAATCCAATGGTGCAAGGGAGAGGCAGCAGGTCATTTCACTTATCAGGAGCGCCTTCGCCATTCTACCAAATTTTTGTTCCAAATTGTTCTGTATCCCAGTGTGTAGAATTGAGGCAGCACCATGTTCAGCCATCGAGAAGAAAGAAAGAAAAGAACAGAAGAAGCTTTCAAAATCAATTTCAAGGAAGACGACATAGAAATGACCGATGACAACCTGGAAACTGCAATGGGAAGACTAGAGGAATGGCTGTTGAAAGAAAACAAACTTTGGTGGGAAGTAGCCACCCTGGAAAAATACGCAGCAGAACAAATCATTCCGAAAGGACTGCGGATGAATAAACCAGCCACATTCCAGGACGCATCGGATTCCTTCTGGACAGATTGGGAAAAAATCCTTGAAACTTGCTCTTTTTCCTTAATGGAACTCATCCTTAAAGAACGGACAGCAAGACTTAAAGAGACCAGCGAAAGAATAGAAATTCTCCAGAGACTCATTCAACCATTTATTCAAGTCCCCATGTATGAAACATTGGAAAAGGAGATAGCAGAAAAAATCCGGAAACATACAGAATTTTTGATCAAAAAAAAGCAAGGCAAACTACAACGAGATTTTGATTACTACAAATTTGGCATAATCAGGAACAAGAAAAGGCAGCAAAACACGCATACAACATTGGACAGGCCAAGCTCCAGAGAGAGAGAGAAGCCGGACCATCTACGAAAGACAAAAGACAGAACAATCAAGATGTCAAAAACCAACGCAGGGAAAGAAGAACCACCCATTGGCAAGATCACTATAAATGGGAACCTGAAAGAACATACAATTATTCACGAAGACCCATCACCAACTTTGGACGGAGATATCAGTATAGAAAATATGACTTAGATGACCGCTACAGACCATTAAGAAACCAACATCAGGATAGGCACTACACTCATCATAGAAGATCCCACAGTGGAGCTAGAAATCTAGGACTTTCAAAGGACTTGGACCATCATCAGGATAGGTATCACACTCACCAAAGAAGATCTCCCAGTAGAACTAGAAACCTAAGACTCTCGAAGGACCGGGACCATCAAAGAAGAAACCTCCCCAAACTGGACAATGTCAATCAGCCCTCATGATCCCCTTTTTTAGGAGAAAGGCCAAAGAGGGACAGGCATCTGACCAACAGGAATTGGGACGAGGGAAGAAGATCGCACAGGAGATAGAAGTCATCGATCCTCAAGTAAATTCCAACAAAATTACCCATAAAAAGAGGGGATGCAGAGGAGGGACTAAAAAGAAGGAGAGGAGGAAAAAATCATCTAAAAAGACGAATAATAAATCAGTGACTTCCAATGGAGAATCCACACCGATCAACAATGGAACCACAGAAGAAGAGAAAAGCCAGATTTTCAATCTTAGCAGCAGAATTCTGACCAAAGTTGAGGAACGTATATTAATCAAGGGCCTCAAATTCGCCCCCACTTCATACACCAAAGAGTTCGACAAATTCATTGACATCCAAAAATTAATCAGAAAAATAACATTACGCAAATTTTTTGCCATGAAAGAAGGCGGCCATCAAACCACCAATGAAGAACACACAGACCAGGAAGCCAATGAAGAGAAAAAGAAAATAAGAAGAAAAAAATCCGTCTTCTATTCCACCTATATTAAAGGCAACTTTGTGGAAACCTTCTCCAAGGTGGTCCTGGAAGAAATAGAACACCTCAAAAAACCCAAAATCAGATCCAATCTGACAAAAAAAGAAAAAGAACTATTACAAAACCTTGCAGAGGACGATCAAATCATTGTAAAACCATGTGATAAGGGTGGTGGGATTGCTATTCTTAATAAGGAAGACTATGTTCAAGAAATTTACCGACAATTAGAAGATGTCAAGACATACAAGAAATTGAAGAACGACCCTTCCAAGGCAATCACAGAAAATGTTCAACTTTTTCTACAGAAACACCTGGAAAGTGGGGGCATCAAGCAGAATGAATTTGAGTATGTTAACATACTAGATGCCCTTACCCCCACCATATATGTACTCCCCAAAGTACATAAAAGTGCAACCCATCCACCCGGTAGACCAATTATTGCCGGAACCAACTGCCTGACTTCCAATCTCTCAGCACTTATAGATTCTCTCCTCCAACCTTTTGTCATCCAGACCCAATCCTACCTCAAAGATACTGGAGATACCCCCAGAAAATTAAAGAATTTTAAGTGGGGCCCCAATATGTTTCTGGCATCTGCAGATGTAACCTCTCTTTATACTTGCATAGATCACATTAAAGGATTGGAAGCCATCACATGGTTTCTAGACCAATCAGAACACTCACAAGAAAGGAAGAATTTCATCATTGATGGAATCAAGTTCATTCTTGAAAATATTTTTTTCTTTTTTAACGGAGAATTCTTCTTGCAATGCACAGGGACCGCTATGGGAACCAAGTTTGCCCCAAGCTACGCTAATCTATATATGAGTCTCTGGGAGAGATCCCATATTTTTAATAGCGTAGCTTGGGGTACCACCCTGATGGAGTGGCATCGATATATCGATGACGTCTTACTGCTGTGGGCAGGAGAGGAAGAGGATTTGAATATCTTCTTTCAAGAACTTAACACCAATGATTTCAATCTCCACTTTTCACTAACTTACAGTCAGGAACAGATCAATTTCCTCGATCTGACTATCTATATAGAAAGTGAAACCATTCATACTAAGACTTTCAAAAAACCCACTGACTGTAATACCTATATACCCACTGACAGCCAACATCATCATCTTTGGCTGAAAGGAGTTCCCAAAAGCAAATTCCTTAGAATCAGACGAAATTGCAGTCAGAAAAAAATCTGCAAAGAACAAATGGAACTTATGAAACTGGATTTCATGGACAAGGGGTACAAGGAAGAAATCCTAAATTACATCATGGAGGAAACTCAGAACAAGGATAGAGACACCTTACTAGTTCAGAAAACCCCCTCCACAAGTGATAAAGATGGTCTCCAATGGTCATTTATTACTCAATTTGATGCACAACACTCACAGGTAGAACGCATCATCCGTAAAAACTGGCATCTATTACAACGTGACCCAATACTACAGGAAATTATCCCCAAAAAGCCTATTTTCATATACCGTAAATCTAAAAATCTAAAAAACCAACTGGTCAGAAGTGCCTTACCCATACCTACAAAGAATCTTATACGCAGCAAGGGATTCTACAGATGTGGGATGTGCTTCGGATGCAGAAACATCAGTGACATCACCAGTAAACATACCGAAATACAGATTAATAACAATAAAATCAGGATCAGAGACTTTATCACGTGTAACACATCCAACGTGATCTATTTAGTGGAATGCTCCTGTGGTCTCACATATGTGGGAAGAACTTCAAGACCGTTAAAAACGCGAATATCGGAACATCTAAGAAATATAAAAAAAGGACTAACCACGCATCATCTCTCTAATCACTTTAAAAATGTTCACAGCTGTTCCACCAACCATATAAAGAGATTTATAGGCTTAAAACACGTCAAAACAACATGGAAAGACAAACATATAGAAAAGAAGCTGGCACAAACAGAAATGCGCACCATCTTTGAACTAAAGACATTAAGTCCACAAGGACTTAACCATGATTTCGAACTCAAATGGTTTCTTTAAACCTAATTTATTCATTTCATAAAAATGCTTATATTTTTTCAAGATAGCTTCCTTTCATTATTTGTCACCATTTTATTGTCAGTTTTATATTCCATTTCTTCTTCTAAAGTATGCCTTTCTTTCTTTCAGTTTAAACCCCGTTTTTTTATTATGAAGATCCCCTTGAATAAAGACTATAGAAAATTTTCTGGGTTTTTCAAGATCTGTAACTACATTTCCCAGCATGCCCGGCGGCCCTCCGGTCACGGCCGAAAATATCCTCATATTTAAAATCTTTCATCGTTATTTCTGAAGAATTGCTAAGAAAAGTTACAGAGAAGTCTCTTCATTTTTCAAGTTTTTTATTCTTCAAGATTTCTAGGAACTTATTTAATTGTAAACAGCGCTCTACAAAGACCCTAGAAACTTCATCTCCCATAAGTCCTAAACGTTACTTCCGGTCAAAGTCCTGTTTTTCAATCATAGCTGTTCCTCCAACTAAACTCGGGGACAACTTCCGGCAGCAGCACAATCTAAGCCACCGACGAAACCTCGATGGACTCTCTGGAACTACACTCCCTATGATGCTCGGCGGTTACTTCCGCCGACGGAACCTCAATACACCCTTTTGGAACCACATTACCCACTACGCCCGGCGGCCACTTCCGCCGACGGAACCTTAATGCTTTCTTTGGAACTACATTACCCATGATATCTGACGGCCACTTCCAGTCGCGGCCGCAAATATCCAAACAGTGTGTATTTTAATCTCTTTTCATCACCACTCAGATACAAAAGGACAGCACAGTCTAAGAGACTCAGACATTCAAGTTTAATACATTGTAACCTAGCCAAATGGTGCCTCTTCGCGGCGGACCCGCACTTCCGGTCAGTTCCGGAACCGGAAGTGACGCAATGGGAGGTTACTTGGGCATTCACTATAAATATGTATCCTTAGGAATAGACCACCAGCCTTGACAAAGAGAGTTTTCTCGAAACGCGTTGGATGGGAGGAGGATCTTGGCCCACTTGGACAGCTACCTGCACGGCTGGGGAAAGGTACGACCTTCTCAAATTCTTTTTTCAAGTTCTTTTGGTACCGGGCCATGTGAACTGGATTGTAGATGGTCCTACAGGTTCCCCTGTCTGGCAGTTCCTTCCTCGTGGCCAATACTCCCTCTGTGTTTAAATTCTCTACCTGTTTTTATCCAATAAATCCCTCTTTTTAATATGGGTGGCCTAATAAGAATGCTGATTGGATAAAAGATACCTTGATGTGCAGACTGAACACGTTTCTTCCAGTGAGTACCGGTACGCAGCACAACTTACAAAGATACCTTGATGTGTTTATACCTATATCTTTCATTATAAGTTAGGTACGCTGAAAATCCCAGCATCAGTTTTTAAAGAAACCTTTACATGCTTTTAACCTCACTCACTTTTTGTAAGTGAGGTACAATTATCCTACTTGAGACCCTTTCCTACCTGCTATCAAAAAAATGTTCATTTTATCTTATTGAGGCTCCCCAAAACCCAAAATTTGTAATTTTGTGTTTTTCATACCACCATGCCGTATGATCTTATCATTCCTGGAGAAAACCATCCTTCCCTCAGAAATCAGAAATCCACTGAAAATATTTCAGATAAGTATCCTTTTTTTCATCACCAAAAAAAACATAATTTCCCAGCTGAATCATCAGCTTCACTCCCCATCCCTATTCCAGCGCCAACTCCCCGCACCCACACCTCTTTTCTAGTTTTTACCCCTTTGGATTATACTTGGGATTAATCCAATGGTGCAAGGGAGAGGCAGCAGGTCATTTCACTTATCAGGAGCGCCTTCGCCATTCTACCAAATTTTTGTTCCAAATTGTTCTGTATCCCAGTGTGTAGAATTGAGGCAGCACCATGTTCAGCCATCGAGAAGAAAGAAAGAAAAGAACAGAAGAAGCTTTCAAAATCAATTTCAAGGAAGACGACATAGAAATGACCGATGACAACCTGGAAACTGCAATGGGAAGACTAGAGGAATGGCTGTTGAAAGAAAACAAACTTTGGTGGGAAGTAGCCACCCTGGAAAAATACGCAGCAGAACAAATCATTCCGAAAGGACTGTGGATGAATAAACCAGCCACATTCTAGGACGCATCGGATTCCTTCTGGACAGATTGGGAAAAAATCCTTGAAACTTGCTCTTTTTCCTTAATGGAACTCATCCTTAAAGAACGGACAGCAAGACTTAAAGAGACCAGCGAAAGAATAGAAATTCTCCAGAGACTCATTCAACCATTTAATCAAGTCCCCATGTATGAAACATTGGAAAAGGAGATAGCAGAAAAAATCTGGAAACATACAGAATTTTTGATCAAAAAAAAGCAAGGCAAACTACAAAGAGATTTTGATTACTACAAATTTGGCATAATCAGGAACAAGAAAAGGCAGCAAAACACGCATACAACATTGGACAGGCCAAGCTCCAGAGAGAGAGAGAAGCCAGACCATCTACCAAAGACAAAAGACAGAACAATCAAGATGTCAAAAACCAACGCAGGGAAAGAAGAACCACCCATTGGCAAGATCACTATAAATGGGAACCTGAAAGAACATACAATTATTCACGAAGACCCATCACCAACTTTGGACGGAGATATCAGTATAGAAAATATGACTTAGATGACCGCTACAGACCATTAAGAAACCAACATCAGGATAGGCACTACACTCATCATAGAAGATCCCACAGTGGAGCTAGAAATCTAGGACTTTCAAAGGACTTGGACCATCATCAGGATAGGTATCACACTCACCAAAGAAGATCTCCCAGTAGAACTAGAAACCTAAGACTCTCGAAGGACCGGGACCATCAAAGAAGAAACCTCCCCAAACTGGACAATGTCAATCAGCCCTCAAGATCCCCTTTTTTAGGAGAAAGGCCAAAGAGGGACAGGCATCTGACCAACAGGAATTGGGACGAGGGAAGAAGATCGCACAGGAGATAGAAGTCATCGATCCTCAAGTAAATTCCAACAAAATTACCCATAAAAAGAGGGGATGCAGAGGAGGGACTAAAAAGAAGGAGAGGAGGAAAAAATCATCTAAAAAGACGAATAATAAATCAGTGACTTCCAATGGAGAATCCACACCGATCAACAATGGAACCACAGAAGAAGAGAAAAGCCAGATTTTCAATCTTAGCAGCAGAATTCTGACCAAAGTTGAGGAACGTATATTAATCAAGGGCCTCAAATTCGCCCCCACTTCATACACCAAAGAGTTCGACAAATTCATTGACATCCAAAAATTAATCAGAAAAATAACGTTACGCAAATTTTTTGCCATGAAAGAAGGCGGCCATCAAACCACCAATGAAGAACACACAGACCAGGAAGCCAATGAAGAGAAAAAGAAAATAAGAAGAAAAAAATCCGTCTTCTATTCCACCTATATTAAAGGCAACTTTGTGGAAACCTTCTCCAAGGTGGTCCTGGAAGAAATAGAACACCTCAAAAAACCCAAAATCAGATCCAATCTGACAAAAAAAGAAAAAGAACTATTACAAAACCTTGCAGAGGACGATCAAATCATTGTAAAACCATGTGATAAGGGTGGTGGGATTGCTATTCTTAATAAGGAAGACTATGTTCAAGAAATTTACCGACAATTAGAAGATGTCAAGACATACAAGAAATTGAAGAACGACCCTTCCAAGGCAATCACAGAAAATTTTCAACTTTTTCTACAGAAACACCTGGAAAGTGGGGGCATCAAGCAGAATGAATTTGAGTATGTTAACATACTAGATGCCCTTACCCCCACCATATATGTACTCCCCAAAGTACATAAAAGTGCAACCCATCCACCCGGCAGACCAATTATTGCCGGAACCAACTGCCTGACTTCCAATCTCTCAGCACTTATAGATTCTCTCCTCCAACCTTTTGTCATCCAGACCCAATCCTACCTCAAAGATACTGGAGATACCCTCAGAAAATTAAAGAATTTTAAGTGGGGCCCCAATATGTTTCTGGCATCTGCAGATGTAACCTCTCTTTATACTTGCATAGATCACATTAAAGGATTGGAAGCCATCACATGGTTTCTAGACCAATCAGAACACTCACAAGAAAGGAAGAATTTCATCATTGATGGAATCAAGTTCATTCTTGAAAATATTTTTTTCTTTTTTAACGGAGAATTCTTCTTGCAATGAACAGGGACCGCTATGGGAACCAAGTTTGCCCCAAGCTACGCTAATCTATATATGAGTCTCTGGGAGAGATCCCATATTTTTAATAGCGTAGCTTGGGGTACCACCCTGATGGAGTGGCATCGATATATCGATGACGTCTTACTGCTGTGGGCAGGAGAGGAAGAGGATTTGAATATCTTCTTTCAAGAACTTAACACCAATGATTTCAATCTCCACTTTTCACTAACTTACAGTCAGGAACAGATCAATTTCCTCGATCTGACTATCTATATAGAAAGTGAAACCATTCATACTAAGACTTTCAAAAAACCCACTGACTGTAATACCTATATACCCACTGACAGCCAACATCATCATCTTTGGCTGAAAGGAGTTCCCAAAAGCAAATTCCTTAGAATCAGACGAAATTGCAGTCAGAAAAAAATCTGCAAAGAACAAATGGAACTTATGAAACTGGATTTCATGGACAAGGGGTACAAGGAAGAAATCCTCAATTACATCATGGAGGAAACTCAGAACAAGGATAGAGACACCTTACTTGTTCAGAAAACCCCCTCCACCAGTGATAAAGATGGTCTCCAATGGTCATTTATTACTCAATTTGATGCACAACACTCACAGGTAGAACGCATCATCCGTAAAAACTGGCATCTATTACAACGTGACCCAATACTACAGGAAATTATCCCCAAAAAGCCTATTTTCATATACCGTAAATCTAAAAATCTAAAAAACCAACTGGTCAGAAGTGCCTTACCCATACCTACAAAGAATCTTATACGCAGCAAGGGATTCTACAGATGTGGGATGTGCTTCGGATGCAGAAACATCAGTGACATCACCAGTAAACATACCGAAATACAGATTAATAACAATAAAATCAGGATCAGAGACTTTATCACGTGTAACACATCCAACGTGATCTATTTAGTGGAATGCTCCTGTGGTCTCACATATGTGGGAAGAACTTCAAGACCGTTAAAAACGCGAATATCGGAACATCTAAGAAATATAAAAAAAGGACTAACCACGCATCATCTCTCTAATCACTTTAAAAATGTTCACAGCTGTTCCACCAACCATATAAAGAGATTTATAGGCTTAAAACACGTCAAAACAACATGGAAAGACAAACATATAGAAAAGAAGCTGGCACAAACAGAAATGCGCACCATCTTTGAACTAAAGACATTAAGTCCACAAGGACTTAACCATGATTTCGAACTCAAATGGTTTCTTTAAACCTAATTTATTCATTTCATAAAAATGCTTATATTTTTTCAAGATAGCTTCCTTTCATTATTTGTCACCATTTTATTGTCAGTTTTATATTCCATTTCTTCTTCTAAAGTATGCCTTTCTTTCTTTCAGTTTAAACCCCATTTTTTTTATTATGAAGATCCCCTTGAATAAAGACTATAGAAAATTTTCTGGGTTTTTCAAGATCTGTAACTACATTTCCCAGCATGCCCGGCGGCCCTCCGGTCACGGATGAAAATATCCTCATATTTAAAATCTTTCATCGTTATTTCTGAAGAATTGCTAAGAAAAGTTACAGAGAAGTCTCTTCATTTTTCAAGTTTTTTATTCTTCAAGATTTCTAGGAACTTATTTAATTGTAAACAGCGCTCTACAAAGACCCTAGAAACTACATCTTCCATAAGTCCTAAACGTTACTTCCGGTCAAAGTCCTTTTTTTCAATCATAGCTGTTCCTCCAACTAAACTGGGGGACAACTTCCGGCAGCAGCACAATCTAAGCCACCGACGAAACCTCGATGGACTCTCTGGAACTACACTCCCTATGATGCTCGGCGGTTACTTCCGCCGACGGAACCTCAATACACCCTTTTGGAACCACATTACCCACTACGCCCGGCGGCCACTTCCGCCGACGGAACCTTAATGCTTTCTTTGGAACTACATTACCCATGATATCTGACGGCCACTTCCAGTCGCGGCCGCAAATATCCAAACAGTGTGTATTTTAATCTCTTTTCATCACTACTCAGATACAAAAGGACAGCACAGTCTAAGAGACTCAGACATTCAAGTTTAATACATTGTAACCTAGCCAAATGGTGCCTCTTCGCGGCGGACCCGCACTTCCGGTCAGTTCCGAAACCGGAAGTGACGCAATGGGAGGTTACCTGGGCATTCACTATAAATATGTATCCTTAGGAATAGACCACCAGCCTTGACAAAGAGAGTTTTCTCGAAACGCGTTGGCTGGGAGGAGGATCTTGGCCCACTTGGACTGCTACCTGCACGGCTGGGGAAAGGTACGACCTTCTCAAATTCTTTTTTCAAGTTCTTTTGGTACCGGGCCATGTGAACTGGATTGTAGATGGTCCTACAGGTTCCCCTGTCTGGCAGTTCCTTCCTCGTGGCCAATACTCCCTCTGTGTTTAAATTCTCTACCTGTTTTTATCCAATAAATCCCTCTTTTTAATATGGGTGGCCTAATAAGAATGCTGATTGGATAAAAGATACCTTGATGTGCAGACTGAACACGTTTCTTCCAGTGAGTACCGGTACGCAGCACAACTTACAAAGATACCTTGATGTGTTTATACCTATATCTTTCATTATAAGTTAGGTACGCTGAAAATCCCAGCATCAGTTTTTAAAGAAACCTTTACATGCTTTTAACCTCACTCACTTTTTGTAAGTGAGGTACAATTATCCTACTTGAGACCCTTTCCTACCTGCTATCAAAAAAATGTTCATTTTATCTTATTGAGGCTCCCCAAAACCCAAAATTTGTAATTTTGTGTTTTTCATACCACCATGCCGTATGATCTTATCATTCCTGGAGAAAACCATCCTTCCCTCAGAAATCAGAAATCCACTGAAAATATTTCAGATAAGTATCCTTTTTTTCATCACCAAAAAACCATAATTTCCCAGCTGAATCATCAGCTTCACTCCCCATCCCTATTCCAGCGCCAACTCCCCGCACCCACACCTCTTTTCTAGTTTTTACCCCTTTGGATTATACTTGGGATTAATCCAATGGTGCAAGGGAGAGGCAGCAGGTCATTTCACTTATCAGGAGCGCCTTCGCCATTCTACCAAATTTTTGTTCCAAATTGTTCTGTATCCCAGTGTGTAGAATTGAGGCAGCACCATGTTCAGCCATCGAGAAGAAAGAAAGAAAAGAACAGAAGAAGCTTTCAAAATCAATTTCAAGGAAGACGACATAGAAATGACCGATGACAACCTGGAAACTGCAATGGGAAGACTAGAGGAATGGCTGTTGAAAGAAAACAAACTTTGGTGGGAAGTAGCCACCCTGGAAAAATACGCAGCAGAACAAATCATTCCGAAAGGACTGCGGATGAATAAACCAGCCACATTCCAGGACGCATCGGATTCCTTCTGGACAGATTGGGAAAAAATCCTTGAAACTTGCTCTTTTTCCTTAATGGAACTCATCCTTAAAGAACGGACAGCAAGACTTAAAGAGACCAGCGAAAGAATAGAAATTCTCCAGAGACTCATTCAACCATTTAATCAAGTCCCCATGTATGAAACATTGGAAAAGGAGAAAGCAGAAAAAATCTGGAAACATACAGAATTTTTGATCAAAAAAAAGCAAGGCAAACTACAAAGAGATTTTGATTACTACAAATTTGGCATAATCAGGAACAAGAAAAGGCAGCAAAACACGCATACAACATTGGACAGGCCAAGCTCCAGAGAGAGAGAGAAGCCGGACCATCTACGAAAGACAAAAGACAGAACAATCAAGATGTCAAAAACCAATGCAGGGAAAGAAGAACCACCCTTTGGCAAGATCACTATAAATGGGAACCTGAAAGAACATACAATTATTCACGAAGACCCATCACCAACTTTGGACGGAGATATCAGTATAGAAAATATGACTTAGATGACCGCTACAGACCATTAAGAAACCAACATCAGGATAGGCACTACACTCATCATAGAAGATCCCACAGTGGAGCTAGAAATCTAGGACTTTCAAAGGACTTGGACCATCATCAGGATAGGTATCACACTCACCAAAGAAGATCTCCCAGTAGAACTAGAAACCTAAGACTCTCGAAGGACCGGGACCATCAAAGAAGAAACCTCCCCAAACTGGACAATGTCAATCAGCCCTCAAGATCCCCTTTTTTAGGAGAAAGGCCAAAGAGGGACAGGCATCTGACCAACAGGAATTGGGACGAGGGAAGAAGATCGCACAGGAGATAGAAGTCATCGATCCTCAAGTAAATTCCAACAAAATTACCCATAAAAAGAGGGGATGCAGAGGAGGGACTAAAAAGAAGGAGAGGAGGAAAAAATCATCTAAAAAGACGAATAATAAATCAGTGACTTCCAATGGAGAATCCACACCGATCAACAATGGAACCACAGAAGAAGAGAAAAGCCAGATTTTCAATCTTAGCAGCAGAATTCTGACCAAAGTTGAGGAACGTATATTAATCAAGGGCCTCAAATTCGCCCCCACTTCATACACCAAAGAGTTCGACAAATTCATTGACATCCAAAAATTAATCAGAAAAATAACGTTACGCAAATTTTTTGCCATGAAAGAAGGCGGCCATCAAACCACCAATGAAGAACACACAGACCAGGAAGCCAATGAAGAGAAAAAGAAAATAAGAAGAAAAAAATCCGTCTTCTATTCCACCTATATTAAAGGCAACTTTGTGGAAACCTTCTCCAAGGTGGTCCTGGAAGAAATAGAACACCTCAAAAAACCCAAAATCAGATCCAATCTGACAAAAAAAGAAAAAGAACTATTACAAAACCTTGCAGAGGACGATCAAATCATTGTAAAACCATGTGATAAGGGTGGTGGGATTGCTATTCTTAATAAGGAAGACTATGTTCAAGAAATTTACCGACAATTAGAAGATGTCAAGACATACAAGAAATTGAAGAACGACCCTTCCAAGGCAATCACAGAAAATTTTCAACTTTTTCTACAGAAACACCTGGAAAGTGGGGGCATCAAGCAGAATGAATTTGAGTATGTTAACATACTAGATGCCCTTACCCCCACCATATATGTACTCCCCAAAGTACATAAAAGTGCAACCCATCCACCCGGCAGACCAATTATTGCCGGAACCAACTGCCTGACTTCCAATCTCTCAGCACTTATAGATTCTCTCCTCCAACCTTTTGTCATCCAGACCCAATCCTACCTCAAAGATACTGGAGATACCCTCAGAAAATTAAAGAATTTTAAGTGGGGCCCCAATATGTTTCTGGCATCTGCAGATGTAACCTCTCTTTATACTTGCATAGATCACATTAAAGGATTGGAAGCCATCACATGGTTTCTAGACCAATCAGAACACTCACAAGAAAGGAAGAATTTCATCATTGATGGAATCAAGTTCATTCTTGAAAATATTTTTTTCTTTTTTAACGGAGAATTCTTCTTGCAATGAACAGGGACCGCTATGGGAACCAAGTTTGCCCCAAGCTACGCTAATCTATATATGAGTCTCTGGGAGAGATCCCATATTTTTAATAGCGTAGCTTGGGGTACCACCCTGATGGAGTGGCATCGATATATCGATGACGTCTTACTGCTGTGGGCAGGAGAGGAAGAGGATTTGAATATCTTCTTTCAAGAACTTAACACCAATGATTTCAATCTCCACTTTTCACTAACTTACAGTCAGGAACAGATCAATTTCCTCGATCTGACTATCTATATAGAAAGTGAAACCATTCATACTAAGACTTTCAAAAAACCCACTGACTGTAATACCTATATACCCACTGACAGCCAACATCATCATCTTTGGCTGAAAGGAGTTCCCAAAAGCAAATTCCTTAGAATCAGACGAAATTGCAGTCAGAAAAAAATCTGCAAAGAACAAATGGAACTTATGAAACTGGATTTCATGGACAAGGGGTACAAGGAAGAAATCCTCAATTACATCATGGAGGAAACTCAGAACAAGGATAGAGACACCTTACTTGTTCAGAAAACCCCCTCCACCAGTGATAAAGATGGTCTCCAATGGTCATTTATTACTCAATTTGATGCACAACACTCACAGGTAGAACGCATCATCCGTAAAAACTGGCATCTATTACAACGTGACCCAATACTACAGGAAATTATCCCCAAAAAGCCTATTTTCATATACCGTAAATCTAAAAATCTAAAAAACCAACTGGTCAGAAGTGCCTTACCCATACCTACAAAGAATCTTATACGCAGCAAGGGATTCTACAGATGTGGGATGTGCTTCGGATGCAGAAACATCAGTGACATCACCAGTAAACATACCGAAATACAGATTAATAACAATAAAATCAGGATCAGAGACTTTATCACGTGTAACACATCCAACGTGATCTATTTAGTGGAATGCTCCTGTGGTCTCACATATGTGGGAAGAACTTCAAGACCGTTAAAAACGCGAATATCGGAACATCTAAGAAATATAAAAAAAGGACTAACCACGCATCATCTCTCTAATCACTTTAAAAATGTTCACAGCTGTTCCACCAACCATATAAAGAGATTTATAGGCTTAAAACACGTCAAAACAACATGGAAAGACAAACATATAGAAAAGAAGCTGGCACAAACAGAAATGCGCACCATCTTTGAACTAAAGACATTAAGTCCACAAGGACTTAACCATGATTTCGAACTCAAATGGTTTCTTTAAACCTAATTTATTCATTTCATAAAAATGCTTATATTTTTTCAAGATAGCTTCCTTTCATTATTTGTCACCATTTTATTGTCAGTTTTATATTCCATTTCTTCTTCTAAAGTATGCCTTTCTTTCTTTCAGTTTAAACCCCATTTTTTTTATTATGAAGATCCCCTTGAATAAAGACTATAGAAAATTTTCTGGGTTTTTCAAGATCTGTAACTACATTTCCCAGCATGCCCGGCGGCCCTCCGGTCACGGACGAAAATATCCTCATATTTAAAATCTTTCATCGTTATTTCTGAAGAATTGCTAAGAAAAGTTACAGAGAAGTCTCTTCATTTTTCAAGTTTTTTATTCTTCAAGATTTCTAGGAACTTATTTAATTGTAAACAGCGCTCTACAAAGACCCTAGAAACTACATCTTCCATAAGTCCTAAACGTTACTTCCGGTCAAAGTCCTTTTTTTCAATCATAGCTGTTCCTCCAACTAAACTGGGGGACAACTTCCGGCAGCAGCACAATCTAAGCCACCGACGAAACCTCGATGGACTCTCTGGAACTACACTCCCTATGATGCTCGGCGGTTACTTCCGCCGACGGAACCTCAATACACCCTTTTGGAACCACATTACCCACTACGCCCGGCGGCCACTTCCGCCGACGGAACCTTAATGCTTTCTTTGGAACTACATTACCCATGATATCTGACGGCCACTTCCAGTCGCGGCCGCAAATATCCAAACAGTGTGTATTTTAATCTCTTTTCATCACCACTCAGATACAAAAGGACAGCACAGTCTAAGAGACTCAGACATTCAAGTTTAATACATTGTAACCTAGCCAAATGGTGCCTCTTCGCGGCGGACCCGCACTTCCGGTCAGTTCCGGAACCGGAAGTGACGCAATGGGAGGTTACCTGGGCATTCACTATAAATATGTATCCTTAGGAATAGACCACCAGCCTTGACAAAGAGAGTTTTCTCGAAACGCGTTGGCTGGGAGGAGGATCTTGGCCCACTTGGACAGCTACCTGCACGGCTGGGGAAAGGTACGACCTTCTCAAATTCTTTTTTCAAGTTCTTTTGGTACCGGGCCATGTGAACTGGATTGTAGATGGTCCTACAGGTTCCCCTGTCTGGCAGTTCCTTCCTTGTGGCCAATACTCCCTCTGTGTTTAAATTCTCTACCTGTTTTTATCCAATAAATCCCTCTTTTTAATATGGGTGGCCTAATAAGAATGCTGATTGGATAAAAGATACCTTGATGTGCAGACTGAACACGTTTCTTCCAGTGAGTACCGGTATGCAGCACAACTTACAAAGATACCTTGATGTGTTTATACCTATATCTTTCATTATAAGTTAGGTACGCTGAAAATCCCAGCATCAGTTTTTAAAGAAACCTTTACATGCTTTTAACCTCACTCACTTTTTGTAAGTGAGGTACAATTATCCTACTTGAGACCCTTTCGTACCTGCTATCAAAAAAATGTTCATTTTATCTTATTGAGGCTCCCCAAAACCCAAAATTTGTAATTTTGTGTTTTTCATACCACCATGCCGTATGATCTTATCATTCCTGGAGAAAACCATCCTTCCCTCAGAAATCAGAAATCCACTGAAAATATTTCAGATAAGTATCCTTTTTTTCATCACCAAAAAAACCATCATTTCCCAGCTGAATCATCAGCTTCACTCCCCATCCCTATTCCAGCGCCAACTCCCCGCACCCACACCTCTTTTCTAGTTTTTACCCCTTTGGATTATACTTGGGATTAATCCAATGGTGCAAGGGAGAGGCAGCAGGTCATTTCACTTATCAGGAGCGCCTTCGCCATTCTACCAAATTTTTGTTCCAAATTGTTCTGTATCCCAGTGTGTAGAATTGAGGCAGCACCATGTTCAGCCATCGAGAAGAAAGAAAGAAAAGAACAGAAGAAGCTTTCAAAATCAATTTCAAGGAAGACGACATAGAAATGACCGATGACAACCTGGAAACTGCAATGGGAAGACTAGAGGAATGGCTGTTGAAAGAAAACAAACTTTGGTGGGAAGTAGCCACCCTGGAAAAATACGCAGCAGAACAAATCATTCCGAAAGGACTGCGGATGAATAAACCAGCCACATTCCAGGACGCATCGGATTCCTTCTGGACAGATTGGGAAAAAATCCTTGAAACTTGCTCTTTTTCCTTAATGGAACTCATCCTTAAAGAACGGACAGCAAGACTTAAAGAGACCAGCGAAAGAATAGAAATTCTCCAGAGACTCATTCAACCATTTATTCAAGTCCCCATGTATGAAACATTGGAAAAGGAGATAGCAGAAAAAATCCGGAAACATACAGAATTTTTGATCAAAAAAAAGCAAGGCAAACTACAACGAGATTTTGATTACTACAAATTTGGCATAATCAGGAACAAGAAAAGGCAGCAAAACACGCATACAACATTGGACAGGCCAAGCTCCAGAGAGAGAGAGAAGCCGGACCATCTACGAAAGACAAAAGACAGAACAATCAAGATGTCAAAAACCAACGCAGGGAAAGAAGAACCACCCATTGGCAAGATCACTATAAATGGGAACCTGAAAGAACATACAATTATTCACGAAGACCCATCACCAACTTTGGACGGAGATATCAGTATAGAAAATATGACTTAGATGACCGCTACAGACCATTAAGAAACCAACATCAGGATAGGCACTACACTCATCATAGAAGATCCCACAGTGGAGCTAGAAATCTAGGACTTTCAAAGGACTTGGACCATCATCAGGATAGGTATCACACTCACCAAAGAAGATCTCCCAGTAGAACTAGAAACCTAAGACTCTCGAAGGACCGGGACCATCAAAGAAGAAACCTCCCCAAACTGGACAATGTCAATCAGCCCTCATGATCCCCTTTTTTAGGAGAAAGGCCAAAGAGGGACAGGCATCTGACCAACAGGAATTGGGACGAGGGAAGAAGATCGCACAGGAGATAGAAGTCATCGATCCTCAAGTAAATTCCAACAAAATTACCCATAAAAAGAGGGGATGCAGAGGAGGGACTAAAAAGAAGGAGAGGAGGAAAAAATCATCTAAAAAGACGAATAATAAATCAGTGACTTCCAATGGAGAATCCACACCGATCAACAATGGAACCACAGAAGAAGAGAAAAGCCAGATTTTCAATCTTAGCAGCAGAATTCTGACCAAAGTTGAGGAACGTATATTAATCAAGGGCCTCAAATTCGCCCCCACTTCATACACCAAAGAGTTCGACAAATTCATTGACATCCAAAAATTAATCAGAAAAATAACATTACGCAAATTTTTTGCCATGAAAGAAGGCGGCCATCAAACCACCAATGAAGAACACACAGACCAGGAAGCCAATGAAGAGAAAAAGAAAATAAGAAGAAAAAAATCCGTCTTCTATTCCACCTATATTAAAGGCAACTTTGTGGAAACCTTCTCCAAGGTGGTCCTGGAAGAAATAGAACACCTCAAAAAACCCAAAATCAGATCCAATCTGACAAAAAAAGAAAAAGAACTATTACAAAACCTTGCAGAGGACGATCAAATCATTGTAAAACCATGTGATAAGGGTGGTGGGATTGCTATTCTTAATAAGGAAGACTATGTTCAAGAAATTTACCGACAATTAGAAGATGTCAAGACATACAAGAAATTGAAGAACGACCCTTCCAAGGCAATCACAGAAAATGTTCAACTTTTTCTACAGAAACACCTGGAAAGTGGGGGCATCAAGCAGAATGAATTTGAGTATGTTAACATACTAGATGCCCTTACCCCCACCATATATGTACTCCCCAAAGTACATAAAAGTGCAACCCATCCACCCGGTAGACCAATTATTGCCGGAACCAACTGCCTGACTTCCAATCTCTCAGCACTTATAGATTCTCTCCTCCAACCTTTTGTCATCCAGACCCAATCCTACCTCAAAGATACTGGAGATACCCCCAGAAAATTAAAGAATTTTAAGTGGGGCCCCAATATGTTTCTGGCATCTGCAGATGTAACCTCTCTTTATACTTGCATAGATCACATTAAAGGATTGGAAGCCATCACATGGTTTCTAGACCAATCAGAACACTCACAAGAAAGGAAGAATTTCATCATTGATGGAATCAAGTTCATTCTTGAAAATATTTTTTTCTTTTTTAACGGAGAATTCTTCTTGCAATGCACAGGGACCGCTATGGGAACCAAGTTTGCCCCAAGCTACGCTAATCTATATATGAGTCTCTGGGAGAGATCCCATATTTTTAATAGCGTAGCTTGGGGTACCACCCTGATGGAGTGGCATCGATATATCGATGACGTCTTACTGCTGTGGGCAGGAGAGGAAGAGGATTTGAATATCTTCTTTCAAGAACTTAACACCAATGATTTCAATCTCCACTTTTCACTAACTTACAGTCAGGAACAGATCAATTTCCTCGATCTGACTATCTATATAGAAAGTGAAACCATTCATACTAAGACTTTCAAAAAACCCACTGACTGTAATACCTATATACCCACTGACAGCCAACATCATCATCTTTGGCTGAAAGGAGTTCCCAAAAGCAAATTCCTTAGAATCAGACGAAATTGCAGTCAGAAAAAAATCTGCAAAGAACAAATGGAACTTATGAAACTGGATTTCATGGACAAGGGGTACAAGGAAGAAATCCTAAATTACATCATGGAGGAAACTCAGAACAAGGATAGAGACACCTTACTAGTTCAGAAAACCCCCTCCACCAGTGATAAAGATGGTCTCCAATGGTCATTTATTACTCAATTTGATGCACAACACTCACAGGTAGAACGCATCATCCGTAAAAACTGGCATCTATTACAACGTGACCCAATACTACAGGAAATTATCCCCAAAAAGCCTATTTTCATATACCGTAAATCTAAAAATCTAAAAAACCAACTGGTCAGAAGTGCCTTACCCATACCTACAAAGAATCTTATACGCAGCAAGGGATTCTACAGATGTGGGATGTGCTTCGGATGCAGAAACATCAGTGACATCACCAGTAAACATACCGAAATACAGATTAATAACAATAAAATCAGGATCAGAGACTTTATCACGTGTAACACATCCAACGTGATCTATTTAGTGGAATGCTCCTGTGGTCTCACATATGTGGGAAGAACTTCAAGACCGTTAAAAACGCGAATATCGGAACATCTAAGAAATATAAAAAAAGGACTAACCACGCATCATCTCTCTAATCACTTTAAAAATGTTCACAGCTGTTCCACCAACCATATAAAGAGATTTATAGGCTTAAAACACGTCAAAACAACATGGAAAGACAAACATATAGAAAAGAAGCTGGCACAAACAGAAATGCGCACCATCTTTGAACTAAAGACATTAAGTCCACAAGGACTTAACCATGATTTCGAACTCAAATGGTTTCTTTAAACCTAATTTATTCATTTCATAAAAATGCTTATATTTTTTCAAGATAGCTTCCTTTCATTATTTGTCACCATTTTATTGTCAGTTTTATATTCCATTTCTTCTTCTAAAGTATGCCTTTCTTTCTTTCAGTTTAAACCCCGTTTTTTTATTATGAAGATCCCCTTGAATAAAGACTATAGAAAATTTTCTGGGTTTTTCAAGATCTGTAACTACATTTCCCAGCATGCCCGGCGGCCCTCCGGTCACGGCCGAAAATATCCTCATATTTAAAATCTTTCATCGTTATTTCTGAAGAATTGCTAAGAAAAGTTACAGAGAAGTCTCTTCATTTTTCAAGTTTTTTATTCTTCAAGATTTCTAGGAACTTATTTAATTGTAAACAGCGCTCTACAAAGACCCTAGAAACTTCATCTCCCATAAGTCCTAAACGTTACTTCCGGTCAAAGTCCTTTTTTTCAATCATAGCTGTTCCTCCAACTAAACTCGGGGACAACTTCCGGCAGCAGCACAATCTAAGCCACCGACGAAACCTCGATGGACTCTCTGGAACTACACTCCCTATGATGCTCGGCGGTTACTTCCGCCGACGGAACCTCAATACACCCTTTTGGAACCACATTACCCACTACGCCCGGCGGCCACTTCCGCCGACGGAACCTTAATGCTTTCTTTGGAACTACATTACCCATGATATCTGACGGCCACTTCCAGTCGCGGCCGCAAATATCCAAACAGTGTGTATTTTAATCTCTTTTCATCACCACTCAGATACAAAAGGACAGCACAGTCTAAGAGACTCAGACATTCAAGTTTAATACATTGTAACCTAGCCAAATGGTGCCTCTTCGCGGCGGACCCGCACTTCCGGTCAGTTCCGGAACCGGAAGTGACGCAATGGGAGGTTACTTGGGCATTCACTATAAATATGTATCCTTAGGAATAGACCACCAGCCTTGACAAAGAGAGTTTTCTCGAAACGCGTTGGCTGGGAGGAGGATCTTGGCCCACTTGGACAGCTACCTGCACGGCTGGGGAAAGGTACGACCTTCTCAAATTCTTTTTTCAAGTTCTTTTGGTACCGGGCCATGTGAACTGGATTGTAGATGGTCCTACAGGTTCCCCTGTCTGGCAGTTCCTTCCTCGTGGCCAATACTCCCTCTGTGTTTAAATTCTCTACCTGTTTTTATCCAATAAATCCCTCTTTTTAATATGGGTGGCCTAATAAGAATGCTGATTGGATAAAAGATACCTTGATGTGCAGACTGAACACGTTTCTTCCAGTGAGTACCGGTACGCAGCACAACTTACAAAGATACCTTGATGTGTTTATACCTATATCTTTCATTATAAGTTAGGTACGCTGAAAATCCCAGCATCAGTTTTTAAAGAAACCTTTACATGCTTTTAACCTCACTCACTTTTTGTAAGTGAGGTACAATTATCCTACTTGAGACCCTTTCCTACCTGCTATCAAAAAAATGTTCATTTTATCTTATTGAGGCTCCCCAAAACCCAAAATTTGTAATTTTGTGTTTTTCATACCACCATGCCGTATGATCTTATCATTCCTGGAGAAAACCATCCTTCCCTCAGAAATCAGAAATCCACTGAAAATATTTCAGATAAGTATCCTTTTTTTCATCACCAAAAAAAACATAATTTCCCAGCTGAATCATCAGCTTCACTCCCCATCCCTATTCCAGCGCCAACTCCCCGCACCCACACCTCTTTTCTAGTTTTTACCCCTTTGGATTATACTTGGGATTAATCCAATGGTGCAAGGGAGAGGCAGCAGGTCATTTCACTTATCAGGAGCGCCTTCGCCATTCTACCAAATTTTTGTTCCAAATTGTTCTGTATCCCAGTGTGTAGAATTGAGGCAGCACCATGTTCAGCCATCGAGAAGAAAGAAAGAAAAGAACAGAAGAAGCTTTCAAAATCAATTTCAAGGAAGACGACATAGAAATGACCGATGACAACCTGGAAACTGCAATGGGAAGACTAGAGGAATGGCTGTTGAAAGAAAACAAACTTTGGTGGGAAGTAGCCACCCTGGAAAAATACGCAGCAGAACAAATCATTCCGAAAGGACTGTGGATGAATAAACCAGCCACATTCTAGGACGCATCGGATTCCTTCTGGACAGATTGGGAAAAAATCCTTGAAACTTGCTCTTTTTCCTTAATGGAACTCATCCTTAAAGAACGGACAGCAAGACTTAAAGAGACCAGCGAAAGAATAGAAATTCTCCAGAGACTCATTCAACCATTTAATCAAGTCCCCATGTATGAAACATTGGAAAAGGAGATAGCAGAAAAAATCTGGAAACATACAGAATTTTTGATCAAAAAAAAGCAAGGCAAACTACAAAGAGATTTTGATTACTACAAATTTGGCATAATCAGGAACAAGAAAAGGCAGCAAAACACGCATACAACATTGGACAGGCCAAGCTCCAGAGAGAGAGAGAAGCCGGACCATCTACCAAAGACAAAAGACAGAACAATCAAGATGTCAAAAACCAACGCAGGGAAAGAAGAACCACCCATTGGCAAGATCACTATAAATGGGAACCTGAAAGAACATACAATTATTCACGAAGACCCATCACCAACTTTGGACGGAGATATCAGTATAGAAAATATGACTTAGATGACCGCTACAGACCATTAAGAAACCAACATCAGGATAGGCACTACACTCATCATAGAAGATCCCACAGTGGAGCTAGAAATCTAGGACTTTCAAAGGACTTGGACCATCATCAGGATAGGTATCACACTCACCAAAGAAGATCTCCCAGTAGAACTAGAAACCTAAGACTCTCGAAGGACCGGGACCATCAAAGAAGAAACCTCCCCAAACTGGACAATGTCAATCAGCCCTCAAGATCCCCTTTTTTAGGAGAAAGGCCAAAGAGGGACAGGCATCTGACCAACAGGAATTGGGACGAGGGAAGAAGATCGCACAGGAGATAGAAGTCATCGATCCTCAAGTAAATTCCAACAAAATTACCCATAAAAAGAGGGGATGCAGAGGAGGGACTAAAAAGAAGGAGAGGAGGAAAAAATCATCTAAAAAGACGAATAATAAATCAGTGACTTCCAATGGAGAATCCACACCGATCAACAATGGAACCACAGAAGAAGAGAAAAGCCAGATTTTCAATCTTAGCAGCAGAATTCTGACCAAAGTTGAGGAACGTATATTAATCAAGGGCCTCAAATTCGCCCCCACTTCATACACCAAAGAGTTCGACAAATTCATTGACATCCAAAAATTAATCAGAAAAATAACGTTACGCAAATTTTTTGCCATGAAAGAAGGCGGCCATCAAACCACCAATGAAGAACACACAGACCAGGAAGCCAATGAAGAGAAAAAGAAAATAAGAAGAAAAAAATCCGTCTTCTATTCCACCTATATTAAAGGCAACTTTGTGGAAACCTTCTCCAAGGTGGTCCTGGAAGAAATAGAACACCTCAAAAAACCCAAAATCAGATCCAATCTGACAAAAAAAGAAAAAGAACTATTACAAAACCTTGCAGAGGACGATCAAATCATTGTAAAACCATGTGATAAGGGTGGTGGGATTGCTATTCTTAATAAGGAAGACTATGTTCAAGAAATTTACCGACAATTAGAAGATGTCAAGACATACAAGAAATTGAAGAACGACCCTTCCAAGGCAATCACAGAAAATTTTCAACTTTTTCTACAGAAACACCTGGAAAGTGGGGGCATCAAGCAGAATGAATTTGAGTATGTTAACATACTAGATGCCCTTACCCCCACCATATATGTACTCCGCAAAGTACATAAAAGTGCAACCCATCCACCCGGCAGACCAATTATTGCCGGAACCAACTGCCTGACTTCCAATCTCTCAGCACTTATAGATTCTCTCCTCCAACCTTTTGTCATCCAGACCCAATCCTACCTCAAAGATACTGGAGATACCCTCAGAAAATTAAAGAATTTTAAGTGGGGCCCCAATATGTTTCTGGCATCTGCAGATGTAACCTCTCTTTATACTTGCATAGATCACATTAAAGGATTGGAAGCCATCACATGGTTTCTAGACCAATCAGAACACTCACAAGAAAGGAAGAATTTCATCATTGATGGAATCAAGTTCATTCTTGAAAATATTTTTTTCTTTTTTAACGGAGAATTCTTCTTGCAATGAACAGGGACCGCTATGGGAACCAAGTTTGCCCCAAGCTACGCTAATCTATATATGAGTCTCTGGGAGAGATCCCATATTTTTAATAGCGTAGCTTGGGGTACCACCCTGATGGAGTGGCATCGATATATCGATGACGTCTTACTGCTGTGGGCAGGAGAGGAAGAGGATTTGAATATCTTCTTTCAAGAACTTAACACCAATGATTTCAATCTCCACTTTTCACTAACTTACAGTCAGGAACAGATCAATTTCCTCGATCTGACTATCTATATAGAAAGTGAAACCATTCATACTAAGACTTTCAAAAAACCCACTGACTGTAATACCTATATACCCACTGACAGCCAACATCATCATCTTTGGCTGAAAGGAGTTCCCAAAAGCAAATTCCTTAGAATCAGACGAAATTGCAGTCAGAAAAAAATCTGCAAAGAACAAATGGAACTTATGAAACTGGATTTCATGGACAAGGGGTACAAGGAAGAAATCCTCAATTACATCATGGAGGAAACTCAGAACAAGGATAGAGACACCTTACTTGTTCAGAAAACCCCCTCCACCAGTGATAAAGATGGTCTCCAATGGTCATTTATTACTCAATTTGATGCACAACACTCACAGGTAGAACGCATCATCCGTAAAAACTGGCATCTATTACAACGTGACCCAATACTACAGGAAATTATCCCCAAAAAGCCTATTTTCATATACCGTAAATCTAAAAATCTAAAAAACCAACTGGTCAGAAGTGCCTTACCCATACCTACAAAGAATCTTATACGCAGCAAGGGATTCTACAGATGTGGGATGTGCTTCGGATGCAGAAACATCAGTGACATCACCAGTAAACATACCGAAATACAGATTAATAACAATAAAATCAGGATCAGAGACTTTATCACGTGTAACACATCCAACGTGATCTATTTAGTGGAATGCTCCTGTGGTCTCACATATGTGGGAAGAACTTCAAGACCGTTAAAAACGCGAATATCGGAACATCTAAGAAATATAAAAAAAGGACTAACCACGCATCATCTCTCTAATCACTTTAAAAATGTTCACAGCTGTTCCACCAACCATATAAAGAGATTTATAGGCTTAAAACACGTCAAAACAACATGGAAAGACAAACATATAGAAAAGAAGCTGGCACAAACAGAAATGCGCACCATCTTTGAACTAAAGACATTAAGTCCACAAGGACTTAACCATGATTTCGAACTCAAATGGTTTCTTTAAACCTAATTTATTCATTTCATAAAAATGCTTATATTTTTTCAAGATAGCTTCCTTTCATTATTTGTCACCATTTTATTGTCAGTTTTATATTCCATTTCTTCTTCTAAAGTATGCCTTTCTTTCTTTCAGTTTAAACCCCATTTTTTTTATTATGAAGATCCCCTTGAATAAAGACTATAGAAAATTTTCTGGGTTTTTCAAGATCTGTAACTACATTTCCCAGCATGCCCGGCGGCCCTCCGGTCACGGACGAAAATATCCTCATATTTAAAATCTTTCATCGTTATTTCTGAAGAATTGCTAAGAAAAGTTACAGAGAAGTCTCTTCATTTTTCAAGTTTTTTATTCTTCAAGATTTCTAGGAACTTATTTAATTGTAAACAGCGCTCTACAAAGACCCTAGAAACTACATCTTCCATAAGTCCTAAACGTTACTTCCGGTCAAAGTCCTTTTTTTCAATCATAGCTGTTCCTCCAACTAAACTGGGGGACAACTTCCGGCAGCAGCACAATCTAAGCCACCGACGAAACCTCGATGGACTCTCTGGAACTACACTCCCTATGATGCTCGGCGGTTACTTCCGCCGACGGAACCTCAATACACCCTTTTGGAACCACATTACCCACTACGCCCGGCGGCCACTTCCGCCGACGGAACCTTAATGCTTTCTTTGGAACTACATTACCCATGATATCTGACGGCCACTTCCAGTCGCGGCCGCAAATATCCAAACAGTGTGTATTTTAATCTCTTTTCATCACTACTCAGATACAAAAGGACAGCACAGTCTAAGAGACTCAGACATTCAAGTTTAATACATTGTAACCTAGCCAAATGGTGCCTCTTCGCGGCGGACCCGCACTTCCGGTCAGTTCCGAAACCGGAAGTGACGCAATGGGAGGTTACCTGGGCATTCACTATAAATATGTATCCTTAGGAATAGACCACCAGCCTTGACAAAGAGAGTTTTCTCGAAACGCGTTGGCTGGGAGGAGGATCTTGGCCCACTTGGACTGCTACCTGCACGGCTGGGGAAAGGTACGACCTTCTCAAATTCTTTTTTCAAGTTCTTTTGGTACCGGGCCATGTGAACTGGATTGTAGATGGTCCTACAGGTTCCCCTGTCTGGCAGTTCCTTCCTCGTGGCCAATACTCCCTCTGTGTTTAAATTCTCTACCTGTTTTTATCCAATAAATCCCTCTTTTTAATATGGGTGGCCTAATAAGAATGCTGATTGGATAAAAGATACCTTGATGTGCAGACTGAACACGTTTCTTCCAGTGAGTACCGGTACGCAGCACAACTTACAAAGATACCTTGATGTGTTTATACCTATATCTTTCATTATAAGTTAGGTACGCTGAAAATCCCAGCATCAGTTTTTAAAGAAACCTTTACATGCTTTTAACCTCACTCACTTTTTGTAAGTGAGGTACAATTATCCTACTTGAGACCCTTTCCTACCTGCTATCAAAAAAATGTTCATTTTATCTTATTGAGGCTCCCCAAAACCCAAAATTTGTAATTTTGTGTTTTTCATACCACCATGCCGTATGATCTTATCATTCCTGGAGAAAACCATCCTTCCCTCAGAAATCAGAAATCCACTGAAAATATTTCAGATAAGTATCCTTTTTTTCATCACCAAAAAACCATAATTTCCCAGCTGAATCATCAGCTTCACTCCCCATCCCTATTCCAGCGCCAACTCCCCGCACCCACACCTCTTTTCTAGTTTTTACCCCTTTGGATTATACTTGGGATTAATCCAATGGTGCAAGGGAGAGGCAGCAGGTCATTTCACTTATCAGGAGCGCCTTCGCCATTCTACCAAATTTTTGTTCCAAATTGTTCTGTATCCCAGTGTGTAGAATTGAGGCAGCACCATGTTCAGCCATCGAGAAGAAAGAAAGAAAAGAACAGAAGAAGCTTTCAAAATCAATTTCAAGGAAGACGACATAGAAATGACCGATGACAACCTGGAAACTGCAATGGGAAGACTAGAGGAATGGCTGTTGAAAGAAAACAAACTTTGGTGGGAAGTAGCCACCCTGGAAAAATACGCAGCAGAACAAATCATTCCGAAAGGACTGCGGATGAATAAACCAGCCACATTCCAGGACGCATCGGATTCCTTCTGGACAGATTGGGAAAAAATCCTTGAAACTTGCTCTTTTTCCTTAATGGAACTCATCCTTAAAGAACGGACAGCAAGACTTAAAGAGACCAGCGAAAGAATAGAAATTCTCCAGAGACTCATTCAACCATTTAATCAAGTCCCCATGTATGAAACATTGGAAAAGGAGATAGCAGAAAAAATCTGGAAACATACAGAATTTTTGATCAAAAAAAAGCAAGGCAAACTACAAAGAGATTTTGATTACTACAAATTTGGCATAATCAGGAACAAGAAAAGGCAGCAAAACACGCATACAACATTGGACAGGCCAAGCTCCAGAGAGAGAGAGAAGCCGGACCATCTACGAAAGACAAAAGACAGAACAATCAAGATGTCAAAAACCAATGCAGGGAAAGAAGAACCACCCTTTGGCAAGATCACTATAAATGGGAACCTGAAAGAACATACAATTATTCACGAAGACCCATCACCAACTTTGGACGGAGATATCAGTATAGAAAATATGACTTAGATGACCGCTACAGACCATTAAGAAACCAACATCAGGATAGGCACTACACTCATCATAGAAGATCCCACAGTGGAGCTAGAAATATAGGACTTTCAAAGGACTTGGACCATCATCAGGATAGGTATCACACTCACCAAAGAAGATCTCCCAGTAGAACTAGAAACCTAAGACTCTCGAAGGACCGGGACCATCAAAGAAGAAACCTCCCCAAACTGGACAATGTCAATCAGCCCTCAAGATCCCCTTTTTTAGGAGAAAGGCCAAAGAGGGACAGGCATCTGACCAACAGGAATTGGGACGAGGGAAGAAGATCGCACAGGAGATAGAAGTCATCGATCCTCAAGTAAATTCCAACAAAATTACCCATAAAAAGAGGGGATGCAGAGGAGGGACTAAAAAGAAGGAGAGGAGGAAAAAATCATCTAAAAAGACGAATAATAAATCAGTGACTTCCAATGGAGAATCCACACCGATCAACAATGGAACCACAGAAGAAGAGAAAAGCCAGATTTTCAATCTTAGCAGCAGAATTCTGACCAAAGTTGAGGAACGTATATTAATCAAGGGCCTCAAATTCGCCCCCACTTCATACACCAAAGAGTTCGACAAATTCATTGACATCCAAAAATTAATCAGAAAAATAACGTTACGCAAATTTTTTGCCATGAAAGAAGGCGGCCATCAAACCACCAATGAAGAACACACAGACCAGGAAGCCAATGAAGAGAAAAAGAAAATAAGAAGAAAAAAATCCGTCTTCTATTCCACCTATATTAAAGGCAACTTTGTGGAAACCTTCTCCAAGGTGGTCCTGGAAGAAATAGAACACCTCAAAAAACCCAAAATCAGATCCAATCTGACAAAAAAAGAAAAAGAACTATTACAAAACCTTGCAGAGGACGATCAAATCATTGTAAAACCATGTGATAAGGGTGGTGGGATTGCTATTCTTAATAAGGAAGACTATGTTCAAGAAATTTACCGACAATTAGAAGATGTCAAGACATACAAGAAATTGAAGAACGACCCTTCCAAGGCAATCACAGAAAATTTTCAACTTTTTCTACAGAAACACCTGGAAAGTGGGGGCATCAAGCAGAATGAATTTGAGTATGTTAACATACTAGATGCCCTTACCCCCACCATATATGTACTCCCCAAAGTACATAAAAGTGCAACCCATCCACCCGGTAGACCAATTATTGCCGGAACCAACTGCCTGACTTCCAATCTCTCAGCACTTATAGATTCTCTCCTCCAACCTTTTGTCATCCAGACCCAATCCTACCTCAAAGATACTGGAGATACCCTCAGAAAATTAAAGAATTTTAAGTGGGGCCCCAATATGTTTCTGGCATCTGCAGATGTAACCTCTCTTTATACTTGCATAGATCACATTAAAGGATTGGAAGCCATCACATGGTTTCTAGACCAATCAGAACACTCACAAGAAAGGAAGAATTTCATCATTGATGGAATCAAGTTCATTCTTGAAAATATTTTTTTCTTTTTTAACGGAGAATTCTTCTTGCAATGAACAGGGACCGCTATGGGAACCAAGTTTGCCCCAAGCTACGCTAATCTATATATGAGTCTCTGGGAGAGATCCCATATTTTTAATAGCGTAGCTTGGGGTACCACCCTGATGGAGTGGCATCGATATATCGATGACGTCTTACTGCTGTGGGCAGGAGAGGAAGAGGATTTGAATATCTTCTTTCAAGAACTTAACACCAATGATTTCAATCTCCACTTTTCACTAACTTACAGTCAGGAACAGATCAATTTCCTCGATCTGACTATCTATATAGAAAGTGAAACCATTCATACTAAGACTTTCAAAAAACCCACTGACTGTAATACCTATATACCCACTGACAGCCAACATCATCATCTTTGGCTGAAAGGAGTTCCCAAAAGCAAATTCCTTAGAATCAGACGAAATTGCAGTCAGAAAAAAATCTGCAAAGAACAAATGGAACTTATGAAACTGGATTTCATGGACAAGGGGTACAAGGAAGAAATCCTCAATTACATCATGGAGGAAACTCAGAACAAGGATAGAGACACCTTACTTGTTCAGAAAACCCCCTCCACCAGTGATAAAGATGGTCTCCAATGGTCATTTATTACTCAATTTGATGCACAACACTCACAGGTAGAACGCATCATCCGTAAAAACTGGCATCTATTACAACGTGACCCAATACTACAGGAAATTATCCCCAAAAAGCCTATTTTCATATACCGTAAATCTAAAAATCTAAAAAACCAACTGGTCAGAAGTGCCTTACCCATACCTACAAAGAATCTTATACGCAGCAAGGGATTCTACAGATGTGGGATGTGCTTCGGATGCAGAAACATCAGTGACATCACCAGTAAACATACCGAAATACAGATTAATAACAATAAAATCAGGATCAGAGACTTTATCACGTGTAACACATCCAACGTGATCTATTTAGTGGAATGCTCCTGTGGTCTCACATATGTGGGAAGAACTTCAAGACCGTTAAAAACGCGAATATCGGAACATCTAAGAAATATAAAAAAAGGACTAACCACGCATCATCTCTCTAATCACTTTAAAAATGTTCACAGCTGTTCCACCAACCATATAAAGAGATTTATAGGCTTAAAACACGTCAAAACAACATGGAAAGACAAACATATAGAAAAGAAGCTGGCACAAACAGAAATGCGCACCATCTTTGAACTAAAGACATTAAGTCCACAAGGACTTAACCATGATTTCGAACTCAAATGGTTTCTTTAAACCTAATTTATTCATTTCATAAAAATGCTTATATTTTTTCAAGATAGCTTCCTTTCATTATTTGTCACCATTTTATTGTCAGTTTTATATTCCATTTCTTCTTCTAAAGTATGCCTTTCTTTCTTTCAGTTTAAACCCCATTTTTTTTATTATGAAGATCCCCTTGAATAAAGACTATAGAAAATTTTCTGGGTTTTTCAAGATCTGTAACTACATTTCCCAGCATGCCCGGCGGCCCTCCGGTCACGGACGAAAATATCCTCATATTTAAAATCTTTCATCGTTATTTCTGAAGAATTGCTAAGAAAAGTTACAGAGAAGTCTCTTCATTTTTCAAGTTTTTTATTCTTCAAGATTTCTAGGAACTTATTTAATTGTAAACAGCGCTCTACAAAGACCCTAGAAACTACATCTTCCATAAGTCCTAAACGTTACTTCCGGTCAAAGTCCTTTTTTTCAATCATAGCTGTTCCTCCAACTAAACTGGGGGACAACTTCCGGCAGCAGCACAATCTAAGCCACCGACGAAACCTCGATGGACTCTCTGGAACTACACTCCCTATGATGCTCGGCGGTTACTTCCGCCGACGGAACCTCAATACACCCTTTTGGAACCACATTACCCACTACGCCCGGCGGCCACTTCCGCCGACGGAACCTTAATGCTTTCTTTGGAACTACATTACCCATGATATCTGACGGCCACTTCCAGTCGCGGCCGCAAATATCCAAACAGTGTGTATTTTAATCTCTTTTCATCACTACTCAGATACAAAAGGACAGCACAGTCTAAGAGACTCAGACATTCAAGTTTAATACATTGTAACCTAGCCAAATGGTGCCTCTTCGCGGCGGACCCGCACTTCCGGTCAGTTCCGAAACCGGAAGTGACGCAATGGGAGGTTACCTGGGCATTCACTATAAATATGTATCCTTAGGAATAGACCACCAGCCTTGACAAAGAGAGTTTTCTCGAAACGCGTTGGATGGGAGGAGGATCTTGGCCCACTTGGACTGCTACCTGCACGGCTGGGGAAAGGTACGACCTTCTCAAATTCTTTTTTCAAGTTCTTTTGGTACCGGGCCATGTGAACTGGATTGTAGATGGTCCTACAGGTTCCCCTGTCTGGCAGTTCCTTCCTCGTGGCCAATACTCCCTCTGTGTTTAAATTCTCTACCTGTTTTTATCCAATAAATCCCTCTTTTTAATATGGGTGGCCTAATAAGAATGCTGATTGGATAAAAGATACCTTGATGTGCAGACTGAACACGTTTCTTCCAGTGAGTACCGGTACGCAGCACAACTTACAAAGATACCTTGATGTGTTTATACCTATATCTTTCATTATAAGTTAGGTACGCTGAAAATCCCAGCATCAGTTTTTAAAGAAACCTTTACATGCTTTTAACCTCACTCACTTTTTGTAAGTGAGGTACAATTATCCTACTTGAGACCCTTTCCTACCTGCTATCAAAAAAATGTTCATTTTATCTTATTGAGGCTCCCCAAAACCCAAAATTTGTAATTTTGTGTTTTTCATACCACCATGCCGTATGATCTTATCATTCCTGGAGAAAACCATCCTTCCCTCAGAAATCAGAAATCCACTGAAAATATTTCAGATAAGTATCCTTTTTTTCATCACCAAAAAACCATAATTTCCCAGCTGAATCATCAGCTTCACTCCCCATCCCTATTCCAGCGCCAACTCCCCGCACCCACACCTCTTTTCTAGTTTTTACCCCTTTGGATTATACTTGGGATTAATCCAATGGTGCAAGGGAGAGGCAGCAGGTCATTTCACTTATCAGGAGCGCCTTCGCCATTCTACCAAATTTTTGTTCCAAATTGTTCTGTATCCCAGTGTGTAGAATTGAGGCAGCACCATGTTCAGCCATCGAGAAGAAAGAAAGAAAAGAACAGAAGAAGCTTTCAAAATCAATTTCAAGGAAGACGACATAGAAATGACCGATGACAACCTGGAAACTGCAATGGGAAGACTAGAGGAATGGCTGTTGAAAGAAAACAAACTTTGGTGGGAAGTAGCCACCCTGGAAAAATACGCAGCAGAACAAATCATTCCGAAAGGACTGCGGATGAATAAACCAGCCACATTCCAGGACGCATCGGATTCCTTCTGGACAGATTGGGAAAAAATCCTTGAAACTTGCTCTTTTTCCTTAATGGAACTCATCCTTAAAGAACGGACAGCAAGACTTAAAGAGACCAGCGAAAGAATAGAAATTCTCCAGAGACTCATTCAACCATTTAATCAAGTCCCCATGTATGAAACATTGGAAAAGGAGATAGCAGAAAAAATCTGGAAACATACAGAATTTTTGATCAAAAAAAAGCAAGGCAAACTACAAAGAGATTTTGATTACTACAAATTTGGCATAATCAGGAACAAGAAAAGGCAGCAAAACACGCATACAACATTGGACAGGCCAAGCTCCAGAGAGAGAGAGAAGCCGGACCATCTACGAAAGACAAAAGACAGAACAATCAAGATGTCAAAAACCAATGCAGGGAAAGAAGAACCACCCTTTGGCAAGATCACTATAAATGGGAACCTGAAAGAACATACAATTATTCACGAAGACCCATCACCAACTTTGGACGGAGATATCAGTATAGAAAATATGACTTAGATGACCGCTACAGACCATTAAGAAACCAACATCAGGATAGGCACTACACTCATCATAGAAGATCCCACAGTGGAGCTAGAAATATAGGACTTTCAAAGGACTTGGACCATCATCAGGATAGGTATCACACTCACCAAAGAAGATCTCCCAGTAGAACTAGAAACCTAAGACTCTCGAAGGACCGGGACCATCAAAGAAGAAACCTCCCCAAACTGGACAATGTCAATCAGCCCTCAAGATCCCCTTTTTTAGGAGAAAGGCCAAAGAGGGACAGGCATCTGACCAACAGGAATTGGGACGAGGGAAGAAGATCGCACAGGAGATAGAAGTCATCGATCCTCAAGTAAATTCCAACAAAATTACCCATAAAAAGAGGGGATGCAGAGGAGGGACTAAAAAGAAGGAGAGGAGGAAAAAATCATCTAAAAAGACGAATAATAAATCAGTGACTTCCAATGGAGAATCCACACCGATCAACAATGGAACCACAGAAGAAGAGAAAAGCCAGATTTTCAATCTTAGCAGCAGAATTCTGACCAAAGTTGAGGAACGTATATTAATCAAGGGCCTCAAATTCGCCCCCACTTCATACACCAAAGAGTTCGACAAATTCATTGACATCCAAAAATTAATCAGAAAAATAACGTTACGCAAATTTTTTGCCATGAAAGAAGGCGGCCATCAAACCACCAATGAAGAACACACAGACCAGGAAGCCAATGAAGAGAAAAAGAAAATAAGAAGAAAAAAATCCGTCTTCTATTCCACCTATATTAAAGGCAACTTTGTGGAAACCTTCTCCAAGGTGGTCCTGGAAGAAATAGAACACCTCAAAAAACCCAAAATCAGATCCAATCTGACAAAAAAAGAAAAAGAACTATTACAAAACCTTGCAGAGGACGATCAAATCATTGTAAAACCATGTGATAAGGGTGGTGGGATTGCTATTCTTAATAAGGAAGACTATGTTCAAGAAATTTACCGACAATTAGAAGATGTCAAGACATACAAGAAATTGAAGAACGACCCTTCCAAGGCAATCACAGAAAATTTTCAACTTTTTCTACAGAAACACCTGGAAAGTGGGGGCATCAAGCAGAATGAATTTGAGTATGTTAACATACTAGATGCCCTTACCCCCACCATATATGTACTCCCCAAAGTACATAAAAGTGCAACCCATCCACCCGGTAGACCAATTATTGCCGGAACCAACTGCCTGACTTCCAATCTCTCAGCAC
The DNA here is from genome assembly GCF_028390025.1 of Pseudophryne corroboree. Classification (NCBI taxonomy): domain Eukaryota; kingdom Metazoa; phylum Chordata; class Amphibia; order Anura; family Myobatrachidae; genus Pseudophryne; species Pseudophryne corroboree. Next base: position 509,402,169 of record NC_086444.1, read on the forward strand.
TTATAGATTCTCTCCTCCAACCTTTTGTCATCCAGACCCAATCCTACCTCAAAGATACTGGAGATACCCTCAGAAAATTAAAGAATTTTAAGTGGGGCCCCAATATGTTTCTGGCATCTGCAGATGTAACCTCTCTTTATACTTGCATAGATCACATTAAAGGATTGGAAGCCATCACATGGTTTCTAGACCAATCAGAACACTCACAAGAAAGGAAGAATTTCATCATTGATGGAATCAAGTTCATTCTTGAAAATATTTTTTTCTTTTTTAACGGAGAATTCTTCTTGCAATGAACAGGGACCGCTATGGGAACCAAGTTTGCCCCAAGCTACGCTAATCTATATATGAGTCTCTGGGAGAGATCCCATATTTTTAATAGCGTAGCTTGGGGTACCACCCTGATGGAGTGGCATCGATATATCGATGACGTCTTACTGCTGTGGGCAGGAGAGGAAGAGGATTTGAATATCTTCTTTCAAGAACTTAACACCAATGATTTCAATCTCCACTTTTCACTAACTTACAGTCAGGAACAGATCAATTTCCTCGATCTGACTATCTATATAGAAAGTGAAACCATTCATACTAAGACTTTCAAAAAACCCACTGACTGTAATACCTATATACCCACTGACAGCCAACATCATCATCTTTGGCTGAAAGGAGTTCCCAAAAGCAAATTCCTTAGAATCAGACGAAATTGCAGTCAGAAAAAAATCTGCAAAGAACAAATGGAACTTATGAAACTGGATTTCATGGACAAGGGGTACAAGGAAGAAATCCTCAATTACATCATGGAGGAAACTCAGAACAAGGATAGAGACACCTTACTTGTTCAGAAAACCCCCTCCACCAGTGATAAAGATGGTCTCCAATGGTCATTTATTACTCAATTTGATGCACAACACTCACAGGTAGAACGCATCATCCGTAAAAACTGGCATCTATTACAACGTGACCCAATACTACAGGAAATTATCCCCAAAAAGCCTATTTTCATATACCGTAAATCTAAAAAAACCAACTGGTCAGAAGTGCCTTACCCATACCTACAAAGAATCTTATACGCAGCAAGGGATTCTACAGATGTGGGATGTGCTTCGGATGCAGAAACATCAGTGACATCACCAGTAAACATACCGAAATACAGATTAATAACAATAAAATCAGGATCAGAGACTTTATCACGTGTAACACATCCAACGTGATCTATTTAGTGGAATGCTCCTGTGGTCTCACATATGTGGGAAGAACTTCAAGACCGTTAAAAACGCGAATATCGGAACATCTAAGAAATATAAAAAAAGGACTAACCACGCATCATCTCTCTAATCACTTTAAAAATGTTCACAGCTGTTCCACCAACCATATAAAGAGATTTATAGGCTTAAAACACGTCAAAACAACATGGAAAGACAAACATATAGAAAAGAAGCTGGCACAAACAGAAATGCGCACCATCTTTGAACTAAAGACATTAAGTCCACAAGGACTTAACCATGATTTCGAACTCAAATGGTTTCTTTAAACCTAATTTATTCATTTCATAAAAATGCTTATATTTTTTCAAGATAGCTTCCTTTCATTATTTGTCACCATTTTATTGTCAGTTTTATATTCCATTTCTTCTTCTAAAGTATGCCTTTCTTTCTTTCAGTTTAAACCCCATTTTTTTTATTATGAAGATCCCCTGAATAAAGACTATAGAAAATTTTCTGGGTTTTTCAAGATCTGTAACTACATTTCCCAGCATGCCCGGCGGCCCTCCGGTCACGGCCGAAAATATCCTCATATTTAAAATCTTTCATCGTTATTTCTGAAGAATTGCTAAGAAAAGTTACAGAGAAGTCTCTTCATTTTTCAAGTTTTTTATTCTTCAAGATTTCTAGGAACTTATTTAATTGTAAACAGTGCTCTACAAAGACCCTAGAAACTACATCTCTCATAAGTCCTAAACGTTACTTCCGGTCAAAGTCCTTTTTTTCAATCATAGCTGTTCCTCCAACTAAACTGGGGGACAACTTCCGGCAGCAGCACAATCTAAGCCACCGACGAAACCTCGATGGACTCTCTGGAACTACACTCCCTATGATGCTCGGCGGTTACTTCCGCCGACGGAACCTCAATACACCCTTTTGGAACCACATTACCCACTACGCCCGGCGGCCACTTCCGCCGACGGAACCTTAATGCTTTCTTTGGAACTACATTACCCATGATATCTGACGGCCACTTCCAGTCGCGGCCGCAAATATCCAAACAGTGTGTATTTTAATCTCTTTTCATCACCACTCAAATACAAAAGGACAGCACAGTCTAAGAGACTCAGACATTCAAGTTTAATACATTGTAACCTAGCCAAATGGTGCCTCTTCGCGGCGGACCCGCACTTCCGGTCAGCTCCGGAACCGGAAGTGACGCAATGGGAGATTACCTGGGCATTCACTATAAATATGTATCCTTAGGAATAGACCACCAGCCTTGACAAAGAGAGTTTTCTCGAAACGCGTTGGCTGGGAGGAGGATCTTGGCCCACTTGGACAGCTACCTGCACGGCTGGGGAAAGGTACGACCTTCTCAAATTCTTTTTTCAAGTTCTTTTGGTACCGGGCCATGTGAACTGGATTGTAGATGGTCCTACAGGTTCCCCTGTCTGGCAGTTCCTTCCTCGTGGCCAATACTCCCTCTGTGTTTAAATTCTCTACCTGTTTTTATCCAATAAATCCCTCTTTTTAATATGGGTGGCCTAATAAGAATGCTGATTGGATAAAAGATACCTTGATGTGCAGACTGAACACGTTTCTTCCAGTGAGTACCGGTACGCAGCACAACTTACAAAGATACCTTGATGTGTTTATACCTATATCTTTCATTATAAGTTAGGTACGCTGAAAATCCCAGCATCAGTTTTTAAAGAAACCTTTACATGCTTTTAACCTCACTCACTTTTTGTAAGTGAGGTACAATTATCCTACTTGAGACCCTTTCCTACCTGCTATCAAAAAAAATGTTCATTTTATCTTATTGAGGCTCCCCAAAACCCAAAATTTGTAATTTTGTGTTTTTCATACCACCATGCCATATGATCTTATCATTCCTGGAGAAAACCATCCTTCCCTCAGAAATCAGAAATCCACTGAAAATATTTCAGATAAGTATCCTTTTTTTCATCACCAAAAAACCATAATTTCCCAGCTGAATCATCAGCTTCACTCCCCATCCCTATTCCAGCGCCAACTCCCCGCACCCACACCTCTTTTCTAGTTTTTACCCCTTTGGATTATACTTGGGATTAATCCAATGGTGCAAGGGAGAGGCAGCAGGTCATTTCACTTATCAGGAGCGCCTTCGCCATTCTACCAAATTTTTGTTTCAAATTGTTCTGTATCCCAGTGTGTAGAATTGAGGCAGCACCATGTTCAGCCATCGAGAAGAAAGAAAGAAAAGAACAGAAGAAGCTTTCAAAATCAATTTCAAGGAAGACGACATAGAAATGACCGATGACAACCTGGAAACTGCAATGGGAAGACTAGAGGAATGGCTGTTGAAAGAAAACAAACTTTGGTGGGAAGTAGCCACCCTGGAAAAATACGCAGCAGAACAAATCATTCTGAAAGGACTGCGGATGAATAAACCAGCCACATTCCAGGACGCATCGGATTCCTTCTGGACAGATTGGGAAAAAATCCTTGAAACTTGCTCTTTTTCCTTAATGGAACTCATCCTTAAAGAACGGACAGCAAGACTTAAAGAGACCAGCGAAAGAATAGAAATTCTCCAGAGACTCATTCAACCATTTAATCAAGTCCCCATGTATGAAACATTGGAAAAGGAGATAGCAGAAAAAATCCGGAAACATACAGAATTTTTGATCAAAAAAAAGCAAGGCAAACTACAAAGAGATTTTGATTACTACAAATTTGGCATAATCAGGAACAAGAAAAGGCAGCAAAACACGCATACAACATTGGACAGGCCAAGCTCCAGAGAGAGAGAGAAGCCGGACCATCTACGAAAGACAAAAGACAGAACAATCAAGATGTCAAAAACCAACGCAGGGAAAGAAGAACCACCCATTGGCAAGATCACTATAAATGGGAACCTGAAAGAACATACAATTATTCACGAAGACCCATCACCAACTTTGGACGGAGATATCAGTATAGAAAATATGACTTAGATGACCGCTACAGACCATTAAGAAACCAACATCAGGATAGGCACTACACTCATCATAGAAGATCCCACAGTGGAGCTAGAAATCTAGGACTTTCAAAGGACTTGGACCATCATCAGGATAGGTATCACACTCACCAAAGAAGATCTCCCAGTAGAACTAGAAACCTAAGACTCTCGAAGGACCGGGACCATCAAAGAAGAAACCTCCCCAAACTGGACAATGTCAATCAGCCCTCAAGATCCCCTTTTTTAGGAGAAAGGCCAAAGAGGGACAGGCATCTGACCAACAGGAATTGGGACGAGGGAAGAAGATCGCACAGGAGATAGAAGTCATCGATCCTCAAGTAAATTCCAACAAAATTACCCATAAAAAGAGGGGATGCAGAGGAGGGACTAAAAAGAAGGAGAGGAGGAAAAAATCATCTAAAAAGACGAATAATAAATCAGTGACTTCCAATGGAGAATCCACACCGATCAACAATGGAACCACAGAAGAAGAGAAAAGCCAGATTTTCAATCTTAGCAGCAGAATTCTGACCAAAGTTGAGGAACGTATATTAATCAAGGGCCTCAAATTCGCCCCCACTTCATACACCAAAGAGTTCGACAAATTCATTGACATCCAAAAATTAATCAGAAAAATAATGTTACGCAAATTTTTTGCCATGAAAGAAGGCGGCTATCAAACCACCAATGAAGAACACACAGACCAGGAAGCCAATGAAGAGAAAAAGAAAATAAGAAGAAAAAAATCCGTCTTCTATTCCACCTATATTAAAGGCAACTTTGTGGAAACCTTCTCCAAGGTGGTCCTGGAAGAAATAGAACACCTCAAAAAACCCAAAATCAGATCCAATCTGACAAAAAAAGAAAAAGAACTATTACAAAACCTTGCAGAGGACGATCAAATCATTGTAAAACCATGTGATAAGGGTGGTGGGATTGCTATTCTTAATAAGGAAGACTATGTTCAAGAAATTTACCGACAATTAGAAGATGTCAAGACATACAAGAAATTGAAGAACGACCCTTCCAAGGCAATCACAGAAAATTTTCAACTTTTTCTACAGAAACACCTGGAAAGTGGGGGCATCAAGCAGAATGAATTTGAGTATGTTAACATACTAGATGCCCTTACCCCCACCATATATGTACTCCCCAAAGTACATAAAAGTGCAACCCATCCACCCGGTAGACCAATTATTGCCGGAACCAACTGCCTGACTTCCAATCTCTCAGCACTTATAGATTCTCTCCTCCAACCTTTTGTCATCCAGACCCAATCCTACCTCAAAGATACTGGAGATACCCTCAGAAAATTAAAGAATTTTAAGTGGGGCCCCAATATGTTTCTGGCATCTGCAGATGTAACCTCTCTTTATACTTGCATAGATCACATTAAAGGATTGGAAGCCATCACATGGTTTCTAGACCAATCAGAACACTCACAAGAAAGGAAGAATTTCATCATTGATGGAATCAAGTTCATTCTTGAAAATATTTTTTTCTTTTTTAACGGAGAATTCTTCTTGCAATGCACAGGGACCGCTATGGGAACCAAGTTTGCCCCAAGCTACGCTAATCTATATATGAATTTCTGGGAGAGATCCCATATTTTTAATAGCGTAGCTTGGGGTACCACCCTGATGGAGTGGCATCGATATATCGATGACGTCTTACTGCTGTGGGCAGGAGAGGAAGAGGATTTGAATATCTTCTTTCAAGAACTTAACACCAATGATTTCAATCTCCACTTTTCACTAACTTACAGTCAGGAACAGATCAATTTCCTCGATCTGACTATAGAAAGTGAAACCATTCATACTAAGACTTTCAAAAAACCCACTGACTGTAATACCTATATACCCACTGACAGCCAACATCATCATCTTTGGCTGAAAGGAGTTCCCAAAAGCAAATTCCTTAGAATCAGATGAAATTGCAGTCAGAAAAAAATCTGCAAAGAACAAATGGAACTTATGAAACTGGACTTCATGGACAAGGGGTACAAGGAAGAAATCCTCAATTACATCATGGAGGAAACTCAGAACAAGGATAGAGACACCTTACTAGTTCAGAAAACCCCCTCCACCAGTGATAAAGATGGTCTCCAATGGTCATTTATTACTCAATTTGATGCACAACACTCAAAGGTAGAACGCATCATCCGTAAAAACTGGCATCTATTACAACGTGACCCAATACTACAGGAAATTATCCCCAAAAAGCCTATTTTCATATACCGTAAATCTAAAAATCTAAAAAACCAACTGGTCAGAAGTGCCTTACCCATACCTACAAAGAATCTTATACGCAGCAAGGGATTCTACAGATGTGGGATGTGCATCGGATGCAGAAACATCAGTGACATCACCAGTAAACATACCGAAATACAGATTAATAACAATAAAATCAGGATCAGAGACTTTATCACGTGTAACACATCCAACGTGATCTATTTAGTGGAATGCTCCTGTGGTCTCACATATGTGGGAAGAACTTCAAGACCGTTAAAAACGCGAATATCGGAACATCTAAGAAATATAAAAAAAGGACTAACCACGCATCATCTCTCTAATCACTTTAAAAATGTTCACAGCTGTTCCACCAACCATATAAAGAGATTTATAGGCTTAAAACACGTCAAAACAACATGGAAAGACAAACATATAGAAAAGAAGCTGGCACAAACAGAAATGCGCACCATCTTTGAACTAAAGACATTAAGTCCACAAGGACTTAACCATGATTTCGAACTCAAATGGTTTCTTTAAACCTAATTTATTCATTTCATAAAAATGCTTATATTTTTTCAAGATAGCTTCCTTTCATTATTTGTCACCATTTTATTGTCAGTTTTATATTCCATTTCTTCTTCTAAAGTATGCCTTTCTTTCTTTCAGTTTAAACCCCATTTTTTTTATTATGAAGATCCCCTGAATAAAGACTATAGAAAATTTTCTGGGTTTTTCAAGATCTGTAACTACATTTCCCAGCATGCCCGGCGGCCCTCCGGTCACGGCCGAAAATATCCTCATATTTAAAATCTTTCATCGTTATTTCTGAAGAATTGCTAAGAAAAGTTACAGAGAAGTCTCTTCATTTTTCAAGTTTTTTATTCTTCAAGATTTCTAGGAACTTATTTAATTATAAACAGCGCTCTACAAAGACCCTAGAAACTACATCTCCCATAAGTCCTAAACGTTACTTCCGGTCAAAGTCCTTTTTTTCAATCATAGCTGTAACTCCAACTAAACTGGGGGACAACTTCCGGCAGCAGCACAATCTAAGCCACCGACGAAACCTCGATGGACTCTCTGGAACTACACTCCCTATGATGCTCGGCGGTTACTTCCGCCGACGGAACCTCAATACACCCTTTTGGAACCACATTACCCACTAAGCCCGGCGGCCACTTCCGCCGACGGAGCCTTAATGCTTTCTTTGGAACTACATTACCCATGATATCTGACGGCCACTTCCAGTCGCGGCCGCAAATATCCAAACAGTGTGTATTTTAATCTCTTTTCATCACCACTCAGATACAAAAGGACAGCACAGTCTAAGAGACTCAGACATTCAAGTTTAATACATTGTAACCTAGCCAAATGGTGCCTCTTCGCGGCGGACCCGCACTTCCGGTCAGCTCCGGAACCGGAAGTGACACAATGGGAGGTTACCTGGGTATTCACTATAAATATGTATCCTTAGGAATAGACCACCAGCCTTGACAAAGAGAGTTTTCTCGAAACGCGTTGGCTGGGAGGAGGATCTTGGCCCACCTGGACAGCTACCTGCATGGCTGGGGAAAGGTACGACCTTCTCAAATTCTTTTTTCAAGTTCTTTTGGTACCGGGCCATGTGAACTGGATTGTAGATGGTCCTACAGGTTCCCCTGTCTGGCAGTTCCTTCCTCGTGGCCAATACTCCCTCTGTGTTTAAATTCTCTACCTGTTTTTATCCAATAAATCCCTCTTTTTAATATGGGTGGCCTAATAAGAATGCTGATTGGATAAAAGATACCTTGATGTGCAGACTGAACACGCTTCTTCCAGTGAGTACCGGTACACAGCACAACTTACAAAGATACCTTGATGTGTTTATACCTATATCTTTCATTATAAGTTAGGTACGCTGAAAATCCCAGCATCAGTTTTTAAAGAAACCTTTAAGGTTCCCAAAATTTGTCATTTTGTGTTTTTCATACCACCATGCCGTATGATCTTATCATTCCTGGAGAAAAACCATCCTTCCCTCGGAAATCAGAAATCCACTGAAAATATTTCAGATAAGTATCCTTTTTTTCATCACCAAAAAACCATAATTTCCCAGCTGAATCATCAGCTTCACTCCCCATCCCTATTCCAGCGCCAACTCCCCGCACCCACACCTCTTTTCTAGTTTTTCCCCACCAACCTTAATCCGGCCGTGAGAACAGCTGATTGGTTGGAATAGCTCACTTCTCCACTGTTTTCCCTGCTTAGTACATCTCCCCCTATGTTCCTTGTACTTTATCTCCTGTTCTGCAGTCCTGTGTGACTGTATATATATGCAGAAGTTTGTGACTGTACGTATCTATATGTGTGTGATGGTATGTATGTTTGTGACTGTATGTGTTTATGTGACTGACTGACTGACTGACTGTATGTATGTATGTATGTATGTATGTGTGTGACTGTATGTTTCTATGTATGTGTATAAGTGTGTGACTGTACATATGTATGTGAATGACTGTATGCTCTTACCTCATATGCGCAGGATGCTTGAACCCAAACTCCGAGTCCCAAATAGGACACGCCCCCTCCAGTGTTAAGTGGCCTGCATATAGTATATGTGTGTTTCTGCAGCTTTGCATGAGCCACATGTTTGCGTGAACACATCCATACTGTACTTGGACGGCATTTGCACCCATGGTTCCTTCTCGGTTCCACCTCTCCAGCTGTAGTTTATGCTATACAGACTGGTGTACAGAGCATTGTGCCCACTGTTGGTACACTCTTGAAAACAGTAGGTCCTCAGGGGTAAATGTATTATAGCGGCACGACTAGCAGTATTGTAACCGCTTCCTATTTGGTCTTTGAAAATGAGTAACTAAATATCCATATGTTTACTGTCTCTTCATATTAGAGGATAGAATTTGACTTTAAAGAATTTAACCAAGAACACATTTCCTTAGTGGAATTATTTGTATGCAGTTTTGATACAGTATATTAAATATAGTAAGTAATATCTGTAAAATTCATCATTAGAAACATACCACTCTCTTTATGATGCCAGAACTTATAAAGAAAAAAATTGGCATATTAATGTAATTGCTATACATTTTTCTTAAATAGTTATACCACGCTGTGAGCAAGAGTGGTGGTGAAAATGTGTGTGGTATTAACAGGGAACAGTTTAGTCCCCATAGTAGCTACTGTCTTTTTATAATTAATGCCAAGAATGTCAGGAATGTGAATAGTTAAACTCTGTTTGAGTAACAGAGACTGGTTTCAGTTTGCAATAAGGAGGTTATTCAGGTTTGTTAGCAAACCAAAAACGTTAGCAATTGGGCAGATGTAACATGTGCAGAGGGATTTAGATTTGGGTGGGCTATATTGTTTCTGTACATGGTAAATACTGGCTGCTTAATTTCTACACTGCAATTTAGATTTCAGTTTGAACACACCCCACCCAAATCTAATCTCTCTGCACATGTTACATCTACCCCACCTGCAGCACCACGTTGTTTTGCCCAATTGCTAACTTTTTTGGTTTGCTAACAACTCAGAATAAGGATCTAATTCAGCATGAGTTGTAGTCAGAGCCGGTGCCTTGTGTCTCGCTTGCCCCCCCCCCCCCCCCCCCCCCCAGTGTTCTGTCAAAGTTACTGTGGCACCCCTCCTGTGTCCTGTGACTGTGTCACCCCCCCCCCCCATGTCCTGTCACTGTGTCACAACCCCTCCCCATGTCCTGTCACTGTGTCACCCTCCCGTGTCCTGTCACTGTCACACCCCCATGTCCTGTCACTGTGTCACAACCCCCCCTGTCCTGTCACTGTGTCACAACCCCCCCATGTCCTGTCACTGTGTCAACCCCCCGTGTCCTGTCACTGTCACCCCCCATGTCCTGTCACTGTGTCACAACCCATGTCCTGTCACTGTGTCATGCCCCCGTGTCCTGTCACTGTCACCCCCCCATGTCCTGTCACTGTGTCACAACACCCCATGTCCTGTCACTGTGTCACCCCCCCGTGTCCTGTCACCTCCCCATGTCCTATCACTGTCACCCCCCCGTGTCCTGTCACTGTGTCCCCCCCTGTGTCCTGTCACTGTGTTACCACCCTCCTGTGTCCTGTCTCTCTGTCACCCCCCCCAGTGTCATGTCACTGTGTCACCCCCTCCTGTGTCCTTTCACTGTGTCACAACCCCCGTGTCCTGTCACTGTGTGTCCCCCCCGTGTCTTGTCACTGTGTCACCCCCCATGTCCCATCACTGTGTCACCCCCCCATGTATCGTCACTGTGTCACCCCCTGTGTCCCGTCACTGTGTCACCCCCCACTTCTTGTCACTGTGTCACATCCCCCCTACGTGTTTTGTCCCAGCTATTGCCTCACTCTCTCCCCCGTCTTCTGACCCAGAATAATAACATGAATAAGGGGCACTATCATGTGGTGTAATTTGAATCGGTAGTACTAATGTGTGGCCATGCCCCTTTCTTGTGAGACCACACACTTTTTTGTGTCGTGAGGTATGGGAGGGAAGGCGCAAATTTATAGTTTGCGGGGGGGCGGCGAAAACCCTAGCACCGGACCTGGTTGTAGTTTTGCGAGTGCAAAACTACAACTCCTTTCTCTAGCTTCCGGGGGGGGAAGGGGAAGGTGCGCACAGGGAAAGGCTGCCCCGCATGATGCAGGGTCCTCCCCCCCTCCACTAAAATGCGAGCGCTTCATTAAACAGCATCTTTAGGGTAGCCCCCTGTTTCGAGGGCAGTCGCCGGGCCGCCATGTTTTGCGTCGCAGCGGATGCGTGTGAAGTCATGCAGCTTCCGCTGCCCAGTGGAGACTATAAGCTGGGCAGCAGAAGGGGGGCCAGGGCAGAAGCAAATGAGGGAGCGGGGGGGGGGGCAGTGGTAGGGGGGTGACAGCTGGGCCAGGCAGTAGCAAGCGGTCCAAGGCAAGCTCAGCGGTGGAATGGGGAGGTAGGGAGCTGGGCTGCCATACACAAACGCTACAGGAGACAGGCAGCAGCAACAGTGGGCACATGCTCAGAAATACCTCCCAACTTTAGAAAGTCGGGAGAAGGGGCACAAAATTAGAGGATGTGGCCTCGCGGGTAGGGGTGTGTCCTAGCGGAAGTCCCGCTACTGCAGGCCATGCCCCATTTTCGCTGCAGTGGGGAGCATTCCGTGCCCTCTGTGAGCTGCTGGCATGTCCCCCTGTCCCTCTCTCCGGGTGAATAGATGCTGTCAGCTGGTGGGAGGGTCTCCAAACTGCCCCCAACCACAGGACACTGCAACCCGCGAGTGGGACAAAATCGGGCAGTTGGGAGGTATGGAAAAAATACAGTGAGAAGTGTGCGGCGGGGATTCGCACGGACAAAGCTTTCTGCAAAATCTGGGGGAAATTCAGACCTGATCGCTGGGCAGTGATTTTTGCAGCCCTGCGATCAGTTAGTCGCCGCCCACAGGGGGAGTGTATTTTAGCTGTGCAAGTGTGCAAACGCATGTGGAGCAGAGCTGCACAAACTGATTTTGTGCAGTCTCTGCGCAGTCCAGGACTTACTCAGCCGCTGCGATCACTTCAACCTGTCCAGGACTGGAATTGACATCAGACACCCTCCCTGCAAACGCTTGGACACGCCTGCGTTTTTCCAGACACTCCCTGAAAATGGTCAGTTGCCACCCACAAATGCCCTCTTTCTGTCAGTCACCTTGCGATCGCCCGTGCGACCGTTTTTTTCGCACCATCCCATTGCTATGCATCGATCCCCGTTGCTGTGGTCCGTCGCACCTGCGCATTGCGGTGCATATGCATGCACAGTTCGGACCTGATCGCAGGCTGTGAGAAAATGCAGCCTAGGGATAAGATCTGAATTACACCCTCTGTCCCTGTGAGTGATTTTTGATACATTCAAGTGATATTTCCAACATTTGCAATTTAGGCAAAAATGACTCTGCTACTGCATTTGAAATGAGGATTTGTAGTAAATAGGAGCCATATCAACAAAGCAAAGATATCAATCACTTGAGCAAAGTAATAGTGCGCAGTATCTCCTGCACACGTGACCTGAATTCTAAGTAATTGTGAAAACAGCCATGGGAAAATACCTGGAAACAGACACAGTTCTCAGAAGGCAATCATATATTACTGGTGACACTGAGACTTGAACTTTGCCTTGTAACAATCATTATGTTTTTCCTGCATCATAGATAAAATATTAACAGGAGTTTCCTTTTCTTTTTTCCTTTGACTTTAAACTGGAACTGGGCTTATAAATGAGGCTACATGGAATACTGGAGCTCATATAGAGTTATGGTGTGTACACACGGTGAGATATTTTCTTACAATTTTGACTATATAGTCAAAATCGTAAGAAAAGTTAGTGCAGATCGCAAGGTGAAAGTCACCTTGCGATCCTGCTTCGATGCCGATGCGCGGACCCGCGCGGTCGGCATCGCAAGCCTAGATAGACTGTGCAGGCAAGTCAATTTTGACTATCTCTATAGAAGAGATAGTCAAAATTGACACTTAGCTAAAATCGCACATAGGCCCTCATTCCGAGTTGTTCGCTCGTTGCCGATTTTCTCTATTTTGCGATTAGTCGCTTACTGCGCATGCGCAATGTTCGCAGAGCGCATGCGCTTAGTTATTTTACTCAACAGTTAGGTATTTTACTCACTGCATTACGAGGAATTTTCTTCGTTCTGGTGATCGGAGTGTGATTGACAGGAAGTGGGTGTTTCTGGGCGGAAACTGACCGTTTTATGGGTGTGTGTGAAAAACCGCTGCCGTTTCTGGGAAAAACGCGGGAGTGGCTGGAGAAATGGGGGAGTGTCTGGGCGAACGCTGGGTGTGTTTGTGACGTCAAACCAGGAACGAAACTGACTGAACTGATCGCAGTGGCAGAGTAAGTGTCGAGCTACTCAGAAACTGCTAAGAAATTTCTATTCGCAATTTTGAGAATATTTCGTTCGCAATTCTGCTAAGCTAAGATTCACTCCCAGTAGGCGGCGGCTTAGCGTGTGCAATGCTGCTAAAAGCAGCTAGCGAGCGAACAACTCGGAATGAGGGCCATAGTCAGTATCGCAAGCACACTCATTGGGGTATATTTACTAAGCTCCCGATTTTGACCGAGATGGTGTTTTTTCTTCAAAGTGTCATCTCGGGAATTTACTAAACTCAAATCACGGCAGTGATGAGGGCATTCGTATTTTTGTTGAAGTCCAAGAGAAAAATTACGAATTAATACACCATCGGTCAAATACGCCTGATATTTGCTAGAACTCGGTAATTTACTAAAATTTGTATTTCACAAACACTGCCGGCAATAGCCAAACACTGCCGTGAATAAATACAAATCGTAAAAAAAAGCAGTTTTCAAATAGACCTGCTTTTTTTTACCGTGTTCTGATAGGCATGCACGTATCCAGGAGATCCGTGCATGTTTATCAGTGGTAAGGGGTGGGAAAGTGTTAAAAATAAAAATAAAAATGCGTGGGGTCCCCCCTCCTAAGCAAAACCAGCCTCGGGCTCTTTGAGCCGGTCCTGGTTGAAAAAATAGGAGGGGAAAAATGACTGGGGTTCCCACATATTTAATCAACCAGCACCGGGCTCAGCGCCTAGTCCTGGTGCAAAAAATATGGGGGACAAAAAGCGTAGGGGACCCCCGTATTTTTTGAACCAGCACCGGGCTCCACTAGCCAGGTACATAATGCCAGAGCCGGGGGACACTTTTATTGTGGTCCTGGCGGCCCTGGCATTACATCCCCAACTAGTCACCCCTGACCGGGGTACCCTGGAGGAGTGGGAACCCCTTAAATCAAGGGGTCCCCCCCTCCAGCCACCCAGGTGCCAGGGGTGAAGCCCGAGGCTGTCCCCCCCATCCAAGGGCGGCGGATGGGGGGCTGATAGCCAAGTGTAAAAAATCAGAATATTGTTTTTAGTAGCAGTACTACAAGTCCCAGCAAGCCTCCCCCGCAAGCTGGTACTTGGAGAACCACAAGTGCCAGCATGCGGTGGTAAACCAGGCCCGCTGGAACCTGTAGTACTACTAAAAAAATACCCAACAAAAAACAGGACACACACCGTGACAGTAAAAGTCACTACAGGAGCTCCCACATTCAAAATGGCACTGCAGGGCGCGGGGGCGCCCTGGGCAGCGTAAATCCTCAATAGCGACTGGCACAAGTGTATACAGTGCCTGGGCACTACATACCCCAGCCAGTATAAATATGTAAAATTAAGCGGGACTGAAGCGCCCCATTAAGGGGGCGTGGCTTAGCCCTCACAGCTCTGACCAGCGCCATTTTCTCTTCACAGAAGCTGCAGAGACGCTGAGCCTGGCCTCCCACACTACTGTACAAGTAACAGGGTGCAAAACGAGGGGGGGGGGGCACAGGTGATTTGGTGCTATTTTATTGAATATCAAGGCGTTAACAGGTCTGGGCAGTATATTACTCGCTTCAGAACCGGGATAGGCGCTGGGTTGTGAGCTGGCAGAACTCCCTCTGTGTTTCTCTAACAGGCTTTGCTGTGGGTCTGTCTCCCATAGCCCCAGTGTGGTTGAGGGTGTCGGTACGCGTGTGTCGACATGTCTGAGGCTGAGTGGTCTTCCCAGGAGGAGGCTGGAGTGGGGACAGAAAAGGCTGTGGGAGTGACCGTGTCGGCACCGCCGACGGCTGATTGGGTAAATATGTTGAGTGTTTTGAATGCAAATGTGGCTCGGTTGACTAAGAGATTAGATAAATCTGAGTCTAAGAACCAGACATGGAGGAAATCCATGGAGGATGCATTTTCACAAGCTCAGACCCCTTCGGTGTCACAGAAACGTGCATTTACCCAGATAGCAGATACAGATACCGACACGGACTCTGATTCCAGTGTCGACTATAGTGATGCCAGATTGAATCCTAAACTGGCTAAGAGCATTCAGTACATGATTGTGGCGATAAAAGAAGTATTACATATCACGGAGGACCATGCTGTTCCTGATACAAGGGTCTGTATGTTTAAAGGAAAGAAACCTGAGGTAACGTTTCCTCCCTCTCATGAACTGAACGCTCTTTTTGAAAAGGCTTGGGAAAACCCTGACAAGAAGGTACAGGTTCCCAAAAGAATTCCAGTGGCATATCCGTTCCCCTCTGGGGACAGGGAAAAGTGGGAGTCAACCCCCATGGGTGGACAAAGCTTTATCGCGTCTGTCCAAAAAGGTGGCGCTTCCGTCTCCTGACACGGCAGCCCTAAAGGATCCTGCGGATCGTAAGCAGGAAAATACACTAAAATCCATTTATGTCACTACAGGTTCGCTACTCAGGCCTGCCGTTGCTTCGGCATGGGTGAGTAGCGCTATTGAAAAGTGGGCAGATAACTTGTCATCTGAGATAGATACCCTGGACAATAAATACAAAAAAAGACGAAGGTCCTCCTTCCTTGCTGCGAGAGGAAGAGGAAAGGGAAAAAGGTCACAGGCTGTGGCAAGTTCCCAAGAGTAGAAGTCCTTTCCGGCTTCTACCAAATCCACCGCATGACGCTGGGGCTCCTCTGCGGGAGTCCGCACCGGTGGGGGCACGTCTCAAACTCTTCAGTCAGGTCTGGGCTCACTCGGACCTGGATCCTTGGATTTTAGAAATAGTAACCCAAGGGTACAAATTAGAGTTTCAAGACGTGCCCCCTCACCGATTTTTCAAATCGGCCTTGCCAGCTTCTCTTCCAGAAAGGGAGGTAGTATGCGCTGCAATACTAAAGCTGTGTCAAAATCAAGTCATTGTCACGGTACCCCCGTCACAACAGGGGGAGGGCTTTTACTCGAGTCTGTTCGTGGTCCCGAAGCCGGATGGCTCAGTCAGACCGATTCTGAACCTAAAATCTCTCAATTTCTTTCTAAAAAAATTCAAATTCAAGATGGAATCTCTCCGAGCAGTGATCTCCAGTCTGGAGGAGGGGGATTTTATGGTGTCGGTCGACATAAAGGATGCCTACTTACAGGTCCCCATATATCCTCCACATCAGGCATACCTGAGGTTTGCTGTTCAGGATTGTCATTACCAATTTCAGACGTTGCCGTTTGGTCTGTCCACGGCCCCGAGGATTTTCACCAAGGTTATGGCGGAAATGATGGTTCTCTTGCGCAAGCAGGGAATCACAATTATCCCGTACTTGGACAATCTCCTCATAAAGGTGAGATCCAAGGAGCAATTGCTGAAAAACGTTGCACTCTCACTGACGATTCTGTAACAACATGGTTGGCTCCTCAACTTGCCAAAATCACAGTTGGTTCCGACGACACGGCTGTCGTTCCTGGGTATGATTCTGGATACAGAATTACAGAGAGTTTTTCTTCCAGTGGAAAGGCTCTGGAAATACAGAACATAGTAAAACAGCTTCTGAAACCGGCAAGAGTGTCGATTCTTCAATTCACTCGGTTGCTGAGGAAGATGGTGGCGGCCTACGAGGCCATTCAGTATGGCAGGTTCCATGCCAGGGTGTCTCAGTGGGACCTGTTGGACAAGTGGTCCGGGTCTCACCTGGACATGCACTGGAAAATAATCCTATCTTCCAGGACCAGGATCTCCCTCCTGTGGTGGCTGCACAGTTCTCACCTTCTGGAGGGACGCAGGTTCGGGATTCAGGATTGGATCCTGGTGACCACAGATGCAAGTCTCCGAGGCTGGGGAGCAGTCACACAGGGGAGAAACTTTCAGGGAAAATGGTCAAGCCAGGAAGCTTGTCTGCACATAAACATTCTGGAATTAAGTGCCATTTACAAGGGCATTCTGCAAGCGGAACATCTTCTTCGCGGTCTGCCCGTCTTGATTCAGTCAGACAACATAACAGCAGTGGCGTACATAAACCGCCAGGGCGGAACAAAGAGCAGAGCGGCGATGGCCGAGGCCACAAAAGTTCTTCTCTGGGCGGAGAGACATGCAAGCGCTCTGTCAGCAGTTTTCATTCCAGGAGTGGACAACTGGGAAGCAGACTTCCTCAGCAGACACGATCTTCATCCGGGAGAGTGGGATCTTCATCAAGAGGTCTTTGCAGAAGTGACAAGTCGTTGGGGAATTCCTCAAATAGACATGATGGCGTCCCGCCTCAACAAGAAACTTCAGAGATATTGTTCCAGGTCGAGGGACCCTCAAGCAATAGTGGTGGACGCCCTAGTGACACCGTGGGTGTTTCCGTCGGTCTATGTGTTCCCTCCACTTCCACTCATTCCAAAGATGATAATGATTATAAGAAGAACAAGGGTTCAGGCGATACTCATTGTTCCAGACTTACCAAAGAGGGCCTGGTATCCAGATCTTCAGGAGTTGCTCATAGACGATCCCTGGCCTATTCCTCTACGGGAGGACCTGTTACAACAAGGTCCGTGCGTGTATCAAGACTTACCGCGGCTGCGTTTGACGGCATGGCGGTTGAACGCCAAATCCTAGCCCGAAAGGGTATTCCCAGTGAAGTCATTCCCACACTTCTTCAGGCTAGAAAAGAAGTAACGGCAAAGCATTACCACTGTATTTGGAGGAAATATGTGACTTGGTGTGAATCCAAGAAGGCTCCTAGGGAAGAATTTCAGCTGGGGCGTTAACTCTATTTTTTGCAAGCAGGTGTGGATGCGGGCCTCAAGTTAGGCTCTATTAAAGTACAGATTTCGGCCTTATCAATCTTCTTTCAGAAAGAATTGGCCTCCCTTCCGGAAGTTCAGACCTTCGTGAAATGCGTGCTGCATATCCAACCTCCAATTGTGCCTCCTGTGGCACCGTGGGTCTTAATGTGGTATTGCAGTTCCTGCAATCTCATTGGTTTGAACCTTTACGTAAGGCTGAGTTAAAATTCCTTACTTGGAAAGTAGTCATGTTGTTGGCCTTGGCATTCGCAAGGCGGGTATCTGAGTTGGCGGCTTTGTCTCACAATAGCCCCTATTTAATCTTCCATGCTGATAGAGCGGAATTGAGAACTCGTCAGCAATTTCTGTCAAAAGTAGTTTCATCATTTCACGTAAACCAGCCTATTGTGGTGCCAGTGGCTACTGACGCCTTGGCGGAATCGAAGTCTCTCGATGTGGTCAGAGCTTTGAAAATCTATGTCGCCAGAACGGCGCAGATTAGGAAAACAGAGGCTCTCTTTGTCCTGTGGGCTCCCAACAAGATTGGGGCTCCTGCTTCCAAGCAGACTATTGCGCACTGGATCTGTAATATGATTCAGCAGGCTCATTCTACGGCAGGATTGCCGTTACTGAAATCAGTGAAAGCCCATTCTACCAGAAAGGTGGGCTCTTCCTGGGCGGCTGCCCGAGAGGTCTCGGCATTACAGCTGTGCCGAGCTGCTACTTGGTCGGGTTCAAACACCTTTGTGAAGTTTTACAAGTTTGATACCCTGGCTGAGGAGGACCTCTTGTTTGGTCAATCGGTGCTGCAGAGTCATCCCCACTCTCCCGCCCGTTCTAGAGCTTTGGTATAAACCCCATGGTTCTTGATGCATCCACAGCATCCTCTAGGAAGTATGAGAAAATAGGATTTTAATACCTACCGGTAAATCCTTTTCTCTTAGTCCGTAGAGGATGCTGGGCGTCCGCCCCAGTGCGGGCTGTATCTGCAGTTTGATTATGGTTACACTCATGTTGAGTTAAGTACAGTCACTCTGTGGCTGATGTTGGTCATGCCGTTGCATGCGTTGTTGTTGAATGCCATGTTGTACGGCGTGTTTGAGGTGTGAGCTGGTATGTATCTCAACTTAGTTTTAAAATTAAATAAATCCTTTTCCTCTAAATGCCCGTCTCCCTGGGCACAGTTCCTATAACTGGAGTCTGGAGGAGGGGCATAGAGGGAGGAGCCAGTTCACACCCCTTTTAAAGTCTTAAAGTGCCCATGTCTCCTGCGGATCCCGTCTATACCCCATGGTTCTTGAAGCATCCCCAGCATCCTCTACGGACTAAGAGAAAAGGATTTACATGTAGGTATTAAAATCCTATTTTCTGGTTGATTTGAGATAGTTCATCTTCTCCAACTGAAAATTGCCACAGTCATCAACAAAATATAAATAAAAAAAACTTTTCTGCGCATGGCATACCACGCAAGCTACTTTGTGACAATGCAATTCAGTTCATGAGTGGTGATTTCCAGACTTTCATGAGTGAATGTTACATCTCTTATGTCATCAGCATTCCTTGCTATTCACAACCCAAAGGACTAACAGAAAGGGCAATATGTTCTGCAAGGAACCTGTTAGATAAGTATTAAATAGATGATTCTGAAGTGTTTATGGAACTCCTAAATTTGAGAAATACTGTGATGCAGTCTGACAGTGCCTTGTATGAGTGTAACACAAGCCACCTCATAGGGGTGTGTGAGTCAATACCTTCACCTGTCACCAACTGAGGGTGTTAGAGCTCCCATCATCATGGACAATGAGTCCCCTGAAGATGCACTTATTGAGGAACAGGACAGTGCCATGCACATGCACAATGGTGTACCCATTCAAAACCTGCCACACCAATAGCCCCTTTCTTTGTCACCGGGTCTGGGAGAATTTCCAGGTCTAAATCAAAATTCCAAGATTATGTTCCTGATTCATTCTTGTATGCAAAGCAGAAGCAGCTGCGATGGTTGACACATTCATTATTGCTAACTTACGCTAATGCTGCAGGAGGCGGCTTGTGTAAATAGACTCCTCCTGCTGGCTTCTGTAATCCATTGCTGTGTCCAAAGATGCAGCATCAGATCACTTGAATGCACATCGGCCATATGAGGGTTTCTAAGGTTACTTAGGATGGCCAGGCTGTTCAGGCTTCCAGTGCCTGTGAAACTGCATCAAAAGTTGCAGACACTGGCCTCCACATTTCCACTAAGTGAAGGAGATGGACCTCGGTTTTGGAAAATGCCTTCCATCGCCGCCCCCTCCCTCCCCCCAAAGCTGCGGCATAAGTGGCATTACGTGTGACAATGCAGAACCCATTCTGCTCATGAGAAGAATAGGTCCTATTCATGTGCAGTCCTTCCACAATTGTAGTTGTATGCAAACCATCGGGTTTGCCTACTATATTGTTTGTCAACAATGGGTGGAGCACCTCAGGTTGCCTCAGCCAGCTTTACACACAGTATGTACCATGTTGTAAATATGTATGTTTTTGACCAATACACAACTAATTTTTGCATTAATTAATTAAGTAGATCAGGGGCCCAAGGGAGGCAGAGTATATATGTAGTGGAAAGAAGGACTGAGTAGTAATTTAATTTGTATGATTCTAAAAATGTAAATTAATCAATCAATGGGGGCTTTGGTGATGGTCTTTATTGCAGATACAACAATTGTTATTGGGTTTTGCACTAATCCGAATTTTACTAATCCAAGTTTTACTTTTTCTTTGATTTTACATGTCCTGCCTTTAGCCATCTAAGCCCTTGGGCATCGGCCTTGGTAGATGACGTTGATGGACTTTTATCATCATGACTGATGGCAGCACCTGTAGCACTAGTATGTGCTTCTGGCTCTCCTCTCAATTGTTCGTCCTCCATATCTATCAACAAACATAAACCAAGTGGGGTACAGCACACACCGCAATTTGTACAAGAAATGTACCACAGACAGGGTCACAATACGTGTATGAGTCAGAGATAATAATCTAACACTACGGTTTACTTTCACCTACAGTGTCACATGATACGTGTATCAGTATGAAAATATATTACTGTGGTACCACCTTCACCAACAGTGTCGCACAATACATGTATGAGTATGAAAATATAATACTGTGTTACCACCTTCACCGACAGTGTAGCACAATGGGGGTAATTCTGAGTTGATTGCAGCAGGAACTTTGTTAGTAGTTGGGCAAAACCATGTGCACTGCAGGGGAGGCAGATATAAAATGTGCAGAGAGAGTTAGATTTGGGTGGGTTATTTTGTTTCTGTGCAGGGTAAATACTGGCTGCCTTATTTTTACACTGCAATTTAGATTGCAGATTGAACACACCACACCCAAATCTAACTCTCTCTGCACATGTTATATCTGCCTCCCCTGCAGTGCACGTGGTTTTGCCCAACTGCTAACAAAGGTAGTCATTCCGAGTTGTTCGCTCGTTGACGATTTTCGCTATATTGCGATTAGTCGCTTACTGCGCATGCGCAAGGTTCGCAGAGCGCATGCGCTTAGTTATTTTACACAAAAGTTAGGTATTTTACTCACGGCATAACGAGGAATTTTCATCGTTCTGGTGTTCGTAGTGTGATTGACAGGAAGTGGGTGTTTCTGGGCGGAAACTGGCCGTTTTCTGGGAGTGAAAAAACGCTGGCGTTTCTGGGAAAAACGCGGGAGTGTCTGATGAAACGGGGGAGTGTCTGGGCGAACGTTGGGTGTGTTGGTGACGTCAAACCAGGAACTAAACTGACTGAGCTGGTCGCAATGGCTGAGTAAGTCTGGAGCTACTCAAAAACTGCTAAGAAATTTCTATTCGCAATTCTGCTAATCTTTTGTTCGCACTTCTGCTAAGCTAAGATACACTCCCAGAGGGCGGCAGCCTAGCGTGTGCAATGCTGCTAAAAGCAGCTAGCGAGCGAACAACTCGGAATGAGGGCCACAGTTCCTGCTGCGATCAACTCAGAATTACCCCCAATATGTGTATGAGTATGAAAATATAATACTGTGGTACCACCTTCACCCACAGTGTCGCACAATACATGAATGAGTATCAAAATATATTACTGTGGTACCACCTTCATCCACAGTGTCGCACAGTACATTTTATTAGTATGAAATAATAATATACTGCAGTCTGACAAGTAGTGTCACAGTACCTATGAAAATAAATTAAAAATTGTATAGTACACTGGGGTACAGCACAAACAAAATAAAATCTATATTTTTTATAATTATATTTTTTCATAATTATATTTTAGGCTTTTTAGCTTTTATTATTTTAATTTTACACTGGGGCGGAGCCCCTGGATGGACGGACAGATCACCCCTATGTGGACAGAGCACCCCTATGTGGACAGAGCACCCCTTGTCAGATACAGCAGACGACTGACAGAGCACCCCTGGGCTGATACTGATAGGACACACCAGCCCCTGGATGTACACACAGTATACTGGGTTATTAATTAGCACTGGGGCGGAGCCCCTGGATGTATGGACAGATCACCCTATGTGGACAGAGCACCCCTTGTCCGATACAGCAGACGACTGATAGAGCACCCCTGGGCTGATACTGATAGGACACACCAGTCCCTGGATGTACACACAGTATACTGGGTTATTAATTAGCATTGGGGCGGAGCCCCTGGATGTATGGACAGATCACCCCTATGTGGACAGAGCACCCCCTTTTCTGATACAGCAGACGACAGACAGAGCACCCCTGGGCTGATACTGATAGGACACACCAGCCCCTGGATGTACACACAGTATACTGGGTTATTAAATAACACTGGGGCGGAGCCCCTGGATGTATGGACAGATCACCCCTATGTGGACAGATCACCCCTATGTGGACAGAGCACGCCTTGTCAGATACAGCAGACGACAGACAGAGCACCCCTGGGCTGATACTGATAGGACACAACAGCCCCTGGATGTACACACAGTATACTGGGTTATTAAATAACACTGGGGCAGAGCCCCTGGATGTATGGAAAGATCACCCCTTGTCAGATACACAAGATGACAGAGTACCCCTGGACTGATACACCAGCCCCACAGCAGCCATCAGCCTCACGCCCCACAACCCAGCACTGAGACGGACACGTCTGTTCAGTACACTCTCCACAGCCACAGTGAAAATGGCGCCGATCACCAGGGCCTTTAGAATCCAAAGCCCTGTGAGAATCTGACAGTGGGATGATGACGATTTGCCTTGTTTTGGGATCTGAGTCTGGCAGGAAATCCTGAGCCGGACTTGGAGAACCAGAACTGCTCATCTCTAATAATGTATACTTCAAGTGCACTGTCTTGAACCTGACACCTAGAAGAGGTGCCCCCCCCACCCCCAGGAAGTGGAGCCCGTCAAAGGGTTTCCCCTGCACCCCTGTCCAATTTTGTGTGTGTGTGTGTGTGTGTGTGTGTGTGTGTGTGTGTGTGTGTGTGTGTGTGTGTGTGTGTGTAAATCTTGCTCTGATACTAGCCAGTACCTCCCCAGCCATTTACCTCACCGCACGTTACTGCTCTGCAGCTATTGTTAAGCATGACTAAAGCTAGTAAAGTCACACTTCTGCAGGTCCCCAGAGTCCTGTAGTGATTTTCACACAAACCACTTTACAAATCACACCTTCATATGCATGTTATGTAGCCCACATGTTGTTCCTGGTATGCTTTGAAAAGTAGATGCAGCTCCTTTATAAAATCTGTATAAATGTTACGTGAACACATCATTTGTTGCAATAAATATTTGTGTCCCAAATGACCAACAGCGTAAAATCCCTGTTATAATTGTAACTCATGACAAGCAGATGGGGAAAAAAGAGCTTGGGAGTATTAATGACCTATATCAATGTACATTTCTCTCTTCTTACTTACATACACCTGCTGCACACACACACCCTTCACTTCGTGAGAAGTGATAAGCAATGCATTCGTTCTGAGAAGTCTTGTGACTAATGCTTTTTCTTAGCACACTGCAGCTGTTATTAGTACAAGAAAAAGAGGGGGCTGGAGTGAGGACCAGAGAATCAACAGGAGGATAAACATGCAGAGGAGGCAGACAACATTTCCTGAAGCCTTTCCATTATGTTGCACGCCTACCATTAGTTAAAGTACATACAAAAGTACATTGAGTCCTTTCCTGATCGCCCTACCCATTGGTACCATCTACTGCAGACAGTGGGCTGTGGCTATATAGTATCAGTACAGAGGGATCCCTCCCCCATTTACACCCACTAGCCTCCCTGTGCGTGACTGTTCTTTTCTTCCTTTGCCTCTTAAAGCAAACAATGAGACAGCACTAGTACATAGTGCTCAGGGTCATTCCTTTTCTGGAAAATCAGCAATGTACTATTTCTGTGAAGGGCAGTCTGAGCTGTAGATACAAAAATTCTCAGTAACTGCCAAGTCACTAAAAGGAGCAGGAAGAGGACTGTGATTGTGTCTGGCTATGGAGTGAGGCTGCGGATGATGAAATGTAATGGGATGTTATTTTCCTAGTAGGTACTGAGAGAGACACACTGTACTGCTGGCACAGGAATCAATGTTCAAGGAACACAGCAAAGATTGGATGGGAAAATGCAGATTATGTGCTATCTGATGAAAAGCTGACTGAGTCATATATGAGAAACAGAAATTGGGCATAGACAGGGAAGTTTAGAAAAACGAATACTTGTCAAAGCATGCCAGAAAACAACACACGCTCATCTATACAATATTATTAGTTTACTTGTATAATGGCAACATACTTAGTCACAGTGAAGCATCACACAGTCGAAAACATACAAACATGTTCGGTATCAAGGACCATATGGCTGCTGGAGGGATAAAGGAAAATAAAGATTATTGAGGTATGAACTATGGGGGTCATTCCGAGTTGATCGCTCGCTAGCAGTTTTTAGCAGCCGTGCAAATGCTTTGCCGCCGCCCACTGGGGTGTGTCTTTTTGCTTTGCAGAAGTGCAAACGCTTGTGCAGCAGAGCGCCTGCTAAATCTTTTTGTGCAAAACAAGACCAGCCCTGTAGTTACTCTACGTGTGCGTTGATTCTAACGACGGCGGGACGGCTTTTGACGTCACACACCCACCCAGCATTCGCCCAGCCACGCCTGCATTTTCCCCGACATGCCTGCGTTTTTCTAAGCACTCCCTGAAAACGGTCGGTTGCCTCCCAGAAACGCCCACTTCATGTCAATCTTCCTGCGTTGTGCCGTGCGACTGAAAGCTTCGCTAGAACTTGTGCACAACCACAAAGGACTTTGTACCCGTACGTCGCATGTGTGCAGTGCCGTTTCTAGTGGCGGGCAAGCACCCTCCTCCCTCTTCCTGAGCACTCCTGCTCGGGGGCAGAGTTTCGTGGAATGACGCGTTTGCGTCGTGACGGCACAACGCAATCGCGTCATTCCGTGAAACCCCGCCCCCCGAGCAGGAGTACTCAAGAGGGAGGAGGAGCAGACAAGCCTGGAAGGAGGAGGCGGCCGGCGCGAGGGAGGTGAGGCGGGCCGACCCGAAGAGCGGGAAGATATTCTATGTAAGTAAGTAGTCTCTCTCTCTCCCTTCCTTCCCCCCCACTTGACACCTGCCTGCCGCACTGTTTAAAATGGGGACACCTGCCTGCCGCACTGTGTAAAATGGGGACACCTGCCTGCCGCGTTGTTTAAAATGGGAACACCCAGTGGCGTCACAAGGCGGGTGCGGCCCGCACCCGGGTGTGACGCTGGAGGAGGGTGACACCAAATGTCAGCTCCTCCGCACTGACGGGAACCAGGTGCTGCAGTGAGAAAGTCTCCTACAGCACCCGACTCCTGTCACAGAAGAGGAGCCGACAGCGGACGGAGACTGGCTCTGGGGGAAGCCCAGCATCTCCGGAGATGCTGGGCACGCCCCCAGAGTGACGAGTCCGGGATCCCCGTGAAGCCACGCCCCCTAAGTACAAGGTCACACCCCTTTTTTTGCCGCGATCGCGGCAGGAGATCAGGGGCGCGCACCGGGTGTCACCATACCCGGTGACGCCTCTGGGAACACCTGCCTGCCGCACTGTGTAAAATGGGGACACTTGCCTGCCGTACTGTGTAAAATGGGGACATGTCCCTGCCATACTGTGTAAAATGGGGACACGTGCCTGTCATACTGTGTAAAATGGGGACACCTGCCTGCAATACTGTGTAAAATGGGGACACTTGCCTGTTGTAATGTGTAAAATGGGGACTTTTGATTTAGATTTTTTTTTCCCCTGTGGTGGCCGTGATGATATCAGATGAGGCCAAGCTCACTTTAATGAGACCACGCCCATTTTATTCAGGCCACACCCCTTGTCAGGAGCGCGCGCATGCTTTTCCTTTTTATAGCTGTGGGGGTGCGCTTTTTTTTTATAGCAATGGGGGGGGGCGCATTTTGAAATCTTGCACTGGGAGCCAAATTGGCTAGAAACGGCCCTGCGCGTGTGCAATGCGGTGCATACGCATGCGCAGAAATGCTGATTTTTAGCCTGATCGCTGCGCTGTGAACAACAGCAGCTACCGATCAACTCGGAATGACCCCCTATATACAGTAGGGGCTTATTCTGAGTTGGTGGGACAGCAAATATGAGGAGCAAATTTGCTAGGGGAGTTTTAAAAGGAGGAGGCTTGTTTGCAACCTCTTCCCTCCGGGCCCCATCCTCTGCAGTCGATGGCCAGTAACCACAACAGAATCTGAGCACTAGAGGGGCACAGACTATTGTGCATGTGCAAATCTCTGAGTAAATGGTGCGGCGGCCATTTTCCCAGAGATTTACATAATGCACATGTGCAAAACTTGGGAAGATAACTGCCATGCCATTTACCCAGAGATTTGTGATAGATGCTGCCACCAGTGGAGGACTCCCAGAGAGGTGTGTATTGAAATAATGGGTGCAGAGTATGCGGTGTGGGCCGCTCTGGACCCCGGGAGCCTGTGTGCACTGCACACACTTCACGCATTATAGATACCCAACTGACCCTGGCAAAACCATGTACTGCATGTGGTGCAAATGTAAAAATGTGCAGAAAAATGTAGGATTAGGAGAGGCGTGTCCTAACTGAACTCTAAATTGCAGTATTAAAAAAAAAATCTGTCTGGTACATGTAAAAGCATCCCGTATTTGCCATGCACGTATAAACAATAAATGTATAAAGAGATGGGGGTCCTTGCCTTGTCAGCACGCTCTGTGCCTCTCAAACATATTGAAGCATACTCTATGCTTCTCACACACACTAATGCACACTGGGGGTCATTTATTTATTTATTAACAGTTTCTTATATAGCGCAGCATATTCTGACCCGTTCACTTGCTGCGCATGTGCCGGCGCCGTAGTAGTAGTAGCCTTTATCATGAGGCCTACTGTGACAAATTACATGGCCCTATGTGGGCACTGCTATTATGTAGTGTTAGGACTGCTGATATCAGAGAAGTCATGAAGTGGCTCAGCAGCTAAACATGCGTTTGCAAACATGTGTGACTAATTCTCTGAATTTCTATTACCAGATAGGTTCAGGTATGGTTACAGGTCATTTTTAGTGTGTTGGGGGAAATTTAAGGGTGGGGATTTGCACCCCCTCCCCTTTCTGTCTGTTGTTTGTCTGTGACCCCTCCCCCTTTCTAGCACCTGATATATAATTATCTCCAGGAATGACCGAGCAACTGCCATTGTTTGTCTGCATGTGTG
The DNA here is from genome assembly GCF_028390025.1 of Pseudophryne corroboree. Taxonomy (NCBI): domain Eukaryota; kingdom Metazoa; phylum Chordata; class Amphibia; order Anura; family Myobatrachidae; genus Pseudophryne; species Pseudophryne corroboree. The sequence goes on from NC_086444.1 coordinate 509,429,861, forward strand.
TGAGAGGCATTGAATGGGAGCAGTATTTGGAAGGCATGCTGTTCCTTGTAGTGCCAATGGGAGATCCTGGGGGTGGCTCCTGGGTAAGTTAGCTCTCTGTCTGGACGTGTTTTAGTAGTAGCCTTTATCATGAGGCCTACTGTGAAAAATTACATGGCCCTATGTGGGCACTGCTATTATGCAGTGTTAGGACTGCTGATATCAGAGAAGCCGTGAAGTAGCTCAGCAGCTAAACATGCATTTGCAAACATGTGTGACAAGAGCCGGCCCTAACCCATATGATGCCCTAGGCAAGATTTTGGCTGGTGCCGCCTAGCACCACCGATAGTTCCGCCTCTGACCATGCACCTCTTTTCTAGCACCATCACCCCTCACCCATAGCAGTCTTCATTTTGGTGCTCCTGTCCCCTATATTTTAAATAGGAACAGTGCGCACATTTGGCATACAGCCCAAAAAGGGGTGTGTTTTTGCTGGCAAGGGGCATGGCCACACACTAATACCCCCAATTCAAATTACGCCGCACAGTACTGCAACTTTATTCACATTTTATCATGTGATAGTGGAGGTAATTCTGAGTTGATCGCAGCAGCAAGTTTGTTAGCAATTGGGCAAAACCATGAGCACTGCAGGTGTGGCAGATGTAACATGTGCAGAGAGAGTTAGATGTGGGTGGGTTATTTTGTTTCTGTGCAGGGTAATTACCGTCTGCTATATTTTTACACTGCAATCTAGATTCCAGTTTGAACACACCCCACCCAAATCTAACTCTCTCTGCACATGTTACATCTGCCCCCCTGCAGTGCACATGGTTTTGCCTAACTGCTAACAAACTTGCTGCTTCGATCAACTCAGAATTAGGCCATGTGTTCCTTATTCACGTTACATCACACAGTAGTACCACTTTACCTTATAAACATTACTCCTCACAGTAGTGCCCCTTATTCACATTACATCCCTCTGAATTGCTCCTTATTCACATTACACCACACCATATTGCTCTTTATTCACATTAGACCACACAGTAGTGCCCTTTCTATACATAACACCACACAGTAGATCATCTTATACACATAATGCCACACATCAGTAATGCATTTATACATATAATACCTCACAGTAATGCCCCTTACACATATGACACACATTATTAATGTCCTCATAAACATAATGCACCTTACACATTATGCCAACCTTTATTAATGCCCTTATACACATAATGTCCCTTACACATATGCCACAAATTATGAATGCCCTTATACACGTAATGACACACCGAGTGCCCCTTACACATTTGCTGCACATTGATAATGCATTTATACACATGACACACATAATGCCCCTTACACATATGCCGAATACTACTGCACAACCAACCCTCCCACACACAGCACTCACACGGTCGCTAACACTGTGACCTCTACCTCTGCTTGGATACAGATGTGTCCTCATAAATCTTGCCTCAATGCGACATGCAACAGGAGATGCCTGGTGTGAGTCAGCTGGAAATTCTGCTAACGTTGGGCGTCTTTTTTGATAAAATTGCATTACTATATGGCTAGGATGCACAAGCAGCTTCTGCTGATTAAAATGATATGCAGCATGCCTATATACTGTGTGCGACTGTGGCTGTATCTGCATATGAAATACTACACACAGAATATAGGCATGCCACATATCATTTTAATCAGCAGAAGGTGCTGGTGCCCCTAGGCATACCAAATGCCCTAGGAAGTTGCCTAGTTTGCCTATGCCTAGGGCCGGGTCTGTGTGTGACTAATTCTCTGAATTTCTATTACCAGATAGGTTCAGGTATGGTTACAGGTTAATTTTAGTGTGCTGGGGGAAATTTAAGGGGTGGGGATTTGCACCCCCTCCCCTTTCTGTCTGTTGTCTGTGACCCCTCCCCCTTTCTAGCACCAGATATATAATTATCTCCAGGAATGACCGAACAACTGCCGTTGTCTGCATGTGTGTGAGAGGCATTGAATGGGAGCAGTATTTGGAAGGCATGCTGTTCCTTGAAGTGCCAATGGGAGATCCTGGGGGTGGCTCCTAGGTAAGTTAGCTCTCTGTCTGGATGTGTTTTAGTAGTAGCCTTTATCATGAGGCCTACTGTGACAAATTACATGGCCCTATGTAGGCACTGCTATTATGTAACAAGGACTGCTGATATCAGAGAAGCTGTGAAATGGCTCAGCAGCTAAACATGCGTTTGCAAACATGTGTGACTAATTCTCTGAATTTCTATTACCAGATAGGTTTAGGTATGGTTACAGGTCATTTTTAGTGTGCTGGGGAAAATTTAGGGGTGGGGATTTGCACCCCCTTTCCTTTCTGTCTGTTGTTTGTCTGTGACCCCTCCCCCTTTCTAGCACCTGATATATAATTATCTCCAGGAATCACCGAGCAACTGCCATTGTTTGTCTGCATGTGTGTGAGAGGCATTGAATTGTAGCAGTATTTGGAAGGCATGCTGTTCCTTTTAGTGTCAATGGGAGATCCTGGGGCTGGCTCCTGGGTAAGTTAGCTCTCTGTCTGGATGTGTTTTAGTAGTAGCCTTTATCATGAAGCCTACTGTGACAACTTACATGGTCCTATGTGGGCACTGCTATTATGCAGTGTTAGGACTGCTGATATCAGAGAAGCCGTGAAGTGGCTCAGCAGCTAAACCTGCATTTGCAAACATGTGTGACTAATTCTCTGAATGTCTATTACCATATAGGTTCAGGTATGGTTACAGGACATTTTTAGTGTGCTGGGGGAAATTTAGGGGTGGGTATTTGCACCCCCTCCCCTTTCTGTCTGTTGTTAGACCCATGGAGTCGTCAGAGCGTCTACCGCCACTGCCTGTGGGTCTCTCGACCAGGAACAATACTGCTTGAGCTTCTTGTTGAGACAAGAGGCCATTATGTCGATTCATGGATATCCCCATCGACTTGTCAAGCACCTGAACACTTCCGGGTGAAGGCCCAACTCCCCCGGCTGCAGGTCGTGTCTGCTGAGGAAGTCTGCTTCCCAATTGTCTACTCCCGGAATGAAGACCACTGACAACACCACAGCGTGTTTTTCTGCCCAGAGGAGAATTCTTGACACCTCTGACATTGCTGCTCTGCATTTTGTTCCGCCGTGTTGGTTTATGTATGTTACTGCCGTCACATTGTCTGACTAGACCTGAATGGCCTGATCTTGAAGAAGAGATGAGGCCTGCAGAAGGGCGTTGTATATGGCCCTGAGTTCCAGAATGTGGATTGGAAGGACTACTTCTTGACTTGACCATCTTCCTTGAAACTACACCCCCTGGGTGACTGCTCCCCAACCTCTGAGGCTTGCATCTGTGGTTAACAGAATCCAATTCTGAATCCCGAACCACCGACCCTCGATGAGGTGAAAAGTCTGTAGCCACCACAGAAGGGAAATCCTGGCTTTTGGCGACAGACGGATCCTCTGGTGCATGTGAAGATGCAATCCGGACCATTTGTCCAACAGATAGAGCTGGAAGGGTCTGGTGCGAAACCTTCCGTATTAAAGCGCCTCGTAAGAGGCCACCATTTTCCCCAGAAGGCGAACGCATAGATGCAGATATCCGGGTGGGCTTCAGGACATCCCAAACTATTGACTGGATTACTAATGAATTTTTCCAATGGAAGGGACACCTTCTGCGACTCTGTGTCCAGTATCATTCCCAGGAATGGAAGCCTACGTGCCGGCTCTAGGTGAGATTTCGAAAAGGTTCAGAATCCACCCGTGATTCTGGAGAAGTCTGGTTGAAAGACTAATGCTGTCCAGCAACCTCTCCCTGGACGGTGCCTTTATCAGGAGATCATCCAGGTACAGAATTATGTTCACTCCATTTGCGGAGTATAAACATTATCTCTGCCATCACTTTGGTAAACACCCTCTGTGCCGTGGAGAGACCAAATGGCAGGGCCTGGAACTGGTAGTGACAGTCCTTCAGTGCAAACCGTAGATAAGCCTGATGAGGTGGCCAGATTGGAATGTGAAGGTATGCATCCTTGATATCCAGAGACAACAGGAATTCCCCCTCCTCCAGACCTGAGATCACCACTCTCAGAGACTCCATCTTGAATTTGAAAACTCTTAAGTACGGGTTCAACGACTTGAGGTTCAGAATCGGCCTTTCCAAACCGTTCTGTTTCGGTACTACAAACAAGTTGGAATAGTACCCCTTGTTTTGCGGATGAGGTGGAACTGGAACAATGACCTGAGTCTGTACCAGTTTTTGAATGGCGTCCTGGAAAATTATTCATGCCTCTTGTGAAACTGGTAAGCCTGATTTGAAGAATCTGTGAGGTGGGAGCTCTTGGAACTCCAGTCTGTAGCCCTTGGAAATAAGATCTATGATCCAGGGATCCTGGCAAGAACTTGTCCAGATGTGACTGAAGAGTTTTAGATGGGCTCCCATCTGCCAGTCTTCCAGGCATCGCGGTCCACCATCATGCTAAAGGCTTTGAGGAAGCAGAGCCTGAAAAGCTCAGGCTCTGCTTCCTGAAAGCCTTCAGCATGATGGTGGACCGCGATGCCTGGAAGACTGGCAGGTGGGAGCCCATCTAAAATTCTTCAGTCACATCTGGTTCATGTGAACTGGCAGTTACTGGTTTGCTTAGTTTACCTCTTGTGCCTCTGGTGGCTGTAGAAGCACCTCTGGATTTGCCCTTGAATTTGGCCGTCCGAAATGACTGTAAATTTGAAGCTGAGTGAGCTTTTCTGGCTGGAGGAGCTGCGGAAGGAAGATATATAGACTTGCCCACAGTAGCTTTGGAGATCCATTTGTCTAGTTCGTCTCCAAATAAGGCCTCTCCTGTGAATGGTAGACCTTCCACGCCTTTCCAGGAATCCGAACCAGCAGTCCACTGACGTAGCCACAAGCCCCTGTGTGCTGACACTACCATAGCAGTGGTGCGTGCATTAAGCAAGCATATCTTTTTTATGGCTCCCACCATGAAGTTCGAAGAATCCTGTATATATTGCAGGAGTAAAACAATCTCCTCCCTAGGTAAGGAATCTAACCCCTCATTTAGGTAACTAGACCATTTAGCAATGGCTTTTGTAATCCACGCACATGCAATAGTGGGCCTCCGGGCCACCCCAGCAGCTGTGTACAAGGCTTTGTGTGTAGTCTCAATTTTATGATCAGCCTGGACACTGATGCATCCACCATCGGTGGATGTTCCCATTTTTTCCTATCCTCAGGAGAAAAAGATGAGAGTAACCTTTTAGGGATTTGAAACGTCCTATCAGGATTAACCCATGGTTCTTCAAATAGGGTATTCAATTCCTTTGACACAGGAAAAGTCACTGAGGACTTCTTTTTCACATTAAAATAAGATTCCTCACACTCCTCTGTCACCTTATCAGGAATTTGAGGAACGTCTCTGATAGGTTCTATAAGAGCCTCTATTCCCTGTGGCAGAGCAGCATCCCCCCCTTCTGTATCTACCTCCCCCTCCTCCATGTCTTACCCTTCAGCATCAGTGTCAGACTGCAGGACATGGGCCAGAGTTTGCTTTTGTGGACAAATGGTAGGGGACTGAGACGCTGGTTTGGGGACTGAGTCTCTGTTCATAAACTCATCCACAGACTGTCTTACGTATTGTGTCTCTTTCTCATTACAGGACAGTTTATTAGAAATAATGGAAATCATTCCGTTAATGGAATCCAGCCATGCTGGTTCAGCCCCGCTAACCTGGGAAGGTTCACTGCACTGAGTACATAGTAGTGAGCTCCCTGGGGAAGAGGAACACTCTGCCGTACATGAAACACAATCTTTGCCTGACATTTGTAAATGTGACAGTACACACACACACAGGAAAGGTTAAAAGCACAATTAACCCACAAAGAGCCCTTCTAGGGAGACACAGAGGTATAATGGAGCCAGCACACAGCACCCTTATCGCTAATGCCAAGCTTAGCCGGGTCGCAGACTAAGTACCCAGGTTGGGGACTTAGTACACTAATAATCCCCCCCTGCTATGACCCCCTGGTAACGCTGAGGTAATCTGGAGTCACTCCGGAGGAGCTGCACGTCCCTGTCTGTCAGCGTCTGTGTCCACTGCAGAGGGAAAATGCGCTGGTGAGCTGCTGGATCCGCTCATAGTAAAGCCCCACCCCTTCAATGGCGCACGGTCTTCCCGCTTTTTTCATACTGGCTGAGGTAATCTAGTGCTTAAAATGGAATGAGATCCGTTTTAAGGCTGTTTTAGCCAGTGTAGGTACTGTGTACTGAGATGCAGTTGTGTACTGAGTCTGGAGACGCATTCCACCCCGGTTAGAAGCCATGCGTCTCCGTACCCTCATGCCGCTATAATGGCCGGCGATCTGCTAGCTGGGACGCCGGCTTAGTACTCACCATTCTTCATTCTTCTGGCTCTGTTAGGGGAGCTGCGGGAATGTATGCTCGCCGTGGTGGGGCTTGCGAATAGTTCCCTAAGCAGGGCCGAAACTAGGATTTTCGGCACCCGGGGCAAGGCAGTCATTTAGCCCCCCCCCAAAAAAAAGAAGAAAAAAAAAAAGAAAAAGAAACAAAGAGAAACATTACATTTAAAATTAAGAAATAAAAGGAGAGAAAATCCAACCTACGCCGCACAGTAGTGCATCCTTATTCACATTAGATAGTAGTACCCCTCATTAACATTATACAGTATATATAGATATATATATAATATAATATATATATATATATATAGGGGATGCATGTGACTGGCGGTCGGGAGACCACCAGTCACTATACCAACGCGGGGACCCCAAACAGTGAACAGCCCACCCCTCGGCATGCCAACCAACAGGCACTATTCCACGAAACCCATAGAGTGGGAACAGAATCTGTGGCGAGCGCAGCGAGCCACCGAGCCAGCAAGGAGCTTTTTGTGCTCGCCCCCGCCAGCCATCTAATAACCGGGTTCCCGGCGTCGGTATGGTGACCGGCGGTCTCCCAACCACCAGTCACATGAACCCAACCCATAAAATATATTTCAGCAAACGAGATGCGGCACTCACGGGTCCTAATGTAAGCCGTGCGCAGGTTTTCCTGGCTTGTCAACGTTTCATTAATTCAAATAAACAAAATTTATATGAATAAATGAAACATTGACAAGCCAGGAAAACCTGCTGCGCACGGCTTACATTAGGACCCGTGAGTGCCGCATCTCGTTTGCTGGACATTTACTTGATGGCACCTGGGCACACTTCCACACTTGTGCCGGCTCTCCATGTACAGGCATTATATATATATATTGTTTCCTGGATATTAAAATCATGATCAAAGATGGTAATATCCAGACAACTCTCTATACAAAACCCACAGACCGCAACACGTTGCTACGGTTTGACATCCCACCAGGCGTTTACCATATTCACAATTTCTCAGGGTTCGCAGAATCACGAGCGAACCTGATGAATTGGAAACACAATTTAATGATGTGACTGAAAAATTCCTACAACGTGGGTACCCTCTTAAACTTTTACAGATAGCTAAGAAAAAGGCTTTAATGAAAAGTAGGTTAGAACTACTGGAGAGTGAGTCTGGTAAACCTAGAGAGAACAGAGTTCCTTGGATTAATAAATTCAATACCTCTAGCAAGAGAACATGCACACAGATGAAACATTGGTGGCCGTTGATTTCCTCCGATGCCAGTTTACCCACCTTGTGCCAGAGTAAAATTATGCCATGCTATACCCGTAGTGCCAATTTAAAAGATCTTTTGGTTAAAAGTGACATTACGGGACTTAAAAGCGGTCCAGTAACCTCACATTTCTTGAGCCGTAAGCCGGGGTGTTTTAAATGCCTCGGCTGCACGACCTGCAGCTTCATGCTGACAGGTAATTATATTTCCCACCCGCATACAGGGAAAAAGATTCCCATTAGATGGCCCCTCACTTGTCATTCGACATTTGTAATTTACGTGCTCATTTGTCCATGTAGTCTTTACTACATTGGAAAAACACAATGTCAATTTAAAGAGAGGATGGCTCAACACCGCTCGGCCATCCGGGCGGCGGTGCAATCGGGCAATAGTGAGCAACCGGTTGCACGCCATTTTGCCCTGAACAAGCATGCAGTGTCCTCTCTGCGGTACAAAATAGTGGATCAGGTCCCAGCATCACTTCGCAGGGGCAACAGAGCCAAGAAGCTTTTACAATTGGAATCCAGGTGGATTTACAAACTAAACACTATTCACCCGAAAGGTCTAAATGATAGCTTAGAGTTGAACTGCTTTTTATAAGATGTTACATACATGCAGTTTAAATGACACACCTAGATTACTTGGCAGTTTTTCACATTATGTCATCTGGGTATAATGGATGACATATTGCTTGATAAGGAGGGTCCCATAATGTGGTTCCATAAAAGTTAATATGTACTGTATTAATAATGTTAACTAAATTTATTTTTGAATTTAACATAACAATTAGTTGTGAGCTCAAGTGGCTTACACAATAATATTAGATTATACAGATTTATAGGTAGGTCTTGCAATTGGATGCATTTTTATGTATGTTCACGTTTTATTCACTATGTATCACACCTGTCAGCTAGAAACAAAGTAGATACAGGTGTGTCTTAACGCTTAATCAGCACTGTATTTATATTCAAATGTGTTTTATTCTACATTTGTCCTAAGTGGTATCGGGAATGCCCGCAGGCGGGAACCCGTTGTTTGTTAGATTGATGTTTGACATTTGTATTGGGTTACCAAAATAACGTGTACACTGTTGTCTTGCCAACAGCCGTTGCGGGGCGCCGCCAGGCTAGGTGGTGACGCGGCTTCCTGCAGGACGACTTCCTGTGACGAGAGGGAGCCGGAAGTGCGGGACCCGGAGTCGCGGGCGGCGCCTTCGCCCCGGAGGCTGGCGTTTCTTGGAGGGGTGAGTTATTTAAAGGTTATCACATGTATTGTCACTGTTGTAGTGTGTTTTCCTGAAGACGGGGGCTTGACCCCCGAAACGTTGAAATAAAGCACCAGAAGTTTTCACCATTTATACAGCCTCTGAGTGCCGCCTGTTTGAGGAGGTTTTATATATATATATATATATATATATATATATATAATCTCACACACAGTATAAACTCAGAGTATGTATATATATATAAATATATATATAAACACACACAGTATTAACACAGTATGTGTATATACAGTATATACTGTATATATGCACATTATACATAAACACAGTAATATATATATATATATATATATATATATATATATATACACATACACATATGCTGCATTTACTTAAAAGGCTGCTTCTCCTGCCTGGTCTCCTCCTCACATTGCCCACTTGCCTGAAGAACTGCCTGAATTGCCTGAAGAATTGCCTGAAGAAGAAGGCGACAAGCCTGCTGTCTTCAAAACCTCCGGATGGCGGCCTTCTGTATGGGAGGCTCTGGCAGGCTGGCAGCCGGGTGTGTTTGTAGGAGGCTCGGATAGGCGGATGGGCAGAGGGGCGCGCGGACGGTCGGAGCCATGCAGCAGCAGCAGCGGGACCCTAACATAACGCGGCGGGAGGAGATTGAGGCAGCAGAAGGAGATTGCGGCGGGGGGCCAGAGAGTAGTTAGCCGAGATCGCGGCGGGGGGCGGGAGAGTAGCTAGCCGAGGGAGCCATCAGCGTTCTCAGCGCCCTGTGAAATCCGGCGCCTGGGGCACGTGACCCCTTAGCCCCCCCCCCCCCCCCCTAGTTACGGCCGTGCCCTAAGGAGGTAGTGTCCTGTCAGCGGGGAACAGGACCATTAACCCTTCAAGAGGTTGGGCCATTCCCCCCCTAAGTCCCACGAAGCAGGCAGGCTGGTGCCATCCAGTCCTGCCTGAAAATAAGAAACAGAAAAATAAATGCAGAAAACTCTTCAGGAGCTTCCATAAGCGTGACCGGCTCCTCTGGGCACATTTTCTGAACTGAGTCTGGTAGGAGGGGCATAGAGGAAGGAGCTAGCCCACACTGTGAAATTCTTAAAGTTCCCATGGCTCCTAATAAACCCGTCTATACCCCATGGTACTAAATGGAACCCCAGTATCCTCTAGGACATAAGAGAAATCAATTATACCATTTTATTCTACTGTACATGTACAATGTATCTGTTAGGCGCCGTGGTCCGCGATGTCCTCGCGGCCCGGCGCCTAGCAACTAGGGACGCAGAGCGTGCTAGCCGCCGGGTCCCTAGCAACGCTGAGACGCCGTGCGCGCTGAGCCGCCGGCTCCCTAGCAACGCTGGGACGCCGGGCGCGCTGAGCCGCCTGGACCCTAGCAACGGGGACGCCACGGGCGGACCGCGCTCCCCGTTGCAGGGTCAATCAAGTTAACCACATACACTTGTCTTCTGGTCGTGCAGCAAGGCAGCTGCACGGCATTTATGCGAATCAGGCTCTGAACATCTGATTGGAGGACTCCCTGCTAAATACCTTCTCAGTGCTTCACACAGACGCCGGTAATAGCTTCCTGCATGCTGCTTAGGTTTGCTGAACGTCTGTTCCAGTCCTGCTGTGTCCGGTCATTCCTGTCCTCAGAGTTCCTGAATCTTGGAGTTGTCATCTCATCCCAAGGAGTCTTCTGGTCCTCAATTGCCCGCAATAGTCGCCAGAGGATCTCGTGTGGTTTTCGTGAGTTGCGGCTCTGCCGCGTGCTGCGGCCTAGCCCGCTTAATTTTGTATTCTGTTTCGGAGCATTTGCGGAGGTTTCCGCTTCCACAAGTCCTCTCCGGAACTCGGTGGTGCCGGGTAGGAGAGTGGACAAGTGGGTATTTTGGTTGTCCTTTTCCCTGGCGGTTTTCCGCACATATTCTAGTTTTAGGTTAGTCTGTAGCCCCTGGCTTTGTTGTTTAGTTAGAGGGCCCCTTGTTATCACCCTGTCTCGGATTTCTCTTTGTCTCCCATTAAGACCTGAGGGGGCATCGGAGTTGGGCAGACGTAATCCGCCCTTCAAACCCGGCTGCCATGGGCTCAAGCAACCATAGTCTCGCAAGAGATTTCTGACAGCACGGGCGAGACAACGGAGTTAGGGCGCCAGGGGCTATTCCCGTTCCCTTTCCCAGCATTACGTTCCAGTGCTCAGGTCCTTGCTATAAGATCTCCCCAGGCCAGAGTGCTGGAATCATAACAGTATCTGCTGATTAGTTTTAAATGTTACAGTTTAGTGCCATATATTTTCTCCTTCATCTGACCACAGAAATAAACACTATTACTTGTTCTAACATCTCCTAATAAATTTTGCAGACAGGCTGGACAAGCTGAACTGTGAAAGTTTAAAACTAGGCAGGAGGATAGTATGCCCTAATTTTGGCAGTCACAGTGTATATTTTGGCACAGTAGACACCCAATCATGAAAATGTAAAAATAAACTTAAACTTTTGTGTAAATATATATGTGCATACAATTTTAATAGAAAGAAAACAGTCAATGTATGGCCAGAACATAATGGCTTGTAAATTCAGAAGTGTACCTATACTATTTGAACATATAACTAAATAAGCATATAAATATTTGGGGCTACATTTACAAAGCAGTGCTTTTCAAAGCCTCGGCATCTTCGTAGGTTTTGGTTGCTGGATTTAAAAGGGCATTAACATTAAATATAAACAAGGCAACTTTTGTAATCAGTATTTAAATCCACAAGCCAAAAATTGCTAAAAAGTGACAGTTTTGTAATGTGTTGCTTCGTAAAATTTAGCCCATAGGGGGTCATTCCGTGTTGATTGCTAGCTGCCGTTGTTCGCAGCGCAGCAATCAGTGAAAAAAAACGGCTAATCTGCACATGTGTATGCACCGCAATGCGCTTGCGCGACGTAGGGTACAAAGAGCATCGTGGTTTTGCACAGGATCAAGCGAAGCTTTCAGTCGCACGGCTGAATGCAGGAAGATTGACATGAAGTGGGCGTTTCTGAGTGGCAATTGACAGTTTTAAGGGAGTGCTTAGAAAAACGCAGGCGTGTCGGGAAAAACGCAGGCGTGGCTGGGCAAACGCTGGGCTGGTGTGTGAGGTCAAAAGCCGCCCATCCGTCGTTAGAATCAACGTACACGAAGAGTAACTACAGGGCTGGTTTTGTTTTGCACAAAAGGAATTTGCAGGCGCTCTGCTGCACAAGCGTTCACACTTCTGCAAAGCAAAAATACACTCCCCAGTGGGCGGCAACAATGCGTTTGCACGGCTGCTAAAATCTGCTAGTGAGCAAACAACTCGGAATGACCCTCATAGTCTGTACAAGTTCTTGGTGTGGTAAGCAGGACTATTGACCAGGCGCTGCCACAGTCGCCCCGCCGGCGTCCAACTACTATCACCTGCCGCCATGTTTATTCACGTGATAAAGCAGTACAGCGCAGTCAGCGCCGAACCTACCACTTTTCCAGAATGCCATGCTGTGTTTTATGACAGCTGACGTCATCTCACACCACACTGCATTCTCGGAGCAGCAGCTGGAAGGACGGACAGAGGAGCAGCAGCAATACATAGTATGGTGAGTAACCACACCCCATCCCTTTCCATCTGACACGGATGTTCCCCCAGAGCTACTATGGCAGATGCCCATCCGATCCCCCTGGCAGCACACATCACAGCTGGCCGGCCTCCAGTGCTGCAATCCCCTTCAGATGACCAGTTCCGAGCTTCTGAACCTCCTCTCCCTGCCTGTTATCCTCCCCAGCAGCAGCAGCAGCCTGGGATTACCACCGTCCCACTCCCCACCTGTGCGAATCACATTGCTCCATCCTAACTATTAAAGTGGCTAGATGCCGGCTGATCCCGGCACAGCGCCCGTGCTCCACCGGGACCCGCAGCCAGCTGGTACCTATGATGCCAGCACCAGGGTCATCATTTTGTATGGGCTCAATGGGCAGTTGCCCAATGGCCCCCAGGAGTATAAGGGCCCTATGCTGATAGCTGAGGGTTCCCTCTTTACAGGGGTACCAGATGTTTGAAAATCGACCCTGGAGAACCGGAGATATCCGATTTCAAAGCAGTGGTCCCCATCCAAGCCTGTTAATTGCTCTTCCCAGCCAGATATCTTGGGTTCTGTTTGATGTAGAGTTTTTCTGAGGGTATACTCCAAAAGCTGGGACTCTACCCTTTTGGAGAGTCCCAGGTATGCAGAGTCCCAAGTCCCACACCTGGTATGCAGTTTTATACTTTAGTCAGTGGATTGCTCTGGCTCCTGATATCTGATCCCCAAATACCCAGTATCTCCGAAAAGGTGGGACTCTCTAGTTTTTTTATCCTACTGAAAGGTAAGAAATCTATTTCCAGGAACTGGAGATATCTGCAGTCATGCAAGCTGCCCTCCCACCGGAAAATTATGAATATTAAGAATCCAGTATCCACCCTTCCTTTGCATATTAAACACCCCCAACCACCCTGGAAGGCATGTACCATGGCCCCTTCATTCAGCCCAATGCCCCCTTCTACAGTTTAGTGTTCTCTCTCCCACCCCATCTCCCACCATCTGTGTAGTAAAGGAGTAATTAGCATAAATTACTGCTCAAGGTCTTACATGCTGAGAAGAAGATAGATCGTCCCCTACCACCCACGGGACATCAAAGCTGCCACTAATAGCGACCCCCACCCCTACTGCTGGAGAATGGGTTGGAGCCCCAGTGCATTATTTTGACCAGGAGTCTATGCTGCTGCTAAGACGGCCTTGGCCAGCACTTAGGGGGTCATTCCGACCTGATCGCATGCTAGGATTTTTCGCTGGGCTGCGATCAGGTCACTATGGCGCATATGTATGCACCACAATGCTCAGGCACGTCGGAAGGGTACAAAGCAGATCGTTGCTTAGCGATGGATTTAACGAAGAATCCATTCACACAGCCGATCGCAAGGAGATTGACAGGAAGAAGCCATTTGTGGGTGGCAACTGACCGTTTTCTGGGAGTGGTTGGAAAAATGCAGGCGTGTCCAAGCGTTTTCAGGGTGGGTGTCTGACATCAATTTCCGGACAAGAACAGGCTGAAGTGATCACAGCGGCTGAGTAAGTTCTGAGCTACTCAGAAACTGCACAAAACTTTTTTTGTAGTGCTCGGCTGCACATGAGATCACATGCTTGCAAAGCAAAAATATACTCCCCTATAGGCGGCGACTATCTGTTCGCAGCGCTGCAAAAAATATCTAGCGAGCGATCAACTCGGAAATTACCCTTATAGTCTGGGATGAGAAAATCTCTAACCTGTAGCTATTAAGTATTCCAGCTCTTCTGTGGAAGATATAAGATTTTATAGATAACATCAAGTAGACAGCACTTTCGATACCAGGAAATATAATAATATTGACTGGGTGCTAAATTATGCAGACATTATGGGCTGTATTTATGATCTACGTCATAGGACTTTCTGCCTGTGACTAGAAGGAAAAAGAGCAATTTTCAATTGAGAGGTGACTCTGCTTTCATTCATACTTCATTTAGCCCTCTCTTTCCCCATCACTTTTTAATCACAGTGTAATCAGTTAAAACGGCTTCAGTCATGTTGCTTTATAAGTGCTTTGTAATATATTGTACCAGCATAATAATAGTAAGAGATACATATTGTGTATCATTCTATCTTCTACAGATGTGGCCATAATTTCCTAGTGTTTGTGCAATATATAGCCCAAGATTCATAGCACGAGTTAGATGCCGCCCACTGATAGCTAATTGCAGACTGTTACTTTAATGTCCTTTTTGCAGCGCAGCCGGTCACAAACAGGATTGTTGTGTACTGGGAGCTTACAGACTGTAGTTTTCTCACTATCGTGGATTTGTAAATTGGTACAATGTTGCATGGTGAGATGCATGGCATCATCGTGACCAGCAACCAGCAAGTCACGGCCATAGGAGCTACATGCCATAGTCTCCTCAGCCACAACGACTGCCGGCATAGCAAGCCAGGCACCCCCGCTGACCACCACGGAAGTGAAGGAGGTAAAGTGGCCGCCAACTCACCCAGCAGAACGAACATTGCGGTTACCCAAATTTCACTGCAGGACAATAAAGGGAGGACAGCGCATATAGGAAGATTGGTAAGTGACCTGCACCAGCTGGATGCCGCCAGGGTGAGACACTACCATACCTTTTATTGGGATATTTAAATTTGAGACACTGGGCGCGATGTAATAAATTCCGAGTTCGGCGGCCATGTATATACTTTGTAACTCTCTCAAAAGAGAGTTACAAAGTATATATGATTATTTTACAGAAAATAAAAAGGATAAAACATAGTTCAAGTAACCTTTCAAGATTGAAAAGTTAGGTTGCTCCTGATATAAGCTGGATATCCTTGCCGTATGGCTACCTTATTGAATAACAATGAATCAGCTACAGACACACCATCTTATCCTTCCAGCACTGCTAATTGTCACACACCCACCCTTGGGATTTAAGCCTTTCAATACCAAAATGTATTGTCTCCCATGTGGCATTTGTGTGTCTGAACCCACGTTATCCCTGTCAAACAAGCAGGAGTTCCTTAATTACTTGCTTTATTATGTTTGAAGCCTAAGATCTGGGATTTACCAATATACAGTACTGGGCACTGTTATGGACAATGGAGTCTATTTACTAAGCCTTGGATGGAGATAAAGTGGGTAGAGATAAAGTACCAGCCAATCGGCTCCTAACTGCTATGTCGCAGGCTGTGTATGAAAAATGACAGTTAGGATCTGGTTGGTTGGGACTTTGTCCACTTTATCTCCATCCAAAGCTTAGTAAATAGACCCCTTAATCAGGAAGGAGAGTGGCCTGGCCAGATGCTCTCTCAGAAGTCTGTGGACAAGCTACTGTATAAATGGGGTCATTCCGAGTTGATCGCTCGCTAGCTAGTTTTAGCAGCCGTGCAAACGCTATACCGCCGCCCACTGGGGAGTGTATCTTAGCTTAGCAGAAGTGCGAACGCATGTACAGCCGAGCTCTGCAAAAACAGTTTGTGCAGTTTCAGAGTAGCTCTGAACCTACTCAGCGCTTGCGATCACTTCAGCCTATTAGTGTCCGGATTTGACGTCATACACCCGCCAGCGAACGCCCAGCCACGCCTGTGTTTTTTCAGACATGCCTGCATTTTTGCAAGCACTCCCCTAAAACGGTCAGTTGACACCCAGAAACGCCCCCATCCTGTCAATCTTCTTGCGGCCGTTAGTGCGACTGAAAACTTCACTAGAACCTATGCAAAACAACAAATGCCTTTGTATCCGTACGTCACGTGTGCGCATTGCGGTGCATACGCATGCGCAGAAATGCCGATTTTTAGCCTGATCGCTGCGCTGCGAACAACAGCAGCTAGCGATCAACTCGGAATGACCCCCAAAGTCCTTTGCAGCTCACATATGTCCCCCTGCTATGCACAGTAAACATTAATTTTTTACAACCTAACAAAGGAGAGATAGGAAATCTCAAATGTGCCCTGACTTAAGGTCCATACACACTTAACGATATAATGAGCGACATCGCTCATTTTCCCCCTCCTTGAGCGACGTCGCTCATTTTATCGCTAAGTGTGTATGCCGCCAGCGACGACCGATGCGCGGCCCCGCGGGTTGGCAACGATCGTCGCTGTCGGTAGGGCATGCATGAAGGATGTGGACTGTCGTCCACGACCTTCATGCAGGGCTGGCGGGGGCGTGACGTCACTGAGCGATATGAGCTGTCATATCGCTCAGTGCGTACAGGCGGCCGCCGACCGGCCGTCCCGGGAGGGGGAAATGTTAGACGATGTCGCTCACAGAGCGACATCGTCTAATGTGTATGGGCCTTTAGTTCAGTTACCTGGAGTTAATCACAGAATGGCATTTTGGCATACAGTTTTGAAAATGGCAATTCCATACAGAATATACATTGTTACAACATACAATTTCAACAGTACCATATTTTAGGATCAGATAACATGATGGATCACGACTGGAAACCACAAAGTTTCATCAGCATTTAAGGCAGATATACAAGCAAGGAACTCATAGTAACAAAATACAGGCTAACCAGTATATATATATATATATATATATATATATATATACACATATGTTTGAGCATAAGCATATATGTTTCGAGCTAGTCACAAGGAAAGGGTCTGCATTGAAGTTCAGTAGAAGCTTTTAAACCCACAACAGCAGTAGCGCAGCACAGCAAATAGGAACAAGAGTGTAGGAGTATACTGTATACAGCCACTGGCACAGAGAGGGAGAGGACTAATTGCCCAGGTTTGCTGGAGGGGCCTGAAGAGGTATACTTACCTTGCTCTGGGAAGTGGGTCCCTACTCCTCCGTGAAAGGCTTCTTCCCATGGAGGAAGTGGGTTCCTTCTCCTCAGTGGCACCATCTTCTGACATATCTGGGAAGATGGCACTGCACAGTGAAGGCAAAGACTCTGGCTGCTCTCGAGTGCACATGAGCCATCTTCCCGAATGATGTGCCCCCTTAGAAGCCACATTCTGAGCATGTCACTACTCTCTACAGCAGTGTTTTTCAACCACTGTGCCGTGGCACACTAGTGTGCCCTGAGCAGTCTCCAGGTCTGCCGCCATGGAAGCACAGCCAGGCCCGTCAGTGTTTTGCTGCTACTGAGGCCCTGTTGGGTTTAGTGGTTGCAGAGCCAGTTCTGATTTTGAGCCCAGGCAGTGTTGGGCTCTTTTGGCTTTCTCAGATATGGCTCAGGCGTTACCTATGGAGAAGCTGCGACATGACATCCTAGAACACGCAGCTGCACCATGCATCACCATTATATTTGAATGTGCCTTGGCAATATTTAAATCTTGTTCAGTGTGCCACGAGTTGTAAAAGGTTGAAAATCTCTGCTCTAAAGTATAAGTCATAAAAACCTTCCCATACACTAGCCAACAAGGAACTGAGTTTCAAGACTTAAATAGGAAGCTAAGGTTTGAAATGTAGGTTGGAAATTAGTTGTTTAAAGCTTTGTAGGTGAGGGTGAGGAATTAAAATGCAATTCTGAAGGGTATGGGAAACCAGTGTGGAGGCAGAAGAAAAGCGACATGAAAGAAATCAGTTTAGTAGCAGCAAGAGAGTCAAGTGAGAAGGACACCAGAAAGAAGATGGTTGCAGTAGTAGAGACAAAGAGAAGACAAGTGTTTTATTAGCATCAATGGAGAAAAAGGATCTAATCCTTGTGATATTTTGAAGATGAAACTGAAAGGAATGGTTGAGTTCTAGATGTAGAGTAAATATGAGAGAGGAGTCAAGGATGACCCTCGGACAGTGGACTTCAGGAAGAGATGGTGTTATTATCAATGTGAAATTAGGGGAGGGGTTCAGACACTTCAGTCTTGGACATATTAAGCTTCAGAAAGTGTTGAGAAATCCAGGAAGGGACAGCATAAAGACAGTTTGAAATATAAGAGAGAAGGGATGGGGAGAGGACAGGTATAGCTGGGAGTTATCAACATAAAGCTGGTCCTGCAGTCCACAGTATCTGACGATGTCACAAAGTGAGGAACTGTAGAGTGAAATGAATAGGGAACAAGTATAGGAATCCAAGATTCTCTCAACTTCGAATTCAGTACCTCTCTCTCTCTCTTGATCTTGGGTGCTGGTGGCAAAGCAGAATGAAAGCGATTGAGTACCAATGGTTTGAGGAGTGAAATATGTAAGGAATTTGGGATTCAAAGGAAGGATGGTAACTTGAGCTTCACAGACACTGGATTAAAAAAATCCTTCCACAGGAAATGGTCCAATGTACTGAGAAGCATACTTCATAGCAGGGACTCGCAGTTTAAGATTGCGTGTTAACAGCCTCACCAAATCCCCCTGATTCAGACTTGGAACTGCACAATGCTTCCGGTCAGCGAATCTCTTGTACTGAGCGAAGGCCTTTAACAGAGCAGCTCTCACCTGCTTCCAAATTTTAGAGAAATGTTGGAGTGAGGTATCAGCAGCTGAACTCCTTGAAGGGGAATGCTCTGGAACTCTAGAATCCTGGGGTGATGCCCATAAACCACGTAGAATGGAGTGGTCTGGGAGGATGAATGGAATTGGTAGTTATGATCAAACTCAGCCCATGGTAAAAGTTCTGCCCAATTATCTTGCGAAGAGGTAATATAAAGATGAAGGAAGGTCTCCAGATCTTGATTGACCCTTAAGCTTGATCATTTGATTGAGGGTGGTATGCAGAAGAAAACTTTAATTTGATCTGTAATGTGGAACACAAGGCTGTCCAATACCTAGCGACAAATTGTACCCCCTATCAGAGACAATCTCATCAGGTAGACCATGAAGTCTGAAAACTTCACAAAGGAAAAGATATGCCAGAGATGGAGCAGATGGTAACCCAGCCAAGGAGACAAAGAGTGCCATCTTCGAGAATCTGTCCACGATGACCCAAATTGTGTTAAACCCCTGAAAAGGTGGTAAATCGGTGATGAAGTCCACAGAGATATGGGACAAGGGCTGATGAGGTACTAAGAGAGGTTGATGTCTAGGAGACTTGTGCTGAGTGCAATTTATACAACAAGCGATATAAACTGTAACATTGGACTTCATAGAGGGCCACCAATAGGATCAATAGAAAACCTTAAGTATCTTCTGGATACCAGCATACCCAGAGAACTTTGATGCGTGAGCCCAATCCAAGAGACTGTTGTGTAATTCTGGTGCCATGAAAGACTTACCCACAGGGAGCGTAGAAGTACGCCTGAACTGAAACAGATCGATATAAAATAGAGTTAGGTTCTTCAGACTCAGGGAACGTGACAGAGCATCTGCTTTACGATTCGGTGCCCCTGGCCTGTAATGTAGCCTGTAATCAAACCTGGAGAAAAAAATTGTTCAAGCAATGAGCATCTTTAAGATATAACAGATTTTTATGATCCATCAGATTGGTGATAGGATAGCAGGCTCCCTCCAACAAATAGTGCCATTCTTTCAAAGCTAACTTAATAGCTAATAACTCCTGTTCCCCAATAGCATAATTCTCAGAAGGAAGGAACTTGTGGGAGTAAAAGCTACAGGGATGAAGCTTCCCATCCTTGGACCGTTGGGACAGAACAGCGCCCACTCCGGGGGCGTGGAAGCATCCATCCAGGTTGTTTTAGCAGAGGAGCTGTGGTAAACGCTTGCTTAAGCTGCTGAAAGGCTAAATCAGCTTCTTCCATCCAACGGGTAGGGTTTGCCCCTTTGCAAGTGAGGGCCGTGATTGGAGCTGCAATCGTTGAGAAACCCAGAATAAACTTGTGATAATAATTGGCAAAGGCAAGGAAGCGCTGAATGGTTTTCAGTGAAGTTGGAACTGTCCAGGAATGTATCACCGGCAGTTTCTCTGGGTCCATACAGATCTGTGAGAGAAATTATATACCCTAGGAAAGGAATGGACAGAACTTCGAAGATGAACTTTTCAATGTTCCCATATAAGCAATTTTGGCGGTCTACGGAGAACTTCTTTAATTTGAGCCTGATGAACATGGAGGTTAGGAGAGAATATGAATATGTCAGCTAGATAGACTACCACACTCTTGTACAGAAAATCTCTGAAGATCTTGTTAATGAAATGCTGGAAGACAGCAGGTGTATTACAAATGCCAAAGTGCATTAACAGATACTCATAGTGCCCGCCCCGCGTATTGAAAGCGGTCTTCCACTTGTCTCCTAGCATATACAGATGAGATTATATGCTCCTCTGAGACAGAGTTTGGTGAAGATAGTGGCACCTTGGACTCTGTCAAACACCTCAGTCATGAGTGGAAAAGGGTATCCATTTTTCACTGTAATATCATTTAGGGCTTGGTAGTCAATGCAGGGACATAAACCTCCATCTTTTTTTCATGAAGAAAAAACCTGCACCCATTGGAGAAGAGAACAGCCAGATAAATCCATTCTGCAGATTCTCCTTAATATAATCCGACATCGCTTAGGTCTCTCGGAGAGAAAGAGGGTAAGTATGGCCACTAGGAGTCTTCCTGAGTCTTCCTTGAGATTAATTTAGTGGAACAGTCCCACTTCTGATGTGGGTGTAATGAGTCTGCAGCCTGTTTGCAGAAAACGTTGGAGAACTCGGAGTACCTGGGAGATAGACCTGCAACTACAGGTGCGGCAGAGTAAAGTGGTAAAACAGCTTGCAAACAATTTTTGAAAACTGAGGGACTGCAGGTTGTCCTGTCTACTTATGTATTATGCTGGAGAAAAAAGTCCAAGGATAATAGTATGAGAGGATTTGGGTATCACCAAGAACGAGATGTTTTCTGAATGAAGTACTCCCACTTGAAGTGTTAGGGGAACTGTGCGGGAGACAACTGCATCAGGTATGCATCCGGTAAGTGGCTTCTGTCCACTGCTGCAAGTGCTACAGACCGAGGTAATAACTCTGTAGGCAGCTGGTACTTGGAGACGTATTCAGAAGAACTGAAGTTGTCTGCTGAACCGGAATCTAGAAGAGTGATGAGCACCTTGTATGTTCCATGCTCCCCTAAGGTCATAGAAAAGGTGGCTGCTGGTCTCTTGGTAGAAGCTTGATTTTCTCCTAACTTGACCTCTCCAATGCAAGTTAGGAGCAGGGGTTTTCCAGCCGAGTGGGACAGGACTCAATCAGATGATCAGGAGAGCCACAACGGAGGCAAAGTTTGTCTCTACGATGCCTGATACACTTCGCAGGAGATAACCGGTTGCTCTCCATTGGTTCATCCCCCAAGGATGGTGGTGACGGTGGTCGTGGCAGAGAGCAGGGCTTAGGCCGCGCAGTCTTGTTTTCTCCAGCACGTGTTTCTGGAGGGATCCAGCCTTTAGGTCGACTGCACTTAGGTCAACACTCATTAGGTCAACCACTATTGGTCAACATGCTTTAGGTCGCTATGTTCTATAGGTCGACTTGGTCATTAGGTCGACATGGAAAAAGCATGACTTGAGTTTTTAAGAATTTTTTTCATTTTTTAAACTTTTTCAGATTTTACGATCCATGTGGACTACGATTGGAAATAGTAACCTTTGCCACGCACAGCAAGGCACCTTGCCCGAAGCCGCGAGCCATGCGAGGGGATATGGTGCACTAATTGAGGTTCACTGTCACTTTGCTAAGAAAACGACACCATTTAAAAAAAACAACAACTCATGTCGACCTAATAACAGTGTCGACCTATGTTAGGTGTCGACATAGTCACTGTCGACCAATAGTGGTCATCCTAATGATTGTTGACCTTGTTACTGGCGACCCTATGATCCACACCTTTTCCAGAAGCGTAAATCCACGTTGTTGCAAAGCGAAATCAGGTCACCCAGAGAGGCAGGCATAGCTTGTGTCGCCAACTCATCTTTAATCTCTTCCGAGGGCCCGTTCCAGGAGGCTGATCTTAGAGCGTCCTCATTCCAATTCAACTCTGCCTGCAAGAGTCTTGAACTGAATGACATACTGACTCACCGTCTTCCCACTCTGGTGTAAGCAGAGAATGTCTAAAGAGGCAGAAGTGGTCATTCCCGGTTCGTCAAAGATCTTCCAAAAAGACGCCACAAATCTGCAGTATTCTGAAAGTAAGGGATCTGACTTCTCCCAGAGCAGGGAGGCCCATTCCAAAGCTTGACTGGATAACAGGGAAATAATATAGGTAATTCGGGATCTTGCAGCGGGAAAGCAGGATGGCTGGAGTTCAAGGTGTATTTCGCATTGGTGCAGGAAACCACAATAATGCTTATGGCTACCGTCAAATTTACTGGGAGAGCCAGGTGAATTTGAAGCGTAGATACAGGAACGGAAGCCTGAACAGGAGGTGCAGGAAAGGTAGCATCCACTGCTGGAGCTCTGTATAGGAGACCCTAGATCTCATCCAAGCGAGTTGACAAGCCTTGGATGAAGTGTACTTTTTGCTGTTGTGACGACTCCTGCTGATTGAAATGGTTCAGCACATCCTGGGAGACCCCAGCATTGGCACTCTGATCAATAGTCAAATTCATCTGGCCAGTGCCAACTGCTTGGATTTGGTGTTTGGATGTCTCCAGACCAGTGTCAGAGTTACCTGCAGCTGGAGTAGTGTTGTGCTGGAAACTGGGTGATTGGATATAGTTCCTTCTCATAGAGTTGTCCCTGGAGGGACTAAGGGTTACGAGAGCATCACAGTGAACACAATATAATACAGAGAGCATGCATTGAGTTCCATATAATACAGAAAGCATTACAATGACAGCCATATAATACTTAGAACATTGCAGTAAGTGCCATAAAATACATTGAGTATTACAGTGACAGCCATATAATACAAAGAGCATTGCAGTGAGTGCCATATAATACAGACTGCATTACAGTGATGTAATATTACACAGAGACCATCAGTGGCCGCCAGATAAAACAGAAAGCATTGTAGTGCGTGTCATATTATACATTCTGTGTGTAGGAGGATTGACAGCTGTGATCACAAGCCACACGTGCACAGAATCTATACACCATTGCTCTACTAAGCAGAACAGCAAGTGAGAGGAGGCCTCCCAACTCCCACCCCACTGCAGGACACTGCGGCCCACGGGTGGTTCAGCAGGACAGTGCCCGAAAAACTAGACTGTCCCGACAAAATTGGGAAAGTTGGGAGGTATGACATTTGACCTCTGGCTTGATTCTTGACTACTCTCCTGTTTGCTCCATTATTTAGAATTCTGTTCACTAACTTGGATTGATAACTGGCCCCACCTTGCTACCACTGGAATACTGGATTTGTCTCTGGATTACACACTTGTCTAATATTGGCTTCCCATGTCCCTGACCAGTCTGCCCTTTATTGGACCTTGCTTTGCATTATCCTTGTCTGCTAATTCCTGCTGTGTACCGAGCCTGGACTGTTTGACTACAAATCAACTGTGATCTTACACTGCAAGACAGGCGAGCAACGCATGCGAGGTGCCGCCGGAGCTTCAACATGTGTCCTGCACACCTAACAGCAAATATGGCATGGAAATGTACACTCATTTCAGAATCGACCTCCCAGTGTAACAGAGACATGGAGGAGAAGCAGCCAGCAGCTTGTCATGTAATAAGCTGCTGGTTTCGTCTTCAAGAAAACAGCAGCAGTGCTCCATGTGGGGGTGCCGTGGGGGCATTAAAAATGCTGCATGAGTGATAGACAGTATTTCAGTCAGTGTTTTATGGTCCCCCTAACCACTGGTGACCTTGGTTCACCTTATGATCCTGCCAGTCTTGTGTAAAAGTAGCTTATTAAGTGAAGCAGTCAGGACTATGAAGCGACATTTTTCAGCATACACATTTGTTTCCTGGCTTACAATGTCGCAAATTGTCATGTGGAAGTTTTGCAGCAGATCCATGCACTAGGTGGACAAATAAGTGCCATGAGTTAGTGTGCTATGCACCCACAGGGGTGCATTTACTAAGGTGGGAGTTTTTTAGAACTGGTGATGTTGCTCATAGCAAAACTCACACCTTAGTAAATTGGGATGCGGTCAACATCCCGCTGGACGGGATCCCAGCGGTCGAAATACCGACGCCGGAATCCCGACCGCCACAATCCCGACCGCCACAATCCCGACATATTCTCCCTCCGTGGGTGTCCACGACACCCATAGAGGGAGAATATAATAGTGTGCCGAGCGTAGTGAGGCACCGTGCCCGCAGCGTGGCGAGCGAAGCGAGCCCGCAATGGGCTGCGTTCCGCTCGGCACCCCTGTCGGGATTGTGTGGTCGGGATTCCGGCGTCGGTATTTCGACCGCCGGGATCCCGTCCAGCGGGATTACGTACTGATCCCAGTAAATTTACATATTGTTTAGTAAATGATTCTTATTATATGAGGAAGCACTGATGCACTACTCTGAGATATGAAACTACTGTTTTGTATGCGAGTGGAATGATTGCTCAATAAAAAAGTTAAATAACTACTTTCTCTAAAAATAGAACCTGTTAAAGAACATTATGCTCACGATTCGTATGAGGGAAAGAAGGACACTGCCCTGATTGATTTATTTATTTGTGAATATATTTTGCAGTAGTTTTTGAAACAATTGCATCATATAAGAACTGCTGTTAAGGTAATGGCCCTACCTACTTGGGCATCTATCTCAAAGCAAATCAGTAGGTGGCACACTGCTGCATGAAGAATGTTCTTTGTGTCTGACTCGGAACATCCATTCTAACATCCCTTACTAATCAACAGCTGCAGAAGCTGCTTCCAGTTTATCTGTAGCTGTTTTCACCACCTCCACCACCCACACCATCAGCCTTTCACATGGTGACTTATATGAGATGTTCTATTTGAATCTGTTTGCTTAAATGAAAAAAGCAAACACATGAGACAGCTCACGTTTTGGTACTTTGGCTGTCAGCCAAATGTTTACTACAAGTCTATTGTCACTACCCAGAGCTGGACTTGTCCCCTCAATTATTTATGTCTCTTTCTTCTAATATACCACTATTGTGCCCAGATTTTTTGGGAGATTGTTATGATTCTCTAAGCTGGCTTTTTTATTTTAGTATACTGGTGCTTTATAATCAGCATAATTTTCTGTACATTTCTTTAGTGCAATTATAATACTATTTAAGCAGCAGTGAATGTATGACATCATTACTTGCAGACTTTATCATCTATAATTCATAAATTCACCTTTAATAAAAAAAAATGCTCACTGATGCGTGTCTGCTTATGTAAAAAGAATTGATGTCTTGGTCAGTAATCAATTAATTAACACTTTCACTGTCCTCAATGCAAGGCATAGCAGACCTGTATCTTTGGAAACAAAAGCAAAATTGACAGTTAAATGAGGTGATGTGAAAAATACGACATAATGGAACAAAGGATTTTTCAGTATCGCATTGTTAGCTCCCCAGTTTTGTCCCTGTACAGTTTAGGGCGGGCTGCAGTTTCAAATCCAGGGCAGTCTGTTCATGTGCAACAGTGAACTGCATGTTCCAGCAGAGGGGATTTCTGAGAACTGAATCTGTGTCCTCAGATGAACTTCCCTGCTGCTTGCTGCAGTACAATTTCTTAAAGCGGCCCTGCCTCTCCTCATGTTGTAAACATGGCATATTCTGAATGAGCCATCATAAACACGTATTTCTTTCTGAGGATTCAAAGATGCTCATGGGTATTATTGTGGCTGCAGAGGCAAAGGTAGACATGGGATTTCATGAATAATCTGTAAGAAGTGTATTTATTTCTTATGAGAGTCTATGGCAGCAGGTTGAAGCTAAGGTATTGCAAACAGTTAAACAGGAATAAGCCTGTCTACTTGTGTCTTCTGAGCTGAATTTATCCAGTTTTTAATTGTATGCATAGAAAAAAAGCTAAATTTAGTAATTCCTTCAGGCATTTTGCTGAAGATCCTCTTGGTCAGACAGCATAATCCCCAAAATGCAAGTACAGTACCTAATGATTACTATGCATATTCCGAGACCATTAGCTGGTAGAGCTGCAACAAAATGCACTGTTATCTGCCATACATTAATGTAGCACAATATATTTTCTTGCACCTCCTCTGAGGGCAGATATTTTATGCTTCACTAGCATGTGTACTAAAGATGCCCAAATGCTGGGTGCACACTGGCCGATAAATTGCACATTAAATTGAATGGCTGATATATCGTGGGCACAGTGTCGGACTGGGGTATGAAGGGCCCACCGGGGGGGAATGCAGTGATAGGGGACCATACTTAGGGGTGTGGCCAGTCTACAAAGGAGGTGTGGCCAGCCTCCAGAGAGTCTTGTGAAGTGTAATGCAACATATCTACCATGTATAATACAAGTGGAACCTGATCCCCAGAGGAAGGAGTGGGGCCTCAGACAGTGGGGCCCACCGGTGGTTTCCCCTGTACCCCTGTGGGCCAGTCCGACCCTGCATGGGCATGTCGGCAGGTATGTACCTCCAATATGGCCCTGCAGCACAGCCGATGTGGCGCCAGTGCAGTTACTGTATGTCAGATTTTTCCCTGCAGCTTCGAAAGCTGTGAGGAAAAATCCTTGTTAAGTGCACCCTCTGGGGCTTACCGCACGGGGTAACGCATATATACAGTATGTCTATGGGTTACCGCATGGTAGCCATGGGCTGATGGCGCAGGGAAATTAACTAGTAATTGAATAGCTCCGGCCATTAAACCCGCAGCTACAGCCTATGCGGTAAGCCCAGCGGTTAACTGAATCTTCCCCATAATCTCACAGCTCTAATGGAAGATAAAGGTCATTCTGATGCACTATCACTAGGCTAATTGAAGGAAAAGATTTAAAATTGTTTATTTGACACTACTGAGCATTTTGTGTTGTAAGAATTCAATAAATCTGCTTTGATTCTAAGATATAAGACAACTACATTTGAAATATGCCAAAGGGAGTGAATATTTGTATAGCTGCTGTAAGAAGTAGACAAGTGGGTCTCAAAATAGAGGCTGTTCTGGTTGGCCCTAGGGCTGATTATGAGTCACACGCAAAGTGGCTGTACATGTCGGCAGCCGCGGAAACCTGGTTTACTACTTCATGCTAATGCGAGTATTCATTCAACTGGTGCAGGGGATCAGGAAACCAATGCCACTTGTTGATTTTACGCTGGCCATGCCATCATCAGTGTCTCTGCATTTGTATCAGCTCCAATCTCGGGCATAAAACTGTTACTTGTCATAGGGCCTAATTCAGATCTGATCGCAGCAGCAAATTTGTTAGCTAATGGGCAAAACCATATGCACTGCAGGTGTGGCAGATATAACATGTGCAGAGAGAGTTAAGGTGGGTACACACTGGAAAGATATATCTGCAGATCAATTGATCTGCACATATATCTATGGACGGATTGGGCAGTGGGGGTCATTCCGAGTTGTTCGCTCGTTATTTTTTTCTCGCAACGGAGCGATTAGTCGCTAATGCGCATGCGCAATGTCCGCAGTGCAACTGCGCCAAGTAAATTTGCTATGCAGTTAGGTATTTTACTCACGGCATTACGAGGTTTTTTCTTTGTTCTGGTGATCGTAATGTGATTGACAGGAAGTGGGTGTTTCTGGGCGGAAACAGGCCGTTTTATGGGAGTGTGTGTAAAAACGCTACAGTTTCTGGGAAAAACGCGGGAGTGGCTGGAGAAACGGAGGAGTGTCTGGGCGAACGCTGGGTGTGTTTGTGACGTCAAACCAGGAACGACAAGCACTGAACTGATCGCACTGGAAGAGTAAGTCTCGAGCTACTCAGAAACTGCACAGAGAAGTCTTTTCGCAATTTTGAGAACCTTTCGTTCGCAATTTTGATAAGCTAAGATTCACTCCCAGTAGGCGGCGGCTTAGCATGTGCAAAGCTGCTAAAAGCAGCTTGCGAGCGAACAACTCGGAATGAGGGCCACTGTGTTGAGCATACACACTGCCCGATCCGTCGGGGACTGACGTCATGAACTGGGCGGACGTGTATACACGCCCGCCCAGTTCAGCTGTCAATCACTGCTGGCCGCCGCAGCATGTGTACGGGCGGTCGGCCGACCGCCGTACACACACAGCGACGCGCCAATATATCGTTAGATATATTGGCCGTCGGCTGTGCTGCGGGGCCTACGCGATACGTCTGTGAACGACGGAGTTCACAGACGTATCGGCCGTACACACTGGCCGACGG
This sequence comes from Pseudophryne corroboree, assembly GCF_028390025.1. Taxonomy (NCBI): domain Eukaryota; kingdom Metazoa; phylum Chordata; class Amphibia; order Anura; family Myobatrachidae; genus Pseudophryne; species Pseudophryne corroboree. Next base: position 509,458,339 of record NC_086444.1, read on the forward strand.
ACCCGCGATATATCGGCCGTTCAAGAGAACGGCCGATATATTGGCCAGTGTGTACGGGCCTTTAGATTTGGGTGGGGTGTGTTCAAACTGAAATCTAAATTGCAGTGTAAAAATAAAGCAGCCAGTATTTACCCTGCACAGAAACAAAATAACCCACCCATATCTTATAAGCCCTACACACTGGCCGACATTAGTCAAAGATATGAACGATGTCGTTCATAAATGAACGAGATACCGTTCATATCTTTGAGTGTGAAGGCACAAGCGATGAACAATGCGCGGCCCCGCGCTCGTTCATCGCTGGTGCTCCGTTGGCTGTGCATGCAGGCCAATATGGACGCTCTCGTCCATATTTGCCTGCACTTCAATGCAGCCAGGTGACGGGGGGAGTGAAGAAACTTCACTCCCCCCGTCACTGCCCCTCCGCCATCGGGTCGCCCGTATCCGCCGTCGGGCAGCTCGGCGGCAAATCGGCCAATGTGTAGGGCCCTTAACTCTCTCTGCACATGTTATATCTGCCCCAACTGCACTGCACATGGGGGGTAATTCAGACCTGATCGCTCGCTAACAGTTTTTGCAGCGCTGCGATCAGGTCAGAACTGCGCATGCGTATGCACTGCAATGCGCAGGTGTGTCGCACAGGTACAAAGAGGATCGACGCTCAGTAATGGGTTTGTGCGAAGAATCTATTCACGCGGGCTATCGCAAGGAGATTAACAGGAAGAAGGCGTTAATCTGACTGTTTTCAGGGAGTGGTTGGAAAAACGCAGGCGTGTCCATGCATTTGCAGGGAGGGTTCCTGACGTCAATTCCGGTCTCAGGCAGGCTGAAGTCTTCGCAGCGGCTGAGTAAGTCCTGGGCTACTCAGAGACTGCACAAGATCTGTTTGTACAGCTCTGCTACACATGCGTTCGCACACTTGCAAAGCGAAAATACACTCCCCTATGGGCGGCAACTATCTGTTCGCAGCAGTGCAAAAAAAACCCTAGCGAGCGATCAAGTCTGAATTAGGCATATGGTTTTGCCCATTAGCTAACAAATTTGCTGCTGCGATCAGATCTGAAATAGGCCCTCAGATCTGATCGCAGCTGCAAATTTGTTAGCTAATGGGCAAAACCATGTGCACTGCAGGGGGTGCGGGGCAGATATAACGTGCAGAGTTAGATTTGGGCGGGGTTCAAACTTCAAACTGAAATCTAAATTGGTAAAAATAAAGCAGCCAGTATTTACCCTGCACAGAAACAATATAACCCACCCAAATCTAACTCTCTCTGCACGTTACATCTGCCCCGCCCCCCCTGCAGTGCACATGGATTTGCCCATTAGCTAACAAATTTGCTGCTGCGATCAGATCTGAATTACCCGTATTGTGTACTGGCAGTTACCACTCATAATGAATGAGTCCTGACATAGATGACTAAGGGGTACATTTACTAAGCAGTGATAAGAGCGTAGAAGTGAGCCAGTGGAGAAGTTGCCCATGGCAACCAATCAGCACTGAAGTAACATCTATAATTTGCATACTATAAAATGACACAGAACTGCTGATTGGTTGATGGGGAAATTTCTCCACTGGCTCACTTCTCCGCTCTTATCACTGCTTAGTAAATGTACCCCTAAAGCAAATATTCCATAGGTAACTGCTATCGATTGTTGTGCTGTTAGGCATACTAGTTCATCCCATGGCATTCCATTGTGTTCAAAGGTTATATCAAAACAAAATACACATTTGTAAAGCTGAAATAGAAGTTTACACATGAATATCAGTAAGTGCCTGATTCAGAGGTGGACGCAGTTAGCACTGCCACTGAGTCTTTGTACGCAGCAGCTGTGCGAAAATATGCAAAAGCCGCAGGAGTCTTTAGTTAAAAGACGCCCACTGCGCAGTTCTGTGCTTTCTAAGTAATTTGCAAATTGCTGTGTTTAGCGATAAGAGATGCCATATTTCGGGGATATCAATACATTTTTATAAACAGGCACTCAAAAGATTAAGGGCTTTAGATATTGAAACCCTGTAACTTAGGGATCTATTTACTAAGCCTTGGACTGAGATAAGGTGGACGGAGATAAAGTCCCAGTTAGTCAGATCCTAACTGCCATGTCACAGGCTGGGTTTGAAAAATGACAGTTAGGAGCTGATTGGTTGGTACTTTATCTCCGTCCACTTTACCTCCAAGGCTTAGTATATACACTCCTAAGGTTTCTTGCACATTCTAAACAGCAACTCATACCAATGGGCAACTGAAATATATGTAGTATAATTGGTTTATTTTTTTAATAGATGTGATGAATCACATCAATACATGATGCATTAGAGTATTCATTAGCTTTGGGGGCAGAGAGAGGATTCAGACGAAAACCTATTTAAAATATGCAAGTTGTGTTGCTTGTACAGAGTATACACCTTTCAGTGTTAGAATGTTAAAAAAGCATTAAGCATGAAACCAGGATTACATGTATATTGGAATGTTTAGAGCAGGGGCCATTTTTGGACACCTATTATTAAGCCACTGCTCCAATAAGCACTATGTAAGTGTTGAAATATTCAGAGATTTATGATACTCTGTAAGCTACAGGGGCATAAATTCATACCAGGTACCCGGAAGCGAAATAGAGGGTGGTGCCCCCTTCCCATGCGCAGTAGCACAGCTGAGGGAGCAAAGGAGGAAGGATTGAGATCACATTACTTCTTATTAATGGCCAGGATGGGCTCCTATTGGAGCCCCTGTTCAGGTGACTCACCAATGGTCTATCTGGGGCATAGCTTCCCGACGAACAGGATCCCGGTGGTCGATATACTGACAACGGGATCCCGAGCAAGGACACTATCCCGGCATGAAAATACCGACGCCAAATGGGATGCCGGCGTCAAAATACCGACAGACGGCATCCTGATCGCCCTGACAGTGGGAGCAGGCTTGGACTGGCCCACAGGGGTACAGGGGAAACCACCGACGGGCCCCACTGCCTGGGGGCCCACCTCCTGCTCTAAGGATGAGGTTCCAGACTGTGCACATGAATTATACATTATACACATATTACCTTATACTGGACTATGGTGTATTTTCTACAGTGCATTGCTGTTATTAATCTGGTACATTATCATGCATGCAGCAGCTGAATTTACTGTATATATGTATGAAGGGGCCCAGACGTTGCACTCTCTAATGGTTAGTCAAACCAATGAGGTGGCAGGACACACACCCTCTTCAGACTGACCACACCCCTAAACATGGGCCCCTAACACTGCATTCCCCCGGTGGGCCCTACATGCCCCGGACCGAAACTGAGTGGGAGTGGGGGGGAAGGTTAGGTTAAGACAGCAGAAGGGAGGTTAGGCTTAGGGTCCACGCATGGGAACGTTAGGGTTAGGGACTGGGAAGGGAGGGATAGGGTTAGGCACATAGAAGGGGAGGTTGGGCACCTAGCGGAGAGGGAGGGTTAGGCACCACCAGGGAGGGTTAGGGTTAGGCACCCACAAAGGAGGGTTAGGGTAGGGAAAAGATGAGGGTTAGGGGGCTAAATGGGGGGCTGTCGGGATTAAGATGGACGGGATGCCACTGTCGGTATACTGACAGCCGGCATCCCGTCCATTGGTATATCATTCCTTATTTCCTCAAATTAGAGGTAAAGAATCTATATTTTCAGGAGCTGACCACAAATGATATTAAACAGAGCACTAAAAGTTTTATTTGACCAATTAGTGCACACATTCTTAGTAGTGTGCTGCTGCAGGCACATCTGCTGTCCTGGTAGGCTCCAACTCTTCTCACTGATGCTGGGAGGAGTAGTGGCCGTGATTCAGGTATCTCCCAGCAACCTCAGCACAGCCACTGCTCGAGGAGAGATGGAGCCAGCCAGGACAGCAAAAGTGCCTGCAGCAGCACACTGCTAAGAAAGCAGAAGCCACCCACAGGGCTCAGGAGGTGAGCACCCACCCGCTGGCAGCAACACTGGTAGCCAGGGTGAGGCTGGGCCCTGGAGGTGGCTTGAGCCTCATATCAGCCGCACCCCCTGGACCTACTATAGCTGCACCCTTGTACTTAACTGTAACTGTATGTGTCCATCACTTCCCTGCAGTATGTTACCATGTAAAGAAGGGAGATGCTTTTATAACAAAAAAGCGATACAGTGACTAACAGCTTTGCAGAAATAAAACCCCCCCATAATATTATATGTTGATGCCATGAGCAGTGCAGAAATGCATACTTTTATAACCCTCAAATGGATGTCCAAATCTAAATGTATATATTTTATTATCATCTACAGTGCCATTGTATCCATCATATAACAAATTCAGTTTGTATAAAGAGTTATTCAATTGTTGCTACGTTTGTGCGCAATCAATTGCCGGCACCTGCATTTCAGCTCGCAATCCCCAGGGGTGGCGAGCTGAAATGAACAAAAAGTGACCCATTTGAGCATTTGTGTTGGTACATGGGATGGCCCCATCCCCAATGGCATATCCTGCTTTGGGGAATAGCACATACTTCTGTCTCCATAGGGATCTTTTAACAATGTTAGTATGCATCTCCAACTAGTAAATTGTATAGATGTATTTAACAAGTTTAAGCATGTAACATTTTATTGTGGCCCCTTTAAAGAGTGCAATCTCCCAATTTGGCCCTCGGACTAGAAAAGGTTGTGCATCCCTGGGGGTAAATTTACTAAAATGGGAGATCTATTTAAGATGGGATGTTGCCCATAGCAACCAATCAAATTCTACGTCTCATTTATCTAGCACCTTCTACAAGATAGTACCCGAAATCTGAATGGTTGCTATGGGCAACATCCCATCTTAAATAGAACTCCCAATTTAGTAAATTTACCCCACAGTGTCAATCATCATTGGTTTTCAAAAGTCGATGTAAAACACTGATGTCATCATTGATGGTGCACCATTTAATGTCCATTCCTAGCTAGTGTTTGGCAGGATCTCTAATCCGCTTGCTAGGGTATAGCAGCTTATGTAAGACTTTATAAGAACTTCAAATATATTTAGTGATGTTTAAACCAAACCTCCAATTTTAGTGATTTAGTGATGTTTAAACCAAACCTCCAAAGTTTATGGTATGATTTTCAAATTGGTAGTTAGCGTATGTGGCTTTGTCGAAAATAAGATTTTACTTACCGATAAATCTATTTCTCGGAGTCCGTAGTGGATGCTGGGGTTCCTGAAAGGACCATGGGGAATAGCGGCTCCGCAGGAGACAGGGCACAAAAAGTAAAGCTTTTCCAGATCAGGTGGTGTGCACTGGCTCCTCCCCCTATGACCCTCCTCCAGACTCCAGTTAGGTACTGTGCCCGGACGAGCGTACACAATAAGGGAGGATTTTGAATCCCGGGTAAGACTCATACCAGCCACACCAATCACACCGTACAACTTGTGATCTAAACCCAGTTAACAGTATGATAACAGCGGAGCCTCTGAAAGATGGCTTCCTTCAACAATAACCCGAATTAGTTAACAATAACTATGTACAATTATTGCAGATAATCCGCACTTGGGATGGGCGCCCAGCATCCACTACGGACTCCGAGAAATAGATTTATCGGTAAGTAAAATCTTATTTTCTCTATCGTCCCAGTGGATGCTGGGGTTCCTGAAAGGACCATGGGGATTATACCAAAGCTCCCAAACGGGCGGGAGAGTGCGGATGACTCTGCAGCACCGAATGAGAGAACTCCAGGTCCTCCTTAGCCAGAGTATCAAATTTGTAAAATTTTACAAACGTGTTCTCCCCTGACCACGTAGCTGCTCGGCAAAGTTGTAATGCCGAGACCCCTCGGGCAGCCGCCCAAGATGAGCCCACCTTCCTTGTGGAGTGGGCCTTTACAGATTTAGGCTGTGGCAGGCCTGCCACAGAATGTGCAAGTTGGATTGTGCTACAGATCCAACGAGCAATCGTCTGCTTAGACGCAGGAGCACCCATCTTGTTGGGTGCATACAATATAAACAACGAGTCAGATTTTCTGACTCCAGCTGTCCTTGCAATATATATTTTTAATGCTCTGACAACGTCCAGTAACTTGGAGTCCTCCAAGTCACTTGTAGCCGCAGGCACTACAATAGGCTGGTTCAGATGAAATGCTGACACCACCTTAGGGAGAAAATGCGGACGAGTCCGCAGTTCTGCCCTGTCCGAATGGAAAATCAGATATGGGCTTTTGTAAGATAAAGCTGCCAGTTCTGACACTCTCCTGGCCGAAGCCAGGGCTAGAAGCATGGTCACTTTCCATGTGAGATATTTCAAATCCACCTTCTTTAGTGGTTCAAACCAATGAGATTTTAGAAAGTCCAAAACCACATTGAGATCCCACGGTGCCACTGGAGGCACCACAGGAGGCTGTATATGTAGCACTCCCTTAACAAAGGTCTGGACTTCAGGGACTGAAGCCAATTCTTTTTGAAAGAAAATCGACAGGGCCGAAATTTGAACCTTAATAGATCCCAATTTGAGACCCATAGACAATCCTGATTGCAGGAAATGTAGGAATCGACCCAGTTGAAATTCCTCCGTCGGAGCACTCCGATCTTCGCACCACGCAACATATTTTCGCCAAATTCGGTGATAATGTTGCACGGTTACTTCCTTCCTTGCTTTAATCAAAGTAGGAATGACTTCTTCCGGCATGCCTTTTTCCTTTAGGATCCGGCGTTCAACCGCCATGCCGTCAAACGCAGCCGCGGTAAGTCTTGAAACCGACAGGGACCCTGCTGAAGCAAGTCCCTCCTTAGAGGTAGAGGCCACGGATCTTCCGTGATCATCTCTTGAAGTTCCGGGTACCAAGTCCTTCTTGGCCAATCCGGAACCACTAGTATCGTCCTTACGCCTCTTTGCCGTATAATTCTCAATACTTTTGGTATGAGAGGCAGAGGAGGAAACACATACACCGACTGGTACACCCAAGGCGTTACCAGCGCGTCCACAGCTATTGCCTGCGGATCTCTTGACCTGGCGCAATACCTGTCCAGTTTTTTGTTGAGGCGAGACGCCATCATGTCCACCATTGGTCTTTCCCAACGGGTTACCAGCAAGTGGAAGACTTCTGGATGAAGTCCCCACTCTCCCGGGTGAAGATCGTGTCTGCTGAGGAAGTCTGCTTCCCAGTTGTCCACTCCCGGGATGAACACTGCTGACAGTGCTATCACATGATTCTCTGCCCAGCGAAGAATCCTTGCAGCTTCTGCCATTGCACTCCTGCTTCTTGTGCCGCCCTGTCTGTTCACATGGGCGACTGCCGTGATGTTGTCCGACTGGATCAACACCGGTTTTCCCTGAAGCAGAGGTTCTGCCTGGCTTAGAGCATTGTATATTGCTCTTAGTTCCAGAATGTTTATGTGAAGAGACGTTTCCAGGCTCGTCCATACTCCCTGGAAGTTTCTTCCTTGTGTGACTGCTCCCCAGCCTCTCAGGCTGGCGTCCGTGGTCACCAGGATCCAATCCTGTATGCCGAATCTGCGGCCCTCCAATAGATGAGCACTCTGCAACCACCACAGAAGAGACACCCTTGTCCTTGGAGACAGGGTTATCCGCAGGTGCATCTGAAGATGCGACCCTGACCATTTGTCCAACAGATCCCTTTGGAAAATTCTTGCGTGGAATCTGCCGAATGGAATTGCTTCGTAAGAAGCCACCATTTTTCCCAGGACTCTTGTGCATTGATGTACAGACACCTTTCCTGGTTTTAGGAGGTTCCTGACAAGCTCGGATAACTCCTTGGCTTTTTCCTCCGGGAGAAAAACCTTTTTCTGAACCGTGTCCAGAATCATCCCTAGGAACAGCAGACGAGTTGTCGGCATTAACTGGGATTTTGGAATATTCAGAATCCACCCGTGCTGTTTTAGCACTTCTTGCGACAGTGCTAATCCCATCTCTAGCTGTTCTCTGGACCTTGCCCTTATTAGGAGATCGTCCAAGTATGGGATAATTAATATGCCTTTTCTTCGAAGAAGAATCATCATCTCGGCCATTACCTTTGTAAAGACCCGAGGTGCCGTGGACAATCCGAACGGCAGCGTCTGAAACTGATAGTGACAGTTTTGTACAACGAACCTGAGGTACCCCTGGTGTGAGGGGTAAATTGGAACGTGGAGATACGCATCCTTGATGTCCAAGGATACCATAAAGTCCCCCTCTTCCAGGTTCGCTATCACTGCTCTGAGTGACTCCATCTTGAACTTGAACTTCTTTATGTACAGGTTCAAGGACTTCAGATTTAGAATAGGCCTTACCGAGCCATCCGGCTTCGGTACCACAAAAAGAGTGGAATAATACCCCTTCCCTTGTTGTAGAAGAGGTACCTTGACTATCACCTGCTGAGAGTACAGCTTGTGAATGGCTTCCAAAACCGTCTCCCTTTCGGAGGGGGACGTTGGTAAAGCAGACTTCAGGAAACGGCGAGGTGGATCTGTCTCTAATTCCAACCTGTACCCCTGAGATATTATCTGCAGGATCCAGGGATCTACCTGCGAGTGAGCCCACTGCGCGCTGTAATTTTTGAGACGACCACCCACCGTCCCCGAGTCCGCTTGAGAAGCCCCAGCGTCATGCTGAGGCTTTTGTAGAAGCCGGGGAAGGCTTCTGTTCCTGGGAAGGAGCTGCCTGTTGCTGTCTCTTCCCTCGACCTCTGCCTCGTGGCAGATATGAATAGCCCTTTGCTCTCTTATTTTTAAAGGAACGAAAGGGCTGCGGTTGAAAAGTCGGTGCCTTTTTCTGTTGGGGAGTGACTTGAGGTAGAAAGGTGGATTTCCCGGCTGTAGCCGTGGCCACCAAATCTGATAGACCGACTCCAAATAACTCCTCCCCTTTATACGGCAAAACTTCCATATGTCGTTTTGAATCCGCATCGCCTGTCCACTGTCGCGTCCATAAAGCTCTTCTGGCCGAAATGGACATAGCACTTACCCGTGATGCCAGTGTGCAGATATCCCTCTGTGCATCACGCATATAAAGAAATGCATCCTTTATTTGTTCTAACGACAGTAAAATATTGTCCCTGTCCAGGGTATCAATATTTTCAATCAGGGACTCTGACCAAACTACCCCAGCACTGCACATCCAGGCAGTCGCTATAGCTGGTCGTAGTATAACACCTGCATGTGTGTATATACTTTTTTGGATATTTTCCATCCTCCTATCTGATGGATCTTTAAGTGCGGCCGTCTCAGGAGAGGGTAACGCCACTTGTTTAGATAAGCGTGTTAGCGCCTTGTCCACCCTAGGAGGTGTTTCCCAGCGCTCCCTAACCTCTGGCGGGAAAGGGTATAATGCCAATAATTTCTTTGAAATTATCAGCTTTTTATCAGGGGCAACCCACGCTTCATTACACACGTCATTTAATTCTTCTGATTCAGGAAAAACTATAGGTAGTTTTTTCACACCCCACATAATACCCTGTTTAGTGGTACCTGTAGTATCAGCTAAATGTAACGCCTCCTTCATTGCCAAAATCATATAACGTGTGGCCCTACTGGAAAATACGGTTGATTCGTCACCGTCACCACTGGAGTCAGTGCCTGTGTCTGGGTCTGTGTCGACCGACTGAGGCAAAGGGCGTTTCACAGCCCCTGACGGTGTTTGAGTCGCCTGGACAGGCACTAATTGATTGTCCGGCCGTCTCATGTCGTCAAACGACTGCTTTAGCGTGTTGACACTATCCCGTAGTTCCATAAATAAAGGCATCCATTCTGGTGTCGACTCCCTAGGGGGTGACATCCTCATATTTGGCAATTGCTCCGCCTCCACACCAATATCGTCCTCATACATGTCGACACACACGTACCGACACACAGCAGACACACAGGGAATGCTCCTAACGAAGACAGGACCCACTAGCCCTTTGGGGAGACAGAGGGAGAGTTTGCCAGCACACACCAAAAGCGCTATATATAACAGGGATAGCCTTATAATAAGTGCTCCCTTATAGCTGCTTTATATATATCAAAATATCGCCATAAATTTGCCCCCCCTCTCTGTTTTACCCTGTTTCTGTAGTGCAGTGCAGGGGAGAGACCTGGGAGCCGTCCTGACCAGCGGAGCTGTGAGAGGAAATGGCGCCGTGTGCTGAGGAGATAGGCCCCGCCCCTTTTCCGGCGGGCTCGTCTCCCGCTATTTAGTGAATCCAGGCAGGGGTTAAATATCTCCATATAGCCTCTGGGGGCTATATGTGAGGTATTTTTAGCCTTTATATAGGTTACATTTGCCTCCCAGGGCGCCCCCCCCCAGCGCCCTGCACCCTCAGTGACTGCGTGTGAAGTGTGCTGAGAGGAAAATGGCGCACAGCTGCAGTGCTGTGCGCTACCTTTAGAAGACTGCAGGAGTCTTCAGCCGCCGATTCTGGACCTCTTCTGACTTCAGCATCTGCAAGGGGGCCGGCGGCGCGGCTCCGGTGACCATCCAGGCTGTACCTGTGATCGTCCCTCTGGAGCTGATGTCCAGTAGCCAAGAAGCCAATCCATCCTGCACGCAGGTGAGTTCACTTCTTCTCCCCTCAGTCCCTCGTTGCAGTGATCCTGTTGCCAGCAGGACTCACTGTAAAATAAAAAACCTAAGCTAAACTTTTTCTAAGCAGCTCTTTAGGAGAGCCACCTAGATTGCACCCTTCTCGGCCGGGCACAAAAATCTAACTGGAGTCTGGAGGAGGGTCATAGGGGGAGGAGCCAGTGCACACCACCTGATCTGGAAAAGCTTTACTTTTTGTGCCCTGTCTCCTGCGGAGCCGCTATTCCCCATGGTCCTTTCAGGAACCCCAGCATCCACTGGGACGATAGAGAAATGGGCGTGGCTTTGCATGGAGGGCGTGGCATTGCAGGAAAAGACTACCTTATACCCCAGTTTTGCAACCTGCACGCCCAGACGTTGGCCACCACAGGAAAGAAAAATAATCCTGATTCATGCCCCTTACATTATTTGTCATTTTTCCTCCTTATAGTAATGCCCAGTATACATTATTCCACATACTGCAATGGCCCTTAGACATTATTCCACACACAATAATGCACGACACAATATGCACACACTGTAATGCCCCAGACACATTATGCCACACACCGTAATGCCTGTGACACATTATGACAGGAATCGCAATGCCCGTTATACATTATGCTACACACTGCAATGCCCCTGATACATTATAGCACATACAATGTCTGTGACACAGTATGACACACACCACAATGATCCTGAGACATTATACCACATACCACAATGCCCGTGATATAGTATACAACACACCGTAATGCCTGATACATTATGACACACACCGCAATGTCCGTGATACATTATGCCACACACCGTAATGCCCATTACACATTAAGTTCTACAGTAAGGCTTCTAATTACTTTTAAATTACCTGCTCGTTGCCAGGGGTTTTATGCTCTTGGTTCCATGCACGGTGCCAGGGGTTTTCATGCTCAGGGTGTCATGCTCGTTGCCAGGGGTTTCATGCACTGGGTGTCATGCTCGTTGCTAGGGGGTAGTGCTTGTTGCTAGGGCCATGCTCCCAGTGCCACATATGCCCCCAGTGCCAGATATTCCCCCACAGTGCCAGGTATATGCCCTAGTGCCAGATATTCCCCCACAGTGCCAGATATACCCCCCCCCCCCCAGTGCCACATATGCCCCCTCAGTGCCTGCTCCCCCCAGTGCCAAATATTCCCCCACAGTGCCACATATGCCCCCTCAGTGCCTGCTCCCCCCAGTGCCAAATATTCCCCCACAGTGCCAGGTATATGCCCCCAGTGCCAGATATTCCCCCACAGTGCCAGGTATATGACTCCAGTGCCAGATCTTCCCCCCACAGTGCCAGGTATATGCCCCCAGTGCCAGATATTCACCCACAGTGCCAGGTATATGCCTCCAGTGCCAGATCTTCCCCCCATAGTGCCAGGTATATGCCCCCAGTGCCAGATCTGCCCCCCATAGTGCCAGGTATATGCCCCCAGTGCCAGATCTGCCCCCACAGTGCCAGGTATATGCCCCCAGTGCCAGATCCCCCCCCCCACAGTGCCAGGTATATGCCCCCAGTGCCAGATCTGCCCCCCACAGTGCCAGGTATATGCCCCCAGTGCCAGATCTGCCCCCACAGTGCCAGGTATATGCCCCCAGTGCCAGATCTGCCCCCCACAGTGCCAGGTATATGCCCCCAGTTCCAGATCTTCCCCCCACAGTGCCAGGTATATGCCCCCAGTGCCAGATCTGCCCCCCACAGTGCCAGGTATATGCCTCCAGTGCCAGATCTGCCCCCCACATCTGCCCCCCACAGTGCCAGGTATATGCCCCCAGTGCCAGATCTTCCCCCCACAGTGCCAGGTATATGCCTCCAGTGCCAGATCTGCCCCCCACAGTGCCAGGTATATGCCCCAAGTGCCAGATCTTCCACCCACAGTGCCAGGTATATGCCCCCAGTGCCTGCTCCTCCGCCCCCCCCCATCCCATGTGTTGGAGGGACACGGAGCGCACATCGCGCGTCTCTCCTGTGTCCCTCCCTGGCTCTCCCCCGCTGGTCTAATAAAGGAAGTGCCGGTTCGTGAGCCAATCAGAGCTCACGAACGGCACTTCCTTAGACCGGCCGGGGGAGAGCCAGGGAGGGACACAGGAGAGACGCGCGATGTGCGCTCCGTGTCCCTCCAACACAGCAGGGAGGGAGAGGAGACCGCAGATTGACATGCGGACGCTCGTCCGCATGTCAATCTGTTCTAAGTCAGTGGCGCCCCCGCAGCCCCTCGCCCCCAAGCCACCGCGAGGGGTAGTAGTTACGCCACTGCATATAGCTGACAAAGTGGAAACTTTTACATTGCTCTGGCAATTTCTGCAAATCAATAATAGGAAGGGATTTCTAGGAAGTTGGACTCCTGAATGTACTGCCTTTGGCCTGTGCTTGTTTCCATCATCTTTGGTGGGTTTGGTGCAGACAGGGGCCTATTTACTATGCCTTGGAGAGAGATAAAGTGGACGGCAATAACATACCAGCCAATCAGCTCCTAACTGCCATGTCACAGGTTCTGTTTGTAAAATGACTGTTAGGAGCTGGTTGGCCGGTACTTTATCTCCGTTCCCTTTATCTCTCTCCAAGGCTTAGTACATAGGTCTGCAAACTCGGTCCTCATTACCCCACACAGTGCATGTTTTGCAGGTCTCCTCACAGAATCACAAGTGAAATAATTAACTCCACCTGCGGACCTTTTAAAATGTGTCTGTCAGTAATTAATACACCTGTGCACCTGCTGGGTTACCTGCAAAACATGCACTGTGTAAGGTAATGAAGACAGAGTTTGCAGACCTATGGCTTAGTAACTAGACCCCTAAGCACCACGGACAGTGCCAACGGTGGGGGTGTAGTCTTGATGACATAGTCATGTCATTTTTGGTTGTTTCTAAAAAGAACAGGCCAGACATATCTGTAAGACTCCGACAAACTTTTACCTGTCCTCAGGAACCTCACGCCAAAGTAGTACTTTTTCCATTTCTTGCTTCCATTTTATTATCACATCACCCATCTCAGTGAGCATTGACAAAAAAAGATGAAGGAACAGATATCAAATAACTAGAAAATAATGTAAGAAAAGTTCACACTTTAAACAATATGTAATATTTCCTACAGTAATCAGATGAGTTTATGTAGATTGTGTAATATTCATTGTTGCCTATTCTATCCCCAAAACAGTCACTCAGGCAGTTTTAGATCTAATTGGATGCCTGAGGAATCGTCATCAGGGTCTGGTCATGTGACTAAAGCTCTGAGCAGCGAGTTTTTAAGATTTGCCCATGGACGTATCCATATGACTAAATCTGACCTCTCTACGTTCATAGTAGTTAGATCACCCTGTTTTTAAGACATCTTAGTGTACAGAGTTTTATAACAGTGATGGACAGGCTTTTGTAATGATTGGCAATGCTGTAATTAGACATTTTTATGCCCTGTGCCAGAAAAAGAATTGGTGCCTGCTCACCCACCATAATTAAAAAAGGGACAGTGAGCACAGGAGCGTGCCAAAAATATAAGGGTGTGTCTCTATGGGAAAGAGGCGTGGCCACAGAATAGTACCAATTCACACACATACACTGCACAGTGGTGTCCGTTATTCACATTACACCACACAGTAGTACCCCATACGCCACAGTACAGCCCTTATACACACTATGCCAGGTAGAGCTCCTGATACACATTATGCCAGGTAGAGGGGGTGGGGTGTGTGTTTCTGTGTGTTGGTTGTCTTTCCCCCCTCCCCAGAACACACTTTACCTTACAGTAGACGCTGTAAGCACAGAGCAGGAAGCTGAGAGGGGCAGAGCGTGCGCATGACAAATTGCAGCGCTGCCCGACTACTGTTCTATGTAACAGGCCACTGCAGCTATATAGCGCTGACACACATTGTGGCTCGTACCTATGGGAGTTGCTGGCGGTTCTGCACCCACAGTGCATATGTGTGGTATGCCAAGCACTGCTGGCACACCTAGTTCCGGACCCAATAATTGCAGACATCTGTTAGGATATGTCACATAGCTGGCGACAAAATTGCTGTGCTTGGCTTTTCTTTTTCTTTTATGTTAGCTCCAAAGGTTACTGTAGTGATGTCAATATTGAAGTCATCAGTATACACTGAATGCAAGCACTAAGTCATGCAGAACTTGGCTTTATTCTGCTGCCCAGCTTGCGGGTACTTACCAGCTGGAAAACTTTCTAAATGCTGACCAAAGCACAGCTGCCTATTATGCATTCATTTCTATATTGAGGATTAGTTTTCTTCTGGTCTGACCAGGCTTTCAGACATGTTACATACCAACTTAGATAACTATTATTTTGGCCAAGTCATTCTACCCCCTCGGCCAGTGCCTAGTGTCACCCATGAAGGGTTTCCTCTCTGTGCCAATCATGCAGTACAGTGTAACCCTCCTGAGGGCAGGCAGGTGGCAGAGCAGGAGTTACACCGAAGGGTGACTAATGCTGCGGGGTATGGGCCGGCACGGATGCGGCTCTGAGGAGACGCACTAAGCAGCACCTGAGAGAGGAGGCAGCGGCGGCGTGGGGACAGATGGCGGAGCGTCGCCCTTTTAAGAGGCAGCAGCTGTGTGCCCGTCTGTAAGTGTGCGTGTGTGTGTCTGGCTGCCGGGGCAGCACGCTGGAAACAGGGGGAGGGATTGGATTGGTGGCTAGTCCGGCTGTCTCCCCGCCCCCGGCCAGGAGGGGCGCCCTGATTGGAAGAGGGACGGAGGTAAACAGAATAGAATGTCCCCTTCTCTTAGAAACCTATGGGAGCCGCATCCCATTGTGACGCGGGGGGTTCTGTTATATTGTTACTGAGGCTGAGCAGGAGCATGCCTGAGCCCGGCTGAGAGTAGGAGACAGGAGGAGGGGGCAGTAAGGAGAAGTGTCTCCTCATCATATACAGCAGCTTTGTCTGAGATTTCATCACACTCAGCCGCTGTGTGTGAGTGAGGAGGATGCGTGCACTGGGGGCAGCGGGGAGACAAAGCAGCACCTTCTGCCCACCTGACCGCTGAGGCTCCTGCGTGCGCTGTGCTGGTGAGAGCGAGACCCCACAGACAATGCCCCGCATATAGCAGAGCTGAGCCCCGCCGCTGCTGCCACGTGTGGGGTGCCGCCGCTGTCTGACACAAGTTTGGGAAAGTGCGCTGCAGACACAGGAGGGGCATTGTGTAGTGGAAGCGGGGAGGTCCCAGACTAGTGCTGTCTGATGGAGATGCTGAGGGGCTGGGTGCTGCTGAGGAGCGCCGCACACTGACAGACGCACCCGCACAGCGCCGCTGCTCTCCTCTCTCCCGCACCAGCCCGCCTCGGCAATGACAGCTGTCGCCTACATGGACTTCGTGGCTGCTCAGTGTCTGGTGTCTATCTCCGGCCGCGCCACGGCGAAGCACCCCGAGGGGCAGCAGCAGGAGGTGCGGGGATCACAGCCCCTGCCCTCAGCCCTGGAGAGCCCACCAGCACCTGCCACAGACGCTACCCTGCACCTGAGGAGGATGGGCGAGCCGGATCCGAGCCTGCACCTGCGGACAGTGCCCGAGCAGCAGCAGCCTGGGGGCAATAAGGAGCACCACGAGGGGCCGGGGGACGCTTGGAAGGACTACTGCACCCTGCTGACTATAGCCAAGAGCCTTCTGGACCTGAACAAGTACCGGCCCCTGCCCTCCCCCCCGCTATACAGCGATGAGGAGCTGAGCTCGGACAGTGACGTGACCACTGAGTCCGGACACAGCTACAGCAGCAGCAGCACGACTCCCAGCCGCACGGACTACAGCTCCGAAGCCGGCTCCACGCAACCACGCCCACACAGCCCGGACACGCCCGGCTCCCCGCCACGCCCATCCAGCTCCGCCGGTGAGAAGCGGCACAGGTGCCCCTATGCCGGCTGCGGCAAGGTCTATGGCAAATCCTCCCACCTCAAAGCCCATTACAGAGTCCACACAGGTCAGTAACTATCCCCACCCGCGGCCGCAGGAGCAGGCAGGTGACCCGGCAGCAGGCCACGGGACTTACAGGTGTCGGTGATGTCACTGGGGTGTGCTGCTGCTGCTCCAGCCCACATCCCTGCCTTATATGTGTGTGTGTCACTGTGCTCATACAGCTGCCAGTATTATTAGCCCAAGCCAAGGGGGGTGCAGTAAGGGGCATTCCAGGACAGGGTCCCATATGTGAAGAGTAGAGTGTGGTAAGTAGTTGTGTGGTGCACAGATTAGTAAATCACATGTAGAAATACAGCAGCTTATCCTGAGATTAGTTACACACACTTTCCATGGCTAGGCATGACCTCCACCCATGACATGTGCAGCAGCACACGGGCTCTGCCAGGTACACCTAGGACCTCTGCACTCTTGTGTGCCCTTGGAGACTGCAGTGAGACGTGTAAGGCTTCCCAGTGCACAGTGACATAATGACAAGTTAGACCTTGGCCAGAGAGTGACAGTCTAAGACATTAACTTTTATTGAGTATAGATGGCTCATTTATTTAGCCTAGTCACTATTCATGATTGTGCACAAAGCAGTATGTACAGTATGGCTCAATATACCCATGAAATACCAAGACCATCCATATACGGGCTTCTATTTGCCCTTTAAAGCAAAGTACATGGTTGGTTCCAGTCTACTGTAAGTCTTAATTCACCATTTCTTCCACTGGCATCACCCTTTAGTTGTGTGATAGTTGCTAACTCTGTCGGAATCTTCTGTAGTGTAGATAAAGCCTCGGACTGCGAGGCTAGTGGATGCTTGTATTCTCGTGGTCCTCTTGTGATACTGTGACCCAACAGAGTCCTGTTACAGAGGGGTTGTGACTTCTTTGAGCATGCTTCTTTTGGATACACGGTTGTAGCGATTTGTTGTTGAGGTTTATAAGAGGTGGTTCCCGTAGTTTCGGGAAACACCCCTTGGTGACGCCTATTTTTGGAACGCAGCCAGTTGGTGGGTGGCTACCAGATACACGTGTTCTGCAGCATGACGTCAGAAGCAACGTGTACCTGGATTGAGTGCCATTCAATGAACACCGAGACCTCCGTAAGTGGCATAAAGATGCTTAGTGGTCACAAAAAAGCAGTCTGAAAAACAATAACATTGTTCTGTAAATCCGGCATCGTTTGATGCACAAGTCCGATAACGAAGTTTCAATGCTGAGTTCTCAGAAGTAGTGTAAAGGTATCCAGTTTGTTAGCAGCAAGGATAGTTAGCTTCTATATTTATCCCTGGAAAGCTAAATACGTCAACATATTCTTAAAATTAAGATATTTTTAGATTCAGCAGGTTTTGATTCTTTGTATGAGCTAATCCCTTCTTGTCTTGTGTTTTCCTATGTTTTCTTTTACTTGTTTGATTAAGAGCCAGCAGGCGTAAGAGCGAACTGTCTAATCGCATTCTTCATTCCCTGCTTCCGCACTGCCATACCAACTAGCTCACCTCATATAACCTCTTCCACTGAGACTGACTGAGGATATTGTATTGCTGCTGTAACACCGCCTCCTCCCAGACAGCACAGTGTATTGCTCAGACACTATCTGAAGCAGTATCTGTAGCACAATGACATTGAATATTGTGGCCGTACATTTACGTATTTTGCCAATTGGATTAGACATTAAATTCTTTTTGTAACAAAAAATAAAGAATAAGCGAGAGACTGGGAAAAACACATTATATTCAGAGCTGCATTGTGTCTCAGGATTCCTTCTTACTGCTGATATTCTAATGGCTCAGTTTCAGAACAACAATAATCCCTATGCCAAGTTTAGGCATGCCCTATATCCTGTCTGTGGGATTAAGGGTGTGGTGAAATTTGGGGTGACACAACCCTCCCCCCACCAAATTGTGCATTGAAAATGAGAAGTCTCCATCTTGTCTGCATTGTAGTCAGTATAGATGACTTTGCAGCTACTATGCTAGAACCTGGCAAATGTGCCACTTCCATACCTGAGGGCAAGTGTGCCACCACCACCTTTTGCATTTAGCTTATATTATACACTTGCCAGTACAATTGTGTTTGTTATATCTTTTCAGGTTGATTATTCACTGCAGGCATGCCATTAAAATCAGCATTTGGTGATTGTTAAGAAATGAACATTGAAGGCAGTGATCCAAGTGAAACCCTGAGTAATCTTTTGTTTTCATGTACTTAATTGGGTTATTGTCAGGAAGGAGTGAAGATTGGGTGTGTCTGTGGAAAAGTACAGCAATGCTGACTTGCAGCAAGCTCCCCGAGTAGAAGTTATGAAACAGCTGTGGGGGCAAACAAAGACATTTTTAAGAGAGCTCATGCACAATGCAGTAAGAAGCACAGGGTGCTAGGTGACGTCTCTCTAATCTGCACATAAACAGCTGCTGCATGTCCAAACCACAAGCTGAAGCCATTTAACACAATAAATATTTCAATTAATTGTTTCTTCAATTTTTTTTTTATTTCTCTACTGCTTTGATTATACACTGCACCTGTGCTTCCTTGGTTGTGACCATATCCTGTTCGTTTCTGTGCTGCTCGTGGACAGGTGTTAGCATTTTGTTGTATTACCTTTGCCATATGTCTAGGCAGAGGGGTGCACAGCGCTGCCCAGAGTAGCTAGAGAAATAACTACATAAGCACTTGTACATCTTCAAAGGCAAATTTTCTACTTCTATTAGTTATGCTGGAAAACACCACTTATTTACATTTTGGATCAAGTAAACTCATACTTGCCTACCTGACCCTCTCCATGAGGGAGAAAATGCTCTGTTCCTGGACTTACCTGGTAATGTATGATTGCCATCACCTGTGGTGAGCTAGTTAATTTATAAGAAAGGTATTTCACCACAGGTGATGGCAATCATACATTACCAGGAATGTCCAGGAACAGAGCATTTTCTCCCTCATGGAGAGGGTCAGGTAGGCAAGTATGATTTTCCCCCTCATGGTGAGGGTCAGGTAGGCAAGTATGAGTAAACTGGCATTTTCTTAACATTCATTACACTTTGCAGCTCCCCAAAGGGGAGGGGCAGATGTATTAAGCCTGGAGAAGCGATAAAGCAGTGATAAGTGCCGTATGATAACGCACCAGCCAATCATTACGGGTTTGACAAATGACAGAGCTGATTGGCTGCTGCGTTTGCACCTTCCATTTATCACTGATTTATCTCTTCTCCAGGCTTAATACATCTGCCCCCTAGGTTTGGTGTTCTTTCATATTGTTGGCGGGCCCACTATAAACCATCATAGCATTTGTTCTCTGTAGTACGGAATACTGCTTTGAGGGAAAATTTAAACCAAAACAATAGAAGTTGCGGGGGCCACAAACTTTCGCGACTATTTGTCTAGGGTCATACCACATAAAATAACAGTATTGTTTTGTAAACTTTATCATGTTTATCTGCAATCTCAGAAGACTACATACAATTCCCGTGTCACATTTGTGTGATTATCTGCAAATTGTGTCATGACGCTACCGTGCTGCCCACTTCACTGTGGAAGGGGTTGGGATCTGGGGGGCTGGTCTACTCTTCTGGGATGGCTCCATAACATTACGGGAATCTTCCTGACCTTCTGGGAAATAGGCAAGTATGGCGCTAGTACTAGAGCATTCTAGATAGCCACTAATGGTGCTAGGATTTATGGGAAGCCTAAACTGCTCAATGAGACATATTTTCACTCTTCATTGTCTTTATTAGAATCACAGAGTTCCCTCACTGTGTGCCAGCGGGATGTAGTTATCAATATCGGCACCTACATCCCGTCCCCCTCACAATCCCTACAGTCGGCATGCCGACTAACAGGGACTATTCCCACTTGTGGGTGTCCACGACATAGAGTGAGAATAGAACATGTGGCGAGAGCACCTCGCCACTGAGCCCGCAAGGGGCTTCATTGCGCTCACCCTCCCGGCATCGGTATGGTGGGAGACCGCCGGTTACGTGATACCAACCCGTGCCAACTGCTATATATGGAGGATCAGCAGTCAGTGGCTTCTTACCTGTGAAGCTGCTGCTTCTCCATGTGGACAATGGGCTGGGATGGTCATGATATCACAGCCTTTCATGATGCTCTCAGGAGACTAGGCTGCTCTGCCTCCACTCACACAAGGTAAAAGGTGAGTGAAGTAGCATCTTATGTGAAAGGCAGTCCCTAGAGAATATGTGGGGCCTGACTACATCATGTATTTGTTGTTCGTCCTGAACACATAGAGGGGTAATTTTATCAACAAGTTTTAGCTTTTTAAAACTTGTTGCTTATGATAAATGGTGGTCCAGCCAATCAGCTCCTAATTGTCATGTGTTTGATAAATTACAGGAGCTGATTGGCTAGAGCACCATTTATCATACACAACATTTTTAAATAGTTAAAATTTGCTGATAAATGGGCCCCATATGGGCATTTTTTACCTTATCATTGACAACAATTATTTAAAGACAGAATGCAGTAATGGACACAGGTTCTCACCATAATGAGGCTATTAGTCTTAAGTGTGCATCTGAAGCATGCCTTTCCATGTCCAGTAGCCTTCCTGTGTCCCCTGGTTAAGGGGCCTGTTTAGCAAGTGTTTTTTTATAAAATGAAATAGAAACTGCAGTGTCTACATACTTTCTAAATTGTAGCTACCGTATATACTAATCGCCTAATGCAGGAGATTCCACAGAAAGGCCAATTAGCACTGCAGATTGCAGTCGCCAGTATTATCAATGGGAACTACAATCTGACCCCAATGTACCATTCAGAGTTTGGCCCTGTTGGTTTACACCATCATCAGATGGTGTTAACTGCTTGAAGCCTTGGGAGGCGTATATACTAGCAGGGGCCAGATCTTTGGGTAGTTCTCCTACAGCAGGCATTCCCAACCACGGTCCTCAAGGCACACTAACAGTGCAGGTTTTAGTGATATCCAGGCTTTAGCGCAGGTGACTTAATTAGTAGCTCAGTTATTTTGATTTAACCATCTGTGCTGCAGCCTGGATATCACTAAAACCTGCACTGTTGGTGTGCCTTGAGGACCGTGGTTGGGAATGCCTGTCCTACAGCCTCCATCATGTTCCGGCTCCGATTCTGGGAATCAGCACTGTGCATGTGCAGTGTCTGATTCCCCGGAAGAGTCACTGAAAGTCTCCTCCAGAATGCTGGGGATGTAAGTCGCAGGGACAATGGTGATCACTATCGCTGTCCCTGCGAGTTACACTAATAACATAGTGGGTATATACATGCAGTCAAAATGAAACCGTGACAAAACTGATTATAATACACAGGCCCCCAAATGAGAAGCGACAGGACACATTAAGAAAAGTTGGCACACCCTGTGATATGGGGGGTAGATTTATCAAAGCTTGGAGAGAGACAAAGTGGAAACAGCAAAAGTACAAACCTATCAGCTTCTAAATGTCGTATTACTTGCTGTGTTTTAAAAGTGTCAGGAGCTGTTTTAGTTCTCTCTCTCCCTCCCCCTCCCTCTCTCCCTCCAATATGCAATGGATATGCAGTCTGGTGGTCCAAGTGGCAAGTGCAGGGGCATGTACCAGTCATAGCCCAGTGTTATCAAAGTCCCACCCCCTGCTGCATAATACTGCAGTCTGCATCATTGCACATGGGGAGAGTGTCGCACAATTACCTCTAGCTCCACCCACATACAGGAGGGTGCAAGAGAGAGAATACTGTCTTGATGATTTTAATAAAAAGTGAAAAGTTGTATTTTAAATGTAAAAAGTAGTCTAATTAAATACAATCGTCCATTGTTTTCCCATTTAAAAATGTTGTAGTGCAAACAGAAATCCGGCCATGCATGCTCATAGATAATTTAGTCAAAGCTGGTAGAGGAAGAGCATTTATCTTACTAAGGAGTGATCACAAGATCCCTCTCCACTGAATCATTGTCCCCCTTTATTTCTGTTATCTCTGGCATTCTCGGAATCATAAATGAGCATAAGGAGGAGCTACTGTACATCGGTGTTGTAGGTCATTTGTAGGAGGTATTGCACAGACACCTTAAAACAATTCATATACTAGAACATAAGTGTAGCAGCGCTTTGTTGATCCCCCCTATATGCTCATACATTTTTCCAACACTGTATACCAGGCTACTCTAATATGACATGACAGCTCCCACTCCATGTAAGTCCATAACTGAAAAGAGTGCAGTAACACCACCCCCTGCAGCTACTCCTGAGGAATAATAAATATCACTGTATTGCCCTTATTTATCAATGAGTGATACATTTCACTGTGAGTGATAAATTGCACCAGCCAATCCGCTCCTAGCTGTCATTTTTCAAACCCAGCCTGTGACATGGAAGTTAGAAGTTGATTGGCTGGGGCAATTTATCACTCACAGTGAAATTTATCACTCATTGATAAATAAGGGCATAACTTCATAATACAGCAGACTTTATGGCTTAATAAATAGGCCCTAACGCCACTATGATTTAAATCTGCAGGAAAGGTCAGTATGCAAACAAAAGCAGCTAGATCAGGCCTGGCCAACCTGTTGCTCTACAGCTATTGTGAAACTACAAGTCCCAGCATGCTTTACCAGCGTTTCGGTGGGAGGGTATGCTGAGACATGTAGTTTCACAACAGCTGGAGAGCCGCGGGTTAGCCAAGTCTGGGCTAGGTAGTGCTACTGTTAGTTTTCATGTCATTTCACCTCTGTACTACGTCTCCAGGCACAAGCAGACAGAAGCGAATGATGCACATAAACCTATATATGGACTTATGTATGCATGTTTTTTGGTATGCATGTGCATCTTTATAAAAAAAAAAGAAGAGAAAACAATCTTTAAATCTCAGATTAATTTCCTTAAACCTGTTGATACTCAAACTTGACAGTAAGTGGTGGAAGGTTTCTTAATTTATGGAACCCAAAACAAAGTATAGTGTGGCTTTAAAGACACAAAGTTTACGTCACAGCGTTGTGCAAATCCGAATTTCTCAAGGAAAACAGATGTATAAAAAGATGTCTGCACAGTGTAGAAGGTACATTTGGTAATGGTGCGCATTCACACTGTTAGAAAATCTGATCCCTCGTTTTATGGCAGCCTGTAGCGGGTAAAAGAGAACATGATGGAGATGTGTAGTTCGGTATGAACACTTAGTTCAGGTAGGTTTTTATGCAGCCTGTGACATTTGATGTGAAATTGTGACCTTACTTTACAGTTACATTGGGAAGGCTTCAGAGAATGAAGACAACTACAATCTGTAGCTTTCATATACTTTTAGTTGGTTCTGTTTTTTTCTCTTTTAGGTAATTCTTTTTTACCCCCATAGGTGAACGTCCTTTTCCATGCACATGGCCCGACTGCCTTAAAAAGTTCTCACGGTCCGATGAATTGACGCGCCACTACAGGACACACACGGGCGAGAAGCAGTTTCGATGTCCCTTATGTGAGAAGAGGTTCATGAGGAGTGACCACCTGACCAAGCACGCCCGCCGCCACACAGATTTCCATCCCAGCATGATTAAAAGATCCAAGAGGTCCAACTCGGCCTTTATCTGAGTATGTAATCTGTGGGTAACCAAGCTGTCATATGAAATCTCAGCTGCTGTACATATCATCTTGCATCCTCTCAAAGGAAATGTAGCAGTTTAACATTCATGCTTCTGCAGCAGTGTATTTAAAGGAAATTGCTGCCCAGTTTCTTTTGGTGGCACACAACTCTAGGTATATTTTGTAGTGGTGTGATCTGTACCATCACGGTTTTGACTGTAAGATCTTTTGTGCTTGCGCCGGCATGCATATGTGTTTATGAAATAGAAACCACAATGGATTAGCTTTACATTTGTCGAAGTGCAAGTATGACGATACGTGCACACACATATAAGGGAATACTACGTTCATATGGTATGAAGTCTGGAACGAAAGGAGCTGGTATAGAACATGCCTGAACCTGGTTTCTTGTGGATTTATGTCTTACAGTGTCTTGAAATCTGTGTTTTAGTGTTGATGGAATATTAGTCTCCCACTACTATGGACCTTCGCAGTCGCCTCTGTTGACTGAACTCACAAGGTGCACTTTATCGGACCTATACCATTCTTTACACATTGGAGCGCGATGAAATGAAACAACCTAAAGCAAATGAAGGGCTGGAAGACATAGATGAAAACTATGCTACCATCGCTCATGTATGTCATAGGTTGGGGAACAACAGGTGTTAAAAGGAGATACAATGCTCAGTAATCAAATGTAGTGTTCACCATCCAAGACACACGTCCTACCCAACAGTTGGGCAAGATGCATTTCTGTCTAGTTCGACTGCATCTGCTGAAGAATGAAATACAGCTGGGTTAGGGACACTGAATGAACTTATATGCCTTTACCCTGCAAGTATAGAATAATTATCCAACGGTCAGTTTATTATAACCATATGTTGCTATGCACATTTTATTATTAACATAGCAATGACAAGCAGTTCTTGCAAAACCAGAATGTTTGACTCGGCTTTTGACAGATACATTGCTGTCTTTTCAGTGCTTAGAAGAAAGAGTACGCACTGGAACACTCAGCAGTGTAACGTTGCAAGGAGTCTATTGTATAGATTAGTGCCAGGCAGTTGGTCTGTCACTGCAGTCACTACAGTACCGCACTTTCTGATCGGGTCATAACACTCTGCATGCACAGACTGACAGAAAGTGTTATTATTTTAAATGCCGCGTCATTGTGTCATTTAGATTTTTGATATGATTATTAAATTCACGTTTACATAACTTAGTTTGGTAGCCAAATGCACCAAATTGGATGAAGACTTTTTTGCACCTTACGTTTCCAATGACAATTTCACACGACGCCTATAGTTTTAGTCTTGTTCCATACTGGGAAGGCTGGCATCGGTGTGATAGGCCTCTCCAGCTGTGAGGGGATAACTATGCAGAGTCTGGCCATACAGGCAGTTTACAAATTTCATGTGTTTGTACATACAAAGTTAGGTCCATTCCATGTACACTTTCGATTTAAGCACTCCAATCACACCACACCTTATTGTAATGAGTAGAGAAAGCTGTAGTGAAATTCTCCACCCTGTCAGCTGATTGGCTTACAGAATGGATCATTTTAGGTATCCTACTAATTAAAATGATAGAGACACCATGTCACCAAGCATTAATAAGAATGCCATTCAGGTTTTCTACTTTTGTTTTCACTGATTCACTTAGCCTTTAAAAACAATACATATAGGGATGAAATATTAGCTGTAGTTCTGTCCCTGCTCATAATAATATTGTCACCCTTGGGATAATTTTATAATCATTCAAGTGCCAAGAGTCTCCTCCTTTTTCTACGGTTTTGTACAAACTCCATAGGGCGTTGGTTGGTGCCTCCTTAACTGGGTGTCTCCAGATTTTATCCAGTTGGATAGTGCATATAATGCACAAGCAGAACAAGTGCGAGTCATTGGTGAAAATGGTTAAATTTCTACGATGTGGTTATTTATTAAAACCAAAACTTTGCCATCAGTGAAAAGAAATGTCCTGTAGACTGAAGAATAGGCTGTTGAATAAAGAAACGTCATGCTCGGGCTAGCCAGAAATGTATTCCTTCCAGGATAGGAATGCCAAGGGGGATACAGCACAGTGGGGACCTTATAATAATTTTTTTAATTTAATATTCTTCCTGGGTTACATATTAATATTATACAGCGTACACCCTTATGTTTGTCTTTAGGCCATATAAAGACTGTCGCAAAAACACACACTAAAGTTCAATTACACTATAAAATAAGGAATGTCAGGAAAAAACATAATACACTTTCTACCTCTGTTTCAGTTTTTGGAACATCTAATTCTTTATTCCGTATAGCAGAATACTTCTTCCAATAAAAATAACCAGATTATAAACAAAATAATAGTAAAAACCCTTAAAATAAAACTGTATGGTTTGGTTTAACATAATTTTATTTTTACTGCCAGGAGCAGCAGGTGGTTTTAGTGGGAGAGCTTTTAAAAAGGTGAAATGAGGACAATTGCAAGCATTTCTGGTTTTGCACTTTGAGCAGAAGACAAAGAAACAAAACAAAACATAATGTTATCAACAAGCACAAAATTATATACAGTGACATAATGTTAACAAAGTACTTGTGGGTTTTTTCGCATTCACCTTCAAACACAAGGACCCCTAATATTGTGTGTAAACGTTGCAGATAAGATTTGTTTTTTTTTCTTTGTTTTTTTTTTAAAATGAGGTAAAATGATGTTCGTCTGTTAAGTATTTGATATAAGATGTTTGAGCATTGTATTTATAGCATCCTGACTTGCTTTAAGGTGTACAGGTACAGTATAGGTTTGAATTGGATTCGTAGTGGTTATTAAGTATGAAAAGCTATATAAAAATAGAGCTTCAACATGTTTCAGCTTATAAATACAAAAAAAACATCATTAAGTCATTACAATTTTAAGATAAGTAAACTTTAGTCAGTGACGTTAAGGAGGTAATGTTTATTTTGTGATTGAATTACAAAGCATGTGTCTTTACCACTTCTGAAACCATTGTTTTTATAACATTTTATAACATTTTGCTGTGGCTTTACATTGAGAGGGGCAAGTTATGCCCCATAATGAGAAATTCAGGAATAAGAATACATTTTTCATGCATGAAATGACGACATTTTGCTTACTTTGAAACATCTATGTTATGCTCAGTACAAAACTGGTGAATAAATAAACTTATGATTAAATTAAATAAATAATAAAAAAAAAAAAAAAAAAAAAACATTCCACAAACAATAAAACCAAACCTATCTCCAGAGTGGCAGAAGGAATCAAACCATACATCCGATTTAACGGTAATTTATTTACTGTGGCAACTCTAGTCCAGTCATAATCACTGTTGGAAAGTGACTGTGCAGTAAATTAATAAACAGTTGTCCATCTCTAAATAATCATTTGTGTACTAATTGAGATTTTGCATTCTCAACATCACGTAGAAGATTTTCTTTTATACAAATGTATAACCGGTGTTAGATGTGTGCCAGCTTTTGTAATCGGGCCCTAAAAGAGGTTAGTGAGTTGGAACCTCATGCCTTAAGGGAACGCTTGCTTCGCCAATGTCTGCACTTACTACATGCAGAACTACATACTTACTTGAAAGGTGTTTTATAAATTGGAGTTTTAACAATTTTCAGTGCATGTTTCAGCATTCTGAATGATCCTGTTCAGCCATTCCCGTTTGTCCAAATTATTAATCTTGCATGAACACACTCAGAACTAGGGGGCAGATGTATTAACCTGGAGAAGTGATAAAGCAGTGATAAGTGGAAAGTGATAACGCACCAGCCAATCAGCTCCTAACTGTCGATTTACATATTGGAGCGTATTGGCTGGTGCGTTATCACCTTGCACTTATCACTGGTTTATCACTTCTCCAGGCTTAATACATCTGTCCAAGGTTACCATTGATGGTAATAATGTAAATCAATCTAAACTAACATGTTTGAGTATGTGTAACAAAAAAAAATAATCACTGCATCCTATTTTATGTTTCGTTCTGTAGCGGAACAAGGAACATGATTTTAAAGAATATGCAAAATTGGTATCTATCAGACATAATTGCCATGTAATTGTAGGCCTTCAGGCTTTAAAGAGCCATATGAAGTTGTTTTCTTTGTAAAATGTTGTGTACTAACACTGCAGTGTCCTTCTAAAGAGCGAGTTGTACATATTAAAGGACAGCTATAGCAAAATGTTAAAATAATTGCAGTTTTCTCACAGAAAGTTGTTTTTTTATTACAATTTGTTCCTTGTTTAATACTTCAGAATGCAATGAGATAATACTCAGACCTTGCTATAAATGCCTATGCCAGTGGTTTCCAAACTTTTTTGAATCACGGCGCCCTAGAATATCAGAATTTTTTTCAAGGCACCCCTAGGCCAAAAATGTCTTATTGAGAAATTTAGAAAGTAATATTACATTAAGTAGATGGCGTTTATATGTTATCCTTAGGGTCAGTTTTGTGGTGAGGGACAAGATTTGCTTCTGTTTGGCCAAATATTTTATGACTGGCAGCCACCTGCACTGGTTTTGCCTATTATATTGACTATGAATAATTTGAATTGGTCCTGGACCACCAACCCAGGGCACCCCTGCAAGTGTCCCGAGGCACCCCGGGGAGCCACGGCACACAGTTTGGGAACCTCTGGCCTATGCTCACAGTATAATAGTCTTTAGTATTCTGACTAGGCATTTTGCTGCTGTCAGATTTTATAAACATTGTAAAGCCAATTATATGGTGAGTGTAGATGTGTATAGCAAACTCTGATATCTTCTATTGCATTTGACATTTGTTTACATTTTGATCATTGTTTATTTTCTAATAAAGGACAAATAGTGCAATCCTGAAGAAAATCTAAGAGTAGAAATAGATGCATATAACCACTTTGTTAAAAACAATCGGCAAAAGAAGATCTACTATATGTTGTTGAGAATGAAATGCTTAATTCACATTGTTTGGTACAAGTGCTAACAACAGATGACAATAGATTAGAAAAAGGACAATAACTGAAGTATACAAGATTACATCTTGAAAATTTATTAAATTGTTGATCAATTGATTCTTACGTCTAGTCTTCCAGAATGGATGCTGCTCGAGCACCCTGTTCTGAAAGAATGGTAAGATATTACCAAGTTTAAATGCAGATCAATAACTTGCAATTTTCTAGCATAGTCATTTCTGCAATTGTTTAATTTTTACAATGTTTTTGTATAGTTTCATAAGTTATTTCTGCTGTCTTTTGGTTTTGGAGAGCAAATGGAATTGTTTAATTCAGGGGTAATGTTACCCTCTTTTTTTGTACAAGTGTATATAAAAATATGTTCAAATAAAAAATGCCATACATTTGGTTTTGTTTTGTTAAGTTTTATAGGTAAATTGTATATTATGAATCTCATAGTTCACTTACTTGATACATCCTCCTATGCAGGGGCGGATTGGCCATAGTGCTCCCCAAGAAGATTCCTGGTAGGCCGACGTGTGTCTGTTGTACCTGTTTTGTGTTGTCATGTGGCCCCACCCTCCACATCACAGGCAGCCCACCGCACTCTGTACACTGCATTGTTCCCATTCATTCTTCTGCTCCAACTCTGCCATCTAGTGTATAACATCACGGTATGTTATACAGTTGGGCTCATTAGTTTACATACCCTAGCAGAATTTGTGATTTTCTGGCCATTTGTCAGAGAATATGAATGATAACTCACAAACTTTTCTTTCACTCATGGTTAGTGGTTGGGTGAAGCCATTTATTGTCAAACAACTTTGTTTACTCTTTTTAAATCATAATGACAACAGAAACTACCCAAATGACCCTGATCAAAAGTTTACATACCCCAGTTCTTAATACCGTGTATTGCCCCCTTTAACATCAATGACAGCTTGAAGTCTTTTGTGGTAGTTGTGGATGAGGCTCTTTATTTTCTCAGATAGTAAAGCTACCCATTCTTCTTGGCAAAAAGCCTCCAGTTCCTGTAAATTCTTGGGCTGTCTTGCATGAACTGCACGTTTGAGATCTCCCCAGAGTGGCTCAATGATATTGAGGTCAGAAGACTGAGATGGCCACTCCAGAACCTTCACTTTATTATGTTGTAGCCAATGACAGGTCAACTTGGCCTTGTGTTTTGGATCATTGTCATGTTGGAACGTCCAAGTACGTCCCATGCGCAGCTTCCGGGCTGATGAGTGCAAATTTTCCTCCAGTATTTTCTGATAACATGCTGCATTCATCTTGCCATCAATTTTGACCAAGTTTCCAGTGCCTTTGTAGCTCACACATCCCCAAAACATCAGCGATCCACCTCCGTGTTTCACAGTAGGAATGGTGTACCTTTCATCATAGGCCTTGTTGACTCCTCTCCAAATGTAACGTTTATGGTTGTGGCCAAACAACTGTGTTTTACTCTTTTTAAATCATAATGACAACAGAAACTACCCAAATGACCCTGATCAAAAGTTTACATACCCTGGAGATTTTGGCCTGATAACATGCACACAAGTTGACACAAATGGGTTTGAATGGCTACTAAAGGTAACCATCCTCACCTGTGATCTGTTTGCTTGTAATCAGTGTGTGTGTGTGTGTGTGTGTGTGTGTGTGTGTGTATAAAAGGTCAGTGAGTTTCTGGACTCCTGAAAGACCCTTGCATCTTTCATCCAGTGCTGCACTGACGTGTCTGGATTCTGAGTCATGGGGAAAGCAAAAGATTTGTCAAAGGATCTGCGGGAAAAGGTAATTGAACTGTGTAAAACAGGAAAGGGATATAAAAAGATATCCAAGCAATTGAGAATGCCAATCGGCAGTATTCAAACTCTAATTAAGAAGTAGAAAATGAGGGATTCTGTGGAAACCAAATCACGGTAAGGTAGACCAACAAAAATTTCAGCCACAACTGCCAGGAAAAATAGGATTTTAATACCTACCGGTAAATCCTTTTCTCTTAGTCCGTAGAGGATGATGGGGATGCTTCAAGAACCATGGGGTATAGCCAGGATCCGCAGGAGACATGGGCACTTTAAGACTTTAAAAGGAGTCTGAACTGGCTCCTCCCTCTATGCCCCTCCTCCAGACTCCAGTTATCGGAACTGTGCCCAGGGAGACGGACATTTAGAGGAAAAGGATTTATTTAATTATCTTAAACTAAGGTGAGATACATACCAGCTCACACCTCAAACACGCCGTACAACATGGCATTCAACAACAACGCATGCAACGGCATGACCAACATCAGCCACAGACTGACTGTACTTAACTCAACGTGAGTGTAACCAAAACCAAACTGCAGATACAGCCCGCACTGGGACGGGCGCCCAGCATCCTCTACGGACTAAGAGAAAAGGATTTACCGGTAGTTATTAAAATCCTATTTTCTCATACGTCCTAGAGGATGCTGGGAATGCATCAAGAACCATGGGGTTTATACCAAAGCTCTAGAGTGGGCGGGAGAGTGCGGATGACTCTGCAGCACCGATTGACCAAACAAGAGGTCCTCCTCAGACAGGGTATCAAACTTGTAAAATTCGCAAAGGCGTTTGAACCCGACCAAGTAGCAGCTCGGCGAAGCTGTAACGCCGAGACCCCTTGGGCAGCCGCCCAGGAAGAACCCACCTTTCTGGTAGAATGGGCCTTCACCGATTTCGGTAACGGCAATCCTGCCGTAGAATGAGCCTGATAAATCGTATTACAGATCCAACACGCAATAATCTGCTTGGAAGCCGGAGCCCCAATCTTGTTGGGAGCCCACAGGACAAACAGAGCCTCTGTTTTCCTAATCTGCGCCGTTGTGGCGATATAGATTTTCAAATCTCTAACCACATCAAGAGACTTCGATTCCGCCAAGGCGTCAGTAGCCACTGGCACCACAATAGGCTGGTTCACGTGAAATGATGAAACCACTTTTGGCAGAAATTGCTGACGAGTTCTCAACTCCGCTCTATCAGCACGGAAGATTAAATAGGGGCTTTTGTGAGACAAAGCCGCCAACTCGATACCCGCCTTGCGGATGCCAAGGCCAACAACATGACTACTTTCCAAGTAAGGAATTTTAACTCAACCTTACGTAAAGGTTCAAACCAATGAGATTGCAGGAACTGCAACACCACATTAAGATCCCACGGTGCCACAGGAGGCACAAATGGAGGCTGGATGTGCAGCACGCCTTTCACGAAGGTCTGAACTTTTGGAAGTGAGGCCAATTCTTTCTGAAAGAAAATTGATAAGGCCGAAATCTGTACTTTAATAGAGCCTAACTTTAGGCCCGCATCCACACCTGCTTGCAAAAAATGGAGCAGACGCCCCAACTGAAATTCTTCCGAAGGAGCCTTCTTGGATTCACACCAAGACAAATATTTCCTACAAATACGGTGGTAATGCTTTGCCGTTACTTCTTTTCTAGCCTGAAGAAGTGTGGGAATGACTTCACCGGCAGTACCCTTTCTGGCTAAGATTTGGCGTTCAACCGCCATGCCGTCAAATGCAGCCGCGGTAAGTCTTGATACACACACGGTCCTTGTTGTAATAGGTCCTTCCGTAGAGGAAGAGGCCAGGGATCTTCTATGAGTAACTCCTGAAGATCTGGATACCAGTCCCTCTTTGGCCAGTCTGGAACAATGAGTATTGCCTGAACCCTTGTTCTTCTGATAATCTTTCACCTTTGGAATGAGTGGAAGTGGAGGGAACACATAGACCGACGGAAACACCCACGGTGTCACTAGGGCATCCACCGCTATTGCTTGAGGGTCCCTCGACCTGGAACAATATCTCTGAAGTTTCTTGTTGAGGCGGGACGCCATCATGTCTATTTGAAGAATTCCCCAACGACTTGTCACATCTGCAAAGACCTCTTGATGAAGACCCCACTCTCCCGGATGGAGATCGTGTCTGCTGAGGAAGTCTGCTTCCCAGTTGTCCACTCCTGGAATGAAGACTGCTGACAAAGCGATTGCATGTCTCTCCGCCCAGCGAAGAACTTTCGTGGCCTCGGCCATCGCCGCTCTGCTCTTTGTTCCGCCCTGGCGGTTTATGTACGCCACTGCTGTTATGTTGTCTGACTAAATCAAGACGGGCAGACCGCGAAGAAGATGTTCCACTTGCAGAATGCCGTTGTAAGTGGCCCTTAATTCCATAATGCCCTGGCATAGAACCTGCCATACTGAATGGCCTCGTAGGCCGCCACTATCTTCCCCAGCAACCGAGTGCATTGAAGAATCGACACTCTTGCCGGTTTCAGAATCTGTTTTACCATGTTCTGTATTTCCAGAGACTTTTCCACTGGAAGAAAAACTCTCTCTGTAATTCTGTATCCAGAATCATACCCAGGAACGACAGCCGTGTCGTCGGAACTAATCGTGATTTTGGCAAGTTTAGGAGCCATCCATGTTGTTGCAGAATTGTCAGAGAGCGCAACGTTTTTCAGCAGTTGCTCCTTGTATCTCGCCTTTATGAGGAGATCGTCCAAGTACGGGATAATTGTGATTCCCTGCTTGCGCAGGAGAACCATCATTTCCGCCATAACCTTGGAGAAAATTCTCGGAGCCGTGGACAGACCAAACGGCAATGTCTGAAATTGGTAATGACAATCCTGAACAGCAAACCTCAGGTAAGCCTGATGCGGAGGATATATATGAATGTGTAAGTAGGCATCCTTTATGTCGACCGACACCATAAAATCCCCTTCCTCCAGACTGGAGATCACTGCTCGGAGAGTTTCCATCTTGAATTTTTATTTTTTTAGAAAGAAATTGAGGGATTTTAGGTTCAGAATCGGTCTGACTGAGCCATCCGCCTTTGGTACCACAAACAGACTCGAATAAAAACCCTCCCCCTGTTGTGACGGGGGTACCGTGACAATGACTTGATTTTGACACAGCTTTAGTATCGCAGCGCATACCACCTCCCTTTCTGGAAGAGAAGCTGGCAAGGCCGATTTGAAAAATCGGTGAGGGGGCACGTCTTGAAACTAATTTGTACCCTTGGGTCACTATTTCTAATATCCAAGGATCCAGGGCCGAGAGAACCCAGACCTGACTGAAGAGTTTGAGACGTGCCCCCACTGGTGCGGACTCCTGCAGAGGAGCCCCAGCGTCATGCGGTGGATTTGGTAGAAGCCGGAGAGGACTTCTGTTCTTGGGAACTTGCCACAGCCTGTGACTTTTTCTGCTGTGGGGTACACTGGGCTCCACAAGGATAGACATTGGGGTGTAGAGTAGGATCTTGATCCGAGGCACCAACAGGCTCAAAGCTTTGACTGTTCCCAGAATGCACAGCGCCGCCTCCTCTATAACCCTGTCTTCTGCACAGGAGCTCAGTTTGTAGTTGGTGCTGCAGTAAGCAGGCACATAACAGAGGGGCTGCTCCAGGCAGCCCTAAGAAGAGCTTTTTTTGAAGTAAAAAGTGAAGACTTCAAGGGCAGCAGAGGTGGTAAATGTCAGAAGACATTCACTGCTGCAGCTCCAGCTCTCCCCAGCGGCACTGTACACTCCCGAGCCCTGGTCAGGCACACACAACGGGGACTCTCCGGGATCGCGTGGCCGCGCTTCGGGAGGTGGTGAGTGGGTCCCGCTTGCGGGACCCGGTCTTTATCACGATCCGGTGCGGTCAGTGGGAGGCGGGCCGCGCACGCTGGCGGTGGACACTGTGGCAGTACAGGCGATCCCACTAGATCACCAGGGCATGGGTGCAGGTCAGGTTTTCTCTCTAAACCATTTTCAGTAGCCCACAGTACCCGGTGGTTTTGCCAGCAGGGGCATAAGGCTTAGACCTGAAGCCCTCCCCCAGCCCCAGGGCGCCATTTCCCGCAAATGTTCCCGCCCTGGAGCTGCATATCTGTCTCTCCCTCACTCCCTGTCAGTGTCTGGGTGCCATTATCTCTCAGCTTCACTGATCCTGGGACTGCTTGGGCAAATCCTCCTGTGTAAAGCCGCCTGGTTGTCAGTGCTGTGACTTTACATGACACTTAAGTATTCTACCTGCCTTTTTAGCCAGTGCTAGTTAAGAAAGAGTGCATTTAGTCAGGGTTTTCTAGTACAATTACCCTGTGATAACACTGCACAGTAAGAACTGGATGTATATATCTATTGACTATATAGCTATCTATATAAGCTAGTCCAGTGCAGTATTATTGTTAGTCACAGTTTGTACAATGCAGAGGTTATTACTATCTGTGTGTGCATTAGATGGCTGAGTGGTGTCCATTTCGTGTCTTTCACTCAACTTGCTATCCCTATATTCTATAACCTGAGGGGGCTTGGTGCGTCAGGTTTTATATTGATATAGGATTTTCACAAAGATATACTTTAATATGTATTTTTCTCTACTTTATCTCTGCTAGTGCTGACTACACTGCGCAGGGGTTTGGGTAAGAGGTATTGTGCTGTTGCCAATTGTACTGTGTTACCTGATACTGTAAGTTATATCATGTCTGCTTCTGAGGGTAATGGTTCTGGGGCTGAACACACTGCCGGTGTTGCTGAAGCCACAGATCCCTATGAGGAGAATATAGCAGCTGTGGGCTCTGGGTCTGGGGGCTCTTTGCCCCCCAGTGGGACTGTGGCAACGGAGGTACATAATGACCCACCGTGGGCCGCTTTTTCCACACTTCTACATACGCTAGTTAATAAACTAACACCCCCTATGGGACCCCCAATGCTGGTACAACCGTATGTGGTCCCTGCAGGTAACCCGCCGTGGGCGGACGATTTATCTGTTCAATTGAAGAAGTTGAACCAGTCCCTGACTACTAAAACGTCTGACCATCGCTCGCCTAAGTCCAAGGGGTCCTCTAAGCGAGCACTTGTCTCCTCACAAAACACTGCTCTCACTGACACCTCGTCTGATGAAGACGGCACTTACACTGACCCCACAGGTTCTGACTCAGATACTGCTGATGGGGAGGGTAGTTCACATGTGGATGTTCCTGATCTTTTGGAGGCTATTAAGTTAATTCTACAGATTACGGATGATCCCGAGCCATCCGTACCTCCTAAGAAACCAGATAGGTTCAAGCGTGAGAAGGTGGTTAAACAAGTTTTACCTCACTCTGATCACCTAGTGGATATACGTCAGGAACCCTGGGAAAACCTGGGTACGAAGTTTGTGCCTCAAAAGAAGATGCTGGCTCGCTATCCCCTCGCAGCAGAGCTGTCTATGAATTGGGAAACGCCTCCTCCAGTAGACTCATGTGGCTAGGATGGTGGTTTCCTCAGCTCTACCTGTCACTACCGTCACGTCTCTAAAAGAGCCTACGGATAAACGTGTGGAGGGTTGTCTTAAAGCGTTTTACACCCTCACGGGTGCTGCACAAAGGCCCACTATTGCAGCAACATGGGCTGCAGAGGCTATTGAAGCATGGGCCTTGGAGTTAGAAGCTGAAATCTCTTCTGACCATGCTAGACAATGCTTGTCATATATTGTCACAGCTTCTCGCTATATTAAAGAGGCGGCTTCTGATGCCGGTATCCTAGCAGCCAAGGCCTCTACTACGTCAGTCCTGGCTCGCCGGATATTGTGGCTGAGATCCTGGTCTGTGGATCAGGACTCTAGAAAAACCCTGGAGGTACTCCCTTTCAAGGGAGATATTCTGTTTGGGGAGGACTTAAATAAGATAGTGGCTGACTTGGCTACTGCCTGTCTGCCAAGTACCGCTCCTTCTGTGTCGAAGGCTAAAGGTACTTCCTTTCGCCCTTCAGGTAAAACAAAAAGAGCCTGGGCGGCCCGTCAGCCAACTTCCAAGGCCGATAAGCCTGCCGCATGATGGGGCGGGCCTCCCCCTGGAGGATTTTGCCAGACAAAGGCAAAAACTCTGCATTCGGTGGTACAGACCCTCCTAGATACAGGAGTCGTAGTACAGGTGCCTCTTGCGCAGAGGGGCCGGGGGTACTATTCTCCGCTGTTTCTAGTCCCGAAACCGAATGGGTCCTTCCGGCCCATTCTCAACCTCAAGGCATTGAACAGGTTTGTGAAGGTTTCCAAGTTCCGTATGGAAACCCTTCGCTCTATAGTTCTGGCTTTGGAACCTGGGGACTACATGGTCTCCCTGGACATACAGGATGCTTACCTGCATATTCCTATAGCAGCGTCACATCAGCAATACCTGAGGTTTGCTATTGGCAACCTCCATTACCAGTTTTGGGCGTTACCTTTTGGTTTAACAACGGCTCCGCGAGTCTTCACCAAAGTTATGGCGGTGATGACGCTGGTACTCCGCCGTCAAGGGGTCAGGATACTGCCGTATCTGGACGACTTGTTAATCCTGGCAAAGTCCCCAGAACTTCTCCTATGTCATCTAGATATGATGGTCCGGTTTCTACAAGCCCACGGGTGGCTCTTCTACTGGAAGAAATCCTCCCTGATCCCTGCTCAGAGCATGGTGCATTTGGAAGCGCTATTGGACACTCACAACCAGAGGTTGTTCTTGTGTCAGGAGAAAGTCCTGAAGCTTCAGGACAGGATTTGTTGCTTCCTTTCTCGTCCGCAAGTGTCGATACACTCGGCGATGCAGGTGCTGGGCCTCATGGTATCAGCATTCGACATGGTGGAGTATGCTCAATTCCATTCTCGCCCCCTCCAGAGGCTGATTCTAGCCAAGTGGGACGGAAATGATAGATTGTTTTCTACAACCCTTAGTGACCAGTAACAAATCGTATATTAAGGATACAGTGGACATTATTAACAAATTAGAAGACATCACGGTCAGTGATACCACGATCCTAACAACTGCAGATGTGACATCACTCTATACTGTGATAGATCACGAGAAAGGTATAGAGGCTGTCAAATGGTTTTTGAATCAATCCGATATACCTACCAATACGAGAGAATTCATTATAGAAGGAATCACATTCATTTTAAAAAAGAATTATTTCTTTTTTGAAGGGAATTATTATCTTCAACTGGTGGGCACCGCCATGGGGACCAAGTTCGCGCCCAGCTACGCCAACCTCTTTATGGCACAGTGGGAAAACACCCATGTGTGGGGGAGTGTGGCTGAGGCGTCGAACTTGGTCCTCTGGCAAAGATTCATCGATGATATCATATTCCTGTGGGAAGGGTCTGAGGAGGACCTAATATCTTTCTGCAATGAAGTGAATATGACCGATACTGGTATTAAATTGACATTTGATAGGAGTCGAGAAAAAGTCAACTTTTTAGATCTGACGGTCTATAAATCAAAGAATAACCTTTATACTAAGGGATACATCAAACCTACAGATTCTCAACAATATATCAGTAAACAGAGCCAACACCATCCCAATTGGACCAAGGGAATCCCAAAAAGTCAACTCATACGAATAAAAAGGAATTGTAATGACCCGGTAGAATGCAAGAAACAGAGCGAAGTAATGCTAAACAACTTTCGCTCACAAGGGTACACAGAACAAGATTTGGAGAAGGCACGTGAAGAAGTAGGAATGATGAACAGAAGAGATTTATTATATAAAAACAGGGTCTTACCAAAAAAGAAAGACAACACTAATGTCGCCTTCATCACTACCTATGGAGCAGATTATAAAAGAATTGAGTCGATTTATAAAAACCCATTGGTGTGTCCTCAAGAAGGACCCAGTGTTAAAGGATCTAATCCCAGATGTCCCTAAGTTCATTTATAGGAAATCAAACAACCTAAAAACCAGTTTAGTAAAAAGTGCACTACCAATCCATCAAAATAATCCAATAAGATCAGAGGGCTTCTATCGATGTGGGAGCTGCACAATGTGCAAAACGGTGAAAGCCAATAAATCGAAAATATCGAGTTTCATAATAAATAATAAAGAATACAAAATCAGGAACTTTATAACATGTCACACTAATAATGTTATTTATCTTATTGAGTGCGAGTGTGGACTATTTTACATAGGACGCACATCTAGAGCACTTAAAACACGTATGGGAGAACACGTGAGAAATATTATGAAAGGGTTAGAATCACACAATTTATCTAATCACTTCAAATCAAAACATCATTGTAAAACAAGCGACATTAAACAATTCATAGGAATTCAACATATAAAAATCAACTGGAAAGATAGAGATTCAGAGAGCCTGTTGGCAAAGGCAGAAATGAGGTGGATTTTTAACTTAAAAACCATTGTTCCAACAGGATTGAATAAAGAATTCGAAATAAAATGGTTTCTTTAAAAATATAAGATACACCCCCCATGGTCAAAATATACTCTTATAGGTATTTCAGTACATATTGACATTTTTATGCACAATTTTTTAAACCATGGAAATCTATACTGTATATGTTATTATTATAGAGATGATCACTTTACTCTCATGTTTTAATTATGTGCGGTCTTCTAGAATGAATGTATTTAGGAAATGCTTCTTAAGATTTGTAACGCATGCGTTCCACTACGGAGCGAACGTGGAACGCAAAGCGAGTTTTATTAGAGAAATGGAAGCAGTGGTGATTAATGGTGATTTATGTTTTATATATTATTAATATGGAGATGATTTCTGTACACTCACTGATCTTAAGCTATTTTTATGGGAGAGATACACTTTTATTCGTATATATCTCCTTTTATGATTACACCATAATTTCAGGAAATGCCGTTTGCCATCTGGAACGCATGCGTTCCACGGCGGAGCCGCCGTGGAACGCATAGCGCTATTCTCCATAGAAACGGAAGTGCGTCACCCGAAAGGTCCGGTGTAACGCATACAACTTCCGGTTAGGACGAGCGTGGAACGCACGGCGTTCCGAAATAAAAACCCCACCCCGCCACATTACCCTTAAGGCTGCAGCCACACATTTCAGGAAAGGCCGTTTACCATCTGCAGCGCATGCGTTCCACGGCGGAGCCGCCGTGGAACGCATAGCGCTATTCTCTACAGAAACGGAAGTGCGTCACCGGAAAGGTCCGGTGGAACGCATGCAACTTCTGGTTAGGACGAGCGTGGAACGCACGGCGTTCCGAAATACAGCAACTTTCAATGTTTTAATGTCTTTATATTATAGAAGAAGTGTCTGTATAGTAAAGTTTTACAATATGAGTCTCCAAGATAGGAATACATGTTTACTGCATGCCTGGAGGTCATTTTTTTTAAATTTATGGTACTTTGACCACCAGGAAGCACTTATAATATCCGCACAAAATAGGATTTCTACTAGATGGACCCCATGTATTAATAATGTATATCTATATAACTGTAATGAATTATTTTATTCTGAGTTTTTAAAAAATGTAAAAAAAATTTTTTGAATGCATAGACAATTAAGGATTCACTTCCGGGTCACATATCAGTATAAATAAGGATGCCTACAGGTATGGGATCATTCTGCCCTGAGGAAGTGTTGAGAACTCGAAACGCGTTGGCGGCATCCAGTGATCCTCTACCTGTACTTAGAACCAGAGGGGAGCCCTACCAGGTCCAGCGGTCAGCAGATTGCGTGAAGGGAGGAGGGAGGAATTCCGGGACCTTCCGATTACACTTTCTTCATTGCTCCATGCTGGGAGCTTGACACGGTACGGTTCCAATTTTATCAGAGAGTGGAGTTGTCACTTTTAATTGGATATATATATATTTTATGCCTTGTGTCATTTAATAAAAAAAAAATTGCTTAAATTACTACACTATATACTCCATTTTTTTCTTTTTTATGAACTACATCGTCATACAAGAAAATTGTTTATTCGAAGAGGAATGAACTTTTAGAAGAAGGAACAATTCAAGCGAAGAGAGTGATCCTATTTGGGACTATTTATTAAGAACATTACATGATTTTTAGAAAGTGGTAGCGCCTAAAGGTGTATTCAATATTTGTTGTTGTTTACAAGTGGGACGGCCTGCCTCACCGGATCAGGTCTCAAATGATCTCATTGACTCCGGAGGTCCGTCTGTCGCTGCTCTGTTGGCTCCAGGACCAACAATTGTGCAGGGGCCGTCCCTTCTGGATATCCGACTGGGTCCTGTTGACGACAGATGCCAGTCTAAGATGTTGGGGCGCTGTGCTGGAGCAACACTCCCTTCAGGGTCGGTGGACCAAGGAGGAATCCCTCCTCTCAATCAACATTCTGGAATTGCGGGCGGTCTTCAATGCATTGAACCTAGCCCAGCATTTAATTTAGAACCGTCCTGTTCAAGTGCATTCGGACAACGCCACCACAGTGGCTTACATAAATCATCAAGGCGGCACTCGAAGCCGTCTGGCAATGAAGGAAGTCTCACGGATTCTACATTGGGCGGAACGCCATCTACCGGCCATATCGGCAATCTTCATTCCGGGAGTCCTGAATTGGGAAGCGGACTTTCTCAGTCGTCAGGACGTACATCCCGGCGAGTGGGGCCTCCATCCAGAAGTGTTTCAACTCCTAGTGGAAAAGTGGGGTTTTCCAGACGTAGATCTGATGGCGTTTCGACACAATCACAAGGTTCCGATCTTCGTAGCAAGGACAAGGGATCCGCAAGCAGCATTCGTGGTTGCGCTGGCGGTGCCATGGAGGTTTCGGCTGCCGTACGTGTTCCCTCCGGTGTCACTCCTGCCCAGGGTAATTCGGAAGTTCAAGCAAGAAAAAAGAATTCTGCTTCTCATAGCTCCAGCGTGGCCCAGACGGCACTGGTTCTCAGAGCTGCAAGGCCTATCGTCAGAGCGTCCAATTCTACTTCCACAACACCCAGACCTCCTCGTTCAGGGTCCTTGTGTCTACCAGGACCTAGCCCGGCTGTCTTTGACGGCGTGGCTCTTGAAGCTTCCGTCTTAAGGGCTAAAGGGTTTTCTGAGGCGATCATTCAAACTATGTTGCGGGCCCGGAAACCGGCTTTGGCTCGGATTTACTATAGGGTCTTGCATTCTTACTTTGTTTGGTGCGCATCTAACGATTATGATGCTTCCAAGTTTAGTATAGCCAAGTTGTTGGCTTTTCTTCAGCAGGGCCTGGACTTAGGCCTACCTCTGGCCTCCCTCAAGGTTCATATTTCTGCCTTGTCGGTGTGGTTTCAGAGAAAAATTGCGACCTTACCTGATGTGCATACCTTTACTCAGGGTGTGTTGCGTATCCAACCTCCCTATGTCCCGCCTGTGGCTCCTTGGGACTTGTCGGTGGTTTTGGAGGCGTTACAAGAGTCTCCGTTTGAACCTCTTGGTTCAACTGATCTTAAGTGGCTTTCCCTTAAGGTGGTGTTTCTGCTGGCTATTGCTTCAGCTAGAAGAGTGTCGGATTTGGGTACCTTGTCCTGTAGTTCCCCATATCTGATATTTCACCGTGACCGGGCGGTTCTTATGACTCGTCCCGGATAATTACCTAAGGTGGTTTCCTCGTTCCACCTTAACCAGGAGATTGTGGTTCCGGCACTTGTTTCTCCTGATCTGTCTCCCAAAGAGAAGTCTTTGGATGTGGTACAGGCTCTCTGTATCTATGTGAAGAGAACTGCTCCCATTAGGAAGTCTGATTCTCTCTTTGTACTGTTTGGATTACACAAACGGGGCTGGCCTGCTCACAAGCAGACTTTGGCCAGATGGATTAGAATGGTGATTGCACATGCTTATGTGAGGGCTGGTCTGTCAGCTCCTGCTCACAATTATGGTCCATTCTACTCTGTCTGTTGGACCTTCTTGCGCGGCCCACCGTGGTGCGACCCTTGAACAATTGTGCAAGGCGGCTACGTGGTCTTCAGTGAACACGTTCATAAGGTTCTATGTCTTTGATACTGCCGCCTCCCAGGATGATTCCTTTGGACGCCGGGTTCTTGTGCCTGCTACAGTGCGTCCCCTCCCATAAGGAACTGCTTTAGGACATCCCCAATGTCTATCCTTGTGAAGCCCAGTGTACTCCGCAGCAGAAAACGAGATTTATGATAAGAACTTACCTTTGTTAAATCTCTTTCTGCGAGGTACACTGGGCTCCACAAGGCGCCCACCGTGACGCACTTAGCTTCTTTGGGTTGGTATGGCATTAGCTGTTGACACTTCTCCTGTCAGGAGAGTGTGGTGTATGTGGCTACTAACCGTTGTCTCTTTTCCTGCTACTGCATTGGGCTGGTTAACTAAAAACTGAGCTCCTGTGCAGGGAGGCGGGGTTATAGAGGAGGGGGCGCTGTGCATTCTGGGAACAGTCAAAGCTTTGAGCCTGTTGGTGCCTTGGATCAAGATCCTACTCTACACCCCAATGTCTATCCTTGTGGAGCCCAGTGCACCTCGCAGAAAGATTTAACAAAGGTAAGTTCTTACCATAAATCTCGTTTTTCCCTTTCCTCTTCCTCTCACAGCAAGGAAGGATCCTCGTCCTTTTTTGTATTTATTGGGCCGTAAGGACTGCATCTGATAGTGGGGCGTTTTCTTTTGTTGCGCAGGAACATAAGGTAAAAATGACGACTTACCTGCGGTAGCCATAGATACCAGGTCAGTGAGGCCGTCACCAAACAAGACACTACCGTTAAATGGTAGAGACTCCATAGCCTTCTTCGAGTCAGCATCAGCATTCCATTGATGAATCCACAATGCCCTTCTAGCCGAGACTGCCATGGCATTGGCCCTTGATCTCAAAAGGCCAACATCCCTTGC
This sequence comes from Pseudophryne corroboree, assembly GCF_028390025.1. Classification (NCBI taxonomy): domain Eukaryota; kingdom Metazoa; phylum Chordata; class Amphibia; order Anura; family Myobatrachidae; genus Pseudophryne; species Pseudophryne corroboree. The sequence goes on from NC_086444.1 coordinate 509,501,780, forward strand.
AGCTTCTTTTAAATATGCGGCAGCGTCCCTGATATGACCCAGAGTCAAAAGCACGTTATCCCTGTCCAGGGTATCTATCTCAGATGACGTTATCTGCCCATTTTTCAATAGCGCTACTCACCTATGCCGAAGCAACGGCAGGTCTGAGTAGCGAACCTGTAGTGACATAAATGGATTTTAGTGTATTTTCCTGCTTTCAATCCGCAGGATCCTTTAGGGTTGCCGTGTCCGGAGACGGAAGTGCCACCTTCTTGGACAGATGCGATAGAGCTTTGTCCACTGTGGGGGTTGACTCCCACTTTTCCCCGTCCCCCGAGGGGAACGGATATGCCACTGGAATTCTTTTGGGAACCTGTACCTTCTTGTCAGGATTTTCCCAAGCTTTTCAAAAAGAGCGTTCAGTTCATGGGAGGGATGAAACGTTACCTCAGGTTTCTTTCCTTTAAACATACAGACCCTAGTATCAGGAACAGCAGGGTCCTCCGTGATATGTAATACATCATTTATCGCCACAATCATGTACTGCACAGGTTCTCAAACTCGGTCCTCAGGACCCCACACAGTGCATGTTTTGCAGGTCTCACAGAATCACAAGTGAAATAATTAGCTCCACCTATGGACCTTTTAAAATGTGTCAGTGAATAATTAATACACCTATGCACCTGCTGGGTTACCTGCAAAACATGCACTGTGTGGGGGTCCTGAGGACCGAGTTTGAGAACCACTGATGTACTGAATGCTCTTAGCCAGTTTAGGATTTAATCTGGCATCACTATAGTCGACACTGGAATCAGAGTCTGTGTCTGTATCTGCTATCTGGGTAAATGCACGTTTAGGGGTCTGAGCTTGTGACAATGCATCTTCCATGGATTTCCTCCATGTCTGGGTCTTAGACTCTGATTTATCTAATCTCTTAGTCAACCGAGCCACATTTGCATTTAAAACACTCAACATATTTACCCATTCAGGGTCACTCCCACCTCCTTTTCTGTCTCCACTCCGGCTTCCTCCTGGGAAGAGCACCCAGCCTCAGACATGTCGGCACACACGTACCGACACCTTCAATCACACTGGGGCTATAGGGGACAGACCCACAGCAAAGCCTGTTAGAAAGACACAGAGGGAGTTTGCCAGCTCACAACTCAGCGCCCAAACTTTACATACAATGCCTCAGACCTGCTAGCGCTTTTATAATAAAGATAATAGCACCAAATCTACTGTGCCCCCCCCCCCCCCCCCCCGTTTTGCACCCTGTTACTTGTACAGCAGTGTGGAGGTCAGGGCCAGCGTCTCTGCAGCTTCTGTGAAGAGAAAATGGCGCTGGTCAGCTGTGGGGACTAAGCCACACCCCCTCACCGGCGCGCATAAGTCCCGCTCATTTTAAGATTTTTATACTGGTGGGGGTCTATATTGAGTGCCTAGGCACTTTACATATACTTTTGCCAGTCCTTTCAGGTCACCATGCTGCCCAGGGCGCCCCACCCTGCGCCCTGCACCCTGTCAGTGCCGCTGTGAGTTTGGGAGCATGGCATGCAGCGCGACCGCTGCACGGCACCTCAGGACCTGAAGTCTTCGTTTCTTCTTTTACTCACCCGGCTTCTTTCTTCTGGCTCTGCATGGGGGAGGGGGGGGGGGGGTAGTGACGGCGCGGCTCCGGGAACGAGCAGCTAGGCTTACCAAGTGATCGAACCCTCTGGAGCTAATGGTGTCCAGTAGCCTAAGAAGCAGAGCCTTTGAACTCACAGAAGTAGGTCTGCTTCTCTCCCCTCAGTCCCTCGAAGCAGGGAGCCTTTTGCCAGCAGTGCTCCCTGAACATAAAAAAACCTAACCTAAGTCTTTTTTCTGAGAAACTCAGTAGAGCTCCCCTGTTTGTGACCAGTCTCCCTGGGCACAGAATCTAACTGGAGTCTGGAGGAGGGGCATAGAGGGAGGAGCCAGTTCACACCCCTTTTAAAAAAGTGCCCATGTCTCCTGCGGATCCCGTCTATACCCCATGGTTCTTGAAGCATCCCTAGCATCTTCTAGGACGTATGAGAAATTGTTCGGGATGCAAAGAAAAATCCACAAATAACTTCAGCTGAAATACAGGACTCTCTGGAAAAAAAAAGTGGTGTGGTTGTTTCAAGATGCACAATAAGGAGGCATTTGAAGAAAAATTGGCTGCACGGTCGAGTCGCCATAAGAAAGCCATTACTACGCAAATGCCACAAAGCATCCCGCTTACAATACTCCAAACAGCACAGAGACAAGCCTCAAAACTTCTGGAACAAAGTCATTTGGAGTGATGAGACCAAAATGTAACTTTTTGGCCACAACCATAAACGTTACATTTGGAGAGGAGTCAACAAGGCCTATGATGAAAGGTACACCATTCCTACTGTGAAACACGGAGGTGGATCGCTAATGTTTTGGGGATGTGTGAGCTACAAAGGCACTGGAAACTTGGTCAAAATTGATGGCAAGATGAATGCAGCATGTTATCAGAAAATACTGGAGGAAAATTTGCACTCATCAGCCCGGAAGCTGCGCATGGGACGTACTTGGACGTTCCAACATGACAATGATCCAAAACACAAGGCCAAGTTGACCCGTCATTGGCTACAGCAGAATAAAGTGAAGGTTCTGGAGTGGCCATTTCAGTCTCCTGACCTCAATATCATTGAGCCACTCTGGGGAGATCTCAAACGTGCAGTTCATGCAAGACAGCCCAAGAATTTACAGGAACTGGAGGCTCTTTGCTAAGAAGAATGGGCAGCTTTACCATCTGAGAAAATAAAGACCTCATCCACAAATACCACAAAAGACTTCAAGCTGTCATTGATGTTAAAGGGGGCAATATACGGTATTGAGAACTGGGGTATGTAAACTTTTGATCAGGGTCATTTGGGTAGTTTCTGTTGTCATTATGATTTAAAAATAGTAAACACAGTTGTTTGACAATAAATGGCTTCACCCAACCACTAACCATGAGTGAAAGAAAAGTTTGTTAGTTATCATTCATATTCTCTGACAAATGGCCAGAAAATCACAAATTCTGCTAGGGTATGTAAATTTATGAGCACAACTGTACCTCTTGTGCTGCCCATGTCGGGCCACTTCTACAAAACTTTACATGACTACTTTTAGTTCCCAATACGCCCCTGGTCTCAGATACAACAGCAGCAAAAGACGCAAGGATGGCTGCAATTCCTTACAATCAGGCTCTATGAGGAGGGATCCTGCCCACCACCTCATCAGACTGCACCCCCATTAGGGCTGCTTCCAGAAATTACCCAGGTTAGTTTTCCATCCCAATTTGCCCCTGCTCATATGTTAGTGTTGTTGAAATCTATATTACAAAGATTTTGAGGTTGCGTTATATAAGTGGACGTATATATAAATGAGCTAGAAATGATCACTAAAAATGGCCTATGAAAAGAAGAATAAGATGACTGAATGAGTTTCCACCATTATTTACTTGTACGTGATCTCTAATTAAAAATGATGTATAATTTAGCCCTGTCTTTATATCAGCCGTCAGATTTGTTTATTTAATAGTCCTGTACACAACACAGCTGTTTTCTGCATAAAATCATATGCAAGTCAGATACAGCACAGTCATGGTGTATCTCGAGGCTGCAAAGCCAATGTTGTTTGATGATAAGACATGGCTGAAAGCACGGAATGAGTCCAGTTCGATAAAGCAATGTAATTAGAATAAAAGGTGCTTGCACACCAAAACAATAATGTTTTATAAAACTCATTTAATTTAATAACTGAATCCTATTACCAATGCCTTGCATGAAATAGCTGAATCATGTTGCCCAGGCCTGGGTATTTGCTCTTCTTAGCAAATACCCAGGCCTCATGACTTGGAGGAAATCCTTCGTGATATTACATGACGTAAAGGGGTTGAAAGGAAATAAGTATAAGGTAAGGGAAGTCATGGCTTTCCATACCAAAGGGTAAATACTGTAAATGACCTAGTATAGCTAGATATGACTCCACAGGTTTCATACACAGCTAATGTATTGCGTTATCACGTTTCACTGAAAGATTACATTGTTTTGCTCAAAATGTTAAAATTATTTGTTCAAGGGGGATACGGTTATGGGATCCTGGCGGTCAAGGTCCCGGCACGGGAATCCTGACTACTGAATATGCTGACACACAGGGTCTATTTCCACTTGTGGGTGTCTACGACACCCTTAGAGTGGGTATAGAACCTGTGGCGAGCTACCTAGTCCACGAGGGACTGTTGTGCTCACCACCTTGTTGGCATTCTGGCTGCAGGGATCCCGCCGTTGTTATGCTGAACGCCGGGATCCCTACCGCCGGTCACGCATAACCAACCTGTGCAAGGTGCCGGTATAGGTAGCAGGCAAAGCTTAGTACACTTGTCTGTCCAGTATAGGCTCAACAAATGCAGGTCCAGGTAGCAAGAAAAGTCCGGTACACAAATTCCATCCAGGGAGTAGGCTGTCCAACAAGATATGCTAACCGCCAAGCAAAAACTGCTTGCCGTAAGTTTTCTTAGAAGTCACTTGGGGCTAGGCCAAAGCCCAGACAAGGCCATCTATGTGTCTGCTCACCCTTTCCCCATTCTTACTGCAGTATCTGATGCTGTTCGTCGTGGATTCATAAGTTCGAGCTGTCTCAGGGGAAAAAAAAGACTCTGGATCTTGGTTAGTACTTTCTCTACAAATCTGGATAAAAATCTTCCCCATAGTTTGTCGACAAACTGACTACTTCCGAAAATCATGCCTCACTTTAATAAAATCTTCACAGGTGATTGGCACAGTGCTTCTTTATCCACCAAGGAAAGTCCAAGGGATTGGTTAAAATTTCCAACCTTTATATAAAATCTCCAGGTAAGTCTGAACACTAATTACCAAGACTTTCATTTACTTATTTTTCATTCATTCATATATCACTTTTAGTGCCATACGTGGTATTTCAGTTATATATATGGGATGCGGTTATGTGACCGGCAGTCGGGAGACCGGTGTTCACTCTACCGCTGCCGGAATCCCGCCCGGTGGAAAGCCTGACAGTCGGCATCCTGACTGACAGGGACTATTCCCACTCGTGGCTGTCCACTCATAGAGTGGGAATAGAACCTGTGGCGAGCCACCGAGCCCGCAAGGGGTTTCGTTGCACTCACGAACACACACCCACCCACCAGCAATCTTATTACTGGGATCCCGGCGTTGGTATGGTGACGTGCAAAGTGTCCGGGTACTGCATCATCCAAACACACTGCTTTAAGTCAACGTTTCAGGGATCTAGTCCCTTTTATCAAGACCTATTTTTCCGTTGCTGGCACCGGAGTGCTACTGTGTGAAATACACTATATTGACTGGTGGGCGGGAGACCGCCGGTCATATTACTTCCCCCTACATCCCGCACACTCACAATCCCGACGGTCGGCATGCTGACCAACAGGGACTATTCCCGCTGCCGGGATCACGACGGAGGTATGCTGAGCTGCCGGTCACGCAATACACACATATATACAGTCTGCCATCAACATTTTTTATTCTGGCACTGCAGTTATTCACTTTTTATAATGAAGGCAAGATATCTGGTATATCAGACCCGATCACAACAGCAAAATCTTTCTCTAATGGGCATAAGAAATAAAAAAAAGACATTGTTTCCCCCAGCACCCTGAATGATAACAGTAACCAGATATAAATCCCACATAATATTAGAATTCAGAGATCTTCATTACACATATTTGCGCAAATGTGTGAAATACCCCTCCCTTTCGAGCACCTGAATATAATTAAGCTGATTGAGCATCTACCATTATATATGTCTGTTGTGAGAGGCAGAGAGGTTCCTGCATTAGGGGGAGGTGCAGGCCCTGACATGCCACATGGAGCATTATGGGGTTGCTCCAAGGTAGGTAGCTCTTAGCTTAGACATATTGTAGTAAGGAGCCACTATCATGTGGCTCCTTGCTGGTTAATCTTAGACCCAGATTGGGATAATGGAGGTGTGGGGTGTGGTGCCTCTGGACTGGCTGAGCTGGATGGCTTTAGTGTGGCATACCTTTACATTCTATTAACACTTTTCACTTATTAATTTTTTAACACTAATTCTCTATTTTAATTACATTTCATTTTTGTATCACCTTCTCTATAGCTTTGGCTTCCTAAATACTAATTTATTAATGCTATAGTTTTTTTTACTGGTATGCTACCCTGGGCTTTCTGGCTTATGCTGGTGTTTTGGGGTGCCACACCCTGCACCTAGATATAGCGCTAGGGACCCCAAATATACAGAGACGCCTTGATGCGGCTTTGGGGCTTTTTCACACATTTGCGCAAATATGTGTAACGAAGATCTCTGAATTCTAATATTATGTGGGATTTATATCTGGTTACTGTTATCATTCAAGGTGCTGGGGGAAACAATGTCTTTTTTTTTTTCTTGCTCAGAAATACCCCTCCCTTACGAGCACCTGAATGATATCATTAAGCTGATTGAGCATCTACCATTATATATGTCTGGTTGTTATGGGCAACATACCATTTTAAACAGAATTCCCATCTTAGTAATTTTTACCATGTACACATACGTATGTTATTATATCTTCATACGTATATTACAATACAATTGAAACTGCAATGGAATATGATGGCTCTATATAAATAAATGTTAAATAATGCATGTCTAATAAGAGCATGATATACTGTGTACAGGGTCGGACTGGCCCACAGGGGTACCAGGGAAACCACCGGTGGGCCCCACTGCCTGAGGGCCCTCTCCTTCCTCTAGGGATCAGGTTCCAGACTGTGCACTATTGCATTACACTGCACAAGTCTATTGTGTATTTCAAGCCTTGGTGGAGGCTTGCCACATCCCCTTTGTAGGCTGGCCACAACCTTCAGTATGGGGTCCTATCACTGCATTCCCCCGGTGGGCCCTTCATGCCCCAGTCCGACACTGACTGTGTATATATCTAGCAGTGCCTACCCATCGTTGCCGAGTGATTTTCTTTCCCATTTTTTTTAATTAATCTTTTGTAGTAAATTTTGTTTAATTATTATTTACCAATTCCCTCAGTCTGTAAATACCTGATTACTGTCATCAGTTAATAGTATGATTTGATTGGTGGAATTACTGATACGGGAGAGACCCACATATAACGGACCATGTGAGAAGACCTCGCTGCGCAAGTCCACACAAATTAAAGGACTGGCCTTGCGCTTTGGTTATTGTCATTCCAAAACATATCCTAATGGGAAATTGTAATAAAAAATGGCAATAGGCAGATTCAGGGAGGGGTGGGGGTATCGCCGTTTAGGAAAAGGTTTATTCTATTCAAGTGCGGCAACACAGTGTTAGCCTTTGGGTTTTTGAGACCCAAGTGCATGATTGTGATTTTTTTCGACATTAAACTGTAGCTGCCACGTTCTTGACCATTCCTCTAGTCTACCTAGATCCCAATCATTTGTTTTACCCTTCCTGGTGTGTCTACCCTATTGTATACTTTTGTGTAATCTGCAAAAAGGCATACTTTCCCTTTGATAACATTTGCAATACAGCCAACACCACTTGTAATCTTTCCCTCCTGAGACTGCACTCCATGTACTACAACTCTCTGTTTCCTATCCTGCAACATAGTTCTTATCCATTAAACCATCTTAGAATCCAAACCCACGCTTTTTTGTGCGTATGTGTGGTGTGTGTGTATGTAGCCAATTATCAAGATGTCATAGTCTGTTACTCCATAACTGCTCAGTCTCTAATTTTTAGCCTAAAAACGTTCTACTTTTTGGCCACAAGATCTCACACCGTTTATTTTATTTACTAATTATCCAATTAACATTATGAGGTAATTCATAGTTTGTCACTTGGAGGATCTCAAGGAACATTACAGTGAAAACCCCATCAAAATTGGTTCAGTAGTTGTCGAGTGTATCGCGAACCTACATAAAAATTAACAATTTTATTAATAGTATATACATATAGAGGGATCCGAGCAGTCGAAATACCGATGCTCGAATCCCGACACTGCCTGGGATGCCAGCATCCAGACGAGGATTACAATCCCGGCGCAGGAATTCTGACAGCCGGGATCCCAAACAAGTGATTGCCGCGCCGCCGTAGAGGTTAGCAGTGGAGGGGGATGTGTGTTTAGGGATAGGCACCCCCGGGACGTGTTAGGTTGTGTGGGGAAGGGGGGCTAGGTTGTGGGGTGGAAGGGTTAGGGGGGCATTGGAGAAGGGTAAGTATATTTACCTTTCCCCTGTCAGGACTCTCAACATTGGGATGCACGGTGGGCCTTCTGACCGCCGGCATCTCAAACCCAACTTGATATAGAATATAGATAGATGTGTGTGCTGTATGTATGTGTGCGACTATGCATGTATTAAATATAAAAACATAGAATTTGATGCCAGACAAGAACCACCTGGCCCATCTATTCTGCCCCTTTATTTACCTTTTGGTAACCTCAACCCTATGTAATCACACACATACATAAAAAATAATAATATATATATATAGTGTGTGTGTATGTGTGTGTATATATATATATATATATATATATATATATATATCCAAAAAGAGTACAGGCATTCACCACTTTTCCTTGAAAATATAAGAATTTATTGCCACTCACAGGTGTGTCTCACATGGAGACAGTCAGCATAACAGCATATAGTGTCGACGTTTCGGCTCCCATCGAGCCTTCTTCAAGACAGACAGAAAAACAACAGGTGTATACCCAGCAGCCCATACCACACACTGCACCCAGGATTGCTTATGTAGCAAAAGACCACACACAGGTCCCGCCCATCAATTAGCCAACAGGAAATGACCATACTAATGAAATACACCTGGCAACCAACCTAATCAACTGAATAACAGACAACGTTGTTACTCAAATAAATGAGCCATAATAGAATGTGGTGTAGAGGAGGAAAACTACAACATCCTAATGCAGATAGCGGCTAATCGCGGCAAATTGCCGCGAAACCGGAAGTAGCATGCGTTCCATTGGCCGTGGAACGCACGCCCAGCCGGTACAATACCGGAAGCACTGTGCGCTCCACCGCCGTGGAGCGCAACCACGTGACCGGAACTTCAGGAAGGCACAGTGCGGCTGTTAGCCGTCGCTCAGATACCAAACTAAAACACAGAAAGTTGTTATGAGGGCTGCTTATAATCAAAGCCCTGCACGAATGCAGTAACTTAGAGCTAACATATAATGGAATAAGCTCACATGGTAATCCCCGGGACATAGTATACAAATAATAAATGTCAAAAAATATAAAGATGAATATAGATCTAAGATCTGATTTTAGTTGTAAAAATGACTGAAAAAGCACATAATGAAAGATAGACAGCAAATGGTTTGTAAAGGCTGTAGGGCCACCGGACACTAACCGGATGGCCCAACCACCATCCCCTGAATAAACACGCCCAACAGGGCAACAACAGGGGAAGGGGAACAATGATAATTGTATACATGTATCCTAGGACACAAAGTGGCTCATATTGGGACCTGCAGTGTGACCCATGTCACAAATAGCAATCCAGGGTGCCAACCAACACATAAACAAATAAAAACAAAAAAACAGACATACATAACATCACATAATAAACCACAGTGAACTCGGAAAGAGTTTGCTGTGTGTTTTTAAAAAATTATTTAATAATTCAGCGATAGCCCTATCCAAGAAAAATGTTGAATGGATTAGCCTCATTTAGCCCCCGGGGGGCTAGAGTGTCCAATTCATAGATCCATTTGGCTTCTCGTTGACGTAGTTGCCTTTCCCAGTCACCCCCACGGGGAGGTCTCGGTACATGATCGATCAACATACACTTCAAACTGGATATCGAATGTCCTCTGGATACGAAGTGTTGTGCTACCGGTTTATCAGACATCTTGGAGATCAATGCAGCTCGAATTGATGTGCGATGGTTGGCCATCCGATCACGGAAGTTCCTTGTCGTCATCCCAACGTAGTAATACCCGCAAGGACACACAATGATATAAATGACATGGTCCATAGTGCAATGTAACCGCTGACGGATCATAATCTGTCGACCACTATGCGGATGTGCAAAACTTGCACCAGACATCATTGATCGGCAAGTGGTGCAATTGGGGCACCGATAACAGCCTTTCTTGCTGTCAGGTAGCCAGGTCTTATTGGTTGCCAGTGGCTGTAGAGTAGGGCGCATTAACAGTTGTCTGAGATTTTTACCTCGTCTGTATGCACACAGTGGTGGCTGTAGATTAGACCCCTTAAATACTGGGTCTGAGGCCACAATCGGCCAATGTTTCCGCAGCACTTTCTCAGATTGTGATGAAGCGACATCATAAGTGGATGCAAATATCATTCTCTTAATAGGACCCTTGGCACCTTGGTCGTTGGGGTGGGAGTGCCTGTATATATTTATACACATACACACACTAGCGTTTACCAGCCAGTTAGCTTGCATGGATGTCTGTTATCACTCAGCGGAACTCATTTTACAAACAGCAGTGCCATCTAATATTGTGATGTATATTTTATATTGCACACATGGGCCCTCATTCCGAGTTGATCACTCGTTGCCGTTTTTCGCAGCGTAGCGATTAGGTGAAAAAAATAAGAATTTACTCACCGGTAATTCTATTTCTCGTAGTCCGTAGTGGATGCTGGGTACTCCGTAAGGACCATGGGGTATAGACGGGCTCCGCAGGAGACTGGGCACTCTTAAAAGAAAGATTAGGTACTATATCTGGTGTGCACTGGCTCCTCCCTCTATGCCCCTCCTCCAGACCTCAGTTAGGGAAACTGTGCCCGGAAGAGCTGACATTACTAGGAAAGGATTTGGAATCCAAAGTAAGACTCATACCAGTCACACCAATCACACTGTTCAACTCGTGATAACTATACCCAGTTAACAGTATGAACAATAACTGAGCCTCTCTCAACAGATGGCTCATACAATGACCCTTTAGTTAAGCAATAACTATATACATGTATTGCAGAGAGTCCGCACTTGGGACTGGCTCCCAGCATCCACTACGGACTACGAGAAATAGAATTACCGGTGAGTAAATTCTTATTTTCTCTGACGTCCTAGTGGATGCTGGGTACTCCGTAAGGACCATGGGGATTATACCAAAGCTCCCAAACGGGCGGGAGAGTGCGGATGACTCTGCAGCACCGAATGAGCAAACTCAAGGTCCTCCTCAGCCAGGGTATCAAACTTGTAGAATTTTGCAAAAGTGTTTGAACCCGACCAAGTAGCAGCTCGGCAAAGTTGTAAAGCCGCCCAAGAAGAGCCCACCTTCCTCGTTGAATGGGCTTTTACTGATTTAGGATGCGGCAGTCCAGCCGCAGAATGTGCAAGCTGAATGGTGCTACAGATCCAGCGAGCAGTAGTCTGCTTTGAAGCAGGAGCACCCAGCTTGTTGGGTGCATGCAGGATAAATAGCGAGTCAGTTTTTCTGACTCTAGCCGTCCTGGAAACATAAAGTTTCAGGGCCCGGACTACGTCCAGCAACTTGGAATCCTCCAAGTCCCTAGTAGCCGCAGGCACCACAATAGGTTGGTTCAAATGAAACGATGATACCACCTTAAGGAGAAATTGGGGACGAGTCCTCCATTCTGCCCTTTCCATATGGAAGATCAGATATGGGCTTTTACATGACAAAGCCGCCAATTCTGACACACGCCTAGTCCAAGCTAAGGCCAAAAGCATGACCACTTTCCACGTGAGATATTTTAGCTCCATGGTCTTAAGTGGCTCAAACCAGTGGGATTTTTAGGAATCCAACACACGTTAAGATCCCAAGGTGCCACAAAAGGGGCTGAATATGCAGCACCCCTGTAACAACGTCCGAACTTCAGGCAGTGAAGCCAGTTCTTTTTGAGAGAAAAAGGGATAGGGCCGAAATCTTGGCCTTTATGGATCCTAATTTTAGGCCCATAGTCACTCCTGACTGTAGGAAGTGCAGGAATCGACCCCCCTGGAATTCCTCTGTAGGGCCTTCCCGGCCACACACCAAGCAACCTATTTTCGCCATATACAGTGAAAAAGTCTTGCTGTCACGTCTTTCCTAGCCTTTATCAGCGTAGGAATAACTGCATCCGGAATGCCCTTTTCCGCTAGGATCCGGCGTTCAACCGCCATGCCGTCCAACGCAGCCGCGGTAAGTCTGGGATCAGACAGGGTCCCTGTTGCAACATGTCCTGACTGAGAGGCAGAGGCCATGGGTCCTCTGAGAGCATTTCTTGCAGTTCCGGGTACCGAGTCCTTCTTGGCCAATCCGGAGCAAAGAATATTGTTCACACTCCTCCGTTTATTACAATTCTCAGCCCTTGGGTCTGAGAGGAAGAGGAGGAGGGAAGAGGAGGGAATATATAGACCGACTGGAACACCCACGGTGTTACTAGTGCGACCACAGCTATCGCCTGAGAGTCCCTTGACCCAGCGTAAAACCTTTTTTATCTTTTTATTGAGGTGGGACGCCATGTAGTCCACCTGAGGCAGTTTCCATCAATTTGCAAAACTGCGTGAAGACTTCCTGATGAAGTCACCACTTTCCCGGCTGGAGGTCGTGTCCACTCCTGGAATGAACACTGCTGACAGTGCGCTTACTTGATTCTCCGCCCAGCAAAGAATTCTGGTGGCTTCTACCCTCGCCACCCTGCTCCTTGTGCCGCCCTGGCGGTTTACATGAGCCCCTGCGGTCTGACTGGATCAGAACCGGTTGGTCGCGAAGCAGGAACTCCGCTTGACTTAGGGCGTTGTTTATGGCCCTTAGTTCCAGGATATTGATGTGAAGGCAAGTCTGTTGGCTTGACCACAAACCTTGGAATTTTCTTCCCTGTGTAACTGCCCCCCACCCTCGGAGGCTTGCATCCGTGGTCACCAGGACCCAGTCCTGAATGCCGAATCTGCGGCCCTCGAGAAGGTGAGCACTCCGCAGCCACCACAGGAGAGACACCCTGGCCCTGGGGGATAGGGTGATTAACCGATTCATCTGAAGATGTGATCCGGACCACTTGTCCAGTAAGTTCCATTGTCCTTGCATGGAACCAGCCGAAGGGGATGGCCTCGTATGATGCCATCATCCTTCCCAGGACTCGAGTGCAGTGATGCACTGACACCTGTTTTGGTTTTCAATGGATTCCTGACCAGTGTCATGAGCTCCTGAGCTCTCTCTATCGGGAGATAAACCCTCTTCTGGTCTGTGTCTAGGATCATGCCTAGGCGAGGCAGATGAGATGTAGGAACCAACTGCGACTTTGGAATATATAGAATCCAGTCGTGTTGCCATTTCACTTCCAGAGAAGGTGATACGCTGTCCAGCAACTGCTCTCTTGATCTCGCTTTTATGAGATCATCCAAGTATGTGATAATAGTGACACCTTGCTTCCGCAGGAGCACCATCATATCCGCCATTACCTTGGTGAAATTGGTAATGACAACCCCGTACCGCAATTCTGAGGTACGCCTGATGAGGTGGATAAATGGGGACACAAAGGTATGCATCCCTTATGTCCCGATTCATTTCAGGCATGCAATGACCACTCTTAGCGATTCCATCTTGAACCTGAACCTTTTCAGGTATATGTTCAGGGATTTTAATTCAATATGGGTCTAACCGAACCGTCTGGTTTCGGGATTATAACATGGTCGAATAATAACACCCTCTTGTTGAAGGAGGGGACCCTTGACCACCACCTGTTGAAGATACAATTTACGAATTGCAGTTAACACTGGCTCCCTCTCTTGGGGGGAAGCCCGCCGGGTCCTCGGTGAGGGGGCATCTTCTCACAGTACAGCCTGTATCCCTGCGATACAATTTCTATTGCCCAGGGATCTAACAGGGAGTGAACCCACTTGTGGCTGAACTTACGAAGGCGTGTCCCCACCGGGCCTAGCTCCGCCTGTGGAGCCCCAGCGACAAGCGGTGGATTTTTGTAGAGGCCGGGGAGGACTTCTGTTCCTGGGGACTAGCTGTGTTGTACAGCTTCTTTCCTCTGCCCCCGGCTCTGACAAGAAAGGACGCACCTCAGACTTTCTTGTTTCTTTATTCGAAAAGCTGCATTTAATAATGTCGTGCTTTCCTAGGCTGTGCAGGAATATAAGGCAAAATATCAGAATTACCAGCTATAACTGTGGAGACCAGGCCCGAGAACCTTTCTCCACACAATCCTCAGCCTTCAATATGCCTCTTAAGTCGGCATCATCTGTCCAAAGTATATTCTACAGGACACGTCAAGCAGAAATCGACATAGCTTTTGTCTCTAGGACCCAGTATACTCATGTCCCTTTGGGCATGCTTTATAATTATATATCTATCACTTAAGACAGCATCTTAAAATATTTATATGCATACTAGGGTCTCAATCTCTGCCGATAAGGTACCTGTCCACGCTGCCACAGCGCTATAAACCCATGCCGACACAATCGCCGGTCTGGGTAGTATACTAGAATGTGCACGCTATCTGCAGGATCCCTGAGAATAGCTAGTGCAAACAGGACACCCAAGGGAAAGATTCTCAACACATCCTGGCCCTAGTGGGGAAAGGATACAGCCTGAGAATTCTCTTGTGGGAAGCTGCCGTCTCTTGTCTGGAGATTCCCGCTCTTTTTCCTCATGAGAGGAGGGAAATTTACCTCAGCCTTCTTCCCCTTAACATGTGTACTCTCGTGTCAGAGACAGATGAGTCATCAGTGATATGCAAATCATCTTTTATTCCAATAATCATATATTGAATATCTTTTAGCCCTCTTGGCTGTAACTTTGCATTATCGTAGTCGACAGTGGAGTTAAACTCCGTGTCGATACTTTGTTATTTTGGATAGTGAACATAGAGAGACTCTGAAGGACTATGTGACATAGGGACAGACCAGGGTAGATTTCCTTTCTGTTCCCTAACCTTTTGTGCAATAATTTTACCTCAGCACTTACACATATCCAAACAGGTGTCGGCGTTGTTGACGGAGACACCCTCCCACACACTTATCCGCTCTATCACCTCCTTAGAGGAGCCTTTTACCTCAGACATGTCGACACACGCGTACCGACACACCACACACACAGGGGATGCTCTATTTGAAGACAGTTCCCCCACCAGGCCCTTTGGAGAGACAGAGAGTATGCCAGCACACACCACAGCGCTATATAATACAGGGATGTACACTATACTGAGTGATTTTTCCCCTATAGCAGCTTATATACACAGTTTTGCGCCTAAATTTATGTGCCCCCCCCCTCTCTTTTTTACCCTTTGTGTACCAGGATACTGCAGGGGAGAGCCTGGGGAGCTTCCTTCCAGCTGAGCTGTGAAGAGAAAATGGCGCCGGTGTGCTGAGGAAGAAGGCCCGGCCCCCTCAGCGGTGGGCTTCTGTCCTTTTATGTACTTTAATGGCGGGGGTTAATGCACATATACAGTTTATCAGACTGTATTATGTGCTTTTCGCCAAGTAAGGTAATCTAATTGCTGCCCAGGGCGCCCCCCCCCCCCCAGCGCCCTGCACCCATCAGTGACCGGAGTGTGTGGTGTGCTAAGGGAGCAATGGCGCACAGCTACAGTGCTGTGCGCTACCTTAATGAAGACCGGAGTCTTCAGCCGCCGATTTTCAACTTCTCTTCGTTCTTCTGGCTCTGCAAGGGGGACGGCGGCGCGGCTCCGGGACCGGACGACCGAGGACTGGGCCTGTGTTCGATCCCTCTGGAGCTAATGGTGTCCAGTAGCCTTAGAAGCCCAAGCTAGCTGCAAGCAAGTAGGTTCGCTTCTCTCCCCTGTCCCACGTAGCAGTGAGTCTGTTGCCAGCAGATCTCACTGAAAATAAAAAACCTAACAAATACTTTCTTTTCTAGGAAGCTCAGGAGAGCCCCTAGGGTGCATCCAGCTCTGGCCGGGCACAGATACTAACTGAGGTCTGGAGGAGGGGCATAGAGGGAGGAGCCAGTGCACACCAGATATAGTACCTAATCTTTCTTTTAAGAGTGCCCAGTCTCCTGCGGAGCCCGTCTATACCCCATGGTCCTTACGGAGTACCCAGCATCCACTAGGACGTCAGAGAAAACGGCATTTATGCGCATGGTACGCAGCGCGCATGCGCTAAGTACTTTCACACAAAACTTTGTAGTTTTACACAAGCTCGAGTGACGCTTTTCAGTCGCTCGAGTGTTCGTTGTTTGATTGACAGGAAGTGGGTGTTTCTAGGCGGCAACTCAGCGTTTTCAGGGAGTGTGCTAAAAAACACAGGCGTGCCAGGTAAAAACGCAGGAGTGGCTGGCCGAATGCAGGGCGTGTTTGTGACGTCAAACCAGGAACTAAACAGACTGCAGTCATCGCAAGCTAGGAGTAAGTATTGAGCCACTCTGAAACTGCATGAAATTTTTTAGTAGCAGAACTGCTAACCTTTTGATCGCACTTCTGCTAAGCTAAGATACACTCCCTGAGGGCGGCGGCCTAGCATTTGCAATGCTGCTAAAAGCAGCTAGTGAGCGATCAACTCGGAATGAGGGCCATTGATCACAAAATTCCTTTGTAAATAATATTTGCAGTTTTTTCTTTAGGGATCAACACAAAAAGTTGCTTGGGGCTACTACCTTGTGAGCAAGCCACGTAAAGCTGCCCATGGGAGAAACAGCTGGTCCTGAGATCTATGCCTGCAGCCAAGAGCATTTTTTGGGGTGTGCAATATATGTATATATAGGGGCTACATGTTACATCTGCCCCACTTTCAGTGCAACATTGTTGCTGAATAACCCCCATATTCATTTTGGACTTGAGGAGCCTGCACACTACACAAGCAAGTCTTTCCTTTAGCACTCCTCTCCCTGATGTCACACAGATATAATACATACCTCAGTTCTTTCTAGGTCACTAATGCTGCTTTCACATCGCAAAACCTGCTTTTGAAACGGTTCTTAAAATGGGTCTGAGCAGTTAAACCCCATGTTGTAACCAGTATATTACCATTTCATTACCGTTTTGGTACCTTTCACACTGAACCTGTTTCACCCATACAAAACAGTGGTTGTCATTTTAAATGTTTATTTCCTGTTTCTGCCTGGTGAGATCACACATGGAGACAGCCTATCACCTTCTGGGGCTTGCAAATACCGTTTCAGACCCTTTCACACTGCACAATTAAACGGGTCTGAAACGGGTAGGACCCTGCTTTTTTACCGTTTCAAAATACCGGTATTTTGTAAACGGTAAATTGAAGGTGACCCTTTCACATCGCAGCTCGAACCGTTTAGGAAGCCAGTAAAAACGGCAAATTACCGGGTACAAGCTGCGGTGTGAAAGGGGTAAGAGCTATACAATAGTGAAAACACGATCCAAATTTATGCAGATTTTGCGTGCTGTCGAAACAGAAAAAAAATCCCAAAAATGTTACAGTCCCTAAAAGTAGATTTGTTTACAGTTGTGCACATACACAACCCTTAGTTTTGTTTTATGTGTGTGTGTGTTTTAAAGCTTTCATAATTATCTGCACTTCATATTAAATATATTAAAGGTTTGTATTTGTATTACAAGTAAATGTAAACTTTCCAATCATAAAATACTATACATTTGTATTAATACACTTCTTTCCATCAATCACCGTCAAGACCCCTTCAATGTGAGTATTTGGGAAATTCCATTCTCACATGGGGGCTAATTCAGACTTGATCGCTGCTGTGCTTTTTCGCACAGCAGCGATCAGGTCTGAACTGCGCATGCGCCGGCAACGCAGTACGCCGTTGCATGTCAGACAGTCGACGGCTGTCTTAGCCATGCGATCGCCTCTGCCTGATGGACAGGCAGAGGCAAACGCTGGGTGGGAGGGGGCGGGCCATGGCAGCTGCGTGACGTCACACGCAGCCGCTGCAACCCAGACAGCGACAAGTAGCTCCCTGCCAGCGCTCAGGAGCTGCGCTGGCTGGGAGCTACTCTTCCAGTACAAAAGCATTGCCGCTGTGCAATGCTTTTGTACTTGTGGGGTGGGGTGGGGTAGGGGGGGTGCGCGTGAATGTAGCACATCTATGATCAAGTCTGAATTAGGTCCAAGGATAGTTGTATATTGCTTACTTGAGAGCTAGCATAAAGATGAACCTTCCAATTCTGACCCCTACTTGAAGAGGACTTACCTTTATTTACAAGGAGACATTATTAAATTCTCTGATTACTAAATTGCTGACATTGCTCTGTACAATGAGGGGATCATGATGCTACATACAAAGATATGAAGCAGATGGTGATGGTTTATAGTATAACAGGTGACGGAAACGTGGCAAGTAAGGTGGTGGAATAACAACTGTAGCTGCTGGTGTGGAAAGTGGATGTGGCTACTGTAAAGCAGAAGAATATCAGCCACTAATAATAAAGCAGTCAATGGTGACTGACATTTCTGGACAGTAACCAATGGGGCACAACTGTTGGAAGCAGAGACACAATACATGAACCGGTTACTGTAGAAATTCTAACAGTCAGCTGCTATCAAACATGTCTGTCCTGTACTGTTTATCTAGCCTTCCTCTCCCTTCAGAAAAGACCCCTGGCCACATGTTGCAGTCATTATTGTAGTTATTTGCCAGTTTGGAATAGCTGTGTCTGATATTTTTCTTTACTATTATTCTCGATGCTGATAATGCAGCCAGGACAGTTGTTTTCTGTGATGTTCAGTAGAAGTAGAAATCACCAAATGCAAAAGAGAGATGGCAACAGCAATGGCAGTTATCAGTAATGGCAGTTACTCTTACTGGATACAGCTGCTGTACTGAGATGGTATTCCCGGGATCTTCTAAATAACCTTTGTCCTTGGTGTGATGATGCTCCTCCAGTACCAGGTCATTTCCCACTGCCTACACAAAGTTTTAAATAGTTTTAATTTGTGGAAAGATGATTATGTGTGAGGCAGGACACAGAATTGATCTAAAGTGCAGCAGTTTCTGTCACTGAAGGGAACATTTACTAAGCAGTGATACCTTAACCATTCTAGCTGTGTTGGAGGGGTGCCTCCAACACAGCTAGAGGCACCAGAGGTAAGCCTAAGAAACCAGCCATTATTGGCTCTCAGGAACAGAGCACCAGTTCAGCTTCCGCAAAAGTTTCAGCATGGCGGTGCCCGCCCACCCCGAGAGGATCTTGTGGTTGGAGCTCGGTTACTTCGCTTCAGCCACATCTGGGAAGGTTCCTGCCAGGATGTCTGGGTAAGAGACCTCATCTCTCAGGGTTACAAGCTGGAGATCGATGGTGCTCCTCCCCAACGATTTTTAAAATCAAGCTCATCAGCTATAGAAAATATGCATGTTACGCTGCTACTGGCCATCACTAAGTTGGTCCAGTCCCAGGTAATTGTTCCAGTGCCCCTGCATCAACAGGGACAAGGTTACTACTCCAGCCTATTCATAGTACCAAAACCAGACAGGTCTGTGAGAACCATTTTGAATCTGAAGTCCTTGAATCCTTACCTGAAGGTTTTCAAATTCAAGATGGAATCTATAAGAGCGGTGATCGCAGACCTGGAACCACAGGAATTCCTGGTATCCCTGGATATCAAGGACGCCTACCTCCATATCCCGATTTGGCCTCCTCATCAGGCCTATCTAAGGTTCGCCCTGCTGAACGATCACTACCAGTTCCAGGCGTTACCCTTCGGACTGTCTACTGCTTCGAGGGTGTTCACGAAGGTGATGGCAGAAATGATGTTCCAACTCGGAGTCCACGGGGGCAAAGTTGTCCCTTACCAGGACGATCTCCTGATAAAAGCGAATTCCCAGGAGCTTCTCCTGCTCCATATAGATCGCACGATACAACTTCTGTCTCACCACGGGTGGATCCTAAATCTCCAGAAGTCCCACTTGGACCCTTCTCAGCGGCTCCTGTTTCTGGATATGCTACTGGATACTGTAGTACGAGTATTCCTCCCAGAGGACAAAGCGAGAATGCTCCAGGAAAATGGTTAGCATGGTTCTCCGACCTGCTAGAATACCCATTCATCTTTGCTTAAAATTGTTGGGAAAGATGGTGGCCTCGTACGAGGCGATACAGTATGGAAGGTTCCATGCCAGACCCTTCCAACTGGACATCCTGAGCAAATGGTCCGGTTCCCATCTCCAGATGCACCGGATGATTCAGCTGTCACCCCAGGCCAAGATTTCTCTCCTGTGGTGGTTACAGTCTTCCAATCTACTGGAAGGTCGACACTTTGGGATTCAGGATTGGGTCCTCCTCACGATGGATGCGAGTCTGAGGATGGGGAGCTGTCACCCAGGGGGCGCAGTTCCAGGGCAGGTGGTCTGCCCAAGAGGCCCTACTTCCGATCAACATCCTGGAACTTCGTTCTATCTACAATGCTCTGATTCGGGCCTCCCTTCTGCTCCAGAATCTGGCAATCCAGGTTCAGTCGGACAACGCCACGGCTGTGGCGTACATCAATCGACAAGGAGGGACAAAAAGCAGGGCCTGCATGCGAGAAGTGTCAAGGATACTCCTCTGGGCGGAAAGAAATGCAAGAGCACTGTCCGCAATCTACATTCCGGGAGTGGACAACTGGGAAGTGGACTTCCTGAGTCATCACGATCTCCACCCGGGGGAGTGGGGACTCCACCCTCAGGTGTTTCAACAGATTATCGACCGGTGGGGATGCCCGCAGATCGACATGACGGCATCTCGCCTCAACAAGAATCTTCGCTGCTATTGCACGCGGACCAGAGACCCTCAGGCGAGCGTGGTGGATGGGCTGACATCGCCTTGGCCTTACCAGCTGGTCTACCTATTTCCTCCGATTCCGTTGATCCCAAAAGTGCTCAAGAGGATCAGGCATCAAGTAGTGCAAGCAATCTTGATTGCACCGGATTGGCCCCAAAGAGTGTGGTACGCAGCTCTCCTGGACATGTCCATAGAAGACCCTTGGCCTCTGATACTAAGACGCTATCTTCAGCAAGGACCGTTCGTCTACCCGGACTTACGGTGACTTCGTTTGATGGCATGGAGGTTGAGCGGAACATCCTAGCACACAAAGGGCTTTCCAAAAAGGTCATTGCCACTATGGTGCAAGCCAGAAAACCTGTGACGTCAAAACATTATCATCATATCTGGCGGAGATATGTCTCCTGGTGCGAAGAATGCATATATCCATCTGCAAACTTCCACTTGGGAAGATTCCTTTGTTTCCTGCAAACTGGAGTGGGTAAAGGCTTACGTCTGGGATCCATTAAAGTACAGATTTCAGCTCTTTCCGTCTTCTTCCAGAAGAAGTTGGATCTATTGCCAGAAGTTCAGACCTTCTTGCAAGGGGTGCCTCACATACAACCTCCGTTTGTTCCGCCTACGGCAGCTTGGGATTTGGATGTGGTGTTACATTTCCTGCAGTCCTCCTGGTTTGAACCTCACATGGAAGACGGTGATGTTACTGGCTCTGGCTTTTGCTATACGTGTCTTGGAATTGGGGGCCTTATCGTGTAAAAGTCCATACTTGGTCTTTTTTACGAGGACAGAGTGGAGCTCAGAACTAGACCGGATTTCCTGCCGAAGGTGGTCTCCGCGTTTCACTTGAATCAGCCTATTGTGATTCCGTCCAGTTCTGACACTTCTACCCCTCCGGAGGCATTGGATGCAGTGCGAGCCTTCAAAATCTATGTCAAGAGGATGGCTCAGATCAGAAAGACGGATTCCTTATTCGTGCTCTATGATGCGCAGAAGAAGGTTTGTCCTGCTCAAAGCAGTTCATTGCTCGTTGGATTCGACTTACTATCCAACAGGCCTATGTGTCGGCAGCCTTACCTATTCCTAAGTCTCTGAAGGCCCACTCTACAAGATCGATGGGCTCTTCCTGGGCGGCTGCCCATGGAGTCTTGGCCCTGCAACTATGCCGAGCCACTACCTGGTCAGGGAAGAACACTTTTGTGAAGATCTACAAATTTGATACTCTGGCCAAAGAGGATACCCAGTTTGGGCAGGCGGTGATGCAGATGTCTCCGCACGTTTCCGCCCATTCTGGAAGCTTTGGCACATCTCCATTGTACTAATGTTCCCCCAATATCCCTTATGGAAGCTAGAGAAAATGGTATTTTAATACCTACCGGTAAATCCTTTTCTCGTAGTCCATAAGGAATATTGGGCACCCGCCTCTGTGCTGTGACTTTCTGCAGGTTCTCTGTTCTGTGTTACCTGTTCAGCTGTTGCTGTTATGTTGCCAGCATTTGCTGGCCCGCTTATGTTATGGTGTGCTGGTGTGTAAATCTCACCACACTTATTGTTGTTATGTTCCTTCTCTCAAGTATGTAATTTCTCCTTCGGGCACTGTTTTACCTATAACTGCCTGTGGGAGGGGGCATAGAGGGGAGGAGCCAGCACACACAGTGGAAGAAATTTAAAGTGCACTGGCTCCTTTGGACCCCGTCTATACCCATCGTACTAATGTGTCCCCAATGGACTACGAGAAAAGGATTTACTGGTAGGTATTAAAATCCTTTTTTTACCCAACATATAGGGCTTCATTCCATCTTAATGTCTTTTTGGCACTGGCATCTTAATTATGTCATATTAGTGGAAATATTTTAGTCTCCCTGTTCTGTCTGACAAATATATATGGAGTTGTGATATTTATTAAGTGACTTTTACTTCTTTGGACAGGTATGCTTTATTTAGGCTGGTTGTGTAACTGGCTCCCAAGGCTCTTGAATTTTTTAAAAAATATTCTTCCAAGTCACTTACTTGTATTTTAAAATTAAAAAAAATGTTTTCATGAAAAAACACAAGCCATAAACAAAATATATTTCCAGTAATCAATATGTATTTTTCTTTGGATTACAGACCAAAGAAAACAAGAGGCATTGTGACATTACCATGTATACAGTTTATCTCTTGCCATTTTATCAGGAAAAGGCAATGTTGACTATTACACTGCACCCACGGGATCCAGAGCGCCGGTCACATGACCGCATCCTGCACCCACAACCTGACTTTAGTTATGGTGCATAACAGATGGAGTTCAAGAACTGTAGGTACTGTACAACTAACATTTTAAATCTTCCCTTCAGAATTCCTACTGTGAGAGACAGGACTTTTTACAACTCTCACTAAATAAATAAAATTAGTTTTTAACACATTGAGGAGATTAAACAGTCCCTATAGGGATTGCTTACTATTAATATTAAACAGTAACAAAGGGACACATGTTCTGTGTGCTTTAAAAGGGTATGCAGACAACTTATCAGCAGAAAACAGACATTGATAATGTTGACATGGTTAGAATAACATCATTAATGTTGTTAACTGCTAAATGTCGAAATTGAATGTCATCAGAAATGTTGAGTCAGTGGGGGAGATTCAAATGTTTGAAAAGTCAGTTGGGTGTCTGTTTTTTCCTATCTATTAGATAGGAAAAAACAGAGTCCCAACTGACTTTTCAAACATTTGAATCTCCCCCATAATGTTGACATTTCAGGGAAGCTTATGGTTAAAGACAGAACAAGAAAAACAGCATGTCGACATAACGTAACTGTATGACAATATGGTAAATGTCAATATGACCATGCCCCAGGTGACAGAGGAAAAGGAAGGGAGGTGTCTGCACAAGCCAGCAGGGGATCCAGAGAGCAGGGAGAGGCTGGGCCACCGGTTACACCTTCCCAGGGGCTGTGTTCTGCAGAAATAGGCTGAATGGCCCTTGTCTCCACAAGTTGTTTCTGCATGACTCCGCCTCCTCCTAACAGCACCTTTGCAGGATCTGCCTAACAGACTACTGCTTCCTGAGCACTACTGTATCTTTGCAACAGGAGAGGAACAGATTCATCAGATTAGATCTTCATCAGTTGTTAGAGTATGGGGGAGCGGGTGGTGTGGTATAATTCACGGTAAGTAATACTTAGAATAATGATGGTAAGTGAATAATGATTTTAGGATTAAGGTTTTTTATGAGAATGAAGTAAGTAAATATGAGTTTAATGTTGTCAGTACTTTATGGTGGTCACTAATGCTGTCAGAATTATATGGCAGTCATTGATGCTGTCTGTAGTTATAGAGGGTGACTATCAACTTCAGGGACAGGATGGTACTGTGATGAGTGTTTGTCCAGGGTGACAGAAAGTCTAGCTTCACCCCTTCCTGGATATAGCCTTATGGTCTAGCAGAGTTGGTAAAGTAAAGCTCTTTATCACAGCACTTCAGAAAGGAGAATAGCAGCTTACAGGAATTCACTGTCGGTCCCAACAGCAAACCTACTACAACCCTATGTAAAATGGGTTTTAATTATTGCTTATCAGCTGAGCAAAGATATCCCGCTTCCCTACCAGTCTTGGTAAGAGACCCAAGTCCAATATCTACTTGTTTCTGGCAAGCTCACAAAGTGACACCATGCAGTGACTGGCTCCATGTAATCTAGCTGGACAGAAAAATGATCAAAATGCAACCAGTCACCAATGAAAGGGAACATAGATCACATGATCCCCCTGGGAATGCCAAGTGGGCTTAATATTTTAATGATGTCTGCATCCTGTTCTCCACTGGGAGAACAAAATTTCCACAACCCATAGGCATCAAAAGGTGTACTTCTTTGACTGGTGATTTTGTTAAATAAGCAAATAGACCAGCTATTTATTTAACCTGTGAAGAGGCTGGTCTATCCAAGCAAATTTGGTAAATCCTCAAGAACAATCTCACTTTAGAATTTAAACTCATTGGCCACTTTATTAGCTATAGCTGTTTGGTATACTCGTATAATCAGTCAATCACGTGGCAGCAATTCAATGCATAGAAGCATGCACACAGTAAATAAGTTAAGTTGCTGTTCAACACAAACACCAGAATGGGAAATCTGATCTAAGTGGCCTTGGTTGCAGTATGATTCAAGACAGGGTGATTAGAGTATCTCAGAACCTTCTGGTGTCCTGGGATTTTCACAAGTCTTAACAATTTAGAAAACAAAGAATTATGTATGCAAAAAACAACTTTCAGAAAGCAGCAGTTTTGTTGGCCAAAATGCCTTGTTAAAGACAAAGGTCAAAGGAGAATGGACAGACTGGTTGAAGCAGAGAGTAAGGCTACAGTGTCAATGCAGTATATAAGGACTCTTGGATAGATTTCAGTGAGCTGTAGTACCAAAATAATTTAACATAAGGCAGGAGGGACACCTGTGTGCTAGTTTGCAGAAAGACTAGTGTCCAACTGACTGATCATTATTCACTTGGAGAAATAAAGACACCCAAAAACGTTCTACTCTTAGGGTTTCTGTATTAATAATTGCAGCACTGCTGCGATTTTAACAATCTGTAATGTGATTGATATTTTCATATTGTCTGTGAACATCACCACTATGTATGAAATAGTAATTCACAGGGACAGCAGTAATGATAACCGCTGTTTCTGTGAAATCTCCTGCATTAGGCTATTAGTACTGTACATACAGTAGCAACAATTTGGAAATTATACAGAAACTGCAGTTTCTACCGAATTCATGGAAACATGCTTGATATTTATTGATATAAGCTCTTAATATTTATGTTTTTTTTTTTTTAAATATCCATTGTTAACTTTTTAGTCTGCAGATTGGTAAATATTTCTCTCCACTAAGTTTAAATTGTGAATTTTTACTGAGAATCCATGATGGCAAAATAAAAATAAATTTGTACCAAACCTTTATTTACTAAAACAAACACTGAAAAGCATCTGTGCCAAGTATTTCACATCTCAAATTTCAGAACAGAGTAAAAAAGCGTTATATTTTGGAATTATTTAATGTTAGAAAAGATATAATAAACTACACAAATTGCTGACTAACAGCTCCCTTTACAATGCTATCAAATATATAAACATTACTATATTGCATACATGTGTTACCCCTGACAAAGAATTCTTTCAAAGTTAATTGTAAACTCAGAACTTTGTAGCAGAAATCTCTTGATGGTTTATAGAGAAGATTTAAGGGGAGAACTTTATTCAGCCACTTTAGCTACTCTTCGACGTCTTCTATGAAAAGCCTTCAAGTCCCATTTTGTGGGTTCCAGCATGTAAGGTCCATTGTACACAAACAATACAGTCATTTTGTCAGCATACGTTAGATTCTGGAGGAGCTGAGGAAGGAAAATAAGGAGAATAAGCATTACCCTACTTTCAAGAAAGACCTGAAACTCCCAGCAAACCGAGAAGGACCAGTAAAGTAAAACAAAACCCCTACCTTCTATATCTGATTACAATGCAGAAATCTTAGCTACACAATTGCATATATATGATAAACCTATGTTCAAACATGCAGATACTGGTATCAAACTTACAAAACCCATTGATCTTTTTACATCTGTAGAATAAATACTTCTTATTAAGTTAAATTAACTTCAATTAATATTAAAATTTAGAACTAATGTAACTATATTTTCCTCAAATACATTAAGCACAGTGTTTAAAGATATATCCACACAAACATTTTCTCAGATGTCCTGGCTGCACAGGAAAACTCTACAAATACACATTCTCACACAGTTGTATAATTTCACATTGGGCCATAGTGCCAAAGAAACCCATTCATACGTACGCTGTGCATCTAAAGTTTTCCTGCGCACCTCTATGGGATGCCAGGGAAAGCCTGCAATATTGATGGTTATGATGTGAACAGTACATCGCAGCTATTGCTTTTAATTGAATTGACCCTTAAGATTTTTACTCTATTTTCCGTTAATTTAAGAAAGTAAAAGTGTACCAACATGATACCGCCAAGTGGTGATTACCTTTGGTGTAATAAAGAAATACTGAGAAGTGTTTTCTTTGCAAGCTGTCTTCACTACCATTTCGAATACTCGTCTTTCATTCACTGGATCCATGCCCTTAATGAACAAATATATAGATTATTAGCAAAGAAGCAAATGAAACATTAGATATGTTTATATACTTCTTATTTCCTTACCTGATTTATCTCGTCCACTACTCGGAACGGGCACCTGTTGAGCTCTTGGAGAGCCATTAGATAGAGCATTGTGGACACACTGCGCTCCCCTCCACTCTGATGATGCGGGGTCAGCTCATGAAGTTGTGTGCTACTTCTAAACTTTACACGGATCCTTATTCCATACTTATCATAATCCTCCTATCAAGAGCATACATTAATAAACAAAGATTAGCAATACATATGTTCTTTTATTTAATCAGTGTTTTCTTTTTAGAATAGGGTAAATATTTGCAAAAAAACCCATTACAAACATAATTCAGCAACTTAAATGAGGACGTTGGCATATTTGCCAGGGGACAAGCAAAAATAGGTGGCAAAACTTACCAAAACACCTCATAATTTTTCCAACAACATTCTAACATAGATTTGCAGCAGGCATTAGCTCAAAACTGATTTGTTTCCTCCACTTGGCTGATAATGACCATGAATAACTTCCCTCTTGAACCTTGTAAGGGACTTCCTGACGACTACCTGGGATACCTTCTGTTATGGCTTATCATCAATTAAAGTGCCAACAAGCAGCACAAGGACCCTGTAAGGCAGGCGCTGCAATCTTGGCAAGTGCAAAATGCTATTTTTAATGAAGATTTATTTGAGTTACAAAATTAAACATCAAAGATGGAGAATACGGGTATAGTATGGTTTGCCTGCGGCCGGTTTCCCGACGACTAACACACTGGCGCCGGGATCCCGAGCACATGCATGCCCTTACGGGGGCTATTTGTTCTCCCTCCAGGGGGGTCATGGACGCCAAGAGGGAGAATAGGTGTCGGTATGCCAGGTGTCGGGATTCCAACAGCCGGCAAACTGAATACCACCTGGAGCATACATATAAAAATCAGCATAGTAAAAGCTACGAGATACCACAAACAGATATTACGAGCACAATAATAGGATTTAAATTACCTACCAGTAAATCCTTTTCTCGTAGTCCGTAGAGGATGCTGGGGTCCACATTAGTACCATGGGGTATAGACTGGTCCACTAGGAGCCACTGGCACTTTAAGAGTTTGAGAGTGTGGGCTGGCTCCTCCCTCTATGCCCCTCCTACCAGACTCAGTATAGGAACTGTGCCCGAGGAGACGGACAACTGCGAGAGAAGGAAATTACACAGATAGTGGTGAGATTCACACCAGCTCACACAAACCAGGCACACCAAGATAACAAGCTTGAAACTCAGCAACGGCTGAATAACATGACTGATTCACATCACAACGCAGTACTTAACAAAGAACAAAGCAGTACTGAACTAAGCAACCACTGCAGGAAAACGAAGCGCTGGGCAGGCGCCCAGCATCCTCTATGGACTACGAGAAAAGGATTTACCGGTAGGTAATTAAAATCCTATTTTCGCTTACGTCCTAGATGATGCTGGGGTCCACATTAATACAATGGGGATGTACTAAAGCTCCCAGAACGGGAGGGAGAGCGCGGAGGCTCCTGCAGAACTGACTGACTTCAGGTCCTCAGAGGCCAAAGTATCAAACTTGTAGAACTTTGCAAACGTGTTCGACCCAGACCAAGTAGCCGCTCGGCAAAGTTGTAAAGCCGAGACTCCCTGGGCAGCCGCCCAGAAAGAACCCACCTTACGAGTAGAGTGGGCTTTAACAGACGTAGGACACGGCAAGCCTGCTGTAGAATACGCATGCTGGATAGTGAACCTGATCCAGAGAGAGATCGTCTGCTTAGAAGCAGGACACCGAAGTTTCTTGGGATCATACAGGACAAACAGAGAGTCCGATTTCCTGTGACGAGCAGTCCTCTTCACATAAATTTTCAGAGCCCTTATAACATCCAAGGACTTTGATGAAATTGAGGAGTCAGTAGCAACTGGCACCACAATAGGTTGGTTGATATGAAATGCCAACACAACCTTCGGAAGAAACTGCTGACGTGTCCGGAGCACAGCTCTATCTTCATGGAATATCAAGTAGGGGCTCTTACAAGACAAAGCCCCCAACTCCGACACACGTCTAGCAGAAGCTAAGGCCAACAAAGTGATTGCCTTCCACGTAAAAAAACTTGACCTCAACCTCCGGTACAGGTTTGAACCAATCCGATTGGAGGAACTGTAACACCACGTTAAGATTCCAGGGCGCCGTAGGCGGCACAAAGGGAGGCTGGATGTGCAGAACCCCTTTCAAGAAAGTCTGAACCTCAGGAAGGGATGCCAATTGTTTCTGGAAGAAAATGGATAGGGCCGAAATCTGGACCTTTATGGACCCCAACCTCAGGCCCATATCCACACCTGTTTGCAGGAAGAGGAGAAACCGTCCCAGTTGAAACTCCACCGTAGGAAACTTCTTGGACTCACACCAAGATACATATTTTTTCCAAATACGATGAAAATGTTAAGACGTTACTCCTTTCCTAGCCTGTATCAGGGTAGGAATAACCTTGTTCGGAATGCCCTTCCGAGCTAATATCTGGTGTTCAACCTCCATGCCGTCAAACGTAGCCGCGGTAAGTCTTGATAAGCGAACGGCCCCTGCAGCAGGTCCTCCCGAAGAGGAAGAGGCCTCGGCTCTTCTAGCAGTAGATCCAGAAGATCCGCGTACCAAGCCCTTCTTGGCCAGTCCGGAGCAATGAGGATTGCCTGAACTCTTGTTCTCCTTATGAGTTTTAGAACTCTTGGAATGAGTGGAAGTGGAGGAAACACATACACCGACTGGAACACCCACGGAGTCACTAAGGCGTCCACCGCGACGGCTTGCGGGTCCCTCGACCTGGAATAATACCACCGAAGCTTCTTGTTGAGACGAGAGGCCATCTTGTCTATTTGAGGTACACCCCAAAGATCTATTACCTCCGTGAACACCTCCGGATGGAGTCCCCACTCTCCTGGATGGAGATCGTGTCTGCTGAGGAAGCCCGCTTCCCAGTTGTCTACTCCCGGAATGAAGATTGCTGACAGCGCCAATGCATGTTTTTCTGCCCAGAGGATGATTCTTGTTACCTCTGACATTGCAGCTCTGCTCTTCGTTCCGCCCTGTCAGTTTATGTAAGCCACAGTCGTTACATTGTCCGACTGCACTTGAATGGCTCGATCTTGCAGAAGATGGGCCGCTTGGAGAAGACCGTTGTACACAGCTCTTAGTTCCAGAATGTTTATTGGAAGGCTGAATTCCAGGCTTGACCACCTTCCTTGGAAGGTTTTCCCCTGAGTGACTGCGCCCCAGCGCCGGAGACTTGAATCCGTGGTTAGAAGGATCCAGTCCTGAATCCCGAACCTGCGGCCCTCCAGAAGGTGAGGTAGTTGCAGCCCCAGAGGAGTGATATCCTGGCTTTCGGAGACAGATGTATTCTCTGGTGCATGTGTAGATGAGATCCCGACCACTTGTCCAGGAGATCCAGTTGGAAGGCCCGAGCATGAAACCTTCAAAATTGTAGAGCCTCGTAAGAGGCCACCATCTTCCCCAGAAGGCGAATGCACTGATGAACCGAAACCCGGGCTGGCTTCAGGACATCCCGGACCATTGTCTGCATCACCAACGCTTTCTCCTCTGGAAGAAACACCCTCTGCACTTCTGTGTCAAGGATCATTCCCAGAAAAGACAACCTCCTGGTCGGCTCCAAATGTGATTTTGGAAGATTCAGGATCCAACCGTGTTCCCTGAGCAGATGAGTCGTGAGAACAATGGACTGCAACAGCTTCTCCCTGGACGACGTCTTTATCAGCAGATTGCCCAGATATGGGATTATGTTCACCCCCTGCCTGCGGAAGAGAACCATCATCTCTGCCATCACCTTGGTGAACACCCTCGGTGCTGTGGAGAGGCCGAATGGCAGTGCCTGAAACTGATAGTGACTGTCTAACAGTGCAAATCTGAGATAAGCCTAGTGCAGCGGCCAAATCGGAACGTGGAGGTACGCATCCTTGATATCCAAAGATACCAGAAATTACCCCTCCTCCAGACCTTAAATTACCGCTCTCAGAGACTCCATTTTGAATTTGAACTCCCTTAGATAAGGCTTTAACGAATGAAAGTTCAAAATCGGTCTGACTGAACCATCTGGTTTCGGTACCACGAAAAGGTTTGAGAAATAACCCTTGTTTTGCATATGAGGTGGAACCGGGATAATGACCTGTGACCTTTCCAATTATAGGATGGCTTCCTGTAGGATAGCCATGTCAGCAAAGCTGGTAAGCCTGATTTGAAGAAACGGTGAGGCGGGAGTTCCGAGTCTGTACCCCTGGGACACAATATCCTGCACCCAGGGATCCAGGCCGGAGGACACCCAGACGTGGCTGAAATGTCTGAGTCTCGCACCCACCAGGCCATTTTCCAGGCTGAGGATTTTGAGGAACCAGAAGCAGGTTTCTGGTCCTGGGAGCCTGCGGGTGCAGGCCTTTTGGATTTTGCACAACCACCCCTAAAGAAGGTGGCAGGAGGCTTGGACTTTTTTGCCTTAGTGGTCCGAAAGGACTGTGACACAGTTGAAGTTAAAGGTTTCTTCGTAGAAGGTGTAGCAGAGGGAAGGAAAGGTCACTTACCCGCGGTTGCCGTGGAAATCCACGCATCCAATGCTTCCCCAAATAGAGCCTGACCTGTGTACGGTAGGTTCTCCACACTTCTCCTGGATTACGCATCTGCAGACCATTGGCGTAGCCAGAGTCCCCTGCGAGCTGATACCGACATGGAATATATCCGCGCAGTCAGTGTACCCAGGTCCTTCATGGATTCCACCATGAACCCCGCAGAATCCTGTATGTTACGTAAAAACAATTCAATATCACTCCTATCCATTGTATCCAAATCCTCTAGTAATGTGCCTGACTACTTTACTATGGCTTTAGAAATCCATGCACAGGCGATAGTCGGCCTTAACGCCACTCCTGAAGCAGTGTAAATGGATTTGAGCGTAGTGTCAAGCTTATGATCAGCCGGTTCTTTTAACGCGGTAGATCCAGGGACAGGCAAAACCACCTTTTTAGACAGTCTGGAGACAGATGCGTTAGCAATGGGTGCGTTTTCCCATTTTTTCCTATCCTCCTCAGGGAAGGGAAAAGCTATCAGAACCCTTTTGGGGATCTGGAATTTTTTCTCCGTGTTTTCCCAGGATTTTTCAAATATAGCGTTTAATTCTTTAGACGCAGGGAAGGTTAGCGAGGCTTTCTTACTGTCAGTGAAGTAAGCCTCCTCAACCTGCTCAGGTGGTGTCAGTAATATTTAACACATCTCTAATGGACTCAATCATGAGCTGCACCCCCTTTTCAAGGGATGCCGCCCCCCTCAGCATGTCCCCATCACCGTCTGCAGTATCAGAGTCGGTATCCATGTCATCTTGCATAATTTGGACAAGTGCATGTTTCTGTGGGAACATGTTAGGGGATTATGCAGGAATAGGAACAGAGCCTCACCACACTGCCATAGATTTCTTTAACACCTGAGTTTCATTCTCAGTATTAGCTACCCTAGTAGAAATCTGAGATCATTCCTTTAATAGTTAGTTAACCACTCAGGCTCAACAATAGGGATCTGAGACAAGGCATTACATTCCTGTGTACATGGAATGGATTCCTCCTGAGAGGAAATCTCTTCTGCAGCATAAGACACAGAGTCCCTAGACATGGCTATGTGAGATTATAAAAACACACACACACAGAAATGTCAGCTACAGATTCCCCCCCAAGTATGACACAGAGGGACACAGAAATTGGAGCCAACCCACACACACACAGCGCTTCAGAGGTAGCCCAAATAAAACTACCAGCGCTATCTGTGTACCTTAATAGGTTACAAAGACCTTACACTGCCTCTCCCCCTTCTATAACTCCCTGGTACCGCACAGGATAGCTGGAGGTGTTGGGAGTGACAGCTTTCCCTGTCAGCGTCTGTGGAATAGGAGCTGCAGGCAGGAAAATGGCGCTGAACGCTGCTGGGTCTGCTTTGAGGAGAAGCTCCGCCCCCTGAACATGGCGCTGCTTCCCGCAATGGAGTTGTATTATACTGGCCTGAGGTGTGTGCTGACAGTGATCAATAGTCCCTGACAGGCTTGCCGACCAGTTTAGGGTGTAGACGCTGGCTCAGGGTGCCCCTCACAGCACCGCACTTACTGCTGAGCCCCGGAGCGTAGATAGTACTGCGCTCCCTACCCTGTTGCCGCCATCTTCACACCTGCTACCCGCTTGCTAGGAGAGCCGGTGACTCACTAGCCACAAACATCTTCTGGCTCTGTTAGGGGGTGGCGGCATACTGCTGGGGTGAGCGGTCGCCTGGGGCGGCTAACGATCTATTCCCTCAGGAGCTCAGTGTTCTGTCAGCGGAGATAGTGGCTCTCACCCCGTAGGGTAGGACACTGCTCACCCCCTAAGTCCCACGAAGCAGTGAGGCTGTTGCCAGCAGCCTCCCTGTGCCTAACTTACTCTTAAAAAAAAACTAAACTAAAGAAGCTCTAGGAGCTTTCCTAGCTGTGACCGGCTCCTCCAGGTACATTTTCTAAACTGAGTCTGGTAGGGGGGGCATAGAAGGAGGAGCCAGCCCACACTCTCAAACTCTTAAAGTGCCAGTGGCTCCTAGTGGACCCATCCAGTGGCTCCTAGTGGACCCGTCTATACCCCATGGTACTAATGTGGACCCCAGCATCCTCTAGGGCGTAAGAGAGGGTGTGGTTCATCAAATCGACAGTGTCTAGGTCGACAATGTTTAGGTCGACCACTATAGGTCGACAGTCACTAGGTCGACATGGATGGAAGGTTGACAGTGTTTCTAGGTCGACATGTGCTAGGTCGACAGGTCTAAAGGTCGACATGAGGATTTATTTATTTTTTGGTGTCGTTTTCTTCGTAGAGTGACCGGGATCCCAAATTAGTGCACCGCGTCCCCTCGCATGGCTCGCTTCGCTCGGCACACTTTACCGTTCCAATCGTAGTCCACGTGGATCGTTAAGTATGAAAAAATTCAAAAAAAGAAAAAAAATGTGAAAAACTCATGTCGACCTTTAGACCTGTCGACCTAGCACATGTCGACCTAGTGACTGTCGACCTATAGTGGTCGACCTAAGCATTGTCGACCTAGACACTTTCGATCTTCAGACCGGATCCCGTAAGAGAAATGGTAAAATTTGCATTGCAAGACACAACTGCCAATAAAACATACTTCTAGGGATTAGAGTAAATCATAGAGAGTATAAGTGATCAATAGCCGATACAGGACAAGAAATGTGTCAGCATTGAACAGGTGCAGCAAAAACTACTTTAAACATTTTACAAGCACCAGCAGTACAACCGTAAGCATGACGGTAATTCATCATGTTTACAGATGCACTGCCGGTGGGTGTAAAATGCTTTAAAGTAGCCATTTTACACACTTACCAACATCACAGCACCTGCCTTCCGGGGTCCATATATTGCTTGTAGACACTCAACAAGCACACTACATTCTGAATACTGCTGAAACCCTGTAGACCAGTGGTTTCCAAACTTTTTTGAATCACGGCGCCCTAGAATATCAGAATTTTTTTCACGGCACCCCAAGGCCAAAAATTTCTTATTGAGAAATTTAGAAATAAATATTACATTAAATAGATCGCGTTTATATGTCATCCTTAGGGTCAATTGTGTGGTAAGGGACAAGATTTGCTTCTGTTTGGCCACATATTTTATGACTGGCAGCCACCAGCACTGGTTTTGCCTATTATATTGACCATGAATAATTTGAATTGGTCCTGGACCACCAACCCAGGGCACCCCTGCAAGTGTCCCGAGGCACCCCAGGGAGCCACGGCACACAGTTTGGGAACCTCTGCTGTAGACAACTATATACTGAAACTATGCAAAGCTGAGAGAACTAAATTCAACCCTGGGAAAAAAACTCATCTATTACAATATAAATCAAGTTTCCTGTGTATAGGTAACTGTGGTATAATGTTTAAAAATGTTTTTTTTTTTTTTTTTATACATAGCGAAGTGCTGAAACATACACACTTCAAACAGTATCAATTTAGAACACATTTACAAAAGGATGTATTCAATCTGTCGGCTAAAATTTATGTGGCGCAGGGAAGGTCTATTCAATGAAATAGCAGTTTTCCCACATCTTAAGTCGAGAGTCAGGCACGGAAACCTACCGATAACGCATAAATGGCGGGGGTTTATCCCCTGCGCAAACCCCCGAATTTTGCAGTTTTTCTGCTGACTTTATCTCGCAGCTCCACTTTTTGACATCAGGCATCCACACGCGGGGTAATCCCTGACAACTGGATTCCTTCAATGCAGCAATTATCCGTGGGATTTAGGAATACCACCATTAGTGTTTAATGCCACTGAGCTGTAAAATAGCAGATGTAAACTGCTCCTCCAAACTGTTCTTCAATTGAAATCCTATGCAGCATAATTCATTTGTAAGACTACTTTTTTAAGTGATTGGTAGGTTTTGTTAAACACAAAATGCACAGAATCCCAAGTTTGTCACTCAAGTGGTTTCCAAGGCCAGTTTTTCAACATGTATAAAATTGTAAGAGCCCATTATTTGCTTTTTGTCCTTTGTACAGTAGGTCAGCTTTCTATGCTTGTATCCCATGTGCTGTGGAATGCACATCATTAACTAAGCCACAGATGTACAGTATATAGTAACGCATTGCTTTCTTAGGGCAGTGTCAGATGGTTGTTTTAAAATGCCATGATTGATTGACCAGGAAATCACAGCATTTTAAAGCATGAATACTCAGTAATATAGGATGGGTAAATGGAATAGAATTCTTACTGGGAGTTTTAATTATAGCAGTGAAGTAAACAACTTCACTGAAAGCTACAACTTTTTTCAAAGGCCTCAACATCATCCACTACTGATGAAGTAAATCAAATATTAAATCCAAACACTTGAATTTATAAGGAAAAATACCAAATAAAGAAATGGATGTAAAGTTTTTGAGACTCATCACACAATATTTATAGACTTAAAATCGTACTTAAAACAATAAAAAAAAACAAAAAAACAAGTAGGAGTTAAAAATATGCTACAGTAACTTGTGGAAAAGACGCAAATAATCCAATTTGCTAGATATCCTCTGTAAAGTTGCCTGGCCAGGTAGATAGTTTAAAAGACTTATTTTTCTTCCAGCAAAATAATATTTATTATAAGATATTATCTCTTATAGGCCCGCTATTGTGTGCTTGACAGACACAGCCACTCTTTTCTCCCAGCAAACCAATCTCTTCCTCACTATCAAGGAGAAGGTTAAAATCCAGGTGCCCCTGAAAGGTTAAAAGAGATAGGAGAAAGAGGAGAGGAGGAAGGGGCAGGGGCGAGAGATGAAGGGAGAGACAGGAAGAAGAGGGGGAGTGAGATGGGAGGAAAAGGAGGAGAGAGAGAGAGAGAGAGAGATTTTTTAGGAAGGGGATTGGAACAGAGATGAGAAGATGATTGTAAGAAGGTGGGGAGGGAGAGAGAGGGGGGAAGAGATTGGAGAAAGGGTGTGGGGGTGGGAGAGATATGGAAGGAAGAGCAGGAGAGAGAGCGATGGGAGGAAAAGGTAAAGAGAGATGTCAGGAAAAGGGGGATAGAGAAATGGGAGCAAAGAGGGGGGGGGGTAGGGATTGTAGGAAAAAAAAGGGAGAGAGATGGGAGGAAAAGGGGTAGAGGGATGAGAGGAGGAGTGGAAGAAAAAGAAGAGAAAAATTGGAGGAAGATGTGGGGAGGGAAGGGAACGTGGGGGAGTAAAGAGAAAAAAAATGTGCAACACCGGTATCAATAGCAACAAACCCGGCAAATGATGGGCCAATATACTAGTTATTAATAAAAGTAATAAATTAGAATAAAAATACACAGAGAATTATTTTTTGGGTTATAAAAGGGAGAGAGGCAGGAGGAAGCGGGGGAGAGAGAGAGATGGAAGGAAGGAGGAGGCGACAGGGAAGAGTGAGATTACAGGAAAATGGGAGGGAGTGGGAGATGGGAAGGAGAGGAAATAAAAATTCTGCAACAGCAGGAACGATACAGCTACCAAACTGGTGACCGATAGGTCTAAAATACTAGTTATATGTAACAGTAATAAATTGTATAGAATAAAAATATTCACAGTGATTGTCTGGGGAAACATTCCCACACAAATGCTTATGGAATTCAAGAACCAAATCTATGGTATCAATTATGGAAATATTTTGGTGTTAAATATTGCTCCAAAACTAAAAAAGGGGTATCACGGTCAGTAGTTTACCTCATTTTCAGTATGTAGATCGACCTCACCTACACACTGCATCGAACTGAAGAAGCTGCTGAACTGTTCATTGATTTTTTCTACTAAATGCTTCAAAGGCGTAAGCCAATCTTGCTTCACCTGCACAAAAATAAAATACTTTTATTGAAAAGAGCTTTATTTTAACACAGGCTTAACTGATTGCATTGTATCACGTTCATGGCCTGTATGCTCTCTGTTGGTTTAAGCTTTACTGAATCAATTTCCTCTTGTGTCACATTAATATGTGAACACAAGATTTGTTAATCCATTTAAAAAAAAAAAAAGAAGAGCAAAGCAAATTTTAAATCTTATTTACATTTTTATTTTAATCATTTTTATTTATACTAGATACATTTTCGTTCTGTTCAGACATATTATGAACTTTATTTTCTTACAGTATAGGATCAATTTTTCCTAATGCATCTGAAGGACACTGCTACTTTTAATAAAGGGGCTGGGTATATGGAACAAGCACATTGACCATTAGCCAAACTAGATACAAAGTTCCCCTCCCCATAACCTACTATCCCCACCACAGAAAACTGTAGTAACTAGCTACTACCTAATGGTGAATATGCACTCCAAACTTAAAATTAAACAAAACAAAATTAAAAAGAGTAATAACCACAAGGTATGAAATGCATTGTTCCCCAGATGGATTACGAGAAATGGATTTTACAGTGAGTGCAAATATTCTATTTTCTCTGACATCCAATCTGGGGCACTGCTACTCTGGAATTCCCGACAGCAAGCCTAAAAGGGTAGGGGATTCTCCAGGAAAGCAGTGTGCAACTCTATATGCCTAATACTGGTCTCATTTGACACAAAAATGTATAACCTTATTTGCAAACGTGTGCATAGAAGACCAGTTTGCTCCCTGCACAGCTGCTCGACTGAAACACCATGGGGGTCTATGTAGTAAGCCTTGGAAAGAGATAAAGTGGACAGAGATAAAGTACCAGCCATCTAGCTCCTAACTGCCATGTTATAGGCTGTTTTTGAAAAATCACACCGTTGTCAGCAGATTGGTTGGTACTTTATCTCAATCCACTTTCTCTCTCTCTCTCCATGTTTCCCAGGAAACACAACATGACTAGAGTGGGTCTGAATGTTGTCTCACACTGGTCCTTTCACGGACACATATGCCTGCCAGAACATCACAGTAGGTGAACTTGCGGACTGCTTTTAATTCTGGCCAGTCCTGTTTTTGAGTACTGTATAAAACTAGAGACCACGGTAAACGGCTGAAGTCTAGTAAAGGTATAGTTTCAAGGGTTGTGGTAAGATATATTGACATACAGAAATGTCAACATGTTCGTTATGTCAACATTGGGGTCAATTCTATTCTCCGACAGTTGAATAGCGCCGGGAATTAGCTCCCAACGCTATTCAATTCAGCTCCAGTTAAGTCGGCGATGGCCCGTTCTCGCCGACTAAACAGGTTGAATTGTTGGGAGAACGGGCATTCTCCGACTTAACTCCCCGGCGCGAGGCTGATTCCCGACAGAATCAGCCTTGCGCCGGCCGCGAGGCAGCACTTTTGTCGGGTTTCTTCTCTCATCCCCCGGGGATGAGAGAAGAATTCCCGACAATTGAGGGTCACTCGTCGCTGTATTGAATAGCGCCGGGAGTTTGTCGGAGAATAGAATTGACCCCATTGTGTATGTAGACAGCCAAAATGTAGACAGAACATTTTCCACTATATTAGACTGATCCTAACCCCAAATTAAGCATTAAAATTCTACGCTGACATGCATAAAGTCGACATTTCTGTATGTTGACATAATATCCATGTCAATATTCAGAACAGGTTGACATTATGACCGGATACTATTTGTAAATCTAGAACATCAATGAGATATAAGTCGATATTCAATTGTTTTGTGACCCCGTTTTCCCATCTAAAGTGACGAGAGATCGCAGGGCGCAATTAAAATGTTTGTTTTGTTTTGTGCTGTGTGCACCCATAAAGGTCGAGTTTAGCCGTGTAAAGCATCTAAACCCGACCGCAAACCATGTGTGTCCTTATGGGTTAGAAGAAAAGGATTTAATAGGTAAGAACATAAATCTCCTTTCTTCTTCAGTCATAGGGAAATCAGGGATAAAACTGGGATGTCCCAAAGCTATTCCCCTAAGGGAAGGGAAGGGATGCTCCTGAGCTGCGCTAAGTACCAGTCACCCAAAGGCTGCATCTGCATAGGCAAAGGTGCCAAAGGAATAGAACCTGATAAATGTATAGGCAAAGGACCACGTGACTGCTTTACAAAGCTGCTCCACAGAGGAGCCATGTCATGCTGCCTAAGAAGTCCCCATTGACATAGTCGAATGAGTCGCTGACACTGTAGCAGGGGCAGGAAGGTCTTACGCAGAATATGCTTGGCGGATAGACAAATGGAGCCTTCTGGTCAATGTCTTCTTTTTAGCCGGCCAGCCAAGTTTGTAAAAGTCATATAGGACAAAGAGAGAATCCGTTCTAAGGAGATCTCTTTTCCTGTCTGCATAAATCCGGAGGGCCCACACATATCCAAAGAGGACTCCTCAAGCGAAGAATCCAGTACTTGGAAAGAAGGGACCACAATCTCATGGTTGAAATAAAAGAGGTGATTCAGAACTAAATTTAGCACATCAACGATCAGTTTCTCTGACATGCGGAGGGATGCCCAGCACAGGGCTAGTCCGCCCCGCATGTCAGGCCCTGCTCCCCCCCAGCAAGGGTGCGAAAGCATTGCATGGCTGCAATGCTTTCACACCCAAGTAGCTAGCTGCGCTGGCAGGCGGCTACCTGCCGTGTTTTGGGTCGCAGCAACTGCGTGTGACGTCATGCAGCCGCCACGGCTCGCCCACACAACGGTTCGGACACGTCTGCGTTGTCCGGACCGCGCCCCACCAATGGCGTTTTAATGCCGTTGGCACGCCCCGCCTCAGTCTGATTGACAGCATATCACTGGGACTTACTGGGAGCGCAAGCACGCCCACTGCTGTGTGTGCGCACTCCACAAAAGCCTTCAGAGTGCGATCGCTGCCGTTGCAGTGATTGCCTCTCAATCACCCCCAAAATCTGGAAACTACCTTAGGGAGGTAGCCTAATCGCATTCTAAGAAAGTCTGGTCCGAGTGAAGAATAAGAAAAGCTTAATGACAAGACAAGGCGCTCAAGTCAGACACTCTGCGGGCTGTTGCTCTGGTGAGGAGGAATACAGTTTTCCATGTAAGCCAGCGGATGTCTACTGTGTCCAAAGGCTCAAAGGCGAACAACTGGAAAGATGGAAGAACGGATCCACTGGGGGAACAAAAAGAGGTTGCAAATGAAGGACAGCCTGCAAAAAAGTCCATACATCTCAATCATTACAAAAAGAATGATGCAATTCAATATTCCAACCAATCTTTATCCAATTGAACAGCGCTACTAACAATATAAAAATAAGAAATGTATGTGTAGCCCTCAGGTATGGAAGGTAAGCCAAAACTAATAAATATTATTATTTTAATTAGCTAAAGAATCAGCATAGACAATAATATCAGTATTCATGAAATAAATATAACCTCTGTAAAAAACAGTGATATAAGATCCGGCCGTAAAGGAAGACTCAGCGTGGCATCGATGGAGAGGCCTAGAAGATTTGTGTAACAAGCTTGTTGCAGCCAATCTGGAGACACTAGGATCACGGTCTGTTTCTCCTTCAAACTACAACTTGCAGAGAACCTGCAGAAACAGTGAAATTGGATGGAAGATATACAGTACATGAGGGGGAAAGTCCACCGAACCGTTAGTGCAGAGGTTCTCAAACTCGGTCCTCGGGGGCCCACACAGTGCATGTTTTGCAGGTCTCCTCACAGAATCGCAAGTGAAATAATTAGCTCCACCTGTGGACCTTTTAAAATGTGTCAGTGAGTAATTAATACACCTGTGCACCTGCTGGGTTACCTGCAAAACATGCACTGTGTGGGCTCCCGAGGACCGAGTTTGAGAACCTCTGCGTTAGTGTGTCCACCAGGAGAGCTTAGGAATCCCTGGTAAGCGAGCAGTATCTTGGCAGCTTATGGTTGTTGATGTCAAGTAAGCCCCAGCAAAGAACCAGGAGGGGAAAGATATCTGGGTGTAGGGCCCACTCGCCCGAGTGAACGTCCTGGTGGCTAGGAAGCCTGCCTACAAATTTTGGACCCTAGGAATGTAGACTGCAGACAGAGCTGGAAAATGATGCTCTGCCCGCTGGAAAATGCGACTCACCTCCTTTATGGCGCCGCGACTGCCACCCTGATGGTTTATGTAGGTGATGGCTGATGCGTTATCAGACCAGTTAATGCGGGAGGAGTGGCAAAGAACTCTATAGACTGCTCGATGCTCCAGAATATTGATTGGAAGCCGGCTCTCCTTAACCGTCCACCAGCCTTGATTTGTCTGATGACAAGTCACCCCCACCCTGAAGACTTCTGTTGGTGGTGAGCAGGACCTAGCCCTGGATCCAAAAGGGGCATCCCTTGGCTAGGTAGGACTGGTGGAGCCACCACAAAAGGGAGTGATAGACCTCTCAAGAGAGAACGATCTTCTGTGACCTGAGCTGCAGATGGGACTTGTTCCAGCGGGTCAGAATCGCCATTTGCAGAGGACGAGAGTGAAACTGGCCATACAGATGTGTCCTCTTACATCCTCGCTGCAGTCACGCTAAACAGCCCTTGAAGTTGCGCCATACCGTGGCGTGACTTGGTAGCGTCGAGCATCTTTTTTTGCAGTCACTCACAGAATATAGGCATGCTGCATATCATTTTAATCAACAGAAGCGGATTCATGTTACATTACTTTACGTCCAAGATGCATTTTCATGGAAAAACGCAAGAAAAGACACTCTGCGCTACCGTGTCACACGGTACTCACGTGTGTAACCCGACTTGCAGCGCACGGAGTAAAGATGTAAGAGGATACAGCTGTACACCACCATGTTGAAGGGAAGAGACCAGAGAGCCCAGGATCTGCAAGCAAGAGTGTATTTACACTCAATGGTGACCTAAAAATTAGCTAGTTTTGGTCTGTAAGGACTGAAGCCTGTCCAAGAAATGAACCCCTACTCAAGTAAGGATCCAGTATGTGGCATCTCTTGAGACAGTCAGGATGGATTTTCACTAGTTGGTGATTCACCCATGAGACTGAAGGAATTCCACCATGAAACGGATATGATCCCTGATGACATCCGGTGACCGGGCCAAGGAAAGTAGGTCATCCAGATACCACAGGATTTGGACACTTCTGTGTCGGAGATGTAATGCCATGCTCGCCATGACTTTCGTGAAAACGTGAGGAGCCATGAAAAGCACAAATGGCAATGCCTAAAACTGAAAGTGTTCCTCCCGTACAGAAAACTTGAGGAAGTACTGATGACTTAGCCAGATGGGAATATGCAACTATGCATCCTGTATAGAGTATCTAAGGATGCCATGAAGTCTGTGGGTACCACAACTGACATAGTCCACCAAGGCATCTGCTGAGCATCCGATGGCTTAGCCACCCAAGCGGATGCCAGTGCTGGGCGTGCAATAGCACCTGCATTCGAAACATGTGGAAGTTGAGTTTCTTATACGTCGGATCCTTAAGGGATGCAGAGTTAGGAAAAGGCAAGGTAGTAGTTTTCACTAGCCGGCAATGAGAGAATCCACCAAAGTAGAGGACTCCCATTTGGCTCTATCCACAGCTGAGAGCGGAGTAAAGGCAGCAATGTGCTTAGATACCAGCACCTGTTAGGGTAAGTTCATGCCTCCACAAGGAGATCCTTAAGTTGAGCAGAAGGGAACTACCTTGTTCTGACGCTTACATACTGGGGCACTAAACTCAAAGGTCTGCTCCGAATCCTTCATCAAAAGTGTAGATTTAACTGCCTTGATCAGGGCCTCAATATCCACCTGTGGTAGGGAGTCCTCCAGAATAGAGGAGGTCTCAACATCCAAGGTAATGGAAATATTATCACCATGACCTGAGTCCAAGTCATAAACAGACAGGGGCGTAGAGCTATCTAGTCTGGTAGGCTGGCGCTTGGATGGGTGGTCTGTC
This sequence comes from Pseudophryne corroboree, assembly GCF_028390025.1. Classification (NCBI taxonomy): domain Eukaryota; kingdom Metazoa; phylum Chordata; class Amphibia; order Anura; family Myobatrachidae; genus Pseudophryne; species Pseudophryne corroboree. The sequence goes on from NC_086444.1 coordinate 509,544,890, forward strand.
TAGCATCTGCTGGAAAGATGCCGACACTTGTGGCAACCATTGCATTGACTAAGCATCCACAGTGGTTCCATGGTAGATGGCTGTGAAACACCCTGAGCAGGTAGACTGCTGGTAGCCTGGCCCATGCCTATAGGTAGACTAGCAGGAAAAGTGGGCCTGGGGGTTGCAGGCTGGTTAACTAACTGCAACATTACTTGTGAAAGTGCGGAAGCCAATGCTGGTTCCTGCCTGGAAGCCGTGGCAGAAGGGACTTCCTGCTGCACAGTCATGAAATACTGGATGTAGAGACCATCATGAACAGGAGGAGAAAGCACTTCAGCACAGGTCACATAGTTATGCAACACTTAGTGCCCACCTCCCAGGGTGCACTGCTTGAAGACTTGCCCCATCACACAAAAGTTATCCAAACTGAAGTGTGCAATTAAGGGGTAGTGCACGGAATGTGGGGCTATGCATATAAGTAATATCTATGTGAATGCCAATAAATAAACTGGTGTTAACAACTGAATGTACAAACGAACATAAAACATTCATTGCAAAAGACCAATGGGCAAATAGTGCTCAACAATCCAACATAAACATTGGATGGGGATAAAGGAAGGGGGTGGGGGGGGGGGGGGGGGGGGTGAGAGAGGAAGAAAAATGTATAACCTGACTACCTATAGTGACGTATACAGGGAGACAGGAGGCTGTGATTCTCTTTGCTGATGTGCTGAGGCAGGCAATGTGCTAAAATTGCTGCCCAGCTACTCATGAATGGAGGAGAGGAGAAAAATACCCAGTAGCAGGATGCCTGCTGGAGGAAACGCACCAAGGGGGTGGGGCTGATAGGGAAAGCCTACCTTCCTCGTCTGGCCTGGACTCCTGGGTAATGGCTGCTACACTGTATAGTGCCCATGTTACCATAAGAATCATCATGGTGGTCTAGTGGGGATGCCGAAACAGCCTGGTCCCCCACTGCCAGCACCATCGGTGATCTCCCTTAACCAAGCAGGAAACCACCTTACTGGTCTCCGATGGCTCCGGCTGCTGCTTCTCTACAATGTGCTGGAGCCTGGCCGAGGTCACTGACCCAGTTACCAGCGTTGCTGATCGTTGGAGCAGCAGTGAGAGCACCTCTGGCACCGACTCACTGCCTGCTCAAGTAAATGTAAAATTCAAATCAAAGAAACTATGAAGAAGCTACTTAAAAGGAGCCCATGTAAAAAAAAGTGCCCTTCTTTATGAGGTGCCAAACTGAAACTGGATGCCTGTGGCTGGGGGCAGGGTATAGGGGAGAGGGAGCCTGTGCTGCTGGGAAAGAAAAGGAGATTTATGGTAAAAGGGGGTACTAACGGAGAGATCCATGCTTAAAATCTAAGCAATCTGACTAGATTGCTTAGATTTTAAGAACAGATCACTCGTGTGTACCCCCCACAGCGATAGCGATGCGCTATCGCCGGTGCTAGATTGAGCCTTCATGCAGGACAATCTAGCATGTCGCTCATTTCACCCGCTGGGTGAAATGAGCGGCCCCCCGTCTTCCCCCGCATTGCTCAGCACACATCGCGCTGTGCTGAGCAGCGGGAGAGATGTGTGCTGAGTGGTTCGCTCAGCACACATCTCTCCCGTGTACATGGGCCTTAAGAACTTACCCTTGTTAAATCTCTTTCTGCGAGGTACACTGGATTCCACAACTAATAACATCGGGGTGTACAGTAGTATCTTGATCCGGAGGCACCAACAGCTAAAGCTTTGACCTTCTTCCCAGGATGCATAACGCCGCCTCCTCTATAAACCCGCCTCCATGCACAGGAGCTCAGTTTGTTAACCAGTGCAATGCAGTAGCAGGTAAGAGATACGACAACAGTTAGTAGCCACAGACATCACATTCTCACGACAGGAGAAGGTATCAGCGGCTAATGCCTTACCTACCCAAAGAAGCCAAGTGCGTCAGGGTGGGCGCCCTGTGGAATCCAGTGTACCTCGCAGAAGGAGATTTAATAAGGGTAAGTTCTTACCATAAATCTCCTTTTCTGCAGTGGGGTACACTGTATTCCACAGGGAATAACATTGGGGATGTCCTAAAGCAGCTCCTCATGGGAGGGGACGCACTGCAGCGGGCACAAGAACCCGGCGTCCAAAGGAAGCATCCTGGGAGGTGGAAGTATCGAAGGCATAGAACCTTATGAACGTGTTCACTGAGGACCACGTAGCCGCCTTGCACAATTGTTCCAGGGACACACCACGGCGGGCCGCCCAAGAGGGTCCAACAGACCGAGTGGAATGGGCTTTGATAGTAGCAGGAGCTGGAAGACCAGCCTGTACGTAAGCTTGTGCAATCACCATTCTAATCCATCTGGCCAGGGTCTGCTTATTTGCAGGCCAGCCACGTTTGTGAAAACCAAACAGTACAAAGAGAGAATCAGATTTCTGAATGGAGGCAGTTCTCTTCACATAGATACGGAGAGCCCGTACCACATCCAAAGACCGCTCTTTGAAGGACAAATCGGGAGAGTTAAGGGCCGGAACCGCAATCTCTTGGTTAAGGTGGAACGAAATCACCACCTTAGGAAGATAACCAGGGCGCGTTCGAAGAACTGCCCGGTCACGGTAAAAAATCAGAAAGGGAGACCTACAGGATAAGGCACCCAAGTCTGAAACCCGTCTAGCCGAAGCAACAGCTAGCAAAAACAAGACCTTAAGTGTAAGCCACTTGAGGTCCACAGTCTTCAAACGGAGCCTCTTGTAGGGCATTCAGCACAACAGACAAATCCCAAGGAGCCACAGGAGGCAAGTAGGGAGGTTGAATTCGTAGAACACCCTGAGTGAACGTGTGAACATCAGGAAAAGTCGCAATTTTTCTCTGAAACCACACCGATAAGGCAGAAACATGTACCTTGAGGGAGGCCAGACGAAGGCCTGAGTCAAGGCCTCGTTGCAGAAAGGCCAAAAGATTGGCATTACTGAACTTGAACGCATCGCAATTCCTATCGGCACACCAGGTGAAATAGGAATTCCAGACCCTATGATAAAATCCGAGTAGAAGCCGGTATACGGGCCTTCAACATTGTTTGAATAACCGCCTCAGAAAAACCTTTGGCCCTCAGGACGGAAGCTTCAAGAGCCACGCCGTCAAAGCCAGTCGGGTCAAGTCCTGGTAGACACATGGGCCCTGAACAAGGAGGTCTGGGCGCTGTGGAAGTAGAAGAGAACGCTCTAACGAGAGACCCTGGAGGTCTGAGAACCAATGCCGTCTGGGCCACGCAGGAGCGATCAGAAGTAGGATTCCTCCTTCTTGCTTGAACTTCCTTATTATCCTGGGCAGGAGTGACACCGGAGGGAACACGTATGGCAGCCGAAAGTTCCATGGAATTGCCAGTGCGTCCACGAACGCTGCTTGAGGATCCCTTGTCCTTGCTCCGAAGACTGGAACCTTGTTGTTGTGTCGAGACGCCATCAGGTCTACATCTGGTAGGCCCCACTTGTCCACTAGGAGTTGAAATACTTCTGGATGAAGGCTCCACTCTCCGGCGTGTACGTCCTGACGACTGAGGAAGTCCGCTTCCCAGTTGAGGACTCCCGGGATGAACACTGCCGATATGGCTGGCAGATGGCGTTCCACCCATTGAAGAATCTTTGACACTTCCATCATTGCCATGCGGCTTCGAGTGCCGCCTCGATGATTTATGTACGCCACCGTGGTGGCGTTGTCTGACTGTACCTGAACAGACCTGTTCCGTACCAGAGGCATGGCGAATGTCAGCGCATTGAACACTGCCCTCAGTTCCTGAACATTTATCGAGAGGCGAGACTCCTCCCAGGTCCAACGATCCTGAAGGGAGTGCTACTCCGACACCGCTCCCCAACCCCTCAGGCTGGTGTCCGTCGTCAGAAGGACCCAGTTGGAGATCCAGAAGGGACGGCCCCTGCTCAGCTGCTGGTCCTGGAGCCACCAGGTCAGTGACAGATGGACCTCCGGAGACAAAGAGATCATTTGAGACCAGATCCAGTGAGGCAGGCCGTCCCACTTGGCAAGAACCAGTTTCTGTAGAGGGCGGGAATGAAATTGAGCATACTCTACCATGTCGAAAGCCGATACCATGAGGCCCAGTACTTGCATCGCCGAGTGTATCGACACTCGTGGACGAGACAGGAAACGTCGTATTCTGTCCTGAAGGTTCGGGACTCTCTCCTGGGACAAAAACAACCGCTAGTTGTGAATGTCCAACATTGCTCCCAGGTGCAACATGCTCTGAGCAGGGACCAGGGATGATTTTTTCCAGTTGATGAGTCACCCGTGGGCTTGCAGAAACTGGACTGTCAGTTCCAGAAGACGGAGGAGAACTTCTGGCGAGTTGGCCAGGATCAGCAAGTTGTCCAGATACGACAGGATCCTGATACCCTGACGGTGTAGTACAGCCGTCATCACCGCTATGACTTTGGTGAAGACTCGCGGAGCTGTCGTTAGTCCAAAAGGCAAGGCCCGGAATTGATAATAGAAGCTGCCAATAGCAAACCGCAGGTATTGCTGGTGCGACATGGCAATAGGAATATGCAGGTAAGCATCCTGTATATCCAGGGATACCATATAATCCCCTGGCTCCAAAGCCAGAACAATAGAGCGGAGTCTCCATACGGAATTTGGATACCCGCACCAATTTGTTCAAAGACTTGAGGTTGAGATTGGGCCGCGAGGACCCATTCGGTTTCGGGACTAGGAACAGCGTGGAATAGTACCCCCTGCCCCTCTGAGACAGGGGCACCGGTACTACCACTCCTGTGTCCAGGAGGGATCGTACCACCACTTGCAGAGCGTTTGCCTTTGTCAGATCTGAAGGGATGTCTGTTGAGCAAAACCGATGAGGGGGACGTTTCTTGAAGGAGATGGCGTACCCTTGAGTGACGACTTCCCGTACCCAGGCGTCCGAAGTGGTCTTTAACCACTCTTGAGCAAACCCTAGAAGTCGGCCTCCCACTCTGGGGTCCTCTAGAGGGAGGTCCGCCCCGTCATGCGGCCGTCTTATCACATTGTTTCGAGTACGCCTGACCCTTCGCTTTACCTGGAGACCTGTAGGAACGAAAGGAAGTACTTTTAGCCTTTGACGTTGAAGGAGCAGTATAAGGTAGACATGCAGTCTTAGAGGCCAGGTCAGTAACAATTTTGTTGAGATCTTCCCCAAACAAAATGTTTCCCTTAAACGGGAGAACCTCCAGAGTTTTCTTAGAGTTTATGTCCACAGACCAGGACCGTAACCAGAGAATCCGACGAGCCAGAATGGACGCAGTAGCCGCTTTGGCCGCCAGGACACCAGCATCGGAGGCCGCCTCCTGAATGTATTAAGAAGCCGTAAACAATATAGGAGAGGCATTGTTTCGCATTGTCAGGAAAGTTGGACGGTAGTTCCTCCTCCACCTCTGAACCCAGGCCGTAATGGCCTCGGCAGCCCAAGAGGCCGCAATAGTGGGTCTATGCATTGCTCCTGCCAGAGTATAAATAGACTTCAAGCAGCCCTCAACACGTTTATACGTCGGTTCCTTCAGAGAAGTGACGGCAGTGACCGGCAGAGCAGAGGATACCACCATCCGTGCGACATGCGAGTCCACTGAAGGCGGTGTTTCACAATTTTTAGTCAACTCTGCAGAGAGAGGATAGCGAGCAAGCATCTTCTTATGAGGTGTAAACTTTTTCCCCGAATTTTCCCAGGATTCCTGACGTATGTCCACTAGGTGGTCAGAATGAGGTAAAACAAGTTGGGTCACCTTCTGACGCTCAAACCTATCGGGTTTCTTAGAAGCATCCTGAGGATCGGTATCGTCAGTGATCTGAAGAATAAATAAGAATTTACTCACCGGTAATTCTATTTCTCGTAGTCCGTAGTGGATGCTGGGTACTCCGTAAGGACCATAGGGAATAGACGGGCTCCGCAGGAGACTGGGCACTCTTAAAAGAAAGATTAGGTACTATATCTGGTGTGCACTGGCTCCTCCCTCTATGCCCCTCCTCCAGACCTCAGTTAGGGAAACTGTGCCCGGAAGAGCTGACATTACTAGGAAAGGATTTGGAATCCAGAGTAAGACTCATACCAGCCACACCAATCACACCGTACAACTTGTGATAACTATACCCAGTTAACAGTATGAACAACAACTGAGCCTCATTCAACAGATGGCTCAGAACAATAACCCTATAGTTAAGCAATAACTATATACAAGTATTGCAGAAAGTCCGCACTTGGGACGGGCTCCCAGCATCCACTACGGACTACGAGAAATGGAATTACCGGTGAGTAAATTCTTATTTTCTCTGACGTCCTAGTGGATGCTGGGTACTCCGTAAGGACCATGGGGATTATACCAAAGCTCCCAAACGGGCGGGAGAGTGCAGATGACTCTGCAGCACCGAATGAGCAAACTCAAGGTCCTCCTCAGCCAGGGTATCAAACTTATAGAATTTTGCAAAAGTGTTTGATCCCGACCAAGTAGCAGCTCGGCAAAGTTGTAAAGCCGAGACCCCTCGGGCAGCCGCCCAAGAAGAGCCCACCTTCCTCGTGGAATGGGCTTTTACTGATTTAGGATGCGGCAGTCCAGCCGCAGAATGTGCAAGTTGAATCGTGCTACAGATCCAGCGAGCAATAGTCTGCTTTGAAGCAGGAGCACCCAGCTTGTTGGGTGCATGCATGATAAACAGCGAGTCAGTTTTTCTGACTCTAGCCGTCCTGGAAACATAGATTTTCAGGGCCCGGACTACGTCCAGCAACTTGGAATCCTCCAAGTACCGAGTAGCCGCAGGCACCACAATAGGTTGGTTCAAATGAAACGCTGATACCACCTTTGGGAGAAATTGGGGACGAGTCCTCAATTCTGCCCTGTCCATATGGAAAATCAGATATGGGCTTTTACAGGACAAAGCCGCCAATTCTGACACACGCCTAGCTGAGGCCAAGGCCAACAGCATGACTACCTTCCACGTGAGATACTTCAACTCCACGGTCTGAAGTGGCTCAAACCAATGTGATTTTAGGAAATCCAACACTACGTTGAGATCCCAAGATGCCACTGGAGGCACAAAAGGGGGCTGAATATGCAGCACTCCCTTAACAAACGTCTGAACTTCAGGCAGTGAAGCCAGTTCTTTTTGAAAGAAAATAGACAGGGCCGAAATCTGGACTTTAATGGATCCCAATTTTAGGCCCATAGTCACTCCTGACTGTAGGAAGTGCAGAAATCGACCCAGCTGAAATTCCTCTGTTGGGGCCTTCATGGCCTCACACCAAGCAACATATTTTCGCCATATGCGGTGATAATGTTTTGCTGTCACATCCTTCCTAGCTTTTATCAGCGTAGGAATGACTTCAACTGGAATGCCCTTTTCCATTAGGATCCGGCGTTCAACCGCCATGCCGTCAAACGCAGCCGCGGTAAGTCTTGGAACAGACAGGGCCCCTGCTGTAGCAGGTCCTGTCGGAGCGGCAGAGGCCAAGGGTCCTCTGAGATCATTTCTTGTAGTTCCGGGTACCAAGTTCTTCTTGGCCAATCCGGAACGATGAGTATAGTTCTTACTCCTCTCTTTCTTATTATCCTCAGTACCTTTGGTATGAGAGGAAGAGGAGGGAACACATAAACCGACTGGTACACCCACGGTGTCACTAGAGCGTCCACAGCTATCGCCTGAGGGTCCCTTGACCTGGCGCAATATCTTTTTAGCTTTTTGTTGAGTCGGGACGCCATCATGTCCACCTGTGGCCTTTCCCAACGATTTACAATCAGCTGGAAGACTTCTGGATGAAGTCCCCACTCTCCCGGGTGGAGGTCGTGCCTGCTGAGGAAGTCTGCTTCCCAGTTGTCCACTCCCGGAATGAACACTGCTGACAGTGCGCTTACGTGATTCTCCGCCCAGCGAAGAATTCTGGTGGCTTCTACCATCGCCACCCTGCTCCTTGTGCCGCCTTGGCGGTCACATTAGCCACTGCGGTGATTTTGTCTGACTGAATCAGAACCGGTTGGTCGCGAAGCAGGGTCTCCGCTTGACTTAGGGCGTTGTATATGGCCCTTAGTTCCAGGATATTGATGTGAAGGCAAGTCTCCTGCCTTGACCACAGTCCTTGGAAATTTCTTCCCTGTGTGACTGCCCCCCACCCTCGGAGGCTTGCATCCGTGGTCACCAGGACCCAGTCCTGAATGCCGAATCTGCGACCTTCGAGAAGGTGAGCACTCTGCAGCCACCACAGGAGAGACACCCTGGCCCTGGGGGATAGGGTGATTAACCGATACATCTGAAGATGTGATCCGGGCCATTTGTCCAGTAAGTCCCATTGGAAGGTCCTCGCATGGAACCTGCTGAAGGGAATGGCCTCGTATGATGCCACCCTCCTTCCCAGGACTCGAGTGCAGTGATGCACTGACACCTGTTTTGGTTTTAATAGATTCCTGACCAGTGTCACGAGCTCCTGAGCTCTCTCTATCAGGAGATAAACCCTTTTCTGGTCTGTGTCTAGGATCATGCCTAGGAGAGGCAGATGAGCTGTAAGAACCAACTGCGACTTTGGAATATATAGAATCCAGCCGTGTTGCCATTACACTTCCAGAGAAAGTGATACGCTGTTCAGCAACTGCTCTCTTGATCTCGCTTTTATGAGGAGATCGTCCAAGTACGTGATAATAGTGACACCTTGCTTCCGCAGGAGCACCATCATTTCCGCCATTACCTTGGTGAATATTCTCAAGGCCGTGGAGAGACCAAACGGCAACGTCTGAAATTGGTAATGACAATCCCGTACCGCAATTCTGAGGTACGCCTGATGAGGTGGATAAATGGAGACATGAAGGTATGCATCCGTTATGTCCCGAGCCACCATAAACTCTCCCCCTTTCAGGCTTGCAATGACCGCTCTTAGCGATTCCATCTTGAACTTGAACCTTTTCAGGTATATGTTCAGGGATTTTAAATTCAATATGGGTCTGACCGAACCGTCTGGTTTCGGACTACAACATGGTCGAATAATACCCCCCTCCTTGTTGAAGGAGGGGAACCGTGACCACCACCTGTTGAAAATATAATTTGTGAATTGCAGTTAACACTGTTTCCCTCTCGTGGGGGGAAGCCGGCAGGGCCGTCGGTGAGGGGGCATCTTCTCAAAGTCCAGCTTGTATCCCTGAGACACAATATCTATTGCCCAGGGATCTAACAGGGAGTGAACCCACTTGTGGCTGAACTTACGAAGGCGTGCCCCCACCGGGCCTAGCTCCGCCTGTGGAGCCCCAGCGACATGCGGTGGATTTTTGTATATGCCGGGGAGGACTTCTGTTCCTGGGAACTAGCTGTATTGTGCAGCTTCTTTCCTCTACCCCCGCCTCTGGCAAGAAAGGACGCACCTCGGACTTTCTTGTCTCTTTATTCGAAAGGCTGCATTTAATAATGTCGTGCTTTCCTAGGCTGTGCAGGAATATAAGGCAAAATATCAGAATTACCAGCTATAGCTGTGGAGACCAGGTCCGAAAACCCTTCTCCACACAATCCTCAGCCTTCCATATGCCTCTTAAGTCGGCATCATCTGTCCATTGCATATTCTACAGGACACGTCAAGCAGAAATCGACATAGCTTTGACTCTAGGACCCAGTATACTCATGTCTCTTTGGGCATGTTTTATATATACATATCTCTTAAGACAGCATCTTTAATATATATATATCTCTATATATACATATATATATATATATATATATATATATATATCTATATGCATACTAGGGTCTCAATCTCTGCTGATAAGGTACCTGTCCACGCTGCCACAGCGCTATAAAGCCATGCCGACACAATCGCCGGTCTGAGTAGTGTACCAGAATGTGCACGCTATCTGCAGGATCCCTGAGAATAGCTGTTACGTCAGGGCTACCTTTTGGGCAAACGTGACACCCTAGGGGAAGATTCCCATCATATCCTGGCCCTTGTGGGGAAAGGATACTGCCTGAGAATTCTTTGTGGGAAACTGCAGTCTCTTGTCTGGAGATTCCCGCTCTTTTTCATCATGAGAGGAGGGAAATTTACCTCAGCTTTCTTCCCCTTAAACATGTGTACCCTTGTGTCAGGGACAGATGAGTCATCAGTGATATGCAAATCATCTTTTATTACAATAATCATATATTGAATACTTTTCTGCCATTTTGGCTGTAACTTTGCATTATCGTAGTCGACGCTGGAGTCAAACTCCGTGTCGATATCAGTGTCTATTATTTTGGATAGTGAGCATTGAGAGACTCTAAAGGTCTCTGCGACATAGGGACAGACATGGGTAGATTTCCTGTCTGTTCTCTAATCTTTTGTGCAATAAATTCACCTTAGCACTTAATTACACATATCCAAACAGGTGTCGGCGTTGTCAACGGAGACACCCTCTCACACACATATTTGCTCCATCTCCTCCTTAGGGGAGCCTTTACCTCAGACATGTCGACACACATGTACCGACACACCACACACTCAGGGAATGCTCATCTGAAGACAATTCCTGCATAAGGCCCTTTGGAGAGACAGAGAGAGAGTATGCCAGCACACACCCCAGCGCTATTAACCCAGGAATAACACAGTAACTTAATGTTAACCCAGTAGCTGCTGTTTATATTGATTTTTGCGCCTAATTATGTGCCCCCCCTCTCTTTTTACCCTCTTCTACCGTGTAACTGCAGGGGAGAGACTGGGGAGCTTCCTCTCAGCGGTGCTGTGGAGAAAAAACATGGCGCTGGTGAGTGCTGAGGAAGAAGCCCCGCCCCCTCGACGGCGGGCTTCTGTCCCGCTTTCATGTACAATTTTGGCGGGGGCTCATACATATATACAGTGCCCAACTGTATATTATGCAAACTTTTGCCAAAGAGGTCTCCAATTGCTGCCCAGGGCGCCCCCCCCTGCGCCCTACAGTGACCGGAGTATGTGGGTTTAGTGTGGGAGCAATGGCGCACAGCTGCAGTGCTGTGCGCTACCTCATATGAAGACTGGAGTCTTCTGCCGCCGATTTCGAAGTCTTCTTGCTTCTGTCACCGGCTTCTGTCTTCCGGCTCTGCGAGGGGGACGGCGGCGCGGCTCCGGGATCGGACGACCAAGGGTGCGATCCTGTGTACGATCCCTCTGGAGCTAATGGTGTCCAGTAGCCTAAGAAGCAGGACCTATCTTCAGTGAGTAGGGCTGCTTCTCTCCCCTCAGTCCCACGTAGCAGAGAGTCTGTTGCCAGCAGATCTCTCTGAAAATAAAAAAACCTAACAAAATACTTTCTTATAGCAAGCTCAGGAGAGCTCACTAAGTAGCACCCAGCTCGTCCGGGCACAGATTCAAACTGAGGTCTGGAGGAGGGACATAGAGGGAGGAGCCAGAACACACCAGAATCCAAATTCTTTCTTAAAGTGCCCTGTCTCCTGCGGAGCCCGTCTATTCCCCATGGCCCTTACGGAGTCCCCAGCATCCACTAGGACGTTAGAGAAATTGCTGTAACTGAGAGGACAGAGCATCTGTCCACGGTGGGTTAACGGCAGGGACAAAATGTGGCTGCAGAGGTACAGGTGGTCCCATAGGGCGCGTGCTATTAGCCACCAGCTTACTCAGCAAGCCAGAGAAAGTAGTCCAAGGTGGGTCCTGATGGGCCCCCGCTGCTACAATCTGACTGGGAGGCAAGCACTGGACCCCATCGGCTGCAGTATTATCCTCTAATAGGTCCGTGACGTCAGCACCGCGCACTGCGGGATTGGTCCCCGAACCGTCACCCTGCGTAGCCGACATGATATGGAGGCTATACCCAGAGCAACACAGTACAAGAAATGCAGAAAGAAATACCCCACAAGATTCCCTGTGCAATGTAAAACACAAACAGAGGATCCAAGGGGTATGCGGTGACTGAAACACACAGGGAAAAATATTATTTCAGTATATCCTGTGAAACACCTACAGTATATTACAATAAAAACCCTGACGCACTTAGCCCCTGACGCACTTAGCCCCCCAGGGTATAGAATATAGGGATAGCAGTAGGAGTGGGATACACAGAATAGATATATCACACAGCAGCTATATGCACACACACGCAGTCACATGTACAATGCAGAAATAATGACAAGCAATAAACTGCACTGGACTAGCAATACTAAGTAATAACCAGTAAAGCTAAATATGTCCTAAATATGTCTAGAGATATAACAATGCACAGTAAAGACTGGATGTATATCACAGGGGAACTTGTACAAAATAACCCTGACGCAATGCACTATTTCTTAACTAACACTGCTAAAATGCATGTAGAATACTTAAGTGTCCTGTAAATGCACAGCGCTGAGGAACAGGCGGCTTTACAGAGGAGGATTTGCCCATGCAGTCCCAGAACAGCTTCAGGATGTAGTTATGGCGCCAAGCTGCAGCAGGGAGTGAGGGAGAGAGAGTCTATGCAGCTCCAGGGCGGGAACACTTATGTAAAATGGCGCCCGTAGCTGGGGGAGGGGCTACAGGCCGGAGCACATTCCCCTTGCTAAGCTTCCACCATCAGGTACTGCGGGTCACATAAAACGGGTTAATACCCGACCTGTGCTCTGCCCTGGTGGTCTAGTGGGGTCTCTGTACTAACACAGTGTCCATGCCAGCGTGCGCGGCCCGGCTCCTACGGACCGGGCCGGATCGCTGTTTGCTGCGGGTCCCGTCTGGTGGACCCTCTTACCTCCTCCCTGTACGCGGCCACGCGATCCTGGAGAGCTGCAGCGAAGTGTGTGTGTGCCTGACAGAAACCGGAGCCTCCGTCGCAAGCACCCGGCAACCAGAGCGCGGGAGTATGCGGAGCCGCTGGGGGAGGTGATGGAGCGGCAGCCAGTGATGTCAAACTGACACCCAACACTGGCTGCTGCCCTTGAAGTCTTCTTTCTTCAAAGAAAAAGCTCTTTTCAGGGCTGCCTGCTGTTGAGATGCCTGCTAGTGAAGACACCAACTACAAACTGAGCTCCTGTGCACGGAGGCGGGGTTATAGAGGAGGCGGCGCTATGCACCCTGAGAAGAAGGTCAAAGCTTTAGCTGTTGGTGCCTCCGGATCAAGATCCTACTCTACACCCTGATGTTATTCCCTGTGGAATACAGTGTACCCCGCTGCAGAAATCTTGGTGTCCAGACTCCAGCTCACCAACCTATACACAGTGTTATCCCTGAGTTACCTATGACTATAGAAGAAATACAAAATAATCCATTATTATTTACACAATAAGCTTTTTTTCCAAGGCAGAAACTATTACATATACTATTGTGGGGAACCTGAACAGAACCCTCTGTTAATGCTGCCATCTAATCCTGAGTAGAAGTCTATATGAATGAGGTGACTTTCCGTTTTATCATACCTGTGATATGTTCTGTCTATATTTAGACAACTCATCTTTCTTCCTGTCAACTTCCTTTGTCATGTCTTCTATTTCTTGCGTTCGTTTGGCATAGTCTTCAACAACCTTAAGAAAAGCAACACAGGGTACAATTCAGACACAAACACCTATTAAGAACAAGGCATTTAGATACATTTACAAACACACTGCTTACACTATTTTTGAGGGGTTGCGTTTTAGAAGTAAATGCTAGCTAAAATGACACATGGCAACACAAACACATGACAGTTGCCAGTTTAACACAGAATTTTTTGGTGCAAGGGAACAGTATGTTCTGTTCTTTATTAAAGACTCTACTTAAAATTCTAATAGATTCAAATTCTGGCATTTCAAACATATTGTTCCTGCAGCCTAGCTTATTATTACTGTGCTTTAATACAGCGTGGGAGGGTAAGTACTATCAGAAAAACTACACAACATACAGAGGAATTTAAGCCTGTGAAGCAAGAGGCTCTGGACCGTTCTTCATTCAGTACAGCATCTATTTCATCCAGTGTATTTGGAAGTGCATGGAATGCCTAGAAAAAAAAAGACAGAGAAAAGAACCTTAAAATTCGTATAAAATAACCACTACATTTTCAAACTTACTCACAACACCATGTGCACAGAGAACAATGTGGCACCATGCCCCACACAACACAAACTGAAGAAATAAGTACATTCAGAAGCGTGCTGCCAGTTTTGATTGAAAGAAAACAAAAGACAAAGTTCTTGAAATGCATATGATAAAGGACTTCTTGACGTAGAAATCACAGAAGTGGAACGACCCAGGCTTTTGCACAATCAATCTCTCACTTTCAGGACTATGGCTGTTGAAATACTTATAATCTAAACTACGGGATAAAAAAGTGTTTTAGTGTATATACAATACAAACATGCAATGAAAAAAATTTACCTAAAATTTCCTCCTTGGGCTCACTGGTAATATGGCAAATACTATTGAAATACGCATTACATATACACAAGAAATGTGTGTGTATTTCACTCTCACTATACCTCAACAGCACTGGCGTGCGCAGCACATTTTATTAGGGGGTGCACCGTCGGAGGAATGTGTCTAGCACCGCCTTATGGGCGTGATTAGCACCATCTATTGATGGTCAACGCATATAAAATATCCACCTTTGTACCAATATTAATAAAGCAGATACATTGTCAGATGTTGTGATGTGCACCAAACAAACACCCCTGATGGCACTCACTGCAATTACACTGCTCCTCCTCAGCCTGGTCTGGCTCCCCCTCTCTTTCCCCTGCAAGCTGCAGCAGCTTACTTACAAGTCAGTCACTCACTGACACTGACAGTCACAGATTAGTTACTGCTGCTGCTGGAAAAACAAGTGACGTGTCAATGCTGCTGCCAACCGCCTGCCAGTATTGAATTTGTCTTCCTAAGAGGAACGCTGGCTGCATGCTGCTCCTCATCAGTGGCTGGCGTTGGCATAGCATAGAAGGAGAGAGGTGGGCGTGTGACGGGTGGGCGTGCGAGCAGCATGACGTAATCACATCACACTGTTTTTGTACATGGTGGTGGAGTCGGGAGTTTGAAAGCCGGTGGCAGTGGCACCCTTGATTAACCCAGGCGTCCGGTATGTAATGCCGTCCTGCAGGGTGCAGCGCAGAGGTGACACTAATCAGCCTGCTCGGCAATCTATGCATCAGGCATGTGAGATCGGGGTGCCAGACATTAGGGGGTGCCTGTGCGCACCAGGCACCCCCCCCTGCGCACACCTATGCTCAACAGAGGCTTAATACAAGGAAAAGAATGACTTCTGGATTATATTGATATGTCAAAGAAATTCCAAAATCGGATGTATATACTAATGTGGTTTATTGTCAAGGGCACAATATTAACACCAACGAAAAATTTGGCCGGGTACACACTAGTATGATCTCAGCCAGATATGTTGTTTTCGGTCTAATCAGTGTGTACGCCCAAATCTGTGCGCTCCCAGGATCGCATGTAATATCTTGTGGTCGGCCATGCTGCACAGCCAACCAGATGATATCGCATGCAGCACTGCACAGTGTAATGAAGGATAGTACGGGGGATCGTTCCGTCCTTTACTACATCATTCTAAAGTGTACCGCGGATACGATGTGTCAGCCGGCATAATGTCTGGGTACACATCGCTCTAGTGTGTACCCGGCCCTTAGAGAGAATCAACAAGGTTTTATGTAATATGAAAGAAAGGATAAGGCAAGGGGGTTGTAGCTCAAAATATCACTGGGAAGTGACCTTGCAAACATCTCTTCATGACAGATAAAGGGTACTAGCTTATGGGCAAACGTACTTTCTTCCACTGCAGGGAGGAAAAGCATTGTTTTGGTTTCAGAAGGTAATAAAAACCACTGCAAGGACTAACAGCTAAGCTATGAACATTGTAGAGTTTATTGTTACCATTTCCAAATGAATTTTTAAATAACTAGAACATACTGTACATCTATAGGAAACAAAAAAATGTAATAGAATTAGTTTAATCGTTAATATGTATAGAACAAGAATACAGTGAAGCAGAAGCATGAGGAAGAGCAGTGGTAAAATCACTCAACAATGTGGAAAACGTTAGGGGATTATCCAATTAGCTGCGGTAGATTACCCCTTAGTATTATACTCTTTTAGCAATACATGCATAGTGGTGTATAGTAAGATAGATACACCCTGTATTTTACAGCTCCAAAACTTTACTAGAATCAGTAATGGGCTGAAAGTATGTCACAACGAGCAATGAGTTTATTAAGGTTGCTAGCCACTGGCATTTGAACGCTACTGTACACCTGATTTGTGAGCAGTAAAACCTATCCTGTGCGTCCATAATCATTTGCATTCATAAGTAAAACAAAAGAAGATTGTTCTAGACTCAGGAGCTTATGTTTACACTAAAAAATATAATTTCATTACACATACATTTAAAACTTTTATTTTGCCTCAATGTCCCAGCAACAAAATTTATAGCTAAAACAAAGCAATAGCTGAAACGCATTGGGTACGGGATCCCGGCGGTCAGCATGCAGACGCCAGGATCCCTGCCACCAGAATGCCGGCAGGGGGGCGAGCAAAATGAAGCCCCTTGCAGGCTCGCTGCGCATGACATATAGCGGGTTAGGTGGCTTGAGCACTCGCCACAGGTTCTATTCCCACTCTATGGGTGTCGTGGACACTCACCTGTGGGAATAGCCCTCGGCCCCCTGCCGGCATTCTGGCAGCCGGGATGCTGAATGCCGGGATCCGGACCGGCAGTATCGTGACTACATCCCGCTGAAACGTATGCCAGGGAACATGTTGGATGATGTATCAGAATGCTCCGATTTGGAGGAATTTATTATTTCACTTTAGAAAGGAGACAGGTTTTTGATTTGAGGAAAGGGATAATGAAACAAGAGCAGTAGCGCATTTACCACAAGGCAACCAAAGCAGCTGCTTAGGGCCCTGTGGGTCTCAGGGGGACCGCCGACAAGGCTGTATAAAGGGAATTTCCAGTGGACTGCAAGCTTCACTAAAACTGTCCAAGAGCTGGGCCGGCTGGCTACTCGCAGCAGCCTGTCCGTGATTAGACAGCTGTTGGATGCCGACTGCTCTCTATGTCTGCGAGCGCATACAGAGAAAAACATGAGGTCTTCCAGTGTACTTTATTACAGGGTTGTTTTCTTTACATTTTGTACTTCTAATTTCACACTGACTGGTGATATACCACTATGCTATTATATTCCATTTTAAGCACTACTGTGTATAGAAGGTGTTTGTTACAATCAGTGGAACAAAATCAATACAGTTACACTGACTGAGGGGTATAATAATGGGTATTATAAGGGATGGGGCACCTGCTAGGTAGGGAGGGGGGGGGGGGGCACTCGTATATAATGCAGTCAACACTAATGTGATTGGGTATAATAAGTATTAAATTACATAATATGTACTACACATCATTCACCCCCTCCCCCACATTGATTGCAGCATGTCCCCCATCCCCAAGTAGCACTCTCCCCTCCCCCCGTCAGTGACTGTATTGATTATTGATATGAATTATATCAGTCCAGGGGGGCACTGATATACAGTATAGTCAATACAGTCACTTACTGAGGTGTGTAATAATGGGTATTTTAAAAACAAAATGTTATAAAATGCGGCCAGTGAGTGATGGGGATAATGACGAGTATTTTAGGAGATGAAGCTCGCTAGATCCAGTAAGCCTGGGTCACTTATATACAATGCAGTCAGTTAGTGAGGATGTAATAATGGGGTATGGGGACCTGCTACTGTATATTCAGTGATTTGAGCACTGATCTAAAATGCATGGTGCAATCATAAAGGGGCAAGTAATATACTGTAATATAATCTAAGGAGGAAAAACAACAAATAATGTATGGGGCATAAATCAGGAATGGAAATATAGTGCTATAGATTGTTTGAGGGAGGGGGACCCTAAATTGTTATCTTGCTTATAGTCCCATGAGGTCTAAATCCACCTCTGGACCAGAGCATAGTACTTTATCAAATGCAGCAATGTCACCTATTGGTATTGAGACCTGGATGCATCGATGTCACCCACTTGATACGTTTAAGATCATGATACACAAAGAGCCCCAATTTATATTTTAGTGTACAAAAATTCCAGCGTGTCCCATCCGGAATATTTATTTTTCTTTGTTGCACTTATAGGGAATACATACTACAGGTAACACATATAACTTTAAATTAAAAATTATAAGTAGGTAAGTGCATTTTAGAATATGTTGTGTAGCTTCTTATCTATTGTAAATAATTTAATCTCATACACGCCAGTGGTCCATTAATGAATAGGCTACTAAAATTACCCATTGACAAGAATGAAGTGTTACTAATTTATTTTAGTGTTGCAAATTTGTTTTGTTTTTTAACAGATAAGAGATTCTCTATTGAAAGCAGGGTATCTTCTACTCTCTCATTATTAGCCAATCACATCACAGCTAAGGGCAGTATCTTATTACCCCCTGCTAATTTCGGCCAATCAAAACGTCCGGATATCGTGATTAATGACCGATTGTCAGTATAGCGGTATCCATTTATAGGCCGATTTGATTGACCGAAATTGGACTCGCCTTCACTCAAAAACACATGGGGATAAGTCTTCGATCCCATGTGTTATCGTTGCTTTGGCGGCCCCTTATCACGGATTTTGCTTCGGGTACCTGAGGCACCCGAAACATAATCCCCGATAAGTGCCGGCACCAGGAGAAAAGGATTATGGCCACAGGGGTAATATATAATATCGGGCTAATTAAGCCCTCCCTTAGAAAATAGTTTGTGATTATGTGACCAGCTTTCCTGTTCAATTCAGCTCTCTGTCGGTGCACTTTGCATCGTCATTTACATTTCATGATTACAATAAAACTTTGTAAACTTCACAATTTCTCTTATATTACAAATAAAGAATATTCCTTCAATTACAAATAAATTACATTTCCTTTATATTACAAATTTTTCCTGTGAATTACAAAATATTGCATCTTATGACTGGTTCTCCCACTCAGATTTGAATTTATTTAACTAAAGTGATTAAAAGAATAAGATCTGACTAGTGAGAGGGGCACATTAATAAAATTGTTCCTGTATGTGGTATTGTAACTTTAAATAATTCAGGGACACAAATTCTTGATAAAGTCGGACAAGATTATACGATGTTAGCTTGGTCAGTAGTAGCTTTCCCGATCATTACTTTTCATGACATTTCTGACCAGAATTCCCTCTATAACAACTTAACATTACAGTACAGTATCTCAGTAACCTTACTTTTACTGAGTGGCGCGATGAGTCCTATTACAGGAGAGAAAATCTAGAATACAAATAAACGCTACTTATACATGATAAAAATTTTGACTTTCTTCACACAAGATTTTAATGCCTAGAAATTCAGATAATTATTAATAAAAATAAGGAATGAATACATACAGTATGATCACACTTCCTTTAATCACTCTCCAAACTGACGAACCAAAGTGTGGCCTGCATTTGTAGCAAAACATGGGCCTCTGGTGTGTGAACCCTACACAATACAAAATTCTGAAATATACTTTTGTAAATGTTTGAGTAAGCTGTTTAGCCTTGTAATGTTGTACGCCTGGCAGCCAAACGGGTGCATGCTTTGCCTATCAAGGATATTAGTTAGGGCCAAGTCCAAAACACTGAACTCTTTAAATGACTTCTGAGGGGGTACTTGAACAACTTTAACCAGTTGCCTGGCGTGGAGGCAACAAAAGAGACCACACCAGAGATGCCTGTGGTGGCTGCGGTAAGGTAATCTTCCATCAGCCGCCAGGCTCAGCCCAGCCAGCTGGGCCCTTGACTGTTGTGGCAACCTCTCCACAGCCTCCTTCTACTGGGGTACAGTGGAGGGGGGGTTGATCCTAAAAGGATCGTCCATCTGCGTCTGCCGAAAGAGAATTTTTTCTGCAGCCCGAACTCAGGGAAGCTGGAATATAGGGTTTAGTAGGAAACATCTAAAAATTGCATATTGTAGCGATAGGTCACAATGAATTGAAGCCCAGGGTGCCAAACAGGACTACCATTACACCCGATTAGACTCTCCCCCAGTCTTCAAATCATTAATCACTTAACTGACAATGGCTTTTTCAAATTCAAGTTGTCATTTTATTTGGCATTACTTAAGTCAAGAATTTAGTTGTATAAAATAAGATTTTACTCACCGGTAAATCTATTTCTCGTAGTCCGTAGTGGATGCTGGGACTCCGTAAGGACCATGGGGATTAGCGGCTCCGCAGGAGACTGGGCACAACTAAAGAAAGCTTTAGGACTACCTGGTGTGCACTGGCTCCTCCCACTAAGACCCTCCTCCAGACCTCAGTTAGGATACTGTGCCCGGAAGAGCTGACACAATAAGGAAGGATTTTGAATCCCGGGTAAGACTCATACCAGCCACACCAATCACACCGTATAACTCGTGATACTATACCCAGTTAACAGTATGAAATATAACTGAGCCTCTCAACAGATGGCTCAACAATAACCCTTTAGTTAGGCAATAACTATAAACAAGTATTGCAGACAATCCGCACTTGGGATGGGCGCCCAGCATCCACTACGGACTACGAGAAATAGATTTACCGGTGAGTAAAATCTTATTTTCTCTGACGTCCTAAGTGGATGCTGGGACTCCGTAAGGACCATGGGGATTATACCAAAGCTCCCAAACGGGCGGGAGAGTGCGGATGACTCTGCAGCACCGAATGAGCAAACTCTAGGTCCTCCTCAGCCAGGGTATCAAACTCGTAGACTCTTACAAAAATGTTTTAACCCGACCAAGTATCAGCTCGGCAAAGTTGTAAAGCCGAGACCCCTCGGGCAGCCGCCCAAGAAGAGCCCACTTTTCTCGTGGAATGGGCTTTTACAGAATTAGGGTGCGGCAGTCCAGCCGCAGAATGTGCAAGTTGAATCGTGCTACAGATCCAGCGAGCAATCGTCTGCTTAGAAGCAGGAGCACCCAGCTTGTTGGGTGCATACAGGAGAAATAGCGAGTCAGTTTTCCCGACTCCAGCTGTCCTGGAAACATATACTTTTCAGGGCCCTGACTACATCCAGTAACTTGGAATCCTCCAAGTCCCAAGTAGCCGCAGGCACCACAATAGGTTGGTTCACATTAAAAAATGATACCACCTTAGGAAGGAATTGGGAACGAGTCCTCAATTCCGCCTTATCCATATAAAATACAGATAAGGGCTTTTGTATGACAAAGCCGCCAATTCTGATACACGCCTGGCCGACGCCAAGGCCCACAGAATGACCACTTTCCACGTGAGGTATTATAGCTCCACGGATTTAAGTGGCTCAACCCAATGCGACTTCAGGAAATCCAACACCACGTTGAGATCCCACGGTGCCACTGGAGGCACAAACGGGGGCTGACTATGCAACACTCCCTTAACAAAAGTCTGAGCTTCAGGCAGTGTAGCCAGTTCAATTTTGGAAGAAAATCGATAGAGCCGAAATCTGGACCTTAATGGAACCCAATTTTAGGCCCATAGTCACCTCTGACTGTAGGAAGTGCAGAAATCGACCTAGCTGAAATTTCTCCTTTGGGGCCTTCCTGGCCTCACAGTACGCAACATATTTCCGCCATATGCTGTGATAATGGTTTGCGTTCACTTCTTTCCTAGCTTCAAATAGCGTAGGGATAACTTCCTCCGGAATTCCCTTTTCCTTCAGGATCCGGCGTTCAACCGTCATGCCGTCAACGCAGCCGCGGTACGTCTTGGAACAGACAGGCCCCCTGCTGCAGCAGGTCCTGTCTGAGCGGCAGAGGCCATGGGTCCTCTGAGATCATTTCTTGGAGTTCTGGTTACCAAGCTCTTCTTGGCCAACCCGGAACAATTAGTATAGTTCTTACTCCTCTCCTTCTTATTATTCTCATTACCCTGGGTAAGAGAGGCAGAGAAGGGAACACATACACCGACTGGTACACCCACGGTGTTACCAGAGCGTCCACAGCTATCGCCATCATGTCCACCTGTGGCCTTTCCCAACAGTGTACAATCATTTGGAAGACTTCTGGATGAAGTCCCCACTCTCCCGGGTGGAGGTTTCTTAGTTGTCCACTCCGGGAATGAACACTGCTGACAGTGCTAACACATGATTTTCCGCCCATCGGAGAATCCTTGTGGCTTCTGCCATCGCCATCCTGCTTCTTGTGCCGCCCTGTCGGTGTACATGAGCGACCGCCGTGATGTTGTCTGACTGGATCAGCACCGGCCGGTGTTGAAGCAGGGTCTAGCCTGACTTAGGGCATTGTAAATGGCCCTCAGTTCCAGAATATTTATGTGTAGGGAAGTCTCCTGACTTTTCCATAGCCTTGGAAGTTCCTTCCCTGTGTGACTGCCCCCCAGCCTCGAAGGCTGGCATCCGTGGTCACCAGGACCCAGTCCTGTATGCCGAATCTGCGGCCCCCTAGAAGATGAGCACTCTGCAGCCACCACAACAGCGACACCCTGACCCTTGGAGACAGGGTTATCCGCCGATGCATCTGAAGATGCGACCCGGACCACTTGTCCAACAGATCCCTCTGGAAAATCCTTGCATGGGACCTGGCGAATGGAATTTCTTCGTAAGAAGCTACCATCTTTCCCAGGGCTCGCGTGCATTGATGCACCGACACCTGTATACGTATTAGGAGGTCTCTGTCTAGAGACAACAACTCCTTGGACTTCTCCTCCGGGAGAAACCCTTTTTATCCTGTTCTGTGTCCAGAACCATACCCAGGAACAGTAGACGCGTCGTAGGAACCAGCTGCGACTTTGGAATATTCAGAATCCAGCCGTGCTGTTGTAGCACTTCCCGAGATAGTGCTACTCCGACGAACAACTGCTCCCTGGACCTCGCCTTTATAAGGAGATAGTCCAAGTACGGGATAATTATTTCGGCCATTACCTTGGTAAATACCTCGGTGCCGGGGACAGACCAACGGCAACGTCTGGAATTGGTAATGACAATCCTGTACCACAATATTGAGGTACTCCTGGTGAAGAGGGTAAATAGGGACATGCAGGTAATCATCCTTGATGTCCAGTGATACCATGAAATTCTCCAGGCTTGCAATAATCGCCCTGAGCAATTCCATTTTGAACTTGAACCTTCGTATATAAGTGTTCAAGGCTTTCAATTTTAGAATGGGTCTCACCGAACCGTCTGGTTTCGGTACCACAACATTTTGGAATAGTAACCCCGGCCTTGTTGAAGGAGGGGTACCTTGCTTTCACCTGCTGGAAGTACAGTACTACCTTTCTCCGAGGGCAGCCGGCAAGGCTGATGTGAGGTAACGGCGAGGGGGAGTCGCCTCGAACTCCAGCTAATATCCCTGTGATACTATGTGCAGAACCTAGAGATCCACCTGTGGGCAAGCCCACTGGTCCCTGAAGTTCCCGAGACGCGCCCCCTACCGCACCTGTCTCCACCTGTGGAGCCCCAGCGTCATGCGGTGGACTCAGAGGAAGCGGGGGAAGATTTTTGATCCTGGGAACTGGCTGCTGGTGCAGCTTTTTTCCTTCTTCCCTTGTCTCTGTGCAGAAAGGAAGCGCCTTTGACCCGCTTGCTTTTCTGAAGCCGAAAGGACTGTTCCTGAAAATACGGTGCTTTCTTAGGCTGTGAGGAAACCTGAGGTAAAAATTTTTCTTCCCAGCTGTTGCTGTGGATACGAGGTCCCAGAGACCATCCCCAAACAATTCCTCACCCTTATAAGGCAGAATCTCCATGTGCCTTTTACAGGCAGCATCACCTGTCCACTGCCGGGTTTCTAATACCCTCCTGGCAGAATGGACATTGCATTAATTCTGGATGCCAGCCGGCAAATATCCCTCTGTGCATCCTTTATATATAAGACAACGTCTTAAATATGCTCAATGTTAGCAAAATATTATCCCTGTCTTAGCGTATTAATATTATCTGACAGGGTATCAGACCACGCTGCAGCAGCCCTATTTATGCTGAGGCAATTGCAGGTCTCAATATATAACATGAGTGTGTAAATACAGACTTCAGGATCGCCTCCTGCTTTTTATCAGCAGGTTCCTTCAAGGTGGCCGTATCCTAAGACGGCAGTGCCACCTTTTGACAAACGTGTGAGTGGCTTATCCACCCTAAGCGATATCTCCCAACGTGACCTATCCTCTGGCGGGAAAGGGTACGCCATCAGTAACTTTTTAGAAATTACCAGTTTCTTATCGGGGGAAACCACGCTTCTTTACACACTTCATTCATTCATCTGATGGGGGAACAAAACACTGGCTGCTTTTTCTCCACAAAAATAAAACCCCTTTTATGTGGTACTTGGGTTCATGTCAGAAAATGCGTAACACATTTTTCATTGCCGAGATCATGTAACGGATGTTCCTAGTGGATTGTGTATATGTCTCAACCTCGTCGCCACTGGAGTCAGACTCCGTGTCGACATCTGTGTCTGCCATCTGAGGTAACGGGCGTTTTTTGAGCCCCTGATGGCCTTTGAGACGCCTGGGCAGGCGCGGGCTGAGAAGCCGGCTGTCCCACAGCTGTTACGTCATCCAGCCTTTTATGTAAGGAGTTGACACTGTCGGTTAATACCTTCCACCTATCCATCCACTCTGGTGTCGGCCCCACAGGGGGCGACATCCCATTTATCGGCCTCTGCTCCGCCTCCACGTAACCTTCCTCATCCAACATGTCGACACAGCCGTACCGACACACAGCACACACACAGGGAATGCTCTGACTGAGGACAGGACCCCACAAAGTCCTTTGGGGAGACAGAGAGAGAGTATGCCAGCACACACCAGAGCGCTATATAATGCAGGGATTAACACTATAACTGAGTGATTTTTCCCCAAATAGCTGCTTGTATACATATATTGCGCCTAAATTTAGTGCCCCCCCTCTCTTTTTAACCCTTTGAGCCTGAAAACTACAGGGGAGAGCCTGGGGAGCTGTCTTCCAGCTGCACTGTGAAGAGAAAATGGCGCCAGTGTGCTGAGGGAGAAGCCCCGCCCCTTTTTCAACTGACTTTCTCCCGCTTTTTCTGGAATACTGGCAGGGGTAATTTTACATCTATATAGCCTCTAGGACTATATATGATGTAGATTTGCCAGCCAAGGTGTCATATATTGCCCTCAGGGCGCCCCCCCCCAGCGCCCTGCACCCATCAGTGACCGGAGTGTGAGGTGTACATGAGGAGCAATGGCGCACAGCTGCAGTGCTGTGCGCTACCTTGGTGAAGACCGAAGTCTTCTGCCGCCGATTTTCCGGACTCTTCATGCTTCTGGCTCTGTAAGGGGGACGGCGGCGCGGCTCCGGGAACGAACACCAAGGTCGGGTCCTGCGGTCGATCCCTCTGGAGCTAATGGTGTCCAGTAGCCTAAGAAGCCCAAACTACCACCTGTTAGGTAGGTTCGCTTCTTCTCCCCTTAGTCCCTCGCTGCAGTGAGTCTGTTGCCAGCAGATCTCACTGTAAAATAAAAAAACTAAATATACTTTCTTTCTCGGAGCTCAGGAGAGCCCCTAGTGTGCATCCAGCTCAGCCGGGCACAAGAATCTAACTGAGGTCTGGAGGAGGGTCTTAGTGGGAGGAGCCAGTGCACACCAGGTAGTCCTAAAGCTTTCTTTAGTTGTGCCCAGTCTCCTGCGGAGCCGCTAATCCCCATGGTCCTTACGGAGTCCCAGCATCCACTTAGGACGTCAGAGAAATAAGATTTTACTTACCGGTAAATCTATTTCTCGTAGTCCGTAGAGGATGCTGGGGACTCCGTAAGGACCATGGGGAATAGACGGGCTCCGCAGGAGATAGGGCACTTTAAGAAAGCTTTGGACTCTGGGCGTGCACTGGCTCCTCCCTCTATGCCCCTCCTCCAGACCTCAGTTAGGGAAACTGTGCCCAGAGGAGATGGACAGTATGAGGAAGGATTTTTGTAAATCTAGGGGCGAGTTCATACCAGCCCACACCAATCACACCGTATAACTTGTGATAAACTTACCCAGTTAACAGTATGAACAGCAACATAGCCACGGTACCACCGAACACTATAACATAACCCTTATGTAAGCAATAACTATATACAAGTCTTGCAGAAGAAGTCCGCACTTGGGACGGGCGCCCAGCATCCTCTACGGACTACGAGAAATAGATTTACCGGTAAGCAAAATCTTATTTTCTCTAACGTCCTAGAGGATGCTGGGGACTCCGTAAGGACCATGGGGATTATACCAAAGCTCCCAAACGGGCGGGAGAGTGCGGATGACTCTGCAGCACCGATTGACCAAACAGGAGGTCCTCCTCAGCCAGTGTATCAAACTTATAGAACTTTGCAAAGGTGTTTGTCCCCGACCAAGTAGCTGCTCGGCACAACTGTAATGCCGAGACCCCTCGGGCAGCCGCCCAAAAAGAGCCCACTTTCCTAGTGGAGTGGGCCTTAACCGATTTCGGTAACGGCAATCCTGCCGTAGATTGCGCCTGCTGAATCGTGTTACAGATCCAGCGAGCAATAGTCTGCTTTGAAGCAGGAGCGCCAACCTTGTTGGCCGCATACAGAACGAACAAAGCTTCAGTCTTCCTGATTCTAGCCGTTCTGGTCACATAAATCTTCAAAGCCCTGACTACATCCAGGGACTCGAATCCTCCAAGTCCGGTGTAGCCACAGGCACGACAATAGGTTGGTTCACATGAAAAGAGGAGACCACTTTTGGCAGAAAGTGAGGGCTTGAGGAAGGTGACTTGAGGAACCGTAACACCACGTTAAGATCCCAAGGCGCCACCGGAGGCACAAAAGGAATATGCAGCACTCCCTTCACAAACGTCTGTACTTCAGGAATAGAGGCCAATTCTCTTTGAAAGAAAATGGATAAAACCGAAATCTGGACCTTTATGGACCCTAATTTTAGGCCCAAAGTCACTCCTGTTTGAAGGAAGTGGAGTAGACGGCCCAAATGGAACTCCTCCGTAGGAGCGGCTCTGGCCTCACACCAAGAAACATATTTCCGCCATATACGGTGATAATGTTTTAACGTCACGTCTTTCCTAGCCTTGATCAGGGTAGGAATGACCTCCTCCGGAATCCCTTTTTCCGCTAGGATCCGGCGTTCAACCGCCATGCCGTCAAACGCAGCCGCGGTAAGTCTTGGAACAGACAGGGCCCCTGCCGCAGCAGGTCCTGCCTTAGAGGAAGAGGCCACGGATCCCCTACGAGCAACACTTGCAGCTCCGGATACCAGGTCCTCCGTGGCCAATCTGGAACAATAAGTATTGTTCTGACCCTGCTTCTTCGTATTATTCTCAACACCTTGGGTAAGAGAGGAAGAGGAGGAAACACATAGACCGATTTGAACACCCAAGTTGTCACCAGAGCGTCTACCGGTACCGCCTGAGGGTCCCTTGACCTGGCGCAATACCGCTTTAGCTTTTTGTTGAGACGGGATGCCATCATGTCGATTTGAGGCAGTCTCCAACGATCCGTGATCTGT
Organism: Pseudophryne corroboree; assembly: GCF_028390025.1. NCBI lineage: Eukaryota > Metazoa > Chordata > Amphibia > Anura > Myobatrachidae > Pseudophryne > Pseudophryne corroboree. Next base: position 509,572,237 of record NC_086444.1, read on the forward strand.
GCAAAGACTTCTTGATGAAGTTCCCACTCTCCCGGATGCAGGTCGTGCCTGCTGAGGAAGTCCGCCTCCCAGTTGTCCACCCCCGGGATGAACACCGCTGACAGCGCGCTTACATGGCCTTCCGCCCAGCGTAGAATCCTGGTCGCTTCTGCCATGGCCATTCTGCACCTTGTTCCGCCTTGGCGGTTTATATGAGCCACTGCCGTGACATTGTCTGACTGAATCAGAACCGGTTTTCTCCGAAGCAATTCCTCCGCTTGACGCAGGGCGTTGTATATGGCCCTCAACTCCAGGACGTTGATGTGGAGACAAGACTCTAGGCTTGACCAGAGACCTTGGAAATTTCTTCCCAGTGTCACTGCTCCCCAGCCTCGGAGGCTTGCGTCCGTGGTCACCAGGACCCAGTCCTGAATGCCGAACCTGCGACCTTCTAGTAGGTGAGCACTGTTCAGCCATCACAGGAGAGATACCCTGGTCCTGGGAGACAGTGTGATCTTTTGATGCATTTGTAGATGGGACCCGGACCACTTGTCCAAAAGGTTACATTGAAAGGTCCTCGCATGGAACCTGCCGAAAGGGATGGCCTCGTAGGAAGCCACCATCTTCCCCAGGACCCGCGTGCAATGATGCACTGAAACCTTTTTTTGGTTTTAATAGGTTCCTGACCATGGCTATGAGTTCCTGATCCTTTTCGATCGGAAGAAAAACCTTTTTCTGGTCTGTGTCTAGAATCAGCCCCAAAAAGGTCAGACGCGTTGTAGGAACTAGCTGGGACTTCGGTATATTGAGAATCCAGCCATGTAACTGCAACGTCTTCATGGACAGAGACACGCTGTCCAGCAACCTTTCCCGAGATCTCGTCTTTATGAGGAGATCGTCCAAGTATGGGATAATTGTGACCCCCTGCCTGCGCAGGAGCACCATCATTTCCGCCATTACCTTGGTGAAAATCCTCGGGGCCGTGGAAAGCCCAAACTGCAACGTCTGAAATTGGTAGTGACAGTCCTGCACTGCAAATCTCAGGAACGCCTGATGCGGGGGGAATATTGGAACATGAAGGTAAGCATCCTTTATGTCCAGGGACACCATCCAATCCCCCCCCCCCCCTCCAGGCTGGCGATGACCACTCTGAGTGATTCCATTTTGAACTTGAACCTCTTCAAGTACAGATTCAGAGATTTCAGGTTTAAAATGGGTCTGACCGAACCGTCCGGTTTTGGGACCACAAACAGGGTTGAGTAATATCCCTCTCCTTGCTGGAGATGAGGAACTGTGACAATCACCTGTTGAGTATACAATTTTTGGATTGCTGTCAACACTAGCTCCCTCTCTGACGGGGAAGCCGGCAGAGCCGATTTGAAAAATCGGCGAGGAGGCAAGTCTTCGAATTCCAGCCTGTATCCCTGGGAAACAATCTCTAATGCCCAGGGATCCACCTGCGAGTGAACCCAGACGTGGCTGAAAAATCGAAGACGAGCCCCCACCAGATCTGCCTCCCCCCGGAAAGCCCCAGCGTCATGCGGTGGACTTTGCCGACGCGGGGGAGGACTTCTGCTCTTGGGAACTAGCTGGCTGCAGCTTTTTTCCCCTGCCTTTCCCTCTGGCAACAAAGGATGATCCACGTACCTTCTTGTTTTTATTGGAACGAAAGGACTGCATTTGATAATGAGGTGCCTTTTTTGTATGTTGTGGGGGGACATAAGGTAAGAAATTTGACTTACCAGCCGTAGCCATAGAGACAAGATCCGAGAGGCCGTCTCCAAACAACTCCACCCCCTTGTAAGGCAAGGACTCCATATGCCGCTTTGAATCGGCATCTCCCGTCCACTGTCGGGTCCACAAGAGCCGCCTAGCAGAAATAGACATAGCATTTATTCTGGAGCTTAATAAACAAATGTCTCTCTGAGCATTCCTCATATACAAGGCAGCATCTCTGATATGCTCTATGGTCATTTGAATGGCGGCCCTATCTAAGGTGTTAATTTCCGTAGATAAGGAATCTGCCCATGCTACAACCGCACTACAAACCCAGGCCGACGCCATAGCCGGTCGAGCAATAGTACCGGAATGATTGTAAATGTGCTGTCAGGTAATTTCCTGCCTGCGATCAGCAGGTTCCTTGAGGGAAGCCGTATCCTGAGAAGGCAGTGCCACCTTTTTGGACAAACGTGTCAGCGCCTTGTCAACTTTTGGCGAAGATTCCCAGCGTATCCTATCCGTTTGTGGAAAAGGATACGCCATGAGAATCCTTTTGGGAACTTGTGGTCTCCTATCCGGAGATTCCCAAGCCTTTTCGCACAAGTCACTTAATTCAAATGAGGATGGGAAAGTGACCTCAGGCTTTTTCCCTTTATACATGTGTACCCTCGTGTCAGGGACAGGGGGTTCCTCAGTAATATGCAAAACCTCTTTAATGGCCATAATCATGTACCGTATACTAGAGATGAGCGGGTTCGGTTTCTCGGAAACCGAACCCCCCCGAACTTCAGCCTTTTTACACGGGTCCGAGGCAGACTCGGATCTTCCCGCCTTGCTCGGCTAACCCGAGCGCGCCCGAACGTCATCATCCCGCTGTCGGATTCTCGCGAGGCTCGTATTCTATCGCGAGACTCGGATTCTATATAAGGAGCCGCGCGTCGCCGCCATTTTCACACGTGCATTGAGATTGATAGGGAGAGGACGTGGCTGGCGTCCTTTCCGTTTAGAGTAGAGTAGAGAGTCTAGAGACACTTGATTTACTAATTTTGGGGAGCATATTAGGACGGAGTATTACTTGCTGATAGTGTGACCAGTGACCACCAGTTTAATTAATCCATTCTCTGCCTGAAAAAAAAACGATACACAGTGTGACACAGTCACATACCATATCTGTGCTCAGCCTCAGTGTGCCCTCAGTGTGCTGCATCATCTATGTAATACTGTATATCTGACTGTGCTGAGTGCTCACTGCTCACACAGCTTAATTGTGGGGGAGACTGGGGAGCAGTTATAGCAGGAGTACATATTTTAACAGTGCACACTTTTGCTGCCAGAGTGCCACTGCCAGTGCCAGTGTGACTGACCAGTGACCACTGACCACCAGTATATTGTGATTGTCTGCCTGAAAAAGTTAAACACTCGTCGTGTGGTGTTTTTATTCTATAAACGCATTCTGCTGACAGTGTCCAGCAGGTCCGTCATTATATAATATATACCTGTCCGGCTGCAGTAGTGATATATATATATTTTTTTATATCATTATCATCCAGTCTATATTAGCAGCAGACGCAGTACGGTAGTCCATGGCTGTAGCTACCTCTGTGTCGGCAGTCGCTCGTCCATCCATAATTGTATACCACCTACCCGTGGTGTTTTTTTTTCTTTCTATCTTCTTGATACTAGTAGCTTACTTTAGGAGTCTGCAGTGCTGAGCTGACAGTGTCCAGCAGGTCCGTCATTATATAATATATACCTGTCCGGCTGCAGTAGTGATATATATATATATTTTATATCATTATCATCCAGTCTATATTAGCAGCAGACGCAGTACGGTAGTCCACGGCTGTAGCTACCTCTGTGTCGGCAGTCGCTAGTCCATCCATAATTGTATACCACCTACCCGTGGTGTTTTTTTTTTTTCTATCTTCTTGATACTACTAGTAGCTTACTTTAGGAGTCTGCAGTGCTGAGCTGACAGTGTCCAGCAGGTCCGTCATTATATAATATATACCTGTCCTGCTGCAGTAGTGATATATATATATTTTTTTTTATATCATTATCATCCAGTCTATATTAGCAGCAGACGCAGTACGGTAGTCCACGGCTGTAGCTACCTCTGTGTCTGCAGTCGCTAGTCCATCCATAATTGTATACCACCTACCTGTGGTGTTTTTTTTTCTTTTTTCTATCTTCTTGATACTAGTAGCTTACTTTAGGAGTCTGCAGTGCTGAGCTGACAGCGTACAGCAGGTCCGTCATTATATAATATATACCTGTCCGGCTGCAGTAGTGATATATATATATATTTTTTATATCATTATCATCCAGTCTATATTAGCAGCAGATGCAGTACGGTAGTCCACGGCTGTAGCTACCTCTGTGTCGGCAGTCGCTCGTCAATCCATAAGTATACTAGTATCCATCCATCTCCATTGTTTACCTGAGGTGCCTTTTAGTTGTGCCTATTAAAATATGGAGAACAAAAATGTTGAGGTTCCAAAAATAGGGAAAGATCAAGATCGACTTCCACCTCGTGCTGAAGCTGCTGCCACTAGTCATGGCCGAGACGATGAAATGCCAGCAACGTCGTCTGCCAAGGCCGATGCCCAATGTCATAGTACAGAGCATGTAAAATCCAAAACATCAAATATCAGTAAAAAAGGACTCAAAAATCTAAAATAAAATTGTCAGAGAAGCGTAAACTTGCCAATACGCCATTTACCACACGGAGTGGCAAGGAACGGTTGAGGCCCTGGCCTATGTTCATGGCTAGTGGTTCAGCTTCACATGAGGATGGAAGCACTCAGCCTCTCGCTAGAAAAATGAAAAGACTCAAGCTGGCAAAAGCACAGCAAAGAACTGTGCGTTCTTCGAAATCACAAATCCACAAGGAGAGTCCAATTGTGTCGTTTGCGATGCCTGACCTTCCCAACACTGGACGTGAAGAGCATGCGCCTTCCACCATTTGCACGCCCCCTGCAAGTGCTGGAAGGAGCACCCGCAGTCCAGTTCCTGATAGTCAGATTGAAGATGTCAGTGTTGAAGTACACCAGGATGAGGAGGATATGGGTGTTGCTGGCGCTGGGGAGGAAATTGACCAGGAGGATTCTGATGGTGAGGTAGTTTGTTTAAGTCAGGCACCCGGGGAGACACCTGTTGTCCGTGGGAGGAATAGGGCCATTGACATACCTGGTGAAAATACCAAAAAAATCAGCTCTTCGGTGTGGAAGTATTTCAACAGAAATGCGGATAACATTTGTCAAGCCGTGTGTTGCCTTTGTCAAGCTGTAATAAGTAGGGGTAAGGACGTTAACCACCTCGGAACATCCTCCCTTATACGTCACCTGCAGCGCATTCATCATAAGTCAGTGACAAGTTCAAAAACTTTGGGCGACAGCGGAAGCAGTCCACTGACCAGTAAATCCCTTCCTCTTGTAACCAAGCTCACGCAAACCACCCCACCAACTCCCTCAGTGTCAATTTCCTCCTTCCCCAGGAATGCCAATAGTCCTGCAGGCCATGTCACTGGCAATTATGACGAGTCCTCTCCTGCCTGGGATTCCTCCGATGCATCCTTGCGTGTAACGCCTACTGCTGCTGGCGCTGCTGTTGTTGCTGCTGGGAGTCGATGGTCATCCCAGAGGGGAAGTCGTACTCGTAAGACCACTTTTACTACTTCCACCAAGCAATTGACTGTCCAACAGTCCTTTGCGAGGAAGATGAAATATCACAGCAGTCATCCTGCTGCAAAGCGGATAACTGAGGCCTTGGCATCCTGGGCGGTGAGAAACGTGGTTCCGGTATCCATCATTACTGCAGAGGCAACTAGAGACTTGTTGGAGGTACTGTGTCCCCGGTACCAAATACCATCTAGGTTCCATTTCTCTAGGCAGGCGATACCGAAAATGTACACAGACCTCAGAAAAAGACTCACCAGTGTCCTAAAAAATGCAGTTGTACCCAATGTCCACTTAACCACGGACATGTGGACAAGTGGAGCAGGGAAGGCTCAGGACTATATGACTGTGACAGCCCACTGGGTAGATGTATGGACTCCCGCCGCAAGAACAGCAGCGGCGGCACCAGTAGCAGCATCTCGCAAACGCCAACTCTTTCCTAGGCAGGCTACGCTTTGTATCACCGCTTTCCAGAATACGCACACAGCTAAAAACCTCTTACGGCAACTGAGGAAGATCATCGCAGAATGGCTTACCCCAATTGGACTCTCCTGTGGATTTGTGGCATCGGACAACGCCAGCAATATTGTGTGTGCATTAAATATGGGCAAATTCCAGCACGTCCCATGTTTTGCACATACCTTGAATTTGGTGGTGCAGAATTATTTAAAAAACGAGAGGGGCGTGCAAGAGATGCTGTCGGTGGCCAGAAGAATTGCGGGACACTTTCGGCGTACAGGCACCACGTACAGAAGACTGGAGCAACACCAAAAACGCCTGAACCTGCCCTGCCATCATCTGAAGCAAGAAGTGGTAACGAGGTGGAATTCAACCCTCTATATGCTTCAGAGGTTGGAGGAGCAGCAAAAGGCCATTCAAGCCTATACAACTGAGCACGATATAGGAGGTGGAATGCACCTGTCTCAAGCGCAGTGGAGAATGATTTCAACGTTGTGCAAGGTTCTGCAACCTTTTGAACTTGCCACACGTGAAGTCAGTTCAGACACTGCCAGCCTGAGTCAGGTCATTCCCCTCATCAGGCTTTTGCAGAAGAAGCTGGAGACATTGAAGGAGGAGCTAACACGGAGCGATTCCGCTAGGCATGTGGGACTTGTGGATGGAGCCCTTAATTCGCTTAACAAGGATTCACGGGTGGTCAATCTGTTGAAATCAGAGCACTACATTTTGGCCACCGTGCTCGATCCTAGATTTAAAACCTACCTTGGATCTCTCTTTCCGGCAGACACAAGTCTGCTGGGGTTCAAAGAACTGCTGGTGACAAAATTGTCAAGTCAAGCGGAACGCGACCTGTCAACATCTCCTCCTTCACATTCTCCCGCAACTGGGGGTGCGAGGAAAAGGCTCAGAATTCCGAGCCCACCCGCTGGCGGTGATGCAGGGCAGTCTGGAGCGACTGCTGATGCTGACATCTGGTCCGGACTGAAGGACCTGACAACGATTACGGACATGTCGTCTACTGTCACTGCATATGATTCTCTCCCCATTGAAAGAATGGTGGAGGATTATATGAGTGACCGCATCCAAGTAGGCACGTCAGACAGTCCGTACTTATACTGGCAGGAAAAAGAGGCAATTTGGAGGCCCTTGCACAAACTGGCTTTATTCTACCTAAGTTGCCCTCCCACAAGTGTGTACTCCGAAAGAGTGTTTAGTGCCGCCGCTCACCTTGTCAGCAATCGGCGTACGAGGTTACATCCAGAAAATGTGGAGAAGATGATGTTCATTAAAATGAATTATAATCAATTCCTCCGTGGAGACATTCACCAGCAGCAATTGCCTTCACAAAGTAGTACACAGGGAGCTGAGATGGTGGATTCCAGTGGGGACGAATTGATAATCTGTGAGGAGGAGGATGATGAGGTGGACATCTTGCCTCTGTAGAGCCAGTTTGTGCAAGGAGAAATTAATTGCTTCTTTTTTGGTGGGGGTCCAAACCAACCCGTCATTTCAGTCACAGTCGTGCGGCAGACCCTGTCACTGAAATGATGGGTTGGTTAAAGTGTGCATGTCCTGTTTATACAACATAAGGGTGGGTGGGAGGGCCCAAGGACAATTCCATCTTGCACCTCTTTTTTCTTTCATTTTTCTTTGCGTCATGTGCTGTTTGGGGGGTGTTTTTTGGAAGGGCCATCCTGCGGGACACTGCAGTGCCACTCCTAGATGGGCCAGGTGTTTGTGTCGGCCACTAGGGTCGCTTAGCTTACTCACACAGCTACCTCATTGCGCCTCTTTTTTTCTTTGCGTCATGTGCTGTTTGGGGAGTGTTTTTTGGAAGGGCCATCCTGCGTGACACTGCAGTGCCACTCCTAGATGGGCCAGGTGTTTGTGTCGGCCACTTGGGTCGCTTAGCTTAGCCATCCAGCGACCTCGGTGCAAATTTTAGGACTAAAAATAATATTGTGAGGTGTGAGGTGTTCAGAATAGACTGAAAATGAGTGGAAATTATGGTTATTGAGGTTAATAATACTTTGGGATCAAAATGACCCCCAAATTCTATGATTTAAGCTGTTTTTTAGGGTTTTTTGAAAAAAACACCCGAATTCAAAACACACCCGAATCCGCCAAAAAAAATTCGGTGAGGTTTTGCCAAAACGCGTTCAAACCCAAAACACGGCCGCGGAACCGAACCCAAAACCCGAAAAATTTCCGGTGCTCATCACTACCGTATACCCTTAGCCACCTTCTGCTGTAATTTTGCATCTTCATAGTCGACACTAGAGTCAGTATCTGTGTCGGTATCTGTGTCATCGATCTGGGATATGGTGCGCTTCTGAGACCCCGAAGGACCTGGCGCCCCAGGGACAGGCATGGACTGGCAACCTGACTGGTCCCTAGCTTCTGCTTTGTCTAATCTTTTATGCAATAGATTGACATTTGCATTCAAGACATTCAGCATATTCACCCATTCCGGTGTCGGCGTTGCCGACGGCGACCTGACATTCAAGCACTCCCCCTCCACATTAAGCGAGCCTTCGTCAAACATGTCGACACACGCGTACCGACACTTCACACACACACAGGGAACCCCTTTCCTGAAGACAGTATCCCTGTCAAGGCCCTTTGGAGAGACAGAGAGAGAGCAAGCCAGCACACACCCCAGCGCAATAACCCTAGAGACCAACACAAATTGTTTTTCCCCAGTAGCGCTGTATAATATGTAAACCGCCAATTATGGGCCCCCCCCTCTCTTTTAAGCACCCTTTCACCGTGTGTAAGCAGGGGAGAGTCCGGGGAGCTTCCTCTCAGCAGTGCTGTGGAGAGAAAATGGCGCTGGTGAGTGCTGAGGGAGAAGCCCCGCCCCCTCGGCGGCGGGCTTCTGTCCCGCTCAAACTTAGTGAAATATGGCGGGGGCTCTTTTATATACATGTACAGAGCCCACCTGTACATGTATATATTCTTTATGCCATGCAGAGGTTTATATTGCCGCCCAGGGCGCCCCCCCCCCCCCCCCCCGCGCCCTGCACCCTTACAGTGACCGGAGTATGTGAGGTGTATGGGAGCAATGACGCACAGCTGCAGTGCTGTGCGTTACCTCAGTGAAGCTGAAGGCTTCTGCCGCCTGACGACTTCTGTCTTCTGTACTTCTAGCTCTGTGAGAACGGCGGCGCGGCTCCGGGGGTGGACGCCCAGTAAGAACCTGCGTTCACCCCCTCTGGAGCTAATGGTGTCCAGTAGCCGAGGAAGCAGAGCCTATCTTTGACAAGAAGGTCTGCTCCTCTCTCCTCAGTCCCACGATGCAGGAAGCCTGTTGCCAGCAGTGCTCCCTGTGAAAAAGTAAAATGTAGAAAGAAAAAATCTAAACAAAAATGCTTCTAGGCAGAGAACTCTGGAGAGCTCTCTGCAGTGCACCCATCTTGCTCTGGGCACCGTGTAAAACTGAGGTCTGGAGGAGGGGCATAGAGGGAGGAGCCAGTGCACACCCAGAGTCCAAAGCTTTCTTAAAGTGCCCTATCTCCTGCGGAGCCCGTCTATTCCCCATGGTCCTTACAGAGTCCCCAGCATCCTCTAGGACTTTAGAGAAATAGTATTTCAACATTTGAGCAAAGAACATGTATACCTAGTGGGTGTCTAGCAAACTGCAGCGTTCATACGGCCCCAATGTAACCTTAAACCCTGCTCCCATCTAGTGGCAATAGATCCCCCAGAGGCAAAAGCGCAAACCCCCACATTCCTAGGAAATACACTAAGTACAGCATTTAAATCATTGGGGCACGCAGCAGCATGGCAGAGCTGCATGGGATGTGATGTGTCAGGGAAAATCCCATGTAAACAATTCAGGTAGATGGTAAAAAACAACAACTCACCTCTTTACTAGAGCCTACATTTTCCCTCTATTACTCCTCACACCTGCCAGTCTACATAGCATAAAATGCATGATTTTGCTCAGCACATACCTAGCCAGTGAATTGTGCGTTCCTTGCCTCAAAGTAAAGGTAATACAGGTATGTTTACAGAACCATATATTTAATTACAGATCAGACTTTCTAGTTCAACTCTACAAGATTTGCAAATAGTAATTCTGCTCTACAAACCCCTGCCTAAAATGCTTGTCTCTTTGAAACAAAACATATGGTAATGTGAGAATGACTATTATCAAAACGTCATTGGTGAGAGTTTCATTGTACATAACTAAGGGTGGTTGAAGCAAATTATTTGCCCAAACTACAGTATTAATAAAATGCGTCTGCCAGTCATTTCCACTTCTATGAGGTGTATTACAACATGAAATGATTGAGTAATGTGAGGACACAGGTTCTTTGTTGTACAGACATTACAGGCACATTACAGGTTATGGCAGGGGCGATTTATGACCACCGTACTACAGAAACACGGTGTAACCCATAGCAACCATTACAATCCTGCAATTGTTTTAGTGCATTTCATAAAAGGAAAGGATCACACCACATATACTACCTGTAGTACAGTTTTATAACATTCCCCATTATATGGGATGCTTAATGAGACACACAAATGGTTTTGTTGCATCACTAAACTAGGATGCATGTGCTGCCTCTACAAATACCATACAGTCACCATAATGCGATAGGACAGGCAGTAAATTAGCCAAATGACAATTTTCCAGTCTGAAAGCCTGCAGGAGAAAGGAAACAAGAATAACCCTGGACTTGTTAGAGGAATTTATACTCACACAAGTCTCCATTCTGGCTCATACTGAATTTACTGGACAGATGGATTAGTAACATAATGAACTAACTTCAGTCCTCATAGACCCACAACTGGTCTTCCTAAAGCATGGTGAATTTAATTAAGTGTGGGATGAAGACAGAGGCAAATCCTTAAAATGTGACCTTGTAGGGGAACCACAGAATAAGAGAAAGAAAACCAAATAATCCCATCTTTGTATGGGGAGCTAGTGGCTTACAATTATCTTATTTACATGAATATAGTACTGAAAATAAGCATAGCAAATAGAACCTTTTTTGGAAAACTGAAATCTATAGAAATAGAAATTTTACACTGCGCTAATAATAATGGGTTTGATATGACAATTTAACCAATCAATGTACAAATATATAAAGAGGGGTGCGCATGCCACGTCAGACTTTGCACTGGTAAAAACTTGGGTAGGTTTGTTTGTGATCTGTACAAGTGTTTGCAGCCACCATTTAACTGATATATGAGGGGTGTGCAATAAGTTTTGTGATGTGCAGTGCATAGATAGCATAGACACAATCTCACTGTCTGGCTGTGAACTGTAATCTCTGACTAAAGTTCTTGTGAAATGTCAAGCTACTGAACCGTACATAAGCAGCACTGCACACCAACAGTCAGCATGTTCACTTCCTTCACAAACTCGTTTTGAACTCAACAAATGCCACTGGAGAGCCATGATCTTCTACGACTACAAGAGTGGTCTACAACAGCATGACAGTATTGAGATGCACCTGCAAGATGCTTTTGGGAAGGAAGCACTGTCTTGAACCATTGTGTTTGAGTGGTTTGTAGAACTTTGGTGTAAGAGACAGTCACAGGAAGATAAGCGATGCGGCCGTCCTGTGTCCACCATCACGGAGGACATTGTTTCTGCCAAGCGGGCCACAGCTGAGGTGGACACCAGGGTGACCATGGCACAGTTAGAGAAATAGATCGGCATCTCATCATGATCTATCCACTTGATACACCATGAAAAGCTTGGCCTGTGCAAGATTTCTGCATGCTGGGTGCAGCATCAGCTGACTCGAAAGCAGTAGGAGGTTCAGATGACTTGGTGCCGCAACATACTGGCCAGGTTTGAAGGCAGTAGCTCAAACTGTGTCTTCAGGATCATCAGTGGCAATGAATAATCGATCTACAGATCTGCATCGACCCAGAGACTAAACAGTCAGCTCAGTGGAATAGAGTTGGAGGTGTACCACTAGAATTTCCGAAGTGAGCGCAGTGTTGCCATGTAGATGGTGCCTGCTTTTGTGGCAGAGACTGGTCATGTAGCTACTGTACCACTTGTACAGCAACGCACTGGTACGCCAACCAATGCCTGCCACAAATGCTGGAAGCCATTTCCAGGGCTGTCCAAGAACTCTAGCTCATGGTGCCCTTTTCCATTATGACAATGCATCTGCCCATAAGTCCTGGAAAGTGGTGGATATTCTGGCCCATGAACGCATCATGGAGCTTGGTCATCCACTGTACAGTCAAGACCTTGCCCCCTGTGACTTTGTGTTCCTACAAATCAAGCACAAGATGCATGGGATTCGTCTTAAGTCACTGGAAGATGCAGTTGAGAACTTCATCCAGAATATAGAAGACATACCTGCTTTGGACTGATTCAGCAGCTTCAAGAGATTTAAGTGCATGCAACTTTGCATAGACTCCTCTGATGAATACTTTGAAATAATTTAATGTTCACTTTGTGTGTAAATATAATACTATTTGTGCATTCAGAAACTTATTGCACACCCGCGTATGGGACTTACAAGCCAGATACTTGGACTTATTAGCCGATAGCTATAGTTAACCGTCTGCATGCTGTTTATTTTGCCATAATTAGTCCTTTTAATAAGAAAATACTTTTTAGTAGACTATGCACAACTAGTATATGTATAAGCAATCGATTGCATAGATTTGTTCGGGGACAATTAAATCTTTATATATTTGTGTCTTCATTGGTTAAAGTGCCAATCGAAAATTATTAGCAAAGTCCCTCATTTCTATTGCTGTTTCTCCCTCTTTTTGGGGGGCAACATTTAGTGTGCTTCCATAGGCACATGTAAGAGACTGCATTTTTATACACACACACACACACACACACACACACACACACACACACATAGATACTTTTATTAGAACCTGAATAATTGGAGGTTCTTATATAAACTGAAACCTATGCAGATATATCGTGTTCTCCCCATTGTCTTTTTGACTGGTACACTGCCTGGCATTTTTCTTACACAGCCCAGTCTGTAGAGTGCACTGGCGTAAGTCAGCATGGTCCACCATAGGCAGTTAACGTGCTCACTGTGCAGTCTCCCCCATCAGAAGGTGGATTGCGGCCACCCCTCCACACCTGTTCCCAACCCAACCTGCATTAGAATTGGGCTACAGGCATTGTGGACTCACAGCCTCCTCCTCTCCTGCCCAGAGCCTACCGGGCAGTGGGTGGGATTTCCAGGTGGAGGGGTGGGCAGTGGGCTGCTGCTTACTTCCCTTGACGGGGATTGGTCCACCGGCTTTGTGGAGACCACTACGTTCTTGTGGTATAATTTGGTCATTATAGCTATGTTCAGGTAAATCCCTTTTCCATTCATATGGATAACTGTAAAAATAAGCCACACAATGTAATAATCTTCTCTTCTGCACAATTATTCCATAAAGTGGAGAAGACTTTGCTAGTGTTTTTATCCAATGAACTGATGGGTTATGAAAATGCCCATGAAATCTTGCACAGGGATTTGCCAAAAAGCATTAGGAAGAGCCACATACCAAGTACAGTCAATTGCCCCGTCAAAACCCAAACCTCAATCTTATAGAAAATTATGGAAACTTTGAAAATTGCTGTTCCAGATCCAATCTGATGGGCATTAAGCAATAATGCAAAAAAAAATAAGAATTTATTCACCGGTAATTCTATTTCTCGTAGTCCGTAGTGGATGCTGGGAACTCCGTAAGGACCATGGGGAATAGCGGGCTCCGAAGGAGGCTGGGCACTCTAGAAAGATTTAGGACTACCTGGTGTGCACTGGCTCCTCCCACTATGACCCTCCTCCAAGCCTCAGTTAGGACACCGTGCCCGGACGAGCAGACATAGTAAGGAAGGATTTAGAATCCCGGGTAAGACTCTTACCAGCCACACCAATCACACCGTACAACTCGTGATACAATATCCAGTTTGACAGTATGAAAACAAGTGAGCCTCTCAACAGATGGCTCAACAATAACCCTTTTGTTAACAATAACTATTTACAAGTATTGCAGACAATCCGCACTTGGGATGGGCGCCCAGCATCCACTACGGACTACGAGAAATAGAATTACCGGTGAGTAAATTCTTATTTTCTCTAACGTCCTAGTGGATGCTGGGAACTCCGTAAGGACCATGGGGATTATACCAAAGCTCCCAAACGGGCGGGAGAGTGCGGATGACTCTGTAGCACCGAATGAGAGAACTCCAGGTCCTCCTCAGCCAGGGTATCAAATTTGTAGAATTTTGCAAACGTATTTGCCCCTGACCAAGTAGCTGCTCGGCAAAGTTGTAAAGCCGAGACCCCTCGGGCAGCCGCCCAAGATGAGCCCACCTTCCTTGTGGAATGGGCCTTTACAGATTTTGGCTGTGGCATGCCTGCCACAGAATGTGCAAGCTGAATTGTACTACAAATCCAGCGAGCAATAGACTGCTTAGAAGCAGGAGCACCCAACTTGTTGGGTGCATACAGGATAAACAGCGAGTCAGATTTTCTGACTCCAGCCGTCCTGGAAACATATATTTTCAGGGCCCTGACAACGTCTAGCAACTTGGAGTCCTCCAATTCACTAGTAGCCGCCGGCACCACAATAGGCTGGTTCAGGTGAAACGCTGACACCACCTTAGGGAGAAATTGGGGACGAGTCCTCAACTCTGCCCTATCCATATGGAAAATCAGATAAGGGCTTTTACATGATAAAGCCGCCAATTCTGACACTCGCCTGGCTGAAGCCAAGGCTAATAACATGACCACTTTCCACGTGAGATATTTCAGATCCACGGTTTTTAGTGGCTCAAACCAATGTGATTTTAAGAAACTCAACATCATGTTGAGATCCCAAGGTGCCACTGGAGGCACAAACGGGGGCTGAATATGCAGCACTCCTTTTACAAAAGTCTGAACTTCAGGTACTGAAGCTAGTTCTTTTTGAAAGAAAATCGACAGAGCCGAGATCTGTACTTTAATGGAGCCTAGTTTTAGGCCCATATCCACTCCTGCTTGCAGGAAATGCAGAAATCGACCTAGTTGAAATTCCTCTGTTGGGGCCTTATTGGCCTCGCACCATGCAACATATTTTCGCCATATGCGGTGATAATGCGTTGCCGTAACATCTTTCCTGGCCTTAATAAGCGTAGGAATGACTTCTTCCGGAATACCCTTTTCCTTTAGGATCCGGTGTTCAACCGCCATGCCGTCAAACGCAGCCGCGGTAAGTCTTGGAACAGACAGGGCCCCTGCTGTAGCAGGTCCTGTCTGAGCGGTAGAGGCCACGGGTCCTCTGAGAGCATCTCTTGAAGTTCCGGGTACCACGCTCGTCTTGGCCAATCCGGAACCACGAGAATTGTGTTTACTCCTCGCTTTCTTATTATTCTCAATACCTTTGGAATGAGAGGCAGAGGAGGGAACACATAAACCGACTGGTACACCCACGGTGTTACTAGAGCGTCCACAGCTATCGCCTGAGGGTCCCTTGACCTGGCGCAATATTTTTTTTTAACTTTTTGTTGAGACGGGACGCCATCATGTCCCCCTGTGGTTTTTCCCAACGGTTTACCAGCATCTGGAAGACTTCTGGGTGAAGTCCCCACTCCCCCGGGTGGAGGTCGTGTCTGCTGAGGAAGTCTGCTTCCCAGTTGTCCACTCCCGGAATGAACACTGCTGACAGTGCTAGTACATGATTCTCCGCCCATCGGAGAATTTTTGTGGCTTCTGCCATCGCCATCCTGCTTCTTGTGCCGCCCTGTCGATTTACATGGGCGACTGCCGTGATGTTGTCTGACTGGATCAGCACCGGCTGGTGTAGGAGCAGGGATTTTGCTTGACTTAGGGCATTGTAGATGGCCCTTAGTTCCAAAATATTTATGTGAAGGGAAGTCTCCTGACTCGACCATAGTCCTTGGAAGTTTCTTCCCTGTGTGACTGCCCCCCAGCCTCGAAGGCTGGCATCCGTGGTCACCAGGACCCAATCCTGTATGCCGAACCTGCGGCCCTCTAGAAGATGAGCACTCTGCAGCCACCACAGTAGAGATACCCTGGTTCTTGGAGACAGGGTTATTAAGCGATGCATCTGAAGATGCGATCCGGACCACTGGTCCAACAGGTCCCACTGAAAGATTCTGGCATGGAACCTGCCGAAGGGAATTGCTTCGTAAGAAGCCACCATCTTTCCCAGGACCCGCGTGCAGTGATGCACTGATACCTGTTTTGGTTTCAGGAGGTCTCTGACTAGAGATGACAACTCCCTGGCTTTCTCCTCCGGGAGAAACACTTTTCTCTGGACTGTATCCAGAATCATACCCAGGAACAGTAGCCGTGTCGTCGGAACCAGCTGTGACTTTGGCATATTCAGAATCCAGCCGTGCTGGTGCAGCACTTCCTGGGATAGTGCTACTCCCACCAACAACTGTTCCTTGGACCTCGCTTTTATTAGGAGATCGTCCAAGTACGGGATAATTAAAACTCCCTTTCTTCGAAGGAGTATCATCATTTCCGCCATAACCTTGGTAAATACCCTCGGTGCCGTGGACAGTCCAAACGGCAGCGTCTGGAATTGGTAATGGCAATCCTGTACCACAAATCTGAGGTACTCTTGGTGAGGATGGTAAATGGGGACATGCAAGTAAGCATCCTTGATGTCCAGGGATACTATGTAATCCCCCTCGTCCAGGCTTGCAATACCCGCCCTGAGCGATTCCATCTTGAACTTGAATTTCTTTATGTATGTGTTCAAGGATTTCAAATTTAGAATGGGTCTCACCGAACCGTCCGGTTTCGGTACCACAAATAGTGTGGAATAATAACCCCGGCCTTGTTGAAGTAGGGGTACCTTGATTATCACCTGCTGAGAATACAGCTTGTGAATTGCCGTTAGCACCGCCTCCCTGTCTGAGGGAGCAATTGGCAAGGCAGATTTTAGGAACCGGTGGGGTGGGGACGCCTTGAAGTCCAGCTTGTACCCCTGAGATACTATTTGCAGGATCCAGGGATCCACCTGTGAGCGAACCCACTGATCGCTGAAATTTTTGAGGCGACCCCCCACCGTACCTGGCTCCGCCTGTGGAGCCCCACCGTCATGCGGCAGACTTGGAAGAGGAAGCGGGGGAGGACTTTTGCTCCTGGGAACCTGCTGTTTGTTGCAGCCTTTTTCCCCTACCTCTGCCTCTGGACAGAAAAGACCCGCCTTTTCCACGCCTGTTTTTCTGGGTCCGAAAGGACTGAACCTGATAAAACGGCACCTTCTTAGGCTGTGAGGGGACATGGGGTAAAAATGCTGACTTCCCAGACGTTGCTGTGGAAACTAGGACCGAGAGACCATCCCCAAATAATTCCTCACCCTTATATGGCAACACTTCCATGTGCTTTTTAGAATCTGCATCTCCTGTCCACTGGCGAGTCCATAAGCCTCTCCTAGCAGAAATGGACAATGCACTTACTTTAGATGCCAGTCGGCAGATTTCCCTCTGTGCATCTCTCATATATAAGACTGAGTCTTTTATATGGTCTATGGTTAACAGGATCGTGTCTCTGTCTAATGTGTCAATATTTTCTGACAGTTTATCTGACCAAGCAGCGGCAGCACTGCACATCCAAGCTGACGCAATAGCTGGCCTAAGTATAATGCCTGTGTGTGTATATACAGACTTCAGGATCGCCTCCTGCTTTCTATCAGCAGGTTCCTTGAGGGCGGCCGTATCCGGAGACGGTAGTGCCACCTTTTTAGACAAACGTGTGAGCGCTTTATCCACTCTAGGGGGTGTTTCCCAACGTGACCTATCCTCTGGCGGGAAAGGGAACGCCATTAGTACCTTCTTAGGAATTACCAATTTTTTATCAGGGAAAGCCCACGCTTCTTCACACACTTCATTTAATTCATCGGATGGGGGAAAAACTACGGGTAGTTTTTTCTCTCCAAACATAATACCCTTTTTAGTGGTACCAGTAGTTATATCAGAAATGTTTAACACCTCTTTCATTGCCTCAATCATACAGTGAATGGCCTTAGTGGGCATCAGGTTTGACTCATCGTCGTCGACACTGGTGTCAGTATCAGTGTCGACATCTGGGTCTGCTTGAGGTAGCGGGCGTTTTAGAGCCCCTGACGACCCATGCGACGCCTGGGCAGGCACGAGCTGAGAAGTCGGCTGTCCCACATTTGGCATGTCGTCGATTTTCTTATATAAGGAGTCTATACGTGCACTCATTACTTTCCATAAGCCCATCCACTCAGGTGTCTGCCCCGCAGGGGGTGACATCCCTTCTAAAGGCATCTGCTCCGCCTCCACATCATTATCCTCATCAAACATGTCGACACAGCCGTACCGACACCCCGCACACACACAAGGAATGCTCCGAATGAGGACAGGACCCACAAAAACCCTTTGGGGGGACAGAGTGAGAGTATGCCAGCACACACCAGAGCGCTATATAATGCAGGGACTAACTGAGTTATGTCCCCTATAGCTGCTTTTTTTTATTATATATGTATTGCGCCCAAATTTAGTGCCCACCCTCTCTGTTTTTACCCTGTTCTGAAGTGTAGACTGCAGGGGAGAGCCAGGGAGCTTCCTTCCAGCGGATCTGTGAAGGAGAAATGGCGCCAGTGTGTCTGAGGGAGATAGCTCCGCCCCTTTTCCGCGACCTATTCTCCCGCTTTTTTCTGGATTCTGGCAGGGGAATTTACCACATATATAGCCTCTAGGGCTATATATTGTGGTATTTTTGCCAGCCAAGGTGTTTTTATTGCAGCTCAGGGCGCCACCCCCCAAGCGCCCTGCACCCTCAGTGACCGGAGTGTGAAGTGTGCATGAGGAGCAATGGCGCACAGCTGCAGTGCTGTGCGCTACCTTGGTGAAGACTGATGTCTTCTGCCGCCGTTTTTCCGGACCTCTTCTTGCTTCTGGCTCTGTAAGGGGGACGGCGGCGCGGCTCCGGGACCGAACACCAAGGACTGGGCCTGCGGTCGATCCCTCTGGAGCTAATGGTGTCCAGTAGCCTAAGAAGCCCAATCCGGCTGCAAGCAGGCGAGTTCGCTTCTTCTCCCCTTAGTCCCTCGCTGCAGTGAGCCTGTTGCCAGCAGGTCTCACTGACAATAAAAAACCTAAAACTATACTTTCTTTCTAAGGGCTCAGGAGAGCCCCTAGTGTGCATCCAACCTCGGCCGGGCACGAAATCTAACTGAGGCTTGGAGGAGGGTCATAGTGGGAGGAGCCAGTGCACACCAGGTAGTCCTAAATCTTTCTAGAGTGCCCAGCCTCCTTCGGAGCCCGCTATTCCCCATGGTCCTTACGGAGTTCCCAGCATCCACTAGGACGTTAGAGAAAACAATGTTCATAAGTTTTAAATGTCAAAAAATGCAGAGCTGGTAGAGAATTACTGAAACTGACAGATTTAACTGCAGCTATAAGTATTCTTTTAAGTATAAAACTAAGGGGTTGAACACGAATTATTGTCATTAACTCATGATAAACAAAGCAACCCACCCTCCCAAAATAAAAACAACAACAAACTTTACAGTAAAACTCCAACTGAAAATTGCGAAAATGATAAGTATAGCGGAACTTTTTGAATTTTATAATTCGTAACTGCTTATGCAAAACACAATAAATTGTCTACTGTTATATAGTTTAAAGACAGCGATTTTTGCTTCCCTGCAGCACTATTAGCAGCTCTACACACAGTAGAAGAAAGGTTACAGTAACCGAATGCACTCAAGGATAACCAATACCATAAAATAATTTATTTATTGAGAATCAGTTAACATACTAAGCTTTATTTCTGCAAGACACTGTATACATTTTAAAACCATATGACATTTAAAAGAAAGAAAACGTGGTGAAAGAAAATTAGAAGAAAAGTGATTAAGGTGTATTTGATGGGGTGTTGTCTGTTTGATAATGCCCATTTTAGATCATTTTTTTACTTTATATATAATAATTCACTTGTGTGGGGTTTAATTTTGAATAATGGTATTACAGTGTACTATAATCACAAAAAGCTTTCTGTGTTATTGTCTTTCCAAAAGGGAGATCTCCAATTCCCTCATGTACCCTTCAACTACAATTCACAGCAAATACTGTTACTGACCTTTCGAAGGAACTCTAAAGATACATCGAAATTGTTTATTTTAGTGCATCAGCCATGATTTCTCACCTTCTAGTAACAATTGTTAATTATATTAGATCAACACTGTAGGCAATCTGTGTTATGATTAAATAAGAGAGACTCTCAAATAAGCTCACTACTGATACTTGCTATACCGTAAATGTATATGTTATAGGTTATGTTCATAAGATCAAATATATTTGAATAATTTATCTTCTATCATCGAAAAACGTTATTTCTTTTAAATATTGTGCTTAGTTTTACATTTCTATATTGCAGAAAATAGCTAATCTTTGTAATATGTTATTTCTATAATAATGATTTATGACAATGGTTATCCTGAAGTGCTCTCAGTTATTGTAACCACAGCTTTTTCCTCTACTGTGAGTATTGATCAATGGTCAGAGTAGCAGCTCCTTATTCACACAGGATATTTTTCATAATAAAATGTGGGGATCGAGGTACATTGTATAATCCAGTGCGGCTGGTTTATATTTGTATTTAATGGTGTATATACCCCAATTTCAGTATGTTTGTTAAACAAACATGAAGACCTAGTCATTGAAAAGTTCCATTCTTCAAAAAAAATTAATACAAATAATTAAAAGGAAAACATTATTACTGTACATTAATGTATACTGATGATACAGATTAACACTTATTTTAAATGGTTTATCTTAAATGCATTGAAACACATACAGGAAACAAAACAGATATTTGTAGATGTAGAAAAACATGAAGTATCAATATGAGAAGTTTCAGAAAGTGATTTAAAATGAACAGACACATGCTTTCCTGTACTAAATACTTCTGAAATTATATTTTTAAGAGATACCAGTAAAAATAAGAATTTACTTACCGATAATTCTATTTCTCATAGTCCGTAGTGGATGCTGGGGACTCCGAAAGGACCATGGGGAATAGCGGCTCCGCAGGAGACTGGGCACAAAAGTAAAAGCTTTAGGACTACCTGGTGTGCACTGGCTCCTCCCCCTATGACCCTCCTCCAAGCCTCAGTTAGGATACTGTGCCCGGACGAGCGTACACAATAAGGAAGGATTTTGAATCCCGGGTAAGACTCTTACCAGCCACACCAATCACACCGTACAACTTGTGATCTGAACCCAGTTAACAGCATGATAACAGAAGGAGCCTCTGAAAAGATGGCTCACAACAACAATAACCCGATTTTTGTAACAATAACTATGTACAAGTAATGCAGACAATCCGCACTTGGGATGGGCGCCCAGCATCCACTACGGACTATGAGAAATAGAATTATCGGTAAGTAAATTCTTATTTTCTCTAACGTCCTAGTGGATGCTGGGGACTCCGAAAGGACCATGGGGATTATACCAAAGCTCCCAAACGGGCGGGAGAGTGCGGATGACTCTGCAGCACCGAATGAGAGAACTACAGGTCCTCCTCAGCCAGGGTATCAAATTTGTAGAATTTAGCAAACGTGTTTGCCCCTGACCAAGTAGCTGCTCGGCAAAGTTGTAAAGCCGAGACCCCTCGGGCAGCCGCCCAAGATGAGCCCACTTTCCTTGTGGAATGGGCTTTTACAGATTTTGGCTGTGGCAGGCCTGCCACAGAATGTGCAAGCTGAATTGTACTACAAATCCAACGAGCAATAGTCTGCTTAGAAGCAGGAGCACCCAGCTTGTTGGGTGCATACAGGATAAACAGCGAGTCAGATTTTCTGACTCCAGCCGTCCTGGAAACATATATTTTCAGGGCCCTGACTACGTCCAGTAACTTGGAATCCTCCAAGTCCCTAGTAGCCGCAGGCACCACAATAGGCTGGTTTAAGTGAAATGCTGAAACCACCTTAGGGAGAAATTGAGGACGAGTCCTCAATTCTGCCCTGTCCGTATGAAAAATTAGGTAAGGGCTTTTATAGGATAAAGCCGCCAATTCTGAAACACGCCTGGCTGAAGCCAGGGCTAACAGCATTACCACTTTCCATGTGAGATATTTTAAGTCCACAGTAGTGAGTGGTTCAAACCAATGTGATTTTAGGAACCCCAAAACTACATTGAGATCCCAAGGTGCCACTGGAGGCACAAAAGGAGGCTGTATATGCAGTACTCCCTTGACAAACGTCTGAACTTCAGGAACAGAAGCTAGTTCTTTTTTGGAAGAATATTGACAGGGCCGAAATTTGAACCTTAATGGACCCTAATTTGAGGCCCATAGACAGTCCTGTTTGCAGGAAATGCAGGAATCGACCCAGTTGAAATTCCTCTGTAGGGGCCTTCCTGGCCTCGCACCACGCAACATATTTTCGCCAAATACGGTGATAATGTTGTACGGTCACATCCTTCCTGGCTTTGATCAGGGTAGGGATGACTTCATCCGGAATGCCTTTTTCTTCAGGATCCGGCGTTCAACCGCCATGCCGTCAAACGCAGCCGCGGTAAGTCTTGAAACAGACATGGTCCCTGCTGGAGCAGGTCCTTCTTAGAGGTAGAGGCCACGGGTCTTCCGTGAGCATCTCTTGAATTTCCGGGTACCAAGTCCTTCTTGGCCAATCCGGAGCCACGAGTATAGTCTTTACTCCTCTCCTTCTTATGATTCTCAGTACTTTTGGTATGAGAGGAAGAGGAGGGAACACATACACTGACTGGTACACCCACGGTGTTACCAGAGCGTCCACAGCTATTGCCTGAGGGTCCCTTGACCTGGCGCAATATCTGTCCAGTTTTTTGTTGAGGCGGGACGCCATCATGTCCACCTTTGGTTTTTCTCAACGGTTCACAATCATGTGGAAGACTTCTGGGTGAAGTCCCCACTCCCCCGGGTGAAGATCGTGTCTGCTGAGGAAGTCTGCTTCCCAGTTGTCCACTCCCGGAATGAACACTGCTGACAGTGCTATCACATGATTTTCCGCCCAGCGAAGAATCCTTGCCACTTCCGTCATTGCCCTCCTGCTTCTTGTGCCGCCCTGTCTGTTTACGTGGGCGACTGCCGTGATGTTGTCCGACTGGATCAACACCGGCTGACCCTGAAGCAGAGGTCTTGCCTGACTTAGGGCATTGTAAATGGCCCTGAGTTCCAGGATATTTATGTGAAGTGACGTTTCCATGCTTGACCACAAGCCCTGGAATTTTCTTCCCTGTGTGACTGCTCCCCAGCCCCTCAGGCTGGCATCCGTGGTCACCAGGACCCAATCCTGAATGCCGAATCTGCGGCCCTCTAGGAGATGAGCACTCTGTAACCACCACAGGAGAGACACCCTTGTCCTTGGAGACAGGGTTATCTGCTGATGCATTTGAAGATGCGATCCGGACCATTTGTCCAGCAGATCCCACTGAAAAGTTCTTGCGTGGAATCTGCCGAATGGAATCGCTTCGTAAGAAGCCACCATCTTTCCCAGGACCCTTGTGCATTGATGTACTGACACTTGGCCTGGTCTTAGGAGGTTCCTGACTAGGTCGGATAACTCCCTGGCTTTCTCTTCCGGGAGAAACACCTTTTTCTGTACTGTGTCCAGAATCATTCCTAGGAACAGCAGACGCGTCGTCGGAATCAGCTGCGATTTTGGAATATTTAGAATCCATCCGTGCTGTCGTAGTACTACTTGAGATAGTGCTACTCCGACCTCTAACTGTTCTCTGGACCTTGCCCTTATCAGGAGATCGTCCAAGTAAGGGATAATTAAGACGCCTTTTCTTCGAAGAAGAATCATCATTTCGGCCATTACCTTGGTAAAGACCCGGGGTGCCGTGGACAATCCAAACGGCAGCGTCTGAAACTGATAGTGACAGTTCTGTACCACAAACCTGAGGTACCCTTGGTGAGAAGGGCAAATTGGGACATGGAGGTCCTTGATGTCCAGAGACACCATATAGTCCCCTTCTTCCAGGTTCGCTATCACTGCTCTGAGTGACTCCATCTTGAACTTGAACCTTTTTATGTAAGTGTTCAAGGATTTCAGATTTAAAATGGGTCTCACCGAGCCGTCCGGCTTCGGTACCACAAACAGCGTGGAATAATACCCCTTTCCCTGTTGTAGGAGGGGTACCTTGATTATCACTTGCTGGGAATACAGCTTGTGAATGGCTTCCAATACCGCCTCCCTGTCGGGGGGAGACGTTGGTAAAGCAGACTTCAGGAACCGGCGAGGGGGAGACGTCTCGAATTCCAATTTGTACCCCTGAGATACTACCTGCAGGATCCAGGGGTCCACTTGCGAGTGAGCCCACTGCGCGCTGAAATTCTTGAGACGGGCCCCCACCGTCTTGCCTGAGTCCGCTTGTAAGGCCCCAGCGTCATGCTGAGGACTTGGCAGAAGCGGGGGAGGGCTTCTGTTCGTGGGAAGAGGCTGTCTGCTGCAGTCTTTTTCCCCTTCCTCTGCCCCGGGGCAGATATGAGTGGCCTTTTGCCCGCTTGCCCTTATGGGGACGAAAGGACTGAGCCTGAAAAGACGGTATCTTTTTCTGCTGTGAGGTGACTTGGGGTAAAAAGGTGGATTTCCCAGCCGTTGCCGTGGCCACCAGGTCCGATAGACCGACCCCAAATAACTCCTCCCCTTTATACGGCAATACTTCCATATGCCGTTTGGAATCCGCATCACCTGACCACTGTCGCGTCCATAACCCTCTTCTGGCAGAAATGGACATCGCACTTACTCTTGATGCCAGAGTGCAAATATCCCTCTGTGCATCACGCATATATAGAAATGCATCCTTTAAATGCTTTATAGTCAATAATATATTGTCCCTGTCCAGGGTATCAATATTTTCAGTCAGGGAATCCGACCAAGCCACCCCAGCACTGCACATCCAGGCTGAGGCGATTGCTGGTCGCAGTATAATACCAGTATGTGTGTATATACTTTTTAGGATATTTTCCAGCTTCCTATCAGCTGGTTCCTTGAGGGCGGCCGTATCAGGAGACGGTAACGCCACTTGTTTTGATAAGCGTGTGAGCGCCTTATCCACTCTAGGGGGTGTTTCCCAACGCGCCCTAACCTCTGGCGGGAAAGGGTATAATGCCAATAATTTTTTTAGAAATTAGCAGTTTTTTATCGGGGGAAACCCACGCTTCATCACACACCTCATTTAATTCATCTGATTCAGGAAAAACTACGGGTAGTTTTTTCACACCCCACATAATACCCTTTTTTGTGGTACTTGTAGTATCAGAAATGTTCAAAACCTCCTTCATTGCCGTGATCATGTAACGTGTGGCCCTACTGGAAAATACGTTTGTTTCCTCACCGTCGACACTGGAGTCAGTGTCCGTGTCAGTGTCTGTATCGACCTGAGGTAACGGGCGTTTTATAGCCCCTGACGGTGTTTGAGACGCCTGTACAGGTATTAACTGATTTGCCGGCTGTCTCATGTCGTCAACAGTATTTTGTAAAGTGCCGACACTATCACGTAATTCTTTCCATAAGACCATCCAGTCAGGTGTCGACTCCCTAGGGGGTGACATCACTAACACAGGCAATTTGCTCCGCCTCCACACCATTTTCCTCCTCATACATGTCGACACAGCGTACCAACACACAGCACACACACAGGGAATGCTCTGATAGAGGACAGGACCCCACTAGCCCTTTGGGGAGACAGAGGGAGAGTTTGCCAGCACACACCAGAGCGCTATATATATACAGGGATAACCTTATATAAGTGTTTTTCCCTAATATAGCTGCTGTATATATTAATATGCCAATTTAGTGCCCCCCCTCTCTTGTTTTACCCTGTTTCTGTAGTGCAGGACTGCAGGGGAGAGTCAGGGAGCCTTCCTCCAACGGAGCTGTGAGGAAAAAATGGCGCCAGTGTGCTGAGGAGATAGGCTCCGCCCCTTTTTCGGCGGCCTTTCTCCCGCTTTTTTATGTAAAAATAGGCAGGGGTTAAATACATCCATATAGCCCAGGAGCTATATGTGATGTGTTTTTTTTTTTGCCAAAAAAGGTGTTTTTATTGCGTCTCAGGGCGCCCCCCCCCCCAGCGCCCTGCACCCTCAGTGACCGGAGTGTGAAGTGTGCTGAGAGCAATGGCGCACAGCTGCGGTGCTGTGCGCTACCTTAGTGAAGACAGGACGTCTTCTGCCGCCGATTTTCCGGACCTCTTCAGTCTTCTGGCTCTGTAAGGGGGACGGCGGCGCGGCTCCGGGACCCATCCATGGCTGGGCCTGTGATCGTCCCTCTGGAGCTAATGTCCAGTAGCCTAAGAAGCCCAATCCACTCTGCACGCAGGTGAGTTCGCTTCTTCTCCCCTTAGTCCCTCGATGCAGTGAGCATGTTGCCAGCAGGTCTCACTGAAAATAAAAAAACCTATTTAAACTTTTACTCTAAGCAGCTCAGGAGAGCCACCTAGATTGCACCCTTCTCGTTCGGGCACAAAATCTTAACTGAGGCTTGGAGGAGGGTCATAGGGGGAGGAGCCAGTGCACACCAGGTAGTCCTAAAGCTTTTACTTTTGTGCCCAGTCTCCTGTGGAGCCGCTATTCCCCATGGTCCTTTCGGAGTCCCCAGCATCCACTAGGACGTTAGAGAAATGATCAGCTCATTTTGGCATACCGTTTTTGCTTAAATTGGAAGTTTGCAAATTGTGAACACAATAGAAATATTTCCAGTGCAGAAGCAAAAGGACGGATGAGGAAGAGAGAGGACAGAACACAGGAAAGGAAGGAAGGACACAATTGATGGACCCAGTTCAAGCTGACCTCACAATCTGAATCTACTGCTTATTGGGCCAGATTCAGAGTTAAATGCAAACCCTGTTGGTGGCGTACATTTCCAATGTTTATAGATGCACGCATGACCTGTACTGAGCATGTGCAGACTTCTGCAATGACTGTCGTTGTGTCTCCTAAACCACAGCATGCCACTTGAGACAGCGATGCGGTGGCAGCCAGCTTTTCTGAAAATGAAGGGCTGTCAACCCCTGTTTGACGGGTAAGCTGAGGCCAGTGGCTGCGTCTTTCAATGCAGCTTCACTAGCCCCAGTTGCATGACACCAGCTATCACAAGTAACCTGCGGATTACACAGACAGCCAATGTTCACACAGAGTGACCCGATGTTGCATATTCGGACATAGCAGCTGTGGTTAACAGAAGCCGGCAGTAGATGTCTTTATACACAAGACACCTTCTGCGGCAATAGCATATCTTAGCACAGCAGCTGAACACAAAGACATAGTGGCTGTGCTATTGCATCCATCTTTGAATCAGGCCCATTATGAGGAAAGCATTTTGTAGACTCATGGATTCCCCATCACCAACTTTCATAATACTGTATGTCAGTGGATCCCAAACTATTTTGAATCGTGGCGCCCAGGAGTAGCATAATATTTTTCACAGCATCCCTAGGCCAAAAATTTCTTATTGAGAAATTTAGAAAGAAATAACTGAAGTAAACTGGGGACAAGATTTACTTCTGTTTGACTACATATGTTATGCCTGGCAGCCACCAGCACTAGTTTTGGGTAAGAAAATTGGTAAAATCTTTGTGCACACAATTAAGCTGCCCTAATGGATCCGCAGATTAAGGGTCACACCACACACCCCAAGCATTATAGTATTACAGAAGTTATCTTAGGACCATATATTGTTTATTATAATTGGAATTGGTCCTGGACCACCAATTCAAGGCATCCCTGCAAGTGATCTGAGGCACCCCAGGTTGCAACAGCACACAGATTGAGAACCACTGCTGTATGTTTACTTTTCTTTCCCATACGGTTTGCATAAATTGCAGTTAATACAGCCATGCATTACACAATGCGATCAGAATTGTTTTCCAATCATCAGTGGGTGTAACATTTTCTGAGTACACTGCTTAACCTTAAATTAGCTGCATACTGTGACATGTACTGGACAAATATTATAGTCATCACCAAATTCACAGCAATGACTGATAACAATGCAACTGAAATTCAATGGACTATTATTGGTTATGCTGAAAAAAAAAATCAGAAGATAACTCTGCAGTAATCTAAATGTTCTCCCTGTGTGCCATGCAGGTACTACTAGGGTTTTATTCTTCAACCAATAGTGTGACTTATCAGTCAACAAATATAGACACTTTTTCTGCTAAATATTGAATAGTTTGGTCTTCTAAATTTAAGTAATAAAAAGCAGTTATTCAAACCATAGAAAGCCTACTTTAATGCTGCTTGCATGCCCTTTAAAATAAATTAAATAAGACACACTTCGTAGCTACAGATGTGTCCCTTCTAGCTGGCACCTAGTCCTCAACATGTTTACTATCGGCGAGCATCTTTTTGTGCATTCCCCCCCCCCCCCCCCCCCAAAAAAAAGTGTGTCTTAGTCGTATCGATTTCCTGAAAAATCAGGATTTTGGTACTTACCGATAAATCCCTTTCTCCGATTCCACAGGGGCCACTGGAGTGTAGTTACAATGGGGGGATAGTAGGTGGTATTGGTAGCTGGCACTTTAAAAATTCTCACACTGTGGCTAGCTCCTCCCCTACTATCTCCCCTCCAAGCCAGTCTACGTTAAACTGTGCCCGAGGAGAGCTGTAATAAACAAACCGTAAGGTAGAGGAGGTTAACGACGCCCTGTAAACCAGGCGAACACAAACTAAACCTGGAACAGAACCTGACAAAAAACCAGGCTAGCCTGAACCCAACAAGCAGTCATATGGTGATCTGCAATCGTTAATCAAACAAAAATCAGGAGAAACAGCGCTGGGCGGGCGTCCAGTGGCCCCTGTGGAATCGGAGAAAGGGATTTATCGGTAAGTACCAAAATCCTGATTTCTCCTTCATCCACTAGGGGCCACTGGAGTGTAGTTACAATGGGGACGTCCCAGAGCTCCCAAAAAACGGGTGGGAAAGCGCTGAGAGTCCTGTAAAAACTGCTCGGCCAAACAGTGATGCAGAGGCCGTAAAAGTGTCAAACTTGTAGAATTTGACAAAACGAATGTCGGTTTGACCAAGTAGCCGCCCGACAAAATATTCATGGAGACCCCGCGGGCGGCTGCCCACGAAGGTCTTACAATGCGCGTAAAGCGCGCTGAATTGGAAAACGGAGGTTCCCTAGTAACCGCCAAGAAGACTGTCTGATGATCAGATGTATCCAACTGTCCAGCATATGCTGGGGCCCCGGCTATTTAGTACGGGAGCATCGTCCAGAGCAAAGAAGAAAAAACACTTCATCGAATAGCCTGAGACCTCTGTAGAGAGAGTTGACGAGCCCTGACAACATTCAGAGAGGATTGAAAACCACTAGTGTCAGATTTATATGAAAAATGGACCTCCCCTCTGGAAGAAACGACCGCTGAGGCCGAAGCCGAGCCCGGGGAGTTGCCAATAGAGTACTCCCTGAACAAGAGGCCGAACTTACGGCCGCTAGGCTAATCTCATTTGGAAGAAAAGCGAAAAAGGCAGAGACCTAAAATTCCGGTCAGTGTGGTTTGAAGCGCAGCGGAGCAAAAAACCTCCCAGAGAAACCAAAGATGAATGGTAACTGGAAGAAGGGGGAAAAACCCCCTTTTATCTTCATTATGTTCCATAAAGTTTTCCCAAAGTGGCAAAAGCGAGAAGAGGTAATAGACTTCTGAAATCGGAGCCCAGTAGGCCTAACCGAACTAGGGAACTCCTCCCTTCTGAGGTCTCGTGAACAGTCACACGGGTAACCGAAACCAGTGTAAAATTGAACAAGGAGAAAAAAAAAAGGAGCCTGTTGAAGTAGACAGTCCCGTCGAGGTAGGAGCCAAGGCTCCTCTACTGACAACAGGCGTATCTGTATCTTCAAGTCATGCGTGGCCCAACCAGCGCCACCGAGAGGACTAGCACGCATAATCCCCTCCTGTGTTACTGAACATGAAGTAGAAATAGAAAAGGAGGCAGGATAGAATAACCAGAAAACTCCCCGGAGCCCTGAGGGCCTCCACGGCTACTGCCGTCCGAGAGTAATAAAGGGTTAAAGAGTCAGTCAGAACGCCCTGAGGTCGATCCGAAATCTCCGCCCACAGCGGACCAGCTGACAAAACTCCGGGGCATGTTCCCTCACCCAGGAGTCTGACCTGGTGGCTTGATCTGGAAACAAGATTGTTGTCCCCCGTTCCGAGAGGAATGGAGGCGACCACTCATTACGTCGCAACTTGACTGAAGAAATAGAGTCTCTGGTGCCGAGGAATGAAAAAACCTCTGACGGACCGTGTTGAGAAACGTCTATGCGGAGCATAAATTGGATCTGTGTCGAATCAGAAGCTCGTGGATCCTCCGGATATTCAGAAGCCACCTAATGTACAGAGTGGGATAGTAGCAGTAAATTGTCCCATTAGGGAACCAACGTCACCCACTGCCCTTGAAAAAGAGTTATTCTGTTATCTTCCTAAACTCTGTGGGAGCGGAAGAGAGAAGAGTAAAGGACTTACAGTGAAAATGAGAATCCTGTTAAGGGGGAATCTGAGAAAAGCCTGTCCAACGGAAATCAGTAAACAGGCATCTCTGAAGACAAGGGACACGTAAAACTCCCTTTCTTGTTTAAACTAGCAATCACAGACTAAAAGGATTGTAAGGCCAGAATAGGCCTGTCCGAGCCACTTGGCTTCGGAACGTGAAAAGAAAACAAAGGCCTGAGAACTGTCCTAATTCAAATGATGTGTGTAAAACAGGGATCAACACCCTTTGCGGTTAGAAACCTATGGAGCGCAGCCTGCAGTATGACTCTCTTGTCATCGTAAATCAGCCGACCCATGCCGAGGGACTCCTGAGACGGTTGTAACCGCCCAAGCCTTCTCCCATCGACCTGCGCCTACCCTGGGACCCTGCAGGTGTAATGGGTGTATAGGATGACATAAAATCAGACTGGACTGAGGATGTTGAACCTCTGCTTCAGCCTTTTTACCCTGAGAACCCCTGGCGACGAAGATATCACCCGTGTGGAGTCAAAAACCTGAAAGGGCACGAAACAATCTAAAGGGAAGACCAGTAAAGGTCTGTCTTGGAGCTGGGGCAGTAGTAGGAGAAATCAAAGTGGACCTACCTCCATTGGTTCAAGAAATCCTGCAGAAAGTTCCTTCCCCAGAACCATCTGCCCCGTAGGATTTCATGTTTACTTGTCACTGTCGCAGCCCCAGAGGTCGTCGGGTTAAGACAGCCCAAGCGAAGATGCAGGGTCCGAGTCTGTAGACATGGAGACCTCCAAGGAACATAAAGCAGAATCGTGATTCTGACCTGTATCAAAGTATCAATTGATCCTGATGCGAAGCATCCTGTAACCTAGAGGACAATTGTTCCCCAACCTACCTGCTCCGGATACGGTAGAACCATGCTGCCGCATATGTCGATGGATCCCTGAGCAAGGTTGCCTCAGGAAAACGGCGGCTTGATGGACCGGCGATACACCGAGGTGTATACCCTAGAGAGGTTCTGATACCATCTCCTGCCATCTGCGGGGAAAAGATAGGAAAACAAACCCTGTTTGATACCTGATATTGTGTATTCGGGTGTCTGTCGGCCGCCTACCGGAGCCTGCCCAGCTCATCCGAAACTGAACCAGTCGCTGTCATTTTCGTCAATGGCGTGGAACCCTGATGGACTTGACGTGTCCTCCTCCTTTACCTGCAGTATCAGATGAACTGCTGTATTATGTACCTGTATATTCTGAGACACTGGTTCAGATCCACAGAAAACAGACATCAGTAATGCATGGAATGTTAGCAAAGTTTCTTTTTGGAAAGGTGTGTTTGGTCCCGCTGTGATTTGATCCTGTGACCTTGGAAACCAAAGTCCAAGGGCTTACCTGATGAGCTATTGTCTGGTTAATAGTGACATTACCTGCATCATTGATCAAACAGGGGTGTGCAGGTGCGTGGAGGGCGAAGCAGATGGCTCCGCCGCATACTTCACACCTAAGAGGGAATTCTTCGACTATCCCAGGAGAGACAAACGAAAGGAGAAAAGGTGGGTTAAATAAACAGAGCCCTACGTAAGGTCTGCACTATAATGTGTAGTGACCGATACGATTAAAATAAACTTTCTGGAGCAGCGGAGACCTGAACCAGCAACGCTGCGCTGTGGGACAGGAGTCTTAGCCCTAGGCTATAGGAGTTCTCCTTAAAGTTTTGTTTGGATTCAAACCCCTGTTCAGATACCCGCTACTAGCGTACTGAGCCGCAGCGCTATTTGTCTGATGCCTTACACGCATTCCACAATTACAAATAGCATTAGTAACTAGTGACAACAAGGAATAATAAAGGGAAGGCAACACCCCGCCCTGTATTTAGTGTACCGCTAATTAAGGTGCACCAGATGTTTCTCTGAGGTTCCGCTGGCTTTTCAAAATGGTGACCAGCCTGTGAGAAAGATGGGGGAAAATGTTATGTGCAAGATGTTGTTATTAGAAAACATTGCGGAAGTAGCCTACAGCACCTGGTATTCCCAGGCGGTCTCCCATCCAAGTACTAACCGGGCCTGACCCTGCTTAGTTTCCGAGATCAGACGAGATCGGGCGTGTTCAGGGTGGTGTGGCCGTAGGCTTTTATCCCCTATATCTGGTATTTTATGGATTTATCTATATACATACCTACACGCACTTAAATATATATATCTATATATATACATGCACAAACATAACTATATATGTATATATACACACACACCGTAGGTAAATAAATACTGCACAGTAGATCCTTTTAATTATTATTGAGCTGAGTCCCAGCTACTGTAATAGAGCAGGTTCCCTGATTTGCAAGTAGGAAAATGCTGGGTAGAGGACTCTACTGCAGGAGGAATGTATCTATATTTCAGCAGCCTGAAGTATCGAAAAGTTACAAATCCCAGAGCTGTTGCCTAGCGACGGGGAGACCTGGGAGCCCGCTGAGTAAAGCGGGTTAACTGTTAATATACCTGGGACTTTATTTGTATTTGTCTCTGAGTATGCAAGATTAGCCCACTGGGCTATAGGAGACACTGCAAATATGAAGCCAGGTCTGTGCAGGGAGGAAATGGCCGCCAGAGTGAAACTCCTCTGGGCTATGCGATAAAATCTATATAGTGGATAACTGGATTAGTGCTGAGCCACTCTGACTATATCACATTCTCCTCAGCACCATGTGCATTAAACTCACATAAATGCCTATTACACTATAACAGTGGCCGGGGAGCGGAGAATGCTGAGCCCGCTGTACAGAGCAGGAGT
Organism: Pseudophryne corroboree; assembly: GCF_028390025.1. Classification (NCBI taxonomy): domain Eukaryota; kingdom Metazoa; phylum Chordata; class Amphibia; order Anura; family Myobatrachidae; genus Pseudophryne; species Pseudophryne corroboree. Next base: position 509,605,282 of record NC_086444.1, read on the forward strand.
TAGCTCCGCCCCCCGGCTATGGCGCCTTATTGCAAAACTAAGCGGGAAGCGAGCTGTACCCTCCGCTGGGCCTGCGAGTCACCGCCGGGGAGCGCTGAGCGCTGAGCCCGCTATACAGCGCTAGTAGAGCCCTGTATCTGCTAGCCGCCGCCGGGGAGTGTTGCGCTGAACAGAGCGCGAGTCGCCGCCTGGGAGCAGGGAGCGCTGAGCTCGCTCTACAGAGCGGGACTTAGCTCCGCCCCCTCCGTACAAGGCGCCAAATTTAAACATTGCTTTGCGCTCGAGCGGGATCCCTGTGCCGGCTCTGTGAGTCGCGCTGAGTGGGTGCGGGGGGTGCGGGGAGCTGGGGGAGCAGAGGGTTATCAGAATGACACACACCCGTTTTTCAGTCAGGGTTGTATAAACACATACTCAGCCTCCCCCAATCATCCTGTCTGTTTCTCCATGAGGAGGACAGGTAAGGATACAATAAAGTACATTACAGCCCCAGAGAGCCCTTCTGGAGTGGGTTGTACAACAATAAACAGATTGCTCTAAAAACATACATAGCCACCACAAATAAAGTATACTTCACTCACCACTGTGTTCTTGGTGGATCGGCCCCGACACACGCCGCACGCAGCGGCGTCCAGCCGGAATCTTCTGTGGTGGGGTGGTCCCGACACAAGCCGCACGCAGCGGTGTCCGACCATTTTTGATACTCACCGCTGCCATGCTGCCGGAATCTTCTGCTGGATGGAGTGGCCGCGACACGCGCCGCACGCAGCGGTGTCCGCCAACTCAGGAGAGCTCAGTGTCTCCCTCAGCCGGGGCCCATCCCTAGCCGCACGCAGCTGCGATGGGACCCCGCCGGCAGCTCCCACGGTGCAGACTGGCAGTGGCAGAGCTGCCAGTCTGTGAGTGTGTGTAAGAAAAATAAAATAATAAAGAAAAAAGAAGAAAATTCTTCAGCTAAACCCAAGTGAACCAGCTACCTCGGGCACTTAACTAAGACTGGCTTGGAGGGGAGATAGTAGGGGAGGAGCTAGCCACAGTGTGAGAATTTTTAAAGTGCCAGCTACCAATACCACCTACTATCCCCCCATTGTAACTACACTCCAGTGGCCCCTAGTGGATGAAGGAGAAACACTAATGTAGCATTTTGTATGCAGATACAGCTGCAGTCCACACAAAATATGGGCATGCCGCATATCATTTTAATCAGCATAGTCTGCTTGTGCGTCTTATTCACATAGTGACGCGAATAAGGCGCATTTTCATGGGGAAAAAAGACAGCCAGCACTGACCAAGTCGCACGGGACGTGTCAGTTCTCATGCGCCCTGTGTGCAGCGACTCATTATGTACTGAGGCTAGATGAGGAAAGAATCTGTATGTGCAATGACTTATCTGGAGTTACAGTGCAAATGTGTCCACTTACTGGTATATGTAAATACTTACAATTTGAAAATCTTGCGGGACCTCATCGCTTTGCCCAAGGTTACACACTTGTCTTGCTTTTCTCAAGAGACCTTTGCATTTGTCCAGCAGATTACTTTTCAGCCCATCCACAGCAGCATATTGACCCTTTTGGAGTGGAGAAAAAAAACATTGCTTTTAATGTATAGAAGATGTGAAAACATATTTAAAATGGTTCTCAGTTATAATATACAATGGTATAGTACAACCAGGACATATATTTTATTCTATCTCTCCATACACACACACACTCCCTAATTATTAAGCAGCTTCACTGAAAAAAATGAATCTGTTAACATTATATTTGATACCATATGCTAAATAAACTACACAAATATTAGTATAATAATAATAATAGTAATATTATTATTACAATGAGGAACTATAGCATATACTTTCATTAGGTCAATAATCCCTCCTATTGTGCTATGAACTTTATCGGTATAACTGTATTTTTATCACACTAAACAATTACAGGTGCTGCATTTTTTTCTTTAATGTGCAATATTTATTTTTTACATTGGTATTTTGCATGTTATTTAGCTGAGGAGTGCTGCTTTACTCAAGGTGGAGATGAACATGTGCTTTTCAGTAAGTTTATAGCATATTTTTAAATAAATAACTGTTGTTTTAATGAATGAACACAAACTCTTCAGAGACAATTTTTTTCTATTTTAAAGATCTATAAATTTAATTGTTTAAAAAAAAAATTTTTTAAAAGAGAATACAATTTCAACTTAAGAATTTTTTTATATAGACGGACCAATTTAGTTCTAAATATACTGCAAATCCAAACTTCAAAAGGTTTTGCAATTAAAAATAAGTTAATTAAACCTACACTTGTGTGTCAGTATCCTAGAAGAGTTGTTTTGTTTTTAATTAAAACAATAAAACTAGTAACCAAAATTAACCTAAAACATCTCCTTATTTACACTTCTTGCAGTATTTGACATTCCTGGGAGAGAAGCTAGCAGCAGGTGGCGGGCTTTCATGAGGATGGTGGAGAAGTGTGGGGCATACAGCTGACTTGTGCATGGGTTTGCCATAAGATTATTTTCCTGCAGCCGTGGGTGTAAAAACAGGGGAAGCAGTTTTGAGCAGGCAAGTAAAAAAAAAAAAAAAAAAAAAAAAAAGACTGCCCATGACTCCATCAGTACACCTGTGTGCCGAATGTAGCAGGTAAATGGGGAATACTTTGCACAGTGCATTGGCCCTCATTCCGAGTTGTTCGCTCGCTAGCCGCTTTTCGCAGCAGTGCACACGCTAAGCCGCCGCCCTCTGGGAGTGAATCTTAGCTTAGCAGAATTGCGAACGAAGTATTCGCAATATTGCGAAAAGATTTTTCTCTGCAGTTTCTGAGTAGCTCGTGACTTACTCTTCCAGTGCGATCAGTTCAGTGCTTGTCGTTCCTGGTTTGACGTCACAAACACACCCAGCGTTCGCCCAGACACTCCCCCGTTTCTCCAGCCACTCCCACGTTTTTCCCAGAAACGGCAGCATTTTTTCACACACCCCCATAACGGCCAGTTTCCGCCCAGAAACACCCACTTCCTGTCAATCACACTCCGATCACCAGAACGAAGAAAAAACCTTGTAATGCCGTGAGTAAAATACCAAACTTCTTAGCAAATTTACTTGACGCAGCCGCAGTGCGAACATTGCGCATGCGCAGTTAGTGGAAAATCGCACCGATGCGAAGGAAAAGAACGAGCGAACAACTCGGAATGAGGGCCAATACTTTTCCCTTAAAGATGATTCCTCAGACTATCAGGTGTACAGAGCCCCAGTGACTGCGCACAGTTTGGTGACTAACTGCAGAGGCTGAAAGAGTGGGTATTCTGGCTCTAGCCGCTATCTATCTATTCCCACTCTGTTAGTGTCTGTCGCCTGTGACCAGGGACTAAGCACCCAATGTATATAAAAAAAATTACACAAATAAAACATTGCTAAAAGCTAAGCCCTTAGAAATAGGGCCTAATTCAAGGTTGATGTCAGCAATTCATTTAATTGGTGCCAGGCCCTACAGGACATGAGGATAAAATGGAAGCGTCCCCCAGATGTATTCAATTGTAGTCGGAAACTGCCGTCTTGTCGGAAAGACGTTAGTTTCCGACTTTTTTAGTCGGAAACTGTTCCAACCTATTCAATCCTTTTCGACAAGTCGTCAATTCCAATTTATCAGAAAACACGTGGATCGGCGGATTAGCCACTCTACCATATACAGTAGCCACTCCTTAGTAAAAAATAGGATTTTGGTACTTACCGGTAAATCCTTTTCTCTTAGTCCGTAGAGGATGCTGGGGACTCCAAAAGGACCATGGGGTATAGACGGATCCGCAGGAGCTTGGGCACACTATAAAGACTTAAACTGGGTGTGAACTGGCTCCTCCCTCTATGCCCCTCCTCCAGACCTCAGTTAGAAAACTGTGCCCAGGAGAGATGGACATTTCGAGGAAAGAATGTATTGTTATACCACAGTGAGTGTCCTACCAGCTCACACCTCAAACACACCGTAGAACTTGGCCTTCAGTAGAATACCAGCCAACGGTATGCACAAAAACACAGCCACATGCTGAGAAAATACTTAACACCAACCGTGTGTCCACATAAGCAACAATAACACCCCGCATGCCATGGCATGAACAACGGTATCAAACGCCTAACAGAGAAAAACACATCACCAGGGTGTAATCCAAATCAATAACTGCAGACACAGTACGCACTGGGACGGGCGCCCAGCATCCTCTACGGACTAAGAGAAAAGGACTTACCGGTAAGTACCAAAATCCTATTTTCTCATACGTCCTAGAGGATGCTGGGGACTCCAAAAGGACCATGGGGATTATACCAAAGCTCCAAACCGGGCGGGAGAGTGCGGACGACTCTGCAGCACCGCATAAGCCAACAAAACGGTCCCCAACAATCAGGAAACCAAACTTGTAGAGCAAAGCAAAAGTGTTTGAACCCGACCAAGAATCCTCTCTGCAAAGTTGACCTGCAGAGACTCCCCGGGCATCCGCCCGAGAGTAAGCCCACCTTCCGAGAAGGATAGACCTCCACCTACTTCGGTGACTACAATCCAGCCGTATAATAAACACGCCAAACCGCATCACAGATTCAGCCTGTAACAGACTACATAACACAGTCTTCTAAACCACGCTGGGAAACATGCCATAGAACAGAGCTCCTGTTACTTCACACTGAGCCCAATTGGCAACCCACATACTCAAATCCCCAGCTAGATCAAGGAAATTTGAAACGGCTAATGCCTAAAAATTACCAGCAACAAAAAAGATGGATTTCTGCCAAATCCAGAAACCACTCTAGGTAGAACTACCAACCTAGTACCCAATTCCTGACTATCCACCTGAATAATCAAACCAGGCCTTTGTGAGACAAAAAACACCACTTTCGACACCGCCTTGCGGATGTTAAAGTCAATAGCATGACCACCTTCCGAAAGAAATTTCGTAAAGAAAGTTATTATGCTTGCCTCCACACCGGCTTGTAAAGTATGGATAAGCCAGGCAAATCTGAAAAACTTCCATAAAAGTCTTTGTGGAAGACACCAAGACATCTAGGTACTCCAACTACGTTGGTAACCCTTTGTCGTTAGTTCTTTCGTAGCCTGAAGAATTGAGGAAACGACTACACCATGAATACTCGTTCGGCTTAGGACATGGCATTCAACCGCCTCGCCGTCAGACACAGCCGCGGTAAGTCATGCTACACTCCCTGATCTTGTTGTAACATTACCTCACGTACAGGAAGAGGGCCGTAAACTTCTATGAGTAAATCATGAAACTGGATAGCCAACCCTCACTTCTAGACCGGATTCAATATGATCACCGGAATCTTCCAACATCTTCCGCACACCACCACGAGAAAAGTGAAAGCGGAGAAACCACATAGACCGACTAAAGACACCCACGGTGTTATGAGGATGTCCACTACTATATCTTGAGCGTCCCTTGACCTGGAAAAATCTCCTTGAGGCCTATCGTTGAAGCGAATCGCCAACATATCCAATTGCAATACTCCTCAAAGACTCAACACGTCTGGGAATGCTTCTCGATGATGACCGAATCTTCACCGGCTGGATATCACGTCGGCAGAGGAACTCTATTTTCCTGTCATTACCTCCGGAACGAAGGCTGCTAATATAGCATTTTCCAGACCTCCCCTTCAACCGCAAACTGTGCAACTTCTGCCAATACCGCTTGCCCCATGTTCCGCCCTAGCGGCCTACCTACGCCGCTGCTGACAAGTCGTCCGGCAGAACTAACACGGGCAGCCCTCGAAGAAAACGTTAGTCGAAAAATAGAATGACCCCCTTAGTGAGGTGTTGGAACAGGCAGTTATGAATAAACATCTAGATTCTAAATTAAGAGAGGCCTTAATCCCTAAATATCCCATCATTCCATGTCTGTATACGCTTCCTAAGGTCCACAAAAGTTTGGACAATCACCCAGGACGCCCTATCGTCTCAGCGAGGGGATCCCTGTATCAGCCTGTAGCAGAATTACTGGACTCATTGTTGCAACCACGTCACCAAACGTTATACGTATCTGAAGGATATGACTACCTTCCTTAGGAAAATTATGGAATTCAGGGATCTACTTGCCAACACAGTATTATTTACAATGGACGTTTCCTCTCTGTATACCTCCATTCCTCACGAGGCGGGCCTTGAGGCGATGGAACGGTTTATCAACAATTTGGATGACGATTTTGGTTTTGATAAACCATTATTCTTGAGATTACTGCTATGGGCAGTAGTGTGGCCCCGGCCTACGCTAACGTGTTTATGCTTGACCAGGAGCAGAAATTGTTCCTTGACAATCCCGCATATAGTTGTAACATACGATGGTTCATCCGATACATCACTGATTTGTTTGTTTTATGGAGCGGTAGTGTTGAGTCATTCGAACTGATGATGAATAATATTAATCAATTACCTGGTCCTATAAAATTTACTTATCTTTGGAGCACAAGTCAAATTGATTATCTGGACGTGACGGTACATCTGAAAGAGGGAAAATTAGCATCTATGGTATTTTACAAAAACACTGATAGAAACTCGCTACTTGATGCAAGCAACCATCATCCAACATCACTGAAGAAAGGTCTTCCTTACTCGCAGATGCTCCGTGTGGCTAGAATTACAAGTGACATTACTTTATTAGACGATGCGCTGCACGTAGTGGTGGATACATTTACAAACAGGGGTTATAATATCAAAGAACTGCTAGCCACTAAGAGTAAGGTCATGAGACTGGATCGCATGACTATGTTTCAACAACACTCTAAAACTGATCGTTCTCAGAATAAATTAGTTTGATCTACTAGATATTCTACAGCTAGCCCTATCATACCCCGGGCCACCAAGGCTTTGTGGCCTATTGTAAAATCTGATAAGTCATTACCTTGCTTTCAATACAAACAGGTTACGACCAGCTACAAACGAGGTCGAAATTTGCGAGACTATGGGGTATATTCAATAAGAGTCTGGTCCATTCCGACATGCAGTTGTCGGAATGGACCCGACAACCCCTATTCAAAGAGCGGCCAAATCCGACTGTCAGATTTGGCCGTTTCCTGTGTCCTGTCCTGCCGCCAGCGGCTGCCGGAAGCGATGACAGCAACGACGGGGGTAACAGTGAGTGGCGGCCGGCGGGGGGAGCAGCGCGAGGCGGCCGGCGGGGAAGCTTCCAGCGGCGGCCGGAGCTGGCAGAAGGAACGATGTCTGCGGCGACGGGGGAGGCACTACAGGTACTACTCTCATCCCCGTAGCCCACCGCACCGCTCCCCGTCTCCTCACCTCAATCCGACTTGTTTTCAAGTCGGATTGAGTTTGTTGGAAAGGGGGCCAAATCCAACAGCAGCAGGTGGATCGGCGGGTATTCCGCCGATCCACCTGCTTTCCGACAAGTCGGGTTTCCCGACTTGTTGGAAAAAATGCGCCCCTACTGAATAGGTCGGAACCCCTTCCGACCTATTCTAGTCGGAAACTGCCGTCTTTCCGACCAGACGGCAGTTTCCGAATCTTATCAAATACAGCCCTATTTGGTAAAGACCGATATAATGGATTATACTCCTGAAGTAGGTATATTTGGATCAGTTAAAAACCAGGATGCTACCGTTGCCCCTTGTGTACCACTTGTTCTTCAGTGATTACTGGATCATATTTTGAACATCCGTCGACTAAGAAGAAATATGACATTCGCCATGTGCTTACATGTACTACAAGAATCATCTATTGTATTATCTGTCCATGCCAGCTTTTATATGTGGGACTCACGAGTCGCACTCTGAGGGAACGGATGTCCCTCCACCGCTCCAATATCAATCAAGTATTATGTGACAAAGCAAATGATCAACCAGTCTCTAGACATTTCTGCTCTAAGTGCCACGTATTGTCTGATTTGAAATACCAGCTGATTGACCATGTCCCTCCCCTACGTCGAGGTGGGGATAGATTTACAGCCTTACACCGGCTAGAAACTGAACACGATTCAACCACAGGGCTTGAACAAAAAGATTAATTGGAATGCCTTTAGGTTTAATTAATGTTGATACTTGATATTATGGATAATATTGATATATTGCTTTTATGTGTGGAAATCATGCGGTCCTTTTCTCCCCTGTACTTGTTTGGATTTATATCTTATTGATAGGGAAACTTTTTGCAGTGTATAAGCATATTGGGTTCTTTCTTTAAATGTGTTTTTCTTTATTCATTTTTTTTTGGTTATGCGTCGCTTCCGTGTACAGGCATGCCGCGCTTGGGGTTTCACCGCGGGATGTTTCGACATGAAAGTTATTGATTTTCATTTTTTGTCTGTATTATTTATTCACGTAAGGTGCAGTCTTGCAAAGAAGTTGAAATTCTTTAATAGTTTCCCCCTGCCAGGCAACCACGTCTGTGGCAGCGTAGGAGAAAGATCGCTTCCCGATGATGTCATCAGCCATGCGTCTCCGGGTTACCGGAAGCTCCACGCTGGTCCGCGGCCGTGCACGCCGGCATGGGGATGCTATTTAGGTGAGTTTTATGTTATGTGTTGTATCTATGTCGGTCTGTTTTGAGCACTTGCAGAAACCTGATGAAGGGACCCGCCGTGGCCCGAAATGCTGCATTGTTATGTTGCTAGTGCTATTCGATGCCACTACATTGCATTAGATGTACTCCTGGATGTGTAGCCCCGGTGATGTATACATGCTTGAATTTGTGGACACAAAGGAATTTATTACAAGCCCTGGAGTACCGTGTCTGTTCTGAATAGTTTATCAAACTGCAGAAAACTGAACTGAGAACAGATATGTTAACAGTCCTCATTTGTCATGCTTGTAACTTGTATTTAATCTACCCCCTGAACTCAAAATGTAACGTGTCAGCATTTAATTTTAAAGTGAATGGTCATGTTTATTAAAAGTGTAAAGGAGCATCTGAAGTAACCTAAATGAAAGTAGACTGAATCTTGCTAAGAGCTACGTACATATACAGTATGTAGAAATAATACCTCTAGTTCTTTGAGTCTGGATGTTGCCTCTTTGAGTTCTGATTCAAGTTTGTTCATCTTCCACAACACTGTTGTACTTTGCAGGGTTAAATCCACTCTGTCTTTATTCAGCATTATGCAGTTCTGAAAATAATAACAATAGTTTAAAGGGAAACCAAAACTAATTTACATTTTGTCTATCCTTTAGTTCTAATAAATTTTTTTACAAAGAGGAAAAAAAGCACAGGTTATGGTAGACTTACCTAGATAACCTTCTTTCTCTGAAGTCCACAGGATCTACCTTAGGTTATAAGAAAGTGACAGCAGAACGGGCACCAAACAGTTAAGCTTTTCAGACTCCCAGGATGCAATGGACCAGCCCCCTATATCCCCGTCTCCCGGCTCAGGCAATTTAGCTGGTTCCAAAGCTCAAGGCAAGAGCAGTTCCAGAGAGAGACCTATTCAGGCGAGAAGAACATACACACACTTCCATACCCAAGGACAGGAAGTGGTTAGTAAGTGTACAGATCTCAAATCAAGTGCGTCAGGGTGGGATCCCTGTGGACTTCAGAGAAAGAAGGTTATCTAGGTATGTCTACCATAACCTGTGCTTTCTCTATCAGGGTCCACAGTGATCCACAGGATCTACCTTGGGACTTCCCAAAGAAGTACTAAGGAAGGGGACGCTCCTGAATAGACAGAAAAATCCTTTGCCCAAATGCAGAATCCTAATAGGCAAATCTGTCAAAGGCATAATGTCTAATGAATGTGTTACTGGATGACCATGTGGCTGCCTTACAGATTTGTTCAGCTAAGGAACCACAGTGGGCTGCCCATGACGGACCTACCTTACGAGTAGAGCGGGCAGAGACATTATCCGGAAGGGGGAGATCAGCTTGGGAGTATGCTTCTGATATAATCATTCAAAATCATCTCGCCAGTGTCTGTTTATTAGTAAGTAAGGTGTAGGGGGTAAGGCCCTTTCGCTTGTATGAATGTCGTGCCTGCTGAGAAAGTATGCTTCCCAATTTAGGACTCCTGGAATGAAAACTGCTGACCCGGATGGATGATGAAATTACGCCCACCGTAATACGTGCCTTACCTCCTTCATTGCCATTTCAGTTCAAGTGCCTCCTTGGTGATTGAGGTACGCTACTGCCATGGCATTGTCCGAGCAAATCTGAATCGGCTTGCCGTTAAGTATCTCTCTTGCTTGGGTGCCATGTACATGGCCCGAAGCTCCAGAATATTGATTGGCAGAAAACTTTCTTCCTTGATCCAGCATACCTGGAATGAGTACTGTTCCGCCACGGCTCCCTAGCCCTGAAGACTTGTGTCTGTTGTCAGAACCTCCCAATCTGAAATCCCAAAAGGTTGCCCATTGTCCCATTGTAGCCACCAGGCTAATGACCAACGCACTTTCTGAGGAAGAACTATTGTCTGAATTTTTATCATCTGATGCTGTCCGTTCCATTTGGAGAAGATCAAATATTGAAAGGGTCTTGATAGAAATTGTGCATACTCTACCATGTCGAATGTCGAGACCATTGATCTCAGAATTTGCATTGGTGCCTGGATGGATACTCTCCAACTGTGTTTCGATTTCTGAACCCTCATCTGCAATGTGGTTACTTTGTTCAAAGGCAGAAATATTCTTTGAAAACTGGTGTCCAATACAGCCCCCAGATGTGTCATCCTTTCTAATGGAACTAAAGAGGACTTTGTCCAATTTATAAGCCAACCATGATTCTGCAGGCAGGCTATAGTCACTTGAAGATGATGTTGCAGAATATCCTGAGACTGAGCCAGGATAAGCAAGTCGTCTAGATATGGGAAAATCCTTATTCCTTGATGATGAAGATCAGCTGCCATCACCACCATGATCTTGGTAAATACCCTGGGAGCTATGGCCAGTCCAAAAGGTAGAGCCTGAAACTGGAAATGCTGTTAAAAGGATAGCAAATCTGAGATAGCATTGATAAGACAATGCTATTGGTACATGGAGGTAAGCATCCTGAATTTCCAGGGATACCATAAAATCCCCCCGGCTCCATAGCCAGGATAATGGACCACAAGTTTTCCATACGGAATCAAGGCACCGAGATATATTTGTTCAGTCTTGAGATTGAATCTGTGGGTTTCTGTACAAAAAACAGGTTGGAATAGAAACCTCATCCCCTCTGTGCTCTTGGAACTGGCAATATTACTCCTGACTGCAGTAGTTTCTGAACTGCGTTCTCCAGAGCCTTGGCCTTTGATTCCAAAGGAGACTGTCTGGTACATAAAATCTTTGAGGAAGGTTTTTCCTGAATGAAAAAATTTAACCGTGAGACACCGCTACTTGCACCCAGGTATCTGTGGTTAACTGTAGCCAAACCTGTGTAAAAATAAGAATTTACTTACCGATAATTCTATTTCTCGTAGTCCGTAGTGGATGCTGGGAACTCCGTAAGGACCATGGGGAATAGCGGCTCCGCAGGAGACTGGGCACATCTAAAGAAAGCTTTAGGACTATCTGGTGTGCACTGGCTCCTCCCCCTATGACCCTCCTCCAAGCCTCAGTTAGGATACTGTGCCCGGACGAGCGTACACAATAAGGAAGGATTTTGAATCCCGGGTAAGACTCATACCAGCCACACCAATCACACCGTACAACTTGTGATATGAAACCCAGTTAACAGCATGATAACAGAGGAGCCTCTGAATAGATGGCTCACAACAAGAACCCGATTAGTTAACAATAACTATGTACAAGTATTGCAGACAATCCGCACTTGGGATGGGCGCCCAGCATCCACTACGGACTACGAGAAATAGAATTATCGGTAAGTAAATTCTTATTTTCTCTGACGTCCTAGTGGATGCTGGGAACTCCGTAAGGACCATGGGGATTATACCAAAGCTCCCAAACGGGCGGGAGAGTGCGGATGACTCTGCAGCACCGAATGAGAGAACTCCAGGTCCTCCTCAGCCAGGGTATCAAATTCGTAGAATTTTGCATACGTGTTTGCCCCTGACCAAGTAGCTGCTCGGCAAAGTTGTAAAGCCGAGACCCCTCGGGCAGCCGCCCAAGATGAGCCCACCGTCCTTGTGGAATGGGCTTTTATTGATTTAGGCTGCGGTAATCCTACCGCAGAATGCGCCAGCTGAATAGTGCTACAAATCCAGCGCGCAATAGACTGCTTAGAAGCAGGAGCACCCAGCTTGTTGGGTGCCATCAGGATAAACAGCGAGTCCGTTTTCCTGACTCCAGCCGTCCTGGAAAAATAAAATTTTCAGGGCCCTGACTACGTCCAGCAACTTGGAATCCTCCAAGTCCCCAGTAGCCGCAGGCACCACAATAGGTTGGTTCAAGTGAAAACCTGAGACCACCTTCGGGAGAAACTGAGGACGATTCCTCAACTCTGCCCTATCCATACAGAAAATCAGATAAGGCCTGTTACATGACAAAGCCGCCAATTCTGACACACGCCTGGCCAAGGCCAACAGCATGACCACTTTCCACGCGAGATACTTTAGCTCCATGGTTTTAAGTGGCTCAACCAATGCGACTTTAGGAAATCCAACACCATGTTGAGATCCAAAAAGTGCCACAGGAGGCACAAAAGGAGGCTGAATATGTAGTACTCCTTTAACCAAAGTCTGAACTTCAGGCAGTGAAGCCAGTTCTTTCTGCAAGAAAATCGACAGAGCCGAAATCTGGACCTTGATGGACCCCAATTTGAGGCCCAAACGTCACCCCTGCTTGCAGGAATCGACATAGTTGAAATTCCTCCGTCGGGGCCTTCATGGCCTCCCACCAAGCAACAAATTTTCGCCAAACGCGGCGATAATGTCTTGCGGTGACATCCTTCCTGGCTATGATCAGGGTAGGGATGACTTCCTTCGGAATACCCTTTTCCTTTAGGATCCGGTGTTCTACCGCCATGCCGTCAAACGCAGCCGCGGTAAGTCTTGGAACAGACAGGGTCCCTGCTGCAGCAGGTCTTGTCTGAGCGGCAGAGGCCAAGGGTCCTCTGCCAGCATCTCTTGAAGTTCCGGGTACAAAGCTCTTCATGGCCAATCCGGAACCCCGAGTATGGTTTTCACTCCTCGCCTTCTTATTATTCTCAGTACCTTGGGTATGAGAGGTAGAGGAGGAGACACATAAACCGACTGGTACACCCATGGTGTCACTAGAGCGTCCCCAGCGATCGCCTGAGGGTCCCTTGACCTGGCGCAATATCTTTTCAACTTCTTGTTGAGGCGGGACGCCATCATGTCCACCCGTGGTCATTCCCAACGGTTTACCCGCATTTGGAAAACTTCTGGATGAAGTCCCCATTCTCCTGGGTGTAGGTCACCCATCGGAGAATCCTTGTGGCTTCTGCCATCGCCATCCTGCTTCTTGTGCCGCCCTGTCTGTTTACATGGGCGACCGCCGTGATGTCCTCTGATTGGATCAGTACCAGCTGGTTCTGAAGCAGGGGCCTTGCTTGGCTTAGGGCATTGTAAATGGCCCTTAGCTGCAGAATATTTATGTGAAGCGAAATCTCCTTGGAAATTTCTTCCCTGTGTGACTGCACCCCAGCCCCGAAGGCTGGCATCCGTGGTCACCAGGACCCAGTCCTGTATTCCGAATCTGCGGCCCACTAGTAGATGAGCCCTCTGCAGCCACCACAGCAGCGACACCCTGTTTCTTGCTGACAGGGTTATCCGCTGTTGTATCTGTACATGGGACCCGGACCATTAGTCCCACAGGTCCCACTGGAACGTCCTTGCGTGGAGTCTTCCGAATGGAATTATGCTTCGTACGAGGCTACCATTTTTCCCAGGACTCGTGTGCATTGATGTACCGACACCTGTCCTGGTTTTAGGATGTCTCTGACTAGAGATGACAACTCCTCGGCTTTTTCCACTGGAAGAAACACTCTTTTCTGGTCTGCGTTCAGAAACATTCCCAGGAACAGAAGACGTGTCGTCGGGACCAGCTGTGACTTTGGAATATTGAGAATCCAGTCGTGCTGTTGTAGCACTTCTCGCGAGAGTGCTACCCCTACTACCAACTGTTCTTTCGACCTCGCCTTTATCAGGAGATCGTCCAAGTACGGGATAATAAAAATGTCCTTCTTGCGAAGGAGTATCATCACTTCGGCCATTACCTAGGTAAAGACCTTCGGTGCCGTGGACAACTCCAACGGCCGCGTCTGGAACTGATAGTGACAGTCCTGTACCACATATCTGAGGTACTCCTGGTGAGGGGGGTAAATGGGGACATGCAGGTACGCATCCTTGATGTCCAGGGAGACCCTGTAATCCCCCTCGTCCAGGCTCGTAATAACCGCCCTGAGCGATTCCATCTTGAACTTGAATCTTCTGATATAAAAGTTCAAGTATTTTAATTTCAAGATGGGTCTCACCGAACCGTTGCGGTACCACAACCACTGTGGAATAGTAACCCCTTCCTTGCTGAAGGAGGGGCACCTTGACAATCACTTGTTGTGATTATAGTGTTGAATATCCACCAACACCGTCTCCCTGGCAGAGGGAGGTGCCGGTAAGGCAGATTTTAGGAAACGGCGGGGGGAAGAACGTCTCGAACTCCAGCCTGTACCCCTGAGATACTACTTGAAGGACCCAGGGATCCATGTGAGAGAGCCCACTGTCCGCTGAAATATCTGAGACGGGCCCCCACCGTACCCGGGTCCGCCTGAGCAGCCCCCGCACCATGTTGTGGACCTACCGGACGCAGGGAGGACTTCTGCTCTTGGGAACTAGCTGTGTGTTTCAGCTTTTTCCTCTACCTTTGCCTCTCGGCAGAAAGGATGAGCCTCTAGCCCTCTTGCTTTTCTGGGGCCGAAAGGACTGTACTTGATGATACGGTGCTTTCTTTTGTTGTGGGGTAGCCTGTGGCAAAAAAATTAATTTCCCAGCAGTAGCTGTGGAAACGAGGTCTGAAAAACTATCCCCAAACAGTTTTACCCCCTTATAGGGCAACATCCATGTGCCGATTTGAGTCGGCATCGCCTGACCATTGCCAAGTCCATAACCCCCGTCTGGCGGCAATGGACCTAGCGCTTATTTTTGATGCCAGCCGGCAAATATCCCTCTGTGCATCACGCATGTATCAGACCACGTCTTTTATATGCTCTATTTTCAGCAAAATATTGTCCCTATCCATAGTTATTTTCCGACAGGGAATCTGACCACGCAGCGGGAGCACTGCACATCCATGCCGAAGCAACGGCTGGTCGCAATATAATGTCCCTAGTGTGTGACCATATCTTATAGGGTAACCTCCTGCTTTCTATCAGCAGGTTCCTTCAGGGCGGCCGTACCCGGAGACGGTAGTGCCACCTTTTCTGATAAGCATGTAAGCGCTGTATCTACCCTATGGGGTGTTTCCCCGCGTGACCTATCCTCTGACGGGAAAGGGTACGCTGCCAATAACCGTTGTAGAAATTATCAATTTCTTACCGGGGGAAGACCACTCTTCCTCACACACCTCATTTAATTTCTCAGATGCAGGAAAAACTACTAATAGTTTTCTCTCACCAAACACAATACCCTTTTATGTGGTACCTGGGGTATAATCATAAATGTGTAATACATTTTTCATTGTCTCAATCCTGTAACGGGTGGACCTATTTGGAGGGTACACCAGTCTCATCGATGTCGACACTGGAGTCAGTATCCGTGTCGACATCTGTGTCTGTTATCTGAGGTAGCGGGCGATTTTAGAGCCCCCCATGACATTTGAGACGCTGGAACAGGCACAAGCTGAGTAGCCGGCTGTTCCGTGTCGTCGACCTTTTATGTAAGGAGTTGACACTTTCACGTAATCCTTCCATAAGTTCAACCACACCGGTGTCGACCCCGCAGGGGGTGACAACATATTTACAGGCATTCGCTCCGCCTCCACCTCATTATCCTACCTGTCGACACAGCCGTACCGACACACAGCACACACACAGGGAATGCTCTGATAGAGGACAGGACCCCACAAAGCCCTTTGGGGAGACAGAGGGAGAGTATGCCAGCACACACCAGGGCGCTATATATCACAGGGATAGCACCTATAAAAAAGTGTTTTCCCTTATAGCTGCATATATATTGTATACTGCGCCTAAATTGTGCCCCCCCCCTCTCTTTTTAACCCTTTCTGTAGTGTATTAACTGCAGGGGAGAGCCAGGGAGCTTCCCTCCAACGGAGCTGTGAGGGAAAAATGGCGCCAGTGTGCGGAGGAGATAGGTTCCGCCCCTTTTTCGCTGACTTTTTTCCCGCATTTTTATGGAATCTGGCAGGGGTTAATATACATCCATATAGCCCTGGGGGTTATATGTGATGTATTTTTGCCAGCCAAGGTGTTTATATTGCTGCTCAGGGCGCCCCCCCCCAGCGCCCTGCACCCTCAGTGACCGGAGTGTGTGGTGTGCATGAGGAGCAATGGCGCACAGCTGCAGTGCTGTGCGCTACCTTGGTGAAGACTGATGTCTTCTGCCGCCGATTTTCCGGACCTCTTCTTGCTTCTGGCTCTGTAAGGGGGCCGGCGGCGCGGCTCTGGGACCGGACTCCAAGGCTGGGCCTGTGTTCGGTCCCTCTGGAGCTAATGGTGTCCAGTAGCCTAAGAAGCCCAAGCTGGCTGCAAGCAGGCAGGTTCGCTTCTTCTCCCCTTAGTCCCTCGATGCAGTGAGCCTGTTGCCAGCAGGTCTCACTGAAAATAATAAACCTAAAACTAACTTTTTCTAAGAAGCTCAGGAGAGCCTCCTAGATTGCACCCTGCTCGGTCGGGCACAAAAATCTAACTGAGGCTTGGAGGAGGGTCATAGGGGGAGGAGCAAGTGCACACCAGATATTCCTAAAGCTTTCTTTAGATGTGCCCAGTCTCCTGCGGAGCCGCTATTCCCCATGGTCCTTACGGAGTTCCCAGCATCCACTAGGACGTCAGAGAAATTAAGAAGTCGGCCTCCCACCCTGGATTCCCCAGGTGGAGGCCCGCACCATCAGGCCGATGGCTTGTCTTCTTGTTTAGAAGCTGGGTGTCTGATTGACCTATTATGTTTCCTCTTAGTCCTACCAGATTTATCTGACTGAGACTGCTTGCTGTAAACTTTTTCCTTTTACTTTACTTTGAGCCCAAAAGTACTGGAAAGCAGGAAAACTGTTTTTAGCCTTATATGTAGAGGGAAACCTCACCTTTTTAGAGTCTGCTTCAGATACAAGAATGTTATTTAATTCTGTGCCAATAATTCTTTGCCAAACAGAATATCTCCAGTAAAAGGCAACGATTCCAAAACCTCCTTTGATTGTGAATCAGCCTTCTATGCACGTAACCAAATAGCTCTGCTAATGCTGCTATTGATGAAGCTACAGCCTGAGAACCTACTGTACACATATGCAGGGCAGCTTCTTCCAAAAAAACAGCTGCCTGATTTACACATTCAATATGGGATAACTGTTTAGCTTCATCACCTGAAGTACAGTATACTCTGATTCTAAAAATTGTGTAGACAGTGAAGATGTAGCTCCCTGTCTAACTGACCTCCATTACTTAGGCCTATCAGCTTTTTGTTTTTGCTGAAAGGCAGCCTGAGGACTGATCTGAATCTAACACTGGATGTGGCATGACCCAAGTGGGATGTTGTATGTAAGGGTTAAGTGGGAACCCCATGCCTGGTACCGTAGCAAGCGCCATACGGTCTGCTAATTTAGACAAAGTCTATGCAAAAGCTGCGCAAGGAGGCTCCTGTGATTGAACAGGTAACTGACTTGGAAGAGGTTTATTCAGAAGGTTTTTATAGAAATTATAGCAATTTTCACATAAGTCATCTTGTACCAGATCCTGGGCGGTTAACCCAGATTTGCAGGATAAACATGTTAATGTAGGCGCCTCATCACTTTTGCCTTTCTTGGACATAGCAACAACTATTACCACAATAATCAGTGTAATTCTACGCATAAATGTGAACGTCCTCATTTTAATACTTTAAAGTGAAGTACAATCAGATCCTACCCTGCCTTACACCAGAATTGAGGATATGAATAACAGAGAGAAACAGCTAACAGAAACAGAGTTTCAAGTCAGCAGTCACACTAGCAATCAGTCACATAAAAGAATGCATTAATATATATACACATACATATATATCATATGCAATATGAGCACATTTTTCAACTACAGAATACATACAAGTACGTAGGAAAAAACATTACTGTATAGCCTTAAACCGGAGATTAACGAATAATACAGACACACAGCGAATTCAGATGCACAGCAAATAATACAGCAGTAAATGTTCACAATGTTCATTTGCATCAGGCACCTAAACCTTACTCAAAACCCCAAGGGTAGGTAGGAACTCAGTGCTGTATCACCTGCCTCAGGAGGACGGGATACGGGGAGACTTAAACCCCACTTCCATATGCGACCATGCCGCAAACAAACGCCTGCGTGAATTTAAACGCACCAGTGTACCCAGCCGTACATGCAATTCTGACCGGTGTAATATGTTAAGCGTCTCAGAAGGAAGCGGAAATCAGTTCATGTCGGGAGACTCGGCGGAAACTGGTCATGAACTGGTAAGAGGGACGACCAGGTGAGCGTCATACTCCCCACTGCTGATATCAACCTCAGGGATCGCGGCCTCTACTATTCCCCAGAACCTCTGATCCCTGAGGCCTAGCGCTGGTGAAGTCGAGTTGGCAGCCGCGTCAGCGACTGTCCGGTAGTATCCCCCCGGAACAGTAAAGGCCCATACACACTAGGAGATTTTCATTTCAAAAGACTTTGGGGGTAATTCAGAGTTGATCGCAGCAGCAAATTTGTTAGTAGTTGGGCAAAACCATGTGCACTGCAGGGTGGGCAGATATAACATTTGCAGAGAGAGTTAGATTTGGGTGGGTTATATTGTTTCTGTGCAGGGTAAATACTGGCTGCTTTATTTCTACACTGCAATTTAGATTTCAGTTTGAACACACCCCACCCAAATTATATCTGCCCCCACTGCAGTGCACATGGTTTTGCTCAACTACAAATTTGCTGCTTCGATCAACTCTGAATTAGGCCCTTTGACAACATCTCTGAAAGATACATCTTTCATCAAAGTAGTGCATGCACACTGAGCTATTATCCCAAAGAGCAAGAGATTTTCAGGAGGCGAAAGACTCCTGAAAATCTTTCATTAGAGAGACTATTTACATAATGAGCTGGGCCAGCAATGTATACTGTACATTACCAGCTTATTCATATACTTTGGTGGGCAGTGGCGCCGGTAATGTATACATTGCTGGACTGTGCCAGCAATGTATATATTACTGGCTGTTAAAAAAATAAGCATTGGTGGGCAGTGGTATACACATTTCTGGCCTGTGCCAGCAATGTACAGTATATAACCCAGGGACACAACATTGGTTGCAGTGACTCATTCACAGAGAAAGCTGCTGCAGATGAATGTGCTGCTGCTGCTGCTTCTCAGCGAGCGTCTCCGTGTGGACACGAGTGAGCAGGGCGGGACCGTGGCGCCGAAGCCGGCGGGGCTTGGGGAGGGAATAGGGCGAGTCCACCAGGCTGAAAGTCGTTCATCTTTCAGCCATCATCGCTCGCGGCTATACACACTGAGCGATGATGGCTGAAAAATGAACCATCATCGCCAAACATGCTGGTAAAACCAGCCGACTGACTACCTCGCTGGCGATGATGCGGAAGCGCGCATCATCACCCGTAGTCCGTTGCTGGGCCATACACACTGGCCGACTGACCTCAAAATCGCTCAAAATGGCCAAAATTTGCGATTTTGAGGCCAAAGTCACCTAGTGTGTATGGGCCTTAAGGCTGCAATATATGCGTCTTAAACAGTTAACTGGAAAAAGAAGCCTTACCTTCTCCCCGTTTTCCGGCTGCAGCCTGGGATTGTCACTATGGGCTTGCTAGCACATCCAGTCTGGCTCCCGCCAAAAACAGAGGTGTACTCGGAGGTAACAGTTGTCACGACCCAGCGGGGAGTTGTTGGAGCGTCTTTTCTATTATGCGTTTAAGAATAATAGAAAGCTCACTCAGAAAAAGAAGAATACTATAAAATAACAAAGCTTGTGGCAGCCCAACCGTTCTAATGGTCCGGCTCCTGCCACACCAAACAAAAAACTGAATTGCCTGAGCCGGGGATATAGGGGGCTGGCCCTTTGCATCCTGGGAGTCTGAAAAGCTTAAGTGTTTGGTGCCCGTCCCACTGTCGCTTCATCATCTTCCAAGGTAGATCCTGTGGATCACTGTGGACTCTGACAGAGAAATCAAAATGTAATGTAAAGTTTCTCTTGCGTATTCATTAATTTTTATGCATTTACCTTGTAGAGAGCCACATTTCCTCCGAACTCCACAATGGCTCCAACTGCAGCAACAGGGGCAGGACAGACCACCAAGAGAGAAGGACAGTTGTGCTGGCAGTGGTGTATGGTGGGGTATGGTGGGAAGGATGGGTATATAATCTGTCCATATTACTATTATATTAGTGCAACACTTTGTAGTACTACTGTATTTACTAACTGAATACTGCAGAACATTTTTTCTGAACAAAGGTATGTCAGTGAGTTGACTCCATACTTACCTTAATTAACTGTGTGAACTCTGTAACAAGCTTGGCTTTCTGTATATTAATTTCTTTTACTTTGACATTTGCTTGCTCTTCCGCATCCTTCACATTGATATTTTCTTGCTCTAACTGCTTTAAGCTAAGGGAGATAAAGTCATTTGTATATGGGTACAGTAGTCACAACACTGCATACAATATGTTTATCTGCACAGAACATGTAAGTGTAGTATTGTGGTTATAGTGTTTTGATTCATGCAAAATTCAAGCTTATTGTAAAGGAGGTTTCCATCTATCTATAGCCTCTACTGGCAAGCTCGCTTCCATGAGTGCCAGTAGTCTGGTGTCAGGTACCACCCCATTTGTGACATATCCACTTCCTCCTAGGAGCCTCATATCACAGTGGTAATGCTTGGCTGCTGCAGCCATCCTATCAGTGCTCTCAACGCAAGAAACAAATACTCATACGTTATGAGTCGTGGCACACAAGGCGCATGAGAGCAGACAGCTCCTGTGCGTCTCGGCCAGTACCGGGTATTTTTTAGCCAAAAAATGTGACTACATCGCTATCTGGATAAAATGCACAAGCAGACTTTGTTGATTAAAATGATATGCAGCATAACAAAATTCTGTGCTCGACTGCTACGTAGCATTTATCACGCAGATACAGCTGTAGTCGCAGCTACAGGAAAACACTGTAACGTAGCGTTTCATATGCAGATACAGCTGTAGTCGCACACAGAATATAGCCATGCCGCATATTATTTTAATCAGCAAAATGAATCTGCTCGGCGTTACTAAACACACCCACGACTAGGTACCATTAGAAGGGCTGTTTAACGTCACTGCTGCAATGATGAGGAATTATACATTTGTATGTAGTCAATGAAATTACATTTATGTTCTCTTAAAGGGTGTAACCATTTAGCTAATTGGGGAAAGGTGGACTCTCTGGTAAAAAAAATATACAAAGAATAAATAGGATTTTGGTTACCTACCGGTAAATCCTTTTCTCGTAGTCCGTAGGGGATGCTGGGATCCACATTAGTACCATGGGGTATAGATGGGTCCACCAGGAGCCATTGGCACTTTAAGAATTTGAGAGTGTGGGCTGGCTCCTCCCTCTATGACCCTCCTACCAGACTCAGTCTAGAAACTGTGCCCGACGAGACGGACATCTTCGAGAGAAGGATTTAACACAGATAGTGGCGAGATTCATACCAGCTCACACATACAAGGCACATCGAGCCAACTTAGCTTGAAAACTAAGCAACCGCTGAAACATTACTTACCAAGTAACAATACAGTACTCAACTAAAACAAAGTTGTACTGAACGAATAACGAAAGCAGGAAAACGAAGCGCTGGGCGGGCGCCCAGCATTCTCTACGGACTATGAGAACATTTTTTACCGGTAGGTAACCAAAATCCTATTTTCTCTTATGTCCTAGAGGATACTGGGGTCCACATTAGTACCATGGGGATGTACCAAAGCTGCCAGAACGGGAGGGAGAGCGCGGAGGCCCCTGCAGAACTGACTGACTGAACTTCAGATCATCAGAGGCCAAAGTATCGAACTTGTAGTACTTTGCAAACTTGTTCGACCCAGACCAAGTTGCTGCTCGGCAAAGTTGTAGCGCCGAGACACCCCGGGCAGCCGCCCACGAAGACCCCACCTTACATGTAGAGTGGGCCTTGACAGACGTAGGACTCGGCAAGTCTGCCGTAGAATACGCATGCTGGATAGTGAACCTGTTCCAGCGAGACCCAATTTTCTTGGGATCATACAGGACAAACAGAGAGTCCGATTTCCTGTGGCGAGCAGTCCTTTTCACATAAATTTTCAGAGCCCTTACAACATCCAAGGACTTTGATGAAATTGAGGAGTCAGTAGCCACTGGCACCACAATAGGTTGGTTGATATGAAATGCCGACCCAACCTTCGGAAGAAACTGCTGACGTGTCCGGAGCTCAGCTCTATCTTCGTGGAAGATCAAATATGGGCTTTTACACGATAAAGCGCCCAGTTCCGACTAGTGATGAGCGGATTCGGTTTTACTCGGTTCTCAAAACAGAATTTTATTGGCTATCCAAAACACGTGACATCAGTGAGCCAATAAGATTCGGTTTTGAGAACCGAGTAAAACCGAATCCGCTCATCACTAGTTCCGACACACGTCTAGCAGAAGCTAAAGCCAACAAAGTGACAGCTTTCCAGGAAAGAAATTTGACTTCAACCTCCTGTAGAGGCTCGAACCAGTCTGATTGGAGGAACTGCAACACCACGTTAAGGTCCCAAAGCGCCGTAGGTGGTACAAAGGGAGGTTGGATGTGCAGAACTCCCTTCAAAAAGGTCTGAACCTCAGGGAGGGCAGCCAATTGTTTTTGGAAGAAAACTGATAGAGCCGAAATCTGGACCTTCACAGATCCCAACTTTAGGCCCATATCCACATCAGCTTGTAAGAAACCATCCCAGTTTAAACTCCACCGCAGGAAATTTCTTGGACTCACACCAAGATACATATTTTTTCCAGATTCTGAGGTAATGTTTACACGTTACTCCTTTCCTAGCATGTATCAGGGTAGGAATAACCTTGTTCAGAATGCCCTTCCGAGCTAGTATCAGGCATTCAACCTCCATGCCACCAAACGTAGCCACGATAAGTCTTGATAGGCGAACGGCCCCTGCTGCAGCAGATCCTCATGAAGAGGAAGAGGCCTCGGCTCTTCTTGCAGTAGATCCAGAAGATCCGCGTACCAAGCCCTTCTTGGCCAGTTTTGGAACAATGAGGATCGCTTGAACCTTTGTTATCCTTATGAGCTTTAGAACTCTTGGGATGAGTGGAAGTGGAGGAAACACATACCACTGACTGGAACACCAACGGAGTCACTAGGGCATCCACCACCACTGCTTGCGGGTCCCTCGACCTGGAACAATACAGCCGAAGCTTCTTGTTGAGACGAGAAGCCATCATGTCGATCTGGGGTACGCCCCAGAGATCTGTTACCTCCTTGAACACCTCCGGATGGAGAGCGCACTCCCCTGGATGGAGATCGTGTCTGCTGAGGAAGTCTGCTTCCCAGTTGTCTACTCCCGGAATGAAGATTGCTGACAGCGCCAACGCGTGTTTTTCTGCCCAGAGGATGATTCTTGTTACCTCTGCCATCGCAGCTCTGCTTTTCGTTACGCCCTGTCGGTTTATGTAAGCCACTGTTGTCACATTGTCTGACTGCACTTGAATGGCCCGATTTCTCAGAAGATGGACCGCTTGGAGGAGACCGTTGTAGACAGCTCTTAGTTCCAGAATGTTTATCGGCAGGCCGGCTTCCAGACTTGACCACCTTCCTTGGAAGGTTTCCCCTTGAGTGACTGCGCCCCAGCCCCGGAGACTTGCATCCGTGGTTAGAAGGATCCAGTCCTGAATCCCAAACCTGCGGCCCTCCAGAAGGTGAGATAATTGCAGCCAACAGAGGAGTGAAATCCTGGCCTTTGGCGACAGAGGAATTCTCTGGTGCATGTGTAGATGGGATCCCGACCATTTGTCTAGGAGGTCCAGTTGGAAGGATCGAGCGTGAAATCTCCCGTACTGCAGAGCCTCGTACGGGGCCACCATCTTCCCCAGAAGACGAATGCACTGATGAATTGACACCCCGAGTTGGGTTCAAGACATCCCGGTCCATCGTTTGAATCACCAACGCCTTTTCCTTTGGGAGAAACACCCTCTGCACTTCCGTGTTGAGGATCATTCCCAGAAAGGACAATTTTCTGGTTGGTACCAAATGTGACTTTGGAAAATTCAGGATCCAACCATGTTTTCTGAGAAGCTGAGTCGTGAGTGTTATGGACCATAACAGCTTCTCCTTGGACGATGCCTTTATCAGCAGATCGTCCAGATACGGAATTATGTTCACCCCCTGTCTGCGGAGGAGAATCATCATTTCCGCCATCACCTTGGTGAATACCCTCGATGCTGTGGAGAGACCGAATGGGAGGGCCTGGAACTGAAAGTGACAGTCCAACAGTGCAAATCGCAGATAAGCTTGAGGCGGCAACCAAATTGGAATGTAGAGGTACGCATCCTTGATATCCAGGGATACTAGGAATTCGCCCTCCTCCAGACCTGATATCACCGCCCTTAGGGACTCCATTTTGAACTTGAACTCCCTCAGAAAGGGGTTTAGTGATTTTAAGTTCAGAATGGGCCTGACCGAACCATCCAGTTTCGGTACCACGAAAAGGTTTGAATAGTAACCTTTGTACTGCATGTGAGGTGGTACTGTCAAAATGACCTGTGCCTCCACCAACTTCTGGACGGCTTCTTGCAGTACAGTCCTGTCTGCCAGCAGGGCTGGCAAGCCTGATCTGAAAAATCGGTGAGGAGGGAGATTTTGAATTTCCAGCCTGTACCCCTGGGACACAATATCTTGCACCCAGGGGTCCAGGCCGGAGGACACCAAGACATGACTGAAGTGTCTGAGTCTCGCTCCCACCGACCCCACCTTCGGGGCGTTCAGTCCACCGTCATGCGGAGGACTTTGGTTTACCTGAAGCAGGTTTTTGTTCCTGGGAATCTGCAGCCGCAGGTTTCTTGAATTTGGGCCGACATCCCAGAAAGAAGGTGTTGGACGGCTTTGCCTTTCTGGGCTTGTTAGACCGAAAGGACTGTGTCATAACTGAAGAAAAGGGTTTCTTCGGAGCAGGTGTAGCTGAGGGAAGGGTGACTTACCAGCCGTAGACGTGGAGATCCATGCATCTTACGCTTCCCCAAAGAGAGCCTGACCTGTGTAGGGTAGGGTCTCCACACTTCTCCTGGATTCCACGTCGGCAGACCACTGGCGCAACCACAGCCCTCGACGAGCTGACACTGACATGGAGGAAATCCCTGCAGCCATGGAACTCAGGTCCTTCATGGATTCTATCAGAAATCCTGCCGAATCCTGAATGTTACGTAAAAACAATTCAACATCACATTTCTCCATAGTATCCAAATCTTCAAGTAATGTGCCTGACCGCTTTACTATAGCTTTGCCCCAGAAGCCGTGTACATGGATTTGAGCGTATTATCAATTTTACGATCAGCTGGCTCTTTCAAGGCGGTAGATCCTGGAACAGGTAAAACCACCTTTTTTGAGAGTCTGGATACTGACACGTCAACAATAGGCGGGTTTTAAAAATTTTTCCTATCCTCTACCAGGAAAGGAAACGCTACCAGAACCCTTTTAGGTATCTGGAGTTTTTTATCCGGGTTTTCCCAAACCTTTTCAAATATAGCATTCAATTCCTTTGACGCAGGGAAGGTTAGCGAGGCTTAAGCCTCCTCAACCTGCTCAGGTGTTGTATCAGCAATATTTAACACATCCCTAATAGCCTCTATCATCAACTGCATCCATTTTGTAAGCGATGCAGCTCCCCGCAACACATCCCCATCACCGTCTGTAGTATCAGAATCGGTATCATCCTGCATGATCTGAGCAAGAGCACGTTTATGGGAATATACAGCGGGGAGCCCTGATGTACCAGAACTGGGCCATACTGCCATAGAGTTCTGTAAAGCCTGCGTTGCAGATTCATTTTGTGCAACCCTATTAGAAATCTGAGAAATCATAAATTTGATAGAGGATTACCACTCAGGCTCCCTTGCTGGAATCTGTGCTAAACCAGTGCAATCCTGATTACATGGAATGGGATCATCCTGAGAGGACATCCTCTACAGCATATGACACAGAGTCCCTGGACATTGCTTAATGGAGACCACAGACACTCCACACACACACAGGGGAGGGCAGACAGAGTATCACCCCAAGAAAGGCAAGAGAGACACAGAGATTGGAGCCAACCCACACACAGCGCTTTTAATATAAAGGGAGACCCCCTATCAGCGCTGACTGTGCGCCTTAATAGGTTACACAGTCGTTTTGCAGCTTCCCCCGCTCTTCTACAACCCCCTGGTACTGTGATAGCTGGAGTTGCTGTGGAGAGACTTGTTCTTCACTGACAGCGCTGTGCAGGCAGGAAAATGGCGCTGGAACGCTGCTGGGTCCGCTCTGAGGAGAAGCTCCGCCCCCAAAATGGCGCCGTCTTCCCAGGATTATACAGGCCTGATGATTGGTGCTGGCTGAGATCCGGGGACCCCGACAGGCTGTGTGACCAGTGTAGGGTATAGGCGCTGGCTCAGGGCCCCCCTCACAGCACCGCACTATGTACCGCTGAGCCTCCGGTCCTACCCTGATGCCGCCATCTTCACACCGGTCCCCTGCTTGCTAGGGGGGTCTGTGACTCACTCGCCACAATCTTCAGCTCTGTAAGGGGATGGTGGCATGCTGCTGGGTTGAGCGATCCCATGTGGCGGGGAACGATCTATCCCCTCTGGAACTCAGTGTCCAGTCAGCGGAGACAGTGGCTCAGACCCCGCACGGTGGACACTGCTCCCCCCCTCAGTCCCTCGATTCAGGGAGGCTGTTGCCAGCAGCCTCCCTGTAAAATAATAAACTCTAAAACTATTCTTTACTAAGGAAACTCTGGAGAGCTCCCCTAGCTGTGACTGGCTTCTCCCTGCACATTTTCTAAACTCAGTCTGGTAGGAGGGGCAGAGGGAGGAGCCAGCCCACAATCTCAAACTCTTAAAGTGCCAATGACTCCTTGTGGACCTGTCTATACCCCATGGTACTAATGTGGACCCCAGCATCCTCTAGGACGTAAGAGAAAATTTATAAACTTTGAACAACACTACATATAAAAATATCTGTTTGAATATGGCTGCTGACAGGATGTAACATTTCAGATAATTTCATTTGTAAGCCAAAGTAGTCGTATACAACAGGGTTGTGCAACTTAAGATGATCTCCTGACTGTAAAACACGCCATTAATTAATATGACTCAGCCTTCCAAACTGTGCTTACTACATACAGTACATGAATCTAATCAACCAACCTGTCATATTTGGTAGCTATTTTTTGTTCTAGTTGGCGCTTTTTGGTTTTTAAATCCAATATCTCTTTCTTTCTTAACTTTAGTTCATTATCTCGTTTGTCCAGAAGCTTCTGTCTGTTGAGCAGTACATCCATGTCAGATACTAGCTGAGCACACATATTTTCAACCTCCTGAAATGGAATCAAAAGTGAAAGATGTCTCATATCCCTCAGAAATGACACAAATAATTAAAAGAGAATTTACAAAACAAAATAATAGTTAAAAGTAGGCTTGCCATAATATCCCTTTAAACCGGGACATTATGATTTACACAGATTCTGGGGCTGAATAAAACCAGGCGAGATGCAGACTTGAATTTAGCCAGCCACAGAACTCTTTAGTCCCGGAATAAAGGCATATTATAGCAAGTGTAGTTAAAAGTGATTTTTCGTCATGCTGGGGTGAAATGAGACTGCACAGTGATAATTTACACATGAATTCATTAAGCGACATTATATTACTTTGTCCAACATCCATTTACTGTGATCATATGAAAAACTTCTGCCCTTAATGACTACTGTTTCCACCAGCACGACCACACATACAGGATAATTTGTACCACTTAATTATAAAATGCTGCACTACCTTCTACACACCCTCAAATCATCAAGCCAGTTAAAGGGGCCCATACATTTTGTTATCTATCTGGGCAATTCCCCATTCTCCGGCAATTCTCGAGTCTGGCGATTGGCAGTATCAAACATGTTGGACACTCATCTCGCAGATTCAGACCAAAAAATTATTGGAATCTGTGAGTCCCCGAGAAACTGCCAATCATCTGCGGAGTCTGCCAAATCAAATCTTCATGGGGGAAGTTATAGGCCCTACACACTGGCCGATTTTTGGAAAGACATGAACGATCTCGTTCATAAATGAACGAGAACTCGTTCATATCTTTCAGTGTGGAGGCTCCAGCGATGAACGATGCGCGTCCCCGCGCTCGTTCATCGCTGGTCTCCCGTCGGCTGTGCATGCAGGCCAATATGGACGATCTCGTCCATATTTGCCTGCACTTCAATGCAGCCGCGTGACGGGGGGAGTGAAGAAACTTCACTCCCCCCGTCACTGCCCCCCCGCCGCCGGGTCGCTCGTCGGCCGTATCCGCCGTCGGGCAGCTCGGCGGCGGATCGGCTAGTGTATAGGGCCCTTTAGGCTGACCATATTATCCCTTTAACCTGGGACACTCATGAATTACACAGGTTCTGTGGCTGCTTAAAACCGGTGAAATTCAGGCTTGTAGTGTCCCAGGTTAAAGGGATAATATGGTCAGCCTAGGGAAGTGCCAGTTAGGTGTATGGCCCACACCTGGGAACACCTTTGCATAACACTGTGATTCTATTTAGCATGAGGTATAAATCCAGCTGCAGCTGCCAAATGCTACAGCAGGCAAATGAAACATGATTCTGCTTCTACAAATAGGTTATATATTAAAACATTCAGGGGCAGATGCAGAGTTACCCTCAAAAGGAGAGTAAAATATAAAGAAAATAGGGCATGAAAAAAAAAAAAGTGTATTTGCAGTAGTATATGGGTTTACATCAAGCTCATCTTTTTTTCCCTAAATACGAACAATACACATATTTGATATAAGGCATCAGTTAACCTATATAAACCTCTCTGATGCAGCAGAAACTTGTCTATGCAAAATGGAATAGTCCGTTCATAGGAACATATTCTATGCTAGAACAACAAAGAAAGCACCAATCACGTGCACAGACTATTCTGTACCTACGTATTCATGCAAGATACACTACGCCAACAATCCTGTCATCTTGTCAAAAAAGGAAGAAAAAGAAGACTCTGGTGTGGGCGCACTCTTATGTTAAATCAGGATATGAAGTTAAAATAGCATCTTTATTTATTATGATTAAAAGGATAACTATCCTATAACAAACACAACACTAAAGACCAACCAACTAGGTTGGACAATGTATCAGCATAAAAATATGTGACTGAGTGTGTTCAATCACTCAGTAATGGGTATCTATTTTTAGCAACACTCCTATTTGATGTTTTCAGATCCAATCCTATTCTGACCTACATTTGTAAACTATCTTTATACAATAATCCAAGAAATTACTGGTTGATTTGTCCTGTGTAATGGATCTGTATTAATTAATTAACCAATGGTTAGCTCATTATCAATTTATCTAAGCCTTTTGTGTGACAGAACATTTATTTTTGATCTTATTGTCACATATTTTTATGCTGATACATTGTCCAACCTAGTTGGTTGGTCTTTAGTGTTGTGTTTGTTATAGGATAGTTATCCTTTTAATCATAATAAATAAAGATGCTATTTTAACTTCATATCCTGATTTAACATAAGAGTGCGCCCACACCAGTCTTCTTTTTCTTCCTTTTTTGACATAGCTTGTTATACTGACTCTGGGTGCACCACCAATTGGACCATAACAGGGATACCTTCCCCTAATTGTCCATCTTGGTTTTTCTATACATAGATCACTTAACAGACCTGTGCGGGATCTCTCAGATATTTTTACGGTAACCCTGTTAACTTCAATACTACTTTGGGTACAGGAATACAAATTGCGGCAATTATGTACATTTCTACAGACAAGAGTTACTTTTTCTCTATGGTTACTGGTTAGATAACTTAATAATGTAACAATCTTGCACTATGAAATATAGTTTTCTTTACCTTAAACTGTTGAAGCACCTGTCTCCTCTCCTCTGCATCTACTGTGACTGTAAGAAACTGCGCTCCTTTCAGGTAGACATTGCTGGAGATAATGCTGTTACTATACGCAGATACTTTAGTGGAATACTTTTCCTCTGCAGTGTACAACTGACGAATTCCGACTTCATTTATGACCTAAAAAAGGAAAAATGGTAACAAAAATTCTTGCAGTGGAGAACACTAAAAGATGGCAAAAAGCATTTCCTGCTAAATAAAACAGAAAGCACAGAAGGAAATCAGCCAAATAATTAAAGAAAGTTGCTACTGTAAGTATTATTTACAGAAAGTGACTACTAGCTACAGTACTAGCTAATTGCTTATACCTTAGTCAATGGAAAGAGAAAAAAATATCTTTTAAAAAATAGTTCATTTTGTATGAGCACCAATGGAATTACTTGTTTGTGCAATTTAAACTGGTTTGCCCATAAACCTGTATATTTGTCCAAGTCGAACGCAATGGGTGATCACCAAAATGTGTCAATGTGACATCCATTGTGATGTGGAGGGTGCAAAGCTATGAAATGAAAAATAGGATTTTAATTACTGGTAAATCCTTTTCTCGTAGTCCATAAGGGATACTGGGGTTCACTTAGTACGATGGGGTATAGATGGGGTCCAAAGGAGCCGGTGCACTTTAAATCTTCAAACAGGGTGTGCTGGCTCCTCCCCTCTATGCCCCCTCCCACAGCCAGTCTAGGTAAACTGTGCCCGAAGGAGATGGACATACTTGAGAGAATGATCATAATAAGACGAGGGGGTGAGAGTAACACACCAGCACACCACAACAGAAACAGACCAGCAACAGCTGGTTAACATGAAAGCAACAGCTGATACAGACAACTTTCATACAAGAACAACCTGCCGAAAAGTCAACACACTAAGGCAGGTGCCCAATATCCCTTATGGACTACGAGAAAAGGATTTAACGGTAGGTAATTAAAATCCTATTTTCTCTAACATCCAAAAGGGATAATGGGGTTCACTTAATCCAATGTGGATGTCCCAAAGCTTCCAGAACGGGCGAGAACGTGCAGAGACGTCTGTAGCACCACCTGCCCAAACTGGGTATCCTCTTTGGCCAGGGTATCAAACTTGAAGAACTTTACAAAAGTGTTTCTCCCCGACCAGGTAGCCGCTCGGCATAGTTGCAAAGCTGACACTCCATGGGCAGCCGCCCAGGAGGATCCCACAGAGTGGGCCCTCAGAGACTGCGGAACAGGCAAGGCTGCCTAAGTATAGGCCTGATGGAAAGCAAGCCTGAACCAGCGAGCAATTGACTGCTTAGAAGCAGAACAACCCTTTTTCTGAGCGTCATAGAGCACAAAAAGGAATCCGTTTTTCTGACCAGACACGTCCTTGACGTAGACCTTCAAGGCGATGCTGAAGAACACTGAATGAAGAAATGAGTGATTACTTGTGAACGATGCTGAAATGCTGGAAGTACAGGAACTCTGTGAGTGCTGAGAAACACACTGTAATGCTGGAAGCATTAGAAACTCCGTGAGAGCTGGGAAACACACTGTAATTGCTGGAAGCACTGGAACTCTGTGAGAGCTGAGAAACAGTTCTTCACGAGCAGCAGCGTGAGCCTGGGAGTAGCTTGCTTATCGACGACACTCAGGCGCCGGAGCGTTGCCCAGCGCCTCCTTTTGAACTGCCCGCTCTGCCTCTGATTGGTGGAGGAAGCTCCGGATCGCGCCATTGGCCTATTCCGCCTACGTGGACGCCGGGCGCAAGGCCGGCATTCATGGTCCGGACAGACGCCAGCCGCAGGCAGTCAGCCGAAGCCCACCGGGGAGGTCTATGGGGCGGTAACTGATCGGCTGCTTGCTCGGAAAAGACATCTGCGTATTCCTGATAGGCTTCCGGAAGAAGTTCTTTGTCTGATTTGGAGGACACTCAAAGCGGGTCATCAGGCGTGAGGCAACTTGAATGACAGTAGGAGCTCCAGGATAAGATTTGCGAGGACTCCCAATCGATGTGGGGGTTGTGGATCATGAGCCAGGGTAAGCCGAGGACAAGGTAATGAGGCATCTCCGGAATCACTAGAAAATCCAGGATGTTCAAGATGTTGAGCTCCGACCTGCAGCTTGATTGGCTCTGTGCGACTGGAAATGAGTCCATTGGAGATTTAGGTACCATTAATAGCGGTCAGCAAAATGGGTTAGTCGATGTACTTCAGCTTTAGACCCATTTCCTGGGCGCAACAGGCAGAGATAAAATCCCCAGCGGCCCTGGAATCCAGCAAGGCGTAGAGGGACTTAGTGGCTGATTGGGAAAACAACAATATAGAGAATAAACAGTCCTCTGCTGGAGAAGATTTGGACGTGGCACCCAACTGGACTCCTCCGGAACAAGCTAGGCTTCCCCGTTTCCCGGATGTGACTTGCAAAACTTAATAAAGTGATCCGCGGCTCCACAGTAGAGGCAAAGTTTCCCCTCACGACGACGCTGGCGCTCTTCAAAAGACAAACGGGACTGATTGATCTGTATGAGTTCATCCAGACTTGGTGATGCAGCTTGTCTGGGAGGGAGGGGCTGGAACTTAGGCCGATCCGACAGGCTATGCTCACTACCACGCTACAGCATTCGGAGATCCACTTTGACGCAGAGCGAGATTAACTCTTCAAGTTGATCAGGCAGATCCCTGGTGACCAGCTCATCCTTAAGACGGTCCGAGAGCCCACTCCAGAAGGCGGCCCTGAGAGCTTCGTTATTCCAGCGCAATTCCAAAGCATTGGTCTGGAATTGGACTATGTACTGCCCTATGGAACGAGAGCCTTGACGAACACTGAGCAATACGGTAGAAGCTGCGGTGGACCTACCGGTTTCATCAAAAATTCTTCGGAAAGAAGCTATGAAGTCGGTGTAATTGGAGACTAGTGGGTCGGAACGTTCATACAACGGAGATACCCAATCCAACGCTGAACCCTTGAGCAGGGAAATTATGTAAGCCACTTTGGATCGATCCGTAGGGAAGTTATGTGAGAGCACTTCAAGGTGCACCTCGCACTGGTTCAAGAACCTGCGGCAATGTTTTGAATCTCCGTTATATTGAGATGGAGTAGGAAGCTGGAGATGAGACCTAACCGCTTCCGAAAGCTGGGCACTACTGGAAACTACTACCGAAGCGGGGCCCGGAGCCACCGAAGCCAAATATGCTTGTATTTGATCCAGACAACTCCTGGAGATACTGCATCACCCGACCATGTGCCGCCTCCTGACTCTGTAAACGGGAAGCCAAACACTGTATGGCGCTTGTTTCCGCATTCCGATCCTCCGAGTCCATTTAGCCTGAGTATTCTGTTACAGACCTGGGACGGGAAAAAGTTGGGTACTTGGGGATTCTTCCGATGGTCGAGGAGAGGAACCGTAGCTGGGTCAGAATAAAGGTCTTCCTCGTGCAGATTTATAGGTATCTAATGCTTGAAAAGGATGCCAAAGAACACTGAATGAAGAAATGAAATGATGACTCGGAAACGATGCTGAAGAATACTGTATGAAGAGATGAGTGATGACTTGTGAACGATGCTGAAGAACACTGAATGAAGAAATGAGTGATGACTTGTGAACGATGCTTAAGAACACTGAATGAAGAAATGAGTGATGGCTTGTGAACGGTGCTGAAGAACACTGAATGAAGAAATGAGTGATGACTTGTGAGCGATGCTGAAGAACACTGAATGAAGAAGAGTGATGACTTGTGAGCGATGCTGAATAACACTGAATGAAGAAATGAGTGATGACTTGTGAACGATGCTGAAGAATACTGAATGAAGAAATGAGTGATGACTTCTGAACAGTGCTGAAGAACACTGAATGAAAAAGAGTGATGACTTCTGAACGATGCTGAAGAACACTGAATGAAGAAATGAGTGATGGTTTGTGAACGATGCTGAAATGCTGGAAGCACTGGAACTCTGTGGGAGCTGAGAAACACACTGTAAAGCTAGAAGCACTGGAACTACGTGAGAGCTGGGAAACACACTGTAATGCTGGAAGCACTGAAACTCTGTGAGAGCTAAGAAACAGGTCTCCACGAGCAGCAGCGTGAGCCTGGGAGTAGCTTGCTTAGTGATTATACTCAGGTGCCTGAGTTTTGCTCAGCACCTCCTTTTGAACTGCCTGCTCTGCCTCTGAATGGTAGAGGGAGCTCTGGATCGCGCGATTGGCCCATTCCGCCCACATGGACGCCAGGCACAACGGCGGTGTCCATGGTCCAGAGAGACGCAAGTCGCACACCGGAGCCGAAGTCCACCAGGGGAGACCGCCCCGGAGACCCAGCGCACGGCGGCCGCCGCTCCCTAACAGTGATAGTTCCGCTCAACCGCCATGCCGTCAAACGAAGCCGCCATAAGTCCGGATAGACGAACGGCCCTTGCTGAAGATCGTCTCGCATTGGCAGAGGCCAAGGATCTTCTATAGACATGGCCAGAATGTCTGCATACCAAGCTCTTCGAGGCCATTTGGGGGCAATCAGGATTGCCTAAACTCTTTCCCTTCTGATTTTCTTTAGCACCCTTGGTTGCAATGGGATCGGAGGGAAAAAGTATACCAACTGGTAAAACCACGGCGTTGTAAGTGCATCCACTGCTGTCGCCTGAGAGTCCCTGGTTCTTGAACAATACAGCAGAAGCTTCTTGTTGAGTCTAGACGCCATCAGATCGATCTGCGGACAACCCCACTGGTTCGTGATCTGTTGAAAGACCTGTGGGTGGAGGCCCCACTCTCCCAGGTAGAGGTCACCCTAGGAAGTCCGCATCCCAGTTGTCTACTCCCGGAATGAATATGGCCTATATTGCCTTTGCATTTCTTTCCGGCCAGAGGAGTATCTTTGACACCTCTCGCATGCAAGCTCTGCTCTTGGTTCCCTCTTGTCGGTTGATGTACGCTACCGCTGTGGCGTTGTCCGATTGAACCTGAATGGCCTGATTCTGAAGCAGAGGAGAGGCCTGAAGCAGAACATTGTAGATTGCCCGGAGTTCCAGAATGTTGATCGGAAGAAGGGCCTCGTGGAACTGTGCCCCTTGGCTTACAGCTCCCCAACCTCTCAGACTCGCATCCGTGGTTAGGAGAATCCAATCCTGAATTCCGA
Source organism: Pseudophryne corroboree (assembly GCF_028390025.1). NCBI lineage: Eukaryota > Metazoa > Chordata > Amphibia > Anura > Myobatrachidae > Pseudophryne > Pseudophryne corroboree. The sequence goes on from NC_086444.1 coordinate 509,640,565, forward strand.
AGTTCCGACCTTCCACCAGAATAGAGGACTGCAGCCACCACAGGAAACATCCTGGCCTGAGGTGAGAGACGTATAATCCGATGCATCAATGAGACCACGACCGCTTGTTCAAAAGATCTAGTTGGAAGGCCTTGCATGGAACCTACCATATTGGACTGCCTCATATGAGGCCACCATCTTTGCTAACAGGCGTATGCAAAGATGGATGGAAACCCGATTTGGGTTTAGAACCGCTCGGACCATTTCCTGAAGCGTCCTCACTTTGTCTGCTGGGAGGAAAACCTTCTGAGCCACTGTGTCCATAATCATTCCCAGGAACCGAAGCTGTTGAGTCGGCTCGGGGTGCGATTTTTGCAAATTAAGAATCCACCCATGGTGTGACAGTAGCTGTATAGTGAGGCTGATATTGGTTAATAGACCCTCCCCGGATCTTGATTTTATCGAAAGATCATCCAGGTAGGGAACAATGTTGATCCCCTGAACACGGAGCTGAAACATAATTTCTGCTATCAACTTCGTGAAGACCCTTGGTGCCATGGATAGACCAAAGAGTAGTGCCTGGAATTGGTAGTGATCATTCAGCAGAGCAAACCTGAGGTAAGCCTGATAGGGCGGCCATATTGGAATATGAAGGCAAGCGTACTTTATATCCAGAGATACCAGGAACTCCCCTTCTTCAAGTCCTGGGATCACTGCTCGCAAAGAATTCCATCTTGAATTTGAAAAACCACAGATAAGGGTTTAAGGATTTTAGATTCAAAATGGGCCTTACCGAACCGCCCAGCTTCGGTACCACAAACAGGTTGTTGTAGTGGAACTGGAACAATGACCTGGGTCTGAACCAATTTTTGAATGGCCTCCTGCAGCGTAACCCGAGTTACCTCTAAAGCTGGCAAGCTTGACCTCAAATATCTGTGAGGTAGAGCACTGTTGAACTCCAGTATGTAGCCATGGGAGATCAGATCTTTTACATAGTCAACATTGCAGGAGCTTTCCCAAATACGGCTGAAGTGATGTAACCGTGCTCCCATCTCGCGATCCCTCAGGGATGGAGAGACACCTTCATGCTGAGACCTTGGCGGAAGCAGAGCTGGTGCTCTGCTCTTGTAAACCTGCAGCGGCAGGTTTTCGTGTTTTACCTCTGGTGCCTCTCGCAGCATTTGAGGCGCCTCTGGCTCTTGGCTTAAACCTCGCGGTCTGAAAGGACTGCATGGAGGGACCCGGGTAGAAACGTCTGGCCATTGGAGCCGCAGAGGGAAGATATGTGGATTTCCCTGCTGTAGCTTTTGAAATCCATGTGCCAACTCACCCCCAAATAGCCAATCTCCTATGAACGGTAGAGCTTCCACACTGTGCTTTGATTCCGCGTCCGCTACCCACTGATGCAACCACAAGGCTCTGCGTGCAGAAACCGCCATGGTAGTGGTCCTCGCGTTGATGTCACATATTCTTGATAGAGTCACAAAGGAGACGAGCTGTATCCTGAATCTGTTTCACCAGCGTCGCTATTTCTACTAAGGACTTGTCACTAGTTAAGCCCTCCTGAATCTGACCAGCCCATATATGAATGGCATGCGTCATCCAACAGCCTGTAATAACAGGCCTCTGGGACGCTGCTGCTGCCGTGTAAAGACTTCATAGTACTTTCTATTTTCCTATCCCCTGGTTCCTTTAATGCAGTAGCTCCAGGAACCGGTAACACTGTTTTCTTAGATAGGTGTGTGACTGAGGCGGCCACAGCAGGGGGATTTTCCCATATTTTCCTGCCTTCTTGTGCAAATGGGAAAGTGTTTATCAAACGCTTTGTCACCTGGAATTTTTTATCATGATTAACTCAAGGTTGCCTGAAAAGGTCATCTAATTATTTGGAATCCAGAAACGTGACATGAGCCTCTCTCTGCGAAGAGAAAAACATGACTGCTGTACCTCAGTATCCTCAGCAGGAATTTTTAAAAGATCTCTTATAGCGAGGATAAGGGGTTCAATACCCTGTGCTGGAGAGGAATCCTCTATAATGGGTTCTAGTTTCTCCCCCTCTTCTTCTGGTAAAAACAAGATTTATGGTAAGAACTTACTGTTGTTTCATTTCTTTCTGAGAGGTACACTGGGCTCCACAAGGATTAACATCGGGTGTAGAGTAGGATCATGATCTGAGGCACCAACAGGCTCAAAGCTTTGACTGTTCCCAAGATGCACAGCGCTGCCTCCTCTTCATTCAGGAGCTCAGTTTCGTTAACCAGCCCAGTGCAGTAGCAGGTACCAGAGACGACAATCGCTCGTAGCCAATTACACCACACACTCGCCATAGGAGAGGGTGTCAGCGGCTATGCCATACCAACCCAAAGAAGCCAAGTGTGTCAGGGTGGGCGCCTTGTGGAGCCCAGTGTACCTCGCAGAAAAAGATTTAACAACGGTAAGTCCAGACCCTATGGTAAATCCGAGCAGAAGCCGCCTTACGGGCCTTCAACATAGTTTGAACGACCGCCTCAGAAAAACCCTTGGCCCTCAGGACAGAAGCTTCAAGAGCCATGCCGTCAAAGCCAGACGGGCCAAGTCCTGGTAAACACAAGGGCCCTGAATGAGGAGGTCTGGTCGTTGTGGAAGTAGAAGGGGACGATCTAGCGAGAGACCCTGTAGATCGGAGAACCAGTGCTGTCTGGGCCATGCTGGAGCGATCAGAAGTAGGTTTCCTCCTTCTTGCTTGAACTTCCGTAGTACTCTGGGCAGGAGTGACACCGGAGGAAACACGTACGGCAGCCGAAAGTTCCATGGGATTGACAGAAACAAAATAACCCACTCGAATCTAACTCTCTCTGCACATGTTATATCAGCCTCCCCTGCAGTGCACATGGTTTTGCCCAACTGCTAACAAATTTGCTGCTGCGATCAACTTTGAATTACCCCCATGGAACAGGTTGGACTAAAACCACAGTTTTCATTCCAGTGGAGGGACAGGAGCAATTTGAGATAAGATAATTGATATCCTGGTTCAATGCCACCCTCTTGTCCGCATCCCAGAGAACAGTGGTGGCAGACCAATGTCTAGCACACATGCCTCCGAAGATGGCTCCACCTAACACTCTGAATTGGAGCAACTGCCCTCCAACCTTTAAGTGACCAGAGAGACATCAGATGCTAGGTTTCTCAGGAGCATTGGCCCTCGAGCGATGGCTGGCATCAAAAAATCTACCCTTAGAAGAAGCCAAACTCCCTGCCTGGGAAGAATCGGCCTTTGACAGATTGACCTCTAGTGGATACTCCACCCCGAAAGGAAGAGCGAAAATCTCAGAAACGTGGACCCCACTGTTTAAGGGCTGCAATAAAAAGAAATGTGCTTTTGTTATTGGTAGCCTGGGGAATAATAGAATCCAGTTCAGGCCCAAAGAGAACACCCTCTCAAACAGAAGAGATTCAATGGAACGCTTTGATTCTAAATCTGCATTCCGAGCGTGGAGGCAAAGGGCTCATCAAGCCGGGATGGTCGTAGCTGAAACCCTAGAAGCCACTTGAGCACCATCTTACATCGCCTCCTACACACATTCAGCTGCACCACAAAACTGTTCTGCTAATTCCAGAAGGGGATTCCTTGGTGAATTGCTGTGAACGCCCTCAGTGAGTTTGTCATCCCAATTCTCCACAGCTCAAGCGACCCATGCGGAGGCTAGTAAATATCATAAAACGACCCCGGAGCCTATAAAAATGGACTACCTTCCAATTTTTTTTTTATCTAGTGGATACCGAGCCCTGAACAGGAGGAGCTGTGTTTTCAACTAAATGTGCAACTGCAGCTTCAACCTTGGTTAGCAATTCCCACTTAGGTCATGTATCCACTTTGGATACATGATACATTGGAAGAGGATAAAGTGAAGCAAATTTGCAAGGAACTGAGAACTTCTTATCTGGCACTTTCCATCCTCCTCAATGAGATATTGTTGAGACCCGAAGTAGATGGGAAAGTAACAACCGTTTTGCAATGATTAATTAACAGATCCAGAGCCTCCACTTTGGAATCCTAAACAGTCTAAAGAGCGAGGCAAAGCAGCAATGAGGCCATCCACACAAATGACTCAAGGAAGACTTAATTTTCTCATCCGCTGGCGATGCCAGTCTAAGTAAGTTCACCCTCCTCAACTGAATCAGTTACTTCAACTCGAGTCCTGGAAGCAGGAAGACACATATGCGTCGTGCGCAGCTGAGAATCCAAAAAGCGTTCCAAATAAGAGAAAACGTTTTCAAACCCTGAGGTCGTACACTCCAAGGAAGATCAGACACCAAAGGGGAGTCACACCGACAGGAGCAGCTGCTCTAGCCTGACCCTTCTGAGTCATAGACCAACCGACTCAGAGCCTGTGCTGACACCAGCTCCACAACGGGAGACTCGATGGTCCCCGATGCCTGCACAACACTAGACCTCATCTGACACAACGCCCCAATGTAATTTAATATTACATTGGGCACAAATGAAAAACAAACCCATAGTAGCTCTTTTTGCTTTGACGGATTTAGCTTTGTCCATAATATTTCCTAAGCACTTTCGCCATGTATAGTGGATGCAGGTAAAACGAGATTTATGGTAAGAACTTACCTTTGTTAAATCTCTTTCTGCGAGGTACACTGGGCTCCACAAGGATAGACATTGGATGTAGAGTAGGATCTTGATCCGAGGCACCAACAGGCTCAAAGCTTTGACTGTTCCCAGAATGCACAGCGCCACCTCCTCTATAACCCCGCCTCCCTGCACAGCAGCTCAGTTTTTAGTTAACCAGCCCAATGCAGTAGCAGGAAGAGAGACGACAATGGTTAGTAGCCACATACACCACACTCTCACGACAGGAGAAGTGTAAGCGGCTAATGTCATACCAACCCAAAGAAGCTAAGTGCGTCAGGGTGGGCGCCTTGTGGAGCCCAGTGTACCTCGCAGAAAGAGTTTTAACAAAGGTAAGTTTTTACCATAAATCTCATTTTCTGCTGCGGGGTACACTGGGCTCCACAAGGATAGACATTGGGGATGTCCTAAAGCAGTTCATTATGGGAGGGGACGCACTGAAGTGGGCACAAGAACCCGGCGTCCAAAGGAAGCATCCTGGGAAGCGGCAGTATCGAAGGCATAGAACCTTATGAACGTGTTCACTGAGGAACACGTAGCCGCCTTGCACAATTGTTCAAGGATCGCACCACGGCGGGCCGCCCAAGAAGGTCCAACAGACCGAGTAGAATGGGCCATAATGTGAGCAGGAGCCGATAGACCAGCCCTCACATAAGCATGCGCAATCACCATTCTAATACATCTGGCCAAAGTCTGCTTGTGAGCAGGCCAGCCCTGGTTGTGAAATCCAAACAGTACAAAGAGAGAATCAGATTTCCTAATGGAAGCAGTTCTCTTCACATAGATACGGAGAGCCCGTACCACATCCAAAGACTTCTCTTTGGGAGACAGATCAGGAGAAACAAGTGCCGGAACCACAATCTCCTGGTTAAGGTGGAACGAGGAAACCACCTTAGGTAAATATCCGGGACGAGTCCTAAGAACCGCCCGGTCACGGTGAAATATCAGATATGGGGAACTACAGGACAAGGTACCCAAATCCGACACTCTTCTAGCTGAAGCAATAGCCAGCAGAAACACCACCTTAAGGGAAAGCCACTTAAGATCAGCTGAACCAAGAGGTTCAAACGGAGACTCTTGTAACGCCTCCAAAACCACCGACAAGTCCCAAGGAGCCACAGGCGGGACATAGGGAGGTTGGATACGCAACACACCCTGAGTAAAGGTATGCACATCAGGTAAGGTCGCAATTTTTCTCTGAAACCACACCGACAAGGCAGATACTTGAACTTTGAGGGAGGCCAGACGCAGGCCTAAGTCCAGGCCCTGCTGAAGAAAAGCCAACAACTTGGCTATACTAAACTTGGAAGCGTCATAATCGTTAGATGCGCACCAAACAAACTAAGAATGCCAGACCCTATAGTAAATCCGAGCCGAAGCCGGTTTCTGGGCCCGCAACATAGTTTGAATGACCGCCTCAGAAAACCCTTTAGCCCTTAAGACGGAAGCTTCAAGAGCCACGCCGTCAAAGACAGCCGGGCTAGGTCGTGGTAGACACAGAGGCCCTGAACGAGGAGGTCTGGGCGTTGTGGAAGTAGAATTGGACGCTCTGACGATAGGCCTTGCAGGTCTGAGAACCAGTGCCGTCTGGGCCACGCTGGAGCTATGAGAAGCAGAATTCCTTTTTCTTGCTTGAACTTCCGAATTTCCCTGGGCAGGAGTGACACCGGAGGGAACACGTACGGCAGCCGAAACCTCCACGGCACCGCCAGCGCATCCACGAATGCTGCTTGAGGATCCCTTGTCCTTGCTCCGAAGACTGGAACCTTGTGATTGTGTCGAGACGCCATCAGATCTACGTCTGGAAGACCGCACTTTTCCACTAGGAGTTGAAACACTTCTGGATGGAGGCCCCACTCGCCGGCATGTACGTCCTGACGACTGAGAAAGTCTGCTTCCCAATCCAGGACTCCCGGAATGAAGATTGCCGATATGGCCGGTAGATGGCGTTCCGCCCAATGTAGAATCCGTGAGACTTCCTTCATTGCCAGACAGCTTCGAGTGCCGCCTTGATGATTTATGTAAGCCACTGTGACGGCATTGTCCGACTGCACTTGAACAGGACGGTTCTGAATTAAATGCTGGGCTAGGTTCAATGCATTGAAGACCGCCCGCAATTCCAGAATGTTGATTGAGAGGAGGGACTCCTCCTTGGTCCACCGACCCTGAAGGGAGTGTTGCTCCAGCACCGCGCCCCATTCTCTTAGACTGGCATCTGTCGTCAACAGGACCCAGTTGGATATCCAGAAGGGACGGCCCTTGCACAATCGTTGGTCCTGGAGCCACCATAGAAGCAACAGACAGACCTCCGGAGTCACTGAGATCATTTGAGACCTGATCCGGTGAGGCAGGCCGTCCCATTTGGCTAGAATCAGCCTCTGGAGGATGTGAGAATAGAATTGAGCATACTCCACCATGTCGAATGCTGATACCATGAGGCCCAGCACCTGCATCGCCGAATGTATCGACACTTGCGGACGAGAAAGGAAGCAACGAATCCTGTCCTGAAGCTTCAGGACTATATCTCCTGACACAAGAACAACCTCTGGTTGTGAGTGTCCAATAGCGCTCCCAGATGCACCATGCTCTGAGCAGGGATCAGGGAGGATTTCTTCCAGTTGATGAGCCACCCGTGGGCTTGTAGAAACCTGACCGTCATATCTAGATGACGTAGGAGAAGTTCTGGGGAATTTGCCAGGATTAACAAGTCGTACAGATACGGCAGTATCCTGACCCCTTGACGGCGGAGTACCACCGTCATCACCGCCATAACTTTGGTGAAGACTCGCGGAGCCGTTGTTAAACCAAAAGGTAACGCCCGAAACTGGTAATGGAGGTTGCCAATAGCAAACCTCAGGTATTGCTGATGTGACGCTGCTATAGGAATATGCAGGTAAGCATCCTGTATGTCCAGGGAGACCATGTAGTCCCCAGGTTCCAAGGCCAGAACTATACAGCGAAGAGTTTCCATACTGAACTTGGAAACCTTCACAAACCTGTTCAATGCATTGAGGTTGAGAATGGGCCGGGAGGACCCATTCGGTTTCGGGACTAGAAACAGCGGAGAATAGTACCCCCGGCCCCTATGCGCAAGAGGCACCTGTACTACGACTCCTGTATCCAGGAGGGTCTGTATCACCGAATGCAGAGTGTTTGCCTTTGTCTGTCTGGCAAAATCGATGAGGGGGTCGGATTTTGTAGGCTATGGCGTAACCTCGAGTGACGACTTCCCGTACCCAGGCATCGGAAGCGGTCTTCAACCATTCCTGGGTAAACCTTAGAAGCCGGCCCCCCACCCTGGGATCCCCCAGGGGGAGGCCCGTCCCGTCATGCGGCAGGCTTATCGGCCTTGGAAGCTGGCTGACGGGCCGCCCAGGCTCTTTTTGGCTTTGGCTTACCAGGTTTGGAAGTGCGGGCCTGCTTGTTGTACGCCTGACCTTTTGCTTTACCTGAAGGACGAAAGGAGCGAAAGGAAGTACTTTTAGCCTTCGACACAGAAGGAGCGGTACTTGGCAAAAGCCAAGTCAGCCACTATCTTATTTAAGTCCTCCCCAAACAGAATATCTCTCTTAAAAGGGAGTACCTCCAGGGTTTTTCTAGAGTCCAGATCCACAGACCAGGATCTAAGCCACAATATCCGGCGAGCCAGGACTGACGTAGTAGAGGCCTTGGCTGCTAGGATACCGGCATCAGAAGCCGCCTCTTTAATATAGTGAGAAGCTGTGACAATATATGACAAGCATTGTCTAGCATGGTCAGAAGAGATTTCAGCTTCTAACTCCAAGGCCCATGCTTCAATAGCCTCTGCAGCCCATGTTGCTGCAATAGTGGGCCCTTGTGTAGCACCCGTGAGGGTGTAAGTCGCTTTAAGACAACCCTCCACACGTTTATCCTTAGGCTCTTTTAGAGACGTTATGGTAGTGACAGGTAGAGCTGAGGAAACCACCATCCTAGCCACATGCGAGTCTACTGGAGGAGGCGTTTCCCAATTCTTAGACAGCTCTGGTGCGAGGGGATAGCGAGCCAGCATCTTCTTTTGAGGCACAAACTTCGTACCCGGGTTTTCCCAGGGTTCCTGATGTATATCCACTAGGTGATCAGAGTGAGGTAAAACTTGTTTAACCACTTTCTGACGCTTGAATCTATCTGGTTTCTTAGGAGGGACGGATGGCTCGGGATCATCCGTAATCTGTAGAATTAACTTAATAGCCTCCAAAAGATCAGGAACATCCACATGTGAACTACCCTTCCCATCAGCCGTATCTGAGAAGAACCTGTAGGGTCAGTGTAAGTGCCGTCTTCATCAGACGAGGTGTCAGTGACAGCAGTGGATTGTGAGGAGACAAGCGCTCGCTTAGAGGACCCCTGGGGCTTAGGCGAGCAATGTTCAGACTTTTTAGTAGTCAGGGACTGGTTCAACTTCTTCAATTGAGCAGATAAATCTTCCGCCCACGGCGGGTTAGCTGCAGGGACCACATATGGTTGTACCGGCATTGGGGGTCTCATAGGGGGTGTTAGTTTATGAACTAGCGTATGTAGAAGCATGGAAAAAGCGGCCCACGGTGGGTCATTATGTAGCTCCGTTGCCACAGTCCCACTGGGGGGCAAGGAGCCCCCAGAACCAGAGCCCACAGCTGCTATATTCTCCTCATAGGGATCTGTGGCTTCAGCAAAACCGGCAGTGTGTTCAGCCCCAGAACCATTACCCTCAGAAGCAGACATGATATAACTTGCAGTATCAGGTAACAGTACAATTGGCAGCAGCACAATACCTCTTACCCAAACCCCTGCGCAGTGTAGTCAGCACTAGCAGAGATAAAGGAGAGATATGGTGACTAAATCACAGAGAAAAATACGTATTAAAGTATATAGGGATAGCAAGTTGAGTTAAAGACACGAAATGGACACCACTCAGCTATCTAATGCACACACAGTCACAGTTTGTACAATGCAGAGGTTATTACTAACAATAATACTGCACTGGACTAGCTTATATATATAGCTATATAGTCAATAGATATAACACTACACAGTAAGAACTGGATGTATATCACAGGGTAATTGTACTAGAAAACCCTGACTAAATGCACTCTTTCTTAACTAGCACTGTCTAAATAGGCAGGTAGAATACTTAAGTGTCATGTAAAGTCACAGCACTGACAACCAGGCGGCTTTACACAGGAGGATTTGCCCAAGCAGTCCCAGGAACAGTGAAGCTGAGAAATAATGGCGCCCAGACACTAACAGGGAGTGAGGGAGAGACAGATATGCAGCTCCAAGGTGGGAACATTTGCGGGAAATGGTGCCCTGGGGCTGGGGGAGGGGCTTCAGGTCTAAGCCTTATCCCCCTGCTGGCAAAACCACCGGGTACTGTGGGCTACTAAAAATGCTTTAGAGAGAAAATCTCACCTACACCCATGCCATGGTGATCTAGTGGGATCGCCTGTACTGCCACAGTGTCCACCACCAGTGCGCGCGGCCCGCCTCCCACTGACCGCGCCGGATCGCGATAAAGACTGGGTCCCACTCACCACCTCCCGAAGCGCGGCCACGCGATCCCGGAGAGACCCCGTCGTGTGTGCCTGACGTGAAGAAAACCGGAGCCTCCTGCTGTAGTTACCCGGCAACCAGGGCTCGGGAGTGTACAGCGCCGTTAGGGAGAGCTGGAGCTGCAGCAGTGAATGTCTTCTGACATTTACCACTGCTGCTGCCCCTGAAGTCTTCACTTTTTTCTTCAAAAAAAGCTCTTCTTAGGGCTGCCTGGAGCAGTCCCTCTGTTATGTGCCTGTTTACTGCAGCACCAACTACAAAACTGAGCTACTGTGCAGGGAGGCGGGGTTATAGAGGAGGTGACGCTGTGCATTCTGGGAACAATCAAAGCTTTAAGCCTGTTGGTGCCTCGGATCAAGATCCTACTCTACACCCAATGTCTATCCTTGTGGAGCCCAGTGTACCCCGCAGCAGAAAAATCAATTCCCAGAAACAGAAAAAATACAACTGCAGAACTCCCAGAACAGCAGTGGCAATAACAGATAATGGACCCTATTCAGTAAGGATTGCAGAATTTGCAATCCTTTGCCCAGAGCCGGCCCTAGCCAATTTGATGCCCTAGGCAAAATTTTGTCTGGTGCCCCCTAGCTCCGTCGCTAGTTCTGCATCTGTACCTGCAACGCTCAGGTAGTGGGACCCACCGGGGGGTTACCCTGTGGGCCAGTTCAACTCTGCACAATGCCACACAGTAATGACCATAATACATATAATTCCACACAGTAAAGGAACCTTACATATATGCCCCACATTAGTAATGCCCATAATACACATAATGCCACACAGTAATGCACCTTACACATATGCCCCACATTAGTAATGCCCATAATACACATATACTGCCACACTTGCTGGTTATACAAAAAGATCAGTATCAAACATGTAGAAACTGTCCATTCTCTTCACTATTCAGTGTGTTTGCTGGTGTCTGTTACTCCCGTTAACTGCATGCACTTTACTTTATACTGTGGGAGCTAAATGCTCTGCCCTCCAGTCTGATGTGTCCAAAAGTCACGCTGCACTGATGTTTCATATAGAAATAGCACAACGCAACTTACTGACCACGTTACAGTGCTAGATGGCAGGGGAATTTTACGGTATGGACTGACTAGGAAATAAAGTGTGGGGAGAACACTGCCCATGTTATGTCCCTGCAGACACCTGGGGTTTGCACAGGGATAAGGGACACAGGATGGCAGGGTCCCCCTCCCCCATGTGCACAAGCAGTATAGGTGATGTCAGGTTTCTGTGAAGTAGTCTTCCAAAATACACATGTGTTATCATAAGAAGCCATCCAGTAATAACCTTATATAGTCAGTAAAAATGTCACAGGTCCAGGAATTGCATTTACTGGGCTTCTGCTGTCTGTCTGAGGTTTCACAAGTCAGGGGCATTCAAGCATGTCAGAGGAAGTTTAAGGCACAGTGTGCATTTTTTTTGACAAATGTAAACAGCAGTGTATACAAGTACTGATTGAATACATTTGGAAAGTAACAGTTAGTTTGCAGACTGTCCCTCTCAGCATGAGATGCTGCAGGGACATGCTTGGATGCCCCTAGACATGCTTGAATGCCCTAGGCAAATGCCTAGCCTGCCTATAGCTAAGGCCGGCTCTGCCTTTGCCTCGCATGCTGGGGACCACCCATCGCAGGGCAAGGCTGCCCAGCATGGTAACCGCTGCCTCCCCATGCAACTATGCACTAACTGCGTTTGTGCCGCAATTATTGCGTGGTCGCAGAAATTAGGGATGCCATCTTTTTGATCGGAGTGGCTGCGTGTGACATCACACAGCCGCCTCAATAACTCCCATGCCACACACCGTATCCTTGCTGCCGCCCCACAACGCTCAGTCTTGGAAACGGAACAATGCCGCCCCCCTCCTGCCCCGCAAACGCCTCTGCTTGTTAATCAGGCAGAGGCATTTGTATTTACTGCAGGGCGCCCCTGCGCCCACCGGGTTACACAGAAATTCCGGTTGGATTGTGATTTGCGATCCAACCTGAATGAGGTCTAATATACAAATACTTCGTCTTTACAGGGAGGCTAGCAGTTGCAGAGGAGAGTGGAAAGGGGAGGGGGGGGGGGGGGGGGGGTTGAGACTTGCACCAGTTAAAGAGCACAGCCAATATTGTTTCAGATATGTACAGGGAAAACCAGCAGCTGTAGGCTCCATCCCTTGTTCTGTGGCTGCATTCTGTTAAGTGCTACTCCCTCCTTGTGTGGGGAAAGCACTTGGTATGCCCCTAGGCTGGCTGTGGTTGGTGCGCTCCCAGGGACGGAGCCTCCCCAGTAAACTTGGCAAGATGCCGCCGCAATCTAGTAAAGTGCTTCTGCCCGGTAAACTCTAAAAGAGTGATAGTGTGTACACCCCTTTACCTCCCAAAACGTGCCCTTTCTCCATTGGCACTTAAGAGAAACTGGTATTATGGGGTTACAGGGGGACAGGAGCTTCAGTTTAGTTTAAGTGCCAGCTCCAGCCCAATCAGTAATCCCATGGTCCAGTGTCCCACCAGCCTTGCGGACAGAGAAATTATTATATAAATTCCCTCAGCACCTAGATAAAGAACAGAAATGAAGGCTATGGATCAATGGGTCGACATTCAAAAGGTCAACACCAAATGGTCGACATGAACATGGTCAACGTGGTGAAAAGGTCAACAGGGCTGATGGGTCGACGTGGAAATGGTCGACACATTAAAACATGTTGACATGGCTTTTAAAAAAAAATTTGTGTGTGTATGTCAAAAGATTACTACTCCCAATTGCAGTCCACGAGGATGGTAAAGTATTAAAGAGTCCTGAAAATGGAAAAAAATAAATCCAAAAAACTCATGTCGATCTTTGTGTGTGTAGATCTCGGTCATGTCGACCATTCAACCATATGAATGTCGACCACTTGGTGTCGCCCTTTTCATTGTTGAGCTATCATCCGGATACAATAATGGCTATATGTCGCCATTTGTATGTAAATCATATAATTGGTGGACTTACAGCACTGAATTTTATATTTCTTACAGATGTGTCCCCCCAGCACGACACTTATTAAATAGTGTGGCACAAGACGACGTGATTTGTTACGGATATAATATCGCACCAAGGTTTTACAAGCCTTTAGAGTATTTACAAATAAGCAGAACAGGCAGTCAGGTGATTCCGTTGTTGTTCGATTACTGTCCCTGTGCACTGACTGCTAATCTGAGTAGTACATGCCTATTCACATTTAAAATTATACAGAATGTTTAGCTATTGTCATACTGTAGGTTTGAGTTGGACAGAAAACACTGCGGTAGAAAATACAGCAGAACAAAAAAATCAGCCATTTAATAAAACAGTCAAAACATTTACATCTATAGCAAAAGCAGTTGCTAGTATACATAGCTGGTTTTAAATAGACTTGGATTTTTCTATGTTTTTTTTCTGGTTTGGATAATGATGTGAAGCAAAATTCAGCAGCAAAAAACAGTAAAGCTGGCATTTGCTAAACTACTCAAAAACATTTGCTAATATACACAGTTAGTGGGTTATTAACAGTAATGACCCCAAACACTGAGCAAAGTGGTACACTGGCCAACCTGCAGCTTCATTGTCCATTGTAGTATGGAGCCGCTTTCTCTATCTCTATGATTTAAGACATCTTTGGCACAATTGCAGCAACGCTAACTAAGGGCACATCTGTATAAAAATAGGTCAGATCATGCATTTTTTCCAAGTTGTTATATATACAGTTTTATGTATTGGTAGGTGGTATAGCCAAAAAATGGGAGAATGAAGCTGCTCTACCATGTCTAGTAAATATGTAAACAGCAACTCCGGAAATATGAGGTACAGTACAAGGAAAACAGAGCACTAACAAAGCAATAAAACCAGCTTGTGTTGTTACAGGTAAGCTAAACTATTATTGTTGGTTCCATCACTTACTTTTTCTATCATATGCCTGGTCTCCTCTGTCCCCACAGGTACTTCATGAACATGATATTGGGAGACCAAATAATTCATCACTGGTTCAGGAGCATCAAATAATTCTCTTAAGTAGGAGAAAAAGCCATACTGTCTATGAGAAATGACAAAGATACGGCAATAGTTAGTAAAGAAATAAGTTAATTGAAAAAAACCCACAATACACTAACATGGTAAATAAAATCTGTGGTGGTTGAAACAATTTAATCATATTGATGAAAGACACTGAAGAATTTGTGAAAGACGTTTACAGACACTGATGAATGAAGAACTTGTGAGCGATGGTAAATAACACTGAAGAATTTGTGAGCGATGTTTAAAGACACTGATGAATGAAGAACTTGTGAGCGATGGTGAATGACACTGAAGAATTTGTGAGCGATGTTTAAAGACACTGATGAATGAAGAACTTGTGAGCGATGGTGAATGACACTGAAGAATTTGTGAGCGATGTTTAAAGACACTGATGAATGAAGAACTTGTGAGCGATGTTTAAGGACACAGAACGCTGGAAACACTAAAGTTGGTTCGGCCCGCCGGCCATGCTGAATCCAGGGAGCGCTGGCAACTGCACTGCAGAGGAACACACTAGTTGCTCGGATCACTTGAGACTGTGCTGCAGGAAGGCACCCTGAATGCTAGAAGCACTGGAGAATAGCTGCTGGGGAACACACTGCGTACGGAAGCTCTGGCATCCACTTCAGAAAAGAGACGATACTCAGGCGCCGAGACTCTGCCCGGCGTCTGGTTTTGAATCTCCCGCCTCTACTGGATTGGTGAAGCGGGTTAGTGACATCACCTGCTCCCCGCCCACGTGACGCCGGCTGTCATGGCGGCGCCCATGCCCCGGGGAACCGCCGGGAGCCGCGCCAGCCAGACGCCGGGACCCGAGGACAGCCGGAGGTGGGGACCGCCAAATGGACCAGCAGCCACGCAGGGGTAAGCGCGGCGGCCGCTGCCCCTGGCGTATGACACAGCCTAACCGAGTCCAACAGCAGCCTAACTTCCCTGCAACCTGAAGTGTCAGGATTAAAAGAGGTGCAGGATCATCAGGTGCCGGATAATTGATGTTGTACCTGTAGTAGTGATTAATTTTACCTTTCAGTACCATTCTACCCTGCAAGGCATATGTCTGAATTCGGCACAACAGCATAGGCTGCAGCAGCCACTCACTTTAACACTCTTCAGCAGGCACCTTAGCTCGACCTCAGCCTCTCAGGATGTCTGGAACTACCAGTTAATATTAACAAAGCCCAAGGATAGGGAATAGGAGGAGGACACCAGATGCAAAGAAGCTGGATTTCTATATATCCCATTGAATAACCCCCTAGCCAGCCAGGGATGTAAGTGAGGTTGTCCAGTGTCCCCCATGGACTCGGAGAAAAGGATTTTACAGGTAAGAACAAAACTCACATTTTCTCTTTCGTCCATGGGGGACACTGGAAACCATGGGATGTCCCAAAGCTGTCCCTTTAAGTGAGGGAATGCTCCTGTGCTGTGTGTAGGACACCATAACAAAACAAGTGTCACTAGAGGCAAATGAGTTTAATTAGTAGAGAAGGCGTAAGGCATGAATGAAGGACCACTTAGAGGTCTGGAAAAGATGATCTGCAGAGAGACCTCGCTCAGCCACTAAGGAGGCACTCATCAACCGAGAATGGTCCGTAGCAAGCCCAGAAGCTCCCAGGCTCCACTATACAATAGTTATATCCATGATCATCCCTTGTACACAAAGCAGCCTTTATAATACCACTCAGTATACACAACGCCTGCCTTAATACCACTCAGTATGCACAAACCCCCCCCCCCATAATACCACTCTGTAAACGCAGCAACCCACATAATAATACTCCGTATACACAGCACCACCATAATTCATTCACTATACTCAGTGCCCTCCCCCACACTACTCCTACGTGCACACAGCATCCTGATTTTACACTCCAGTATACACAGCCTCTCTCCCTCCCCCACACTACCCCTCAGTACACCAATATTGCATTCCAGTATACACAGATCCAGCTCCCCCATACTACCCCTCAGTACACACAGAACTTACATTCCATTCCATTATATGCAACCCCCTCCCCATATTGCCCCCAGTACACACAACACACTCATATTACATTCCATACATTCAAACACCATACCTCCCAACTGTCCCGATTCCAGCGAGACAGTGTCCTGATGTCCCACCCGTTAGTTGGGAGAGTCAGTGATCACAGACACTGTGCAAAGCTGCCGGTGATCACACTGAATAGATGCCGTGCGCATCTAACAGTTCAGGGACCGGTGGGCCCGCCCCCAAAATGACGAATTCGGTGGTCGTACCACGAGACCCCACCCAAGGCCCTGCCCCCTTTTCTGCCGTGAGCGCGCCATGTCCTCTTCTGCTGAACTTGGGAGGTATGAAACACCGGTTTTGACAGTCTAACTATGAAGAGCAATCGACAATTAAGTTTTAAGCGCACTAAAACGGATATTTAATTAAATATGGCTTTATTTTATTTTTTTAACTTGCAGGAATTAATAAATAAAAAGCAAAACTCCTTTCATGACAATACATTTAGCATTTGGAGGTTCTAGAACTGTTGGTCTCAGTCTTTGAGTTCAGTTTGTCACGGGTGGGACAGTTTAAATAAGGTTAAAATCCAGATAATGCAGCTGAAAAATTCAGTAAATGATTTTTAGGTAATGAACTTAAGTAAATGCTTACTTCTGCTCAACTGTACCCCTGACCTCAGAACCAGTATCTCACTACAAAAACTTTTGTGTTTTTTGTCATGGGTGGGACAACTGAAGCACTCTGTTTTTGCATGTTAAATACTATATACAGATGTAGCCAACTTTATCTTGACTGATTCTGTATAAACTTATCTTTTCATAAAAATTCTTAGATGAATCTGTAAATAGCATTAAGACTTCCTAAGAACTTGCAGAACATAAACAGCTGCTGATATGGAAACAAAATGACTTCAGTAGGCAACTACCAACATATGCATTTCTACCATGATTTAAGACCATAACTGGTGCTGCAAAATTATTTTTCTCTAACGTCCTAGTGGATGCTGGGGACTCCGTAAGGACCATGGGGAATAGACGGGCTCCGCAGGAGACATGGGCACTTTAAGAAAGAATTTAGATTCTGGTGTGCTCTGGCTCCTCCCTCTATGTCCCTCTTCCAGACCTCAGTTTGAATCTGTGCCCGGACGAGCTGGGTGCTGTTCAGTGAGCTCTCCTGGGCAGCAATTGGGACCTCTTTTGGCAAAAGTTTAGCATATATACAGTTGGGCACTGTATATATGTATGAGCCCCCGCCAAGAAAATATATATTTAAGCGGGACAGAAGCCCGCAGTCGAGGGGGCGGGGCTTCTTCCTCAGCACTCACCAGCGCCATGTTTTTCTCCACAGCACCACTGAGAGGAAGCTCCCCAGCCTCTCCCCTGCAGATACACGGTAGAAGAGGGTAAAAAGAGAGGGGGGGCACATAATTAGGCGCAAAAATCATTATAAACAGCAGCTGCTGGGTTAACATTAAGTTACTGTGTTATTCCTGGGTTACTAGCGCTGGGGTGTGTGCTGGCATACTCTCTCTCTGTCTCTCCAAAGGGCCTTGTGGGGGAATTGTCTTCAGATGAGCATTCCCTGAGTGTGTGGTGTGTCGGTACGTGTGTGTCGACATGTCTGAGGTCAAAGGCTCCCCTAAGGAGAAGATGGAGCAAATGTGTGTGTGAGGGGTGTCTCCGTCGACAACGCAGACACCTGTTTGGATATGTGTAATTAAGTGCTAAGGTGAAATTATTGCACAAAAGATTAAAGAACAGACAGGGAATCTACCCATGTCTGTCCCTATGTCGTAGAGACCTTCAGAGTCTCTCAATGATCACTATCCAAAATAATAGACACTGATATCGACACGGAGTCTGACTCCAGTGTCGACTACGATAATGCAAAGTTACAGCCAAAATGGCAGAAAGTATTCAATATATGATTATTGTAATAAAAGATGATTTGCATATCACTGATGACTCATCTGTCCCTGACACAAGGGTACACATGTTTAAGGGGAAGAAAGCGGAGATAAATTTCCCTCCTCTCATGATGAAAAAGAGCGGGAATCTCCAGACAAGAGACTGCAGTTTCCCACAAAGAATTCTCAGGGAGTATCCTTTCCCTACTAGGGCCAGGATACGATGGGAATCTTCCCCTAGGGTGTCACGTTTGCCCAAAAGGTAGGCCTGACTTAACAGCTATCCTCAGGGATCCTGCAGATAGCGTGCACATTCTGGTACACTACTCAGACCGGCGATTGTGTCGGTATGGGTTTATATCGCTGTAGCAGCGTGGTCAGGTACCTTATCAGCAGAGATTGAGACCCTAGTATGTATGTGTATATATATATATATATATATATATATAGATATATATATTAAAGATGCTGTCTTAAGATATATATAAAACATGCCCAAAGAGACATTAGTCTACTGGGTTCTAGAGTCAACGCTATGTCGATTTCTGCTTGACGTGTCCTGTAGAATATGCAATGGACAAGTGATGCCGACTTAAGAGGCATATGGAAGGCTGAGGATTGTGTGGAGAAGGGATCTCGGACCTGGTCTCCACAGCTATAGCTGGTAATTCTGATCTTTTGCCTTATATTCCTGCACAGCCTAGGAAAGCACGACATTATCAAATGCAGCCTTTCGATCACAAAGAAACAAGAAAGTCCGAGGTGCGTCCTTTCTTGCCAGAGGCAGGGGCAGAGGAAAGAAGCTGCACAACACTGCTAGTTCCCAGGAACAGAAGTCCTCCCCGGCCTCTACAAAATCCACCGCATGTCGCTGGGGCTCCACAGGCGGAGCTAGGCCCGGTGGGGGCACGTCTTCGTAATTTCAGCCACAAGTGGGTTCACTTCCTGTTGGATCCCTGGGCAATTGATATTGTGTCTCAGGGATACAAGCTGGACTTTGAGGAGATGCCCCCTCACCGACGGCCCTGCCGGCTTCCCCCCACGAGAGGGAAATAGTGTTAACTGCAATTCACAAATTGTATCTTCAACAGGTGGTGGTCAAGGTTCCCCTCCTTCAACAAGGAGGGGGTTATTATTCGACCATGTTGTAGTCCCGAAACCGGACGATTCAGTCAGACCCATATTGATTTTAAAATCCCTGAACATATACCTGAAAAGGTTTAAGTTCAAGATGGAATCGCTAAGAGCGGTCATTGCAAGCCTGAAAAGGGGAGATTTTATGGTGTCTCTGGACATAAAGGATGCATACCTTCATGTCCCCATTTATCCACCTCATCAGGCGTACCTGAGATTTGCGGTACATGATTGTCATTACCAATTTCAGACGTTGCCGTTTGGTCTCCCCACGGCCCCGAGAATCTTCACTAAGGTAATGGCGGAAATGATGGTGCTCCTGCAGAAGCAAGGTGTCACAATTATCCAGTACTTGGACGATCTCCTCATAAAAGCGAGATTAAGAGAGCAGTTGCTGAACAGCGTATCACTTTCTCTGGAAGTGTAACGGCAACACGGCTGGATTCTAAATATTCCAAAGTCGCAGTTGGTTCCTACGGCTCATCTGCCTTTCCTAGGCATGATTCTAGACACAGACCAGAAAAGGGTTTATCTCCCAATAGAGAGTGTTCAGGAGCTCATGAAACTGGTCAGGAACCTATTAAAACCAAAACAGGTGTCAGTGCATCACTGCACTCGAGTCCTGGGAAGGATGGTGGTATCATAAGAGGCCATTCCCTTCGGCAGGTTCCATGCGAGGACCTTTTCAATGGGACTTACTGGACAAGTGGTCCGGATCACATCTTCAGATGCATCGGTTAATCACCCTATCCCCCAGGGCCAGGGTGTCTCTCCTGTGGTGGCTACAGAGTGCTCACCTTCTCGAGGGCCGCAGATTCGGCATTCAGGACTGGGTCCTGGTGACCACAGATGCAAGCCTCAGGGAAGGAATTTCCAAGGTCTGTGGTCAAGTCAGGAGACTTGCCTTCACATCACCATCCTGGAATTAAGGGCCGTATACAACGCCCTACGTCAAGCGGAGACCCTGCTTCGCGACCAACCGGTTCTGATTCAGTCAGAAGCCACCAGAATTCTTCGCTGGGCGGAGAATCATGTAAGCGCACTGTCAGCAGTGTTCATCCCGGGAGTGGACAACTGGGAAGCAGTCTTCCTCAGCAGGCATGACCTCCACCCGGGAGAGTGGGGACTTCATCAAGAAGTCTTCACGCAGATTGCATGTCGGTGGGAACTGCCACAGGTGGACGTGATGGCATCCCGCCTCAACAAAAAGCTACAGAGGTATTGCGCCAGGTCATGAGACCCTCAGGCGATAGCTGTGGACGCACTGGTGTCACCGTGGGTGTTCCAGTCGGTCTATGTATTTCCTCCTCTTCCTCTCATACCCAAGGTGCTGAGAATCATAAGAAAAAGAGGAGTGAGAACAATACTCATTGTTCCGGATTGGCCAAGAAGGACTTGGTATCCAGATCTGCAAGAAATGCTCACAGAGGACCAGTGGCCTCTGCCTCTAAGACAGGACTTGTTGCAACAGGGGCCCTGTCTGTTCCAAGACTTACTGCGGCTGCGTTTGACGGCACCTGCAATGAAGAAGCCTTTTTCTTCAAGAAAGGCCAAGCCGTCTAACACCTTCTTTAGAGGACGTCAGACAAAATCCATGAAAGCTGCTGCTGCAGGTTCCCAGGAACAGAAGTCTGCTTCAGGTACGCCAAAGTCATCTGCATGACGGTGGACCACGCGGCCTGGAGGTGGGATTGGTGGGGGCGAGACTCAGGCATTTCAGTCATGTCTGGGTGTCCTCCAGCCTGGACCCCTGGGTGCAAGATATTGTGTCCCAGGGGTACAGGCTGGAATTTCAAAATCTCCCTCCTCACCGATTTTTCAGATCAGGCTTGCCAGCTCTGCTGGCAGACAGGACTGTCCTGCAAGGAGCCGTCCAGAAGTTGGTGGAGGCACAGGTCATTGTACCAGTTCCACCCCATTTGCAAAACAAAGGTAACCTATTCACACCTTTTCGTGGTACCGAAACCGAATGGTTCGGTCAGGCCCATTTTGAACTTAAAATTGCTAAATCCCTTTCTGAGGGAGTTCAAGATCAAAATGGAGTCTCTGAGGGCGGTGATATAAGGTCTGGAAGAGGGGGAATTCCTGGTATCCCTAGATATCAAGGATGCGTACCTCCACATTCCGATTTGGCCGCCGCATCAAGCTTATCTCCGATTCGCACTGTTGGACAGTCATTTTCAAGTCCAGGCCCTGCCATTTTGCCTCTCCACTGCGCCAAGGGTTTTCACCAAGGTGATGGCGGAAATGATGGTTCTCCCCCTCAGACAGGGAGTGAACATAATTCCATATCTGGACGATCTCCTGATAAAGGCATCGTCCAAGGAGAAGCTGTTAAAGTCCATTGTTCTCACGACCCATCTGCTCAGGGAAGACGGTTGGATCCTGAACCTTCCAAAATCACATTTGGAACCGACCAGGAGGTTGTCCTTTCTGGAAATGATCCTCGACATGGAAATGCAGAGGGTGTTTCTCCCAGAGGAGAAAGCGTTGATGATACAAACAATGGTCCGGTATGTTCTGAAGCCAGCCCGGGTGTCGGTTCATGCTCGGCCCTTCTAACTGGATCTCCTGGACAAGTGGTTGGGATCTCAACTACACATGCACCAGAGAATATGCCTGTCGCCAATGCCAGGATTTCCCTCCTCTGGTGGCTACAATTACCTCACCTTTTGGAGGGCCGCAGGTTCGGGATTCAGAACTGGATCCTTCTAACCACGGATGCAAGTCTCCGGGGCTGGGGCGCAGTCACTGAAGGGGAGACCTTCCAAGGAAGGTGGTCAAGTCTGGAAGCCGGACTACCAATAAACATTATGGAACTGAGAGCTGTCTACAATGGTCTTCTCCAAGCGGCCCATCTTCTGCGAGATCGGCCATTCAAGTGCAGACGGACAATGTAACGACAGTAGCTTACATAAACAGACAGGGCAGAACGAAGAGCAGAGCAACGATGTCAGAGGTAACAAGAATCATCCTCTTGGCAGAAAAAAACGCGTTTGCGCCATCAGCAATCTTCATTCCGGGAGTGGACAACTGGGACAACCCTCAGCAGACACGATCTCCATCCAGGAGAGTGGGGACTCCATCCGGAGGTGTTCACGGAGGTAACAGATCTTTGGGGTGTACTTTAAATAGACATGATGGCCCCTCGTCTCAACAAGAAGCTTCAGCAGTATTGTTCCAGGTCGAGGGACCCGCAAGCCGTGGCGGTGGACGCCCTAGTGACTCCGTGAGTTTTCCAGTCGGTGTACGTGTTTCCTCCACTTCCACTCATTCCAAGAGTTCTCAAACTCATAAGTTCTGGCAATCCTCATTGCTCCAGACTGGCCAAGATGGGCTTGGTACGTGGATCTTCTGGATCTACTGCTGGAAAAGCCGAGGCATCGTCCTCTTCGGGAGGACCTGCTACAGCAGGGGCCGTTTGCCTATCAAGACTTACCGTGGCTACGTTTGACGGCATGGAGGTTGAACGCCAGATATTAGCTCGAAAGGGCATTCTGAACAAGGTTATTCCTACCCTGATACAGGCTAGGAAAGGAGTAACGTCTAAACATTACCATCATATTTGGAAAAAATATGTATCTTGGTGTGAGTCCAAGAAGTTTCCTACGGTGGAGTTTCAACTGGGACGGTTTCTCCTCTTCCTGCATGCAGGTGTGGATATGGGCCTGAGGTTGGGGTCCGTAAAGGTCCAGATTTCGGCCATATCCATTTTCTTCCAGAAACAGTTGGCTTCCCTTCCTGAGGTTCAGACTTTTCTGAAAGGGGTTCTGCACATCCAGGCGCCCTGGGAGCTTAACGTGGTGTTGCAGCTTCTCCAATCAGACTGGTCTGAACCTCTGCCAGAGGTTGAGGTCAAGTTTCTCACGCGGAAGGCTGTCACTTTGTTGGCCTTAGCTTCTGCTAGACGTATGTCAGAGCTGGGGGCTTTATCTTGTAAGAGCCCATACTTGATCTTACATGAAGATAGAGCTAAGCTCCGGACACGTCAGCAGTTTCTTCCAAAGGTTGTGTTGGCATTTCATATCAACCATCCTATTGTGGTGCCAGTGGCTACTGACTTCTCAATCTCATCAAAGTACTTGGATGTTGTAAGGGCTCTTAAAATATATGTGAAGATGACGGCTTGTCACAGAAAGTCGGACTCTCTGTTCGTCCTGTATGATCCCAAGAAACTTCGGTGTCCTGCTTCTAAGCAGAGAATATCTCGCTGGACCAGGTTCACTATACAGCATGCGTATTCTACGGCAGGATTGCTGTGTCCTATGTCTGTTAAGGCCCACTCTACTCGTAAGGTGGGTTCTTCCTGGGCAGCTGCCCGGGGTGAGTCGACTGTACAGCTTTGCCGAGCGGCTACTTGGTCTGGGTCGAACACGTTTGCAAAGTTCTACAAGTTCGATACTTTGGCCTCTGAGGACCTAAAGTTTGGTCAATCAGTTCTGCAGGAGCCTCCGCGCTCTCCCTCCCGTTCTGGGAGCTTTGATACATCCACATGGTACTAATGTGGAACCCAGCATCCTCTAGGACGTAAGAGAAAATAGGATTTTAATTACCTACTGGTAAATCCTTTTCTCATAGTCCGTAGAGGATGCTGGGCGTCCGCCTAGCACTTTGTTATCCTGCAGTGGTTATCTAGTTCAGTACTGCTTAGTTCTTAGTTACATACGGTTTTGTTACTTGGTAAGTGATCTTGTTCAGCCGTTGCTGTTGTTTGAAGCTAGTTAGCTTGGTTTGCCTTGTGTGTGAGCTGGTGTGAATCTTGCCACTATCTGTGTAAAATCCTTCTCTCCAAGTTGTCCCTCTCCTCGGGCACAGTTTCTAGACCAAGTCTGGTAGGAGGGGCATAGAGGGAGGAGCCAGCCCACACTCTCAAACTCTTAAAGTGCCAATGGCTCCTGGTGGACCCGTCTATACCCCATGGTACTAATGTGGACTCCAGCATCCGCTAGGGCGTAAGAGAAAAATACAAAACAGTATATCCTGTGAAATACTATATAATATATGGGACCCTGACGCACTTAGCCGCCCCTTCCCCCCCCCCTCTCAGGGTACAGAATATAGTGATAGCAAGATGTGATACACGGAATGGAAACCACACGTCAGCTATAGGCACACACAGTCACATGTACAATGCAGAAATTATTACACACAACAATAAGACTGCACTATACTAGTAATACTATGTATGTATACAAATATAACAATGCACAGTAAACACTGGATGTATATCACAGAATACTTGTATTAAATATACCTGTAGTTATGCACTTGTTCTTAACTAACACTGTCTAAACGACATGTAGAATACTTAAGTGTCCTATAAATGCACAGCGCTGATGAGGCAGGCGGCTTTAAAGAGGAGACAGTGCCCAGCAGTCCTAGAATCAGTGCAGCTCTGGGTAATGGCGCCCAAACGCTGACAGGGAGCGAGGGAGTAAGAGAGAGATGTAGCTCCAGGGCGGGAACATCTGCTGTAGATGGCGCCTGGGGCTGGTGGAGGGGCTACAGGTCAGCGCCTTATCCACCCTGCTGGGCTTCACCACTGGGTACTATGGAGCATGTAAAACTAATTTTAGTAAATCCTTGCCCTGGTGGATATAGTGGGGTCCCTGCATGGCCACAGTGTCCACGCCAGCGGCGTGGTCCGTCTCCTGGGACCGTGTCCGGATTGTGATTTCGGTGGTTCCCACCTGGGGGACTCTCTTACCTCCTCCCTGTAAGTGTGACCACGCGATCCAGAAGAGCAGCAGCGGTGATGTGTACCTGATGAGACCGGAGCGCATCTGCTGTAAGAACCTGGCAACCAGGGCGCGGAAGTATACAGCGCCACTGGGGGAAGTGAGGGAGCCGCAGTATGACATATAGCATCAGATGCCTATGCTGTGGCCCTTAAAGTCTTCTTTCTTCTCAGAAAAGCTCTTTTCAGGGCTGCCTAACGCAGCCCTCCCTGTACTGCAGGCAACAACTTACAAACTGAGCTTCAGTGCCTGGAGCGGGGATATAGACGAGACAGTGCAGTGTATCTTGGGAACAGTCAAAGCTTTAGCCTGTTGGTGCCTCGGATCAAGATCCAACGCTACACCCTGATGTTATTCCCTGGGGAATCCCAGTGTACCCCGCTGCAGAAAAAATAGGCTTTTAATACCTACCGGTAAATCCTTTTCTCTTAGTCCGTAGAGGATGCTGGGGACTCCGTAAGGACCATGGGGTATAGACTGGATCCGCAGGAGACATGGGCACACTATAAGACTTTGAATGGGTGTGAACTGGCTCCTCCCTCTATGCCCCTTCTCCAGACCTCAGTTAGAAAACTGTGCCCAGGGAGACGGACATTTCGAGGAAAGAATTTATTGTTTAAACACGGTGAGTGTCATACCAGCTCACACCACGAACATACTGCAGAATGTGGCATTCAATAGAATACCAGCCAACGGTATGAACAATATACAGCCATATGCTGAGAGAATATGTAACACAACCAGTGTGTCAACACAACCAATAATATAAAAAGACACCGCATGCCATGGCATGCCCAACGTCAGCAACAGCCTGACAGAAAAGAAACACCACAAGAGTGTAACATAACCAATAACTGCAGACACAGTACGCACTGGGACGGGCGCCCAGCATCCTCTAAGGACTAAGAGAAAAGGATTTACTGGTAGGTATTAAAATCCTATTTTCTCATACGTCCTAGAGCAGGGCTGGCCAAACCGGTCCTCGAGAACTACCAACAGTGCATGTTTTCCAGGCCTCCTGGAGATCTGTAGAATTGTCAGTTAGGAATGAATGCAGCACATCTTAATTAGTAATGACTACACCTGTGCACCAGCTAGGTAGTCTGGAAAATGTGAACTGTTGGTAGATCTCGAGGACCGGTTTGGCCAGCCCTGTCCTAGAGGATGCTGGGGATCTTGTTGTAACAGTTCCTCACGTAGAGGAAGAGGCCAGGGATCTTCTATGAGTAAATCCTGAAGAACTGGATACCAAGCCCTCCTCGTTTAGACCGTAACAATGAGGATCACCTGAACCTTTGTTCTTCTTACGTTCATCACCTTCAGAAGAGTGAAAACGGAGGGGACACATAGACCAACTGAAAACACCCAAGGTGTCCCGAAGACGTCCACTGCAATAGCTTGAGTGTCCTCTGACCTGGAACAATATCTCTGAGATCTCTCGGCGAGGCGAGACGCCAACCTGTCCTATTGAGGCACTCCTCAAAGACATGTCGCTTCAGTGAAAACTTCTCGATGACGACCGTATTTCTCCCGGATGGAGATCGCGTCTGCAGAGGAATATATTTCTCCGTCGTTCACATCCGGAACGAAGACTGCTAATATAGCGTTGACCAGTCTTTCCATGGAAAACTTTTTTCGGCATCTGCCATTGCCGCTTTGCTCCTTGTTCTGCCCTAGCGGCTTACTTACACCACTGCTGTCAAGTCGTCCGACAGAACTAACACGGGCAGATCACGAAGCATATGTTCATTGAAAATAGCTCTTAATTCAAGAAAGCTTATTGCAGACAAGCTTCCCAGCTTGACCCTTTCCTCTGGAAATACTTCCCTTGCACGGACTGCTCACCAGTCTCGGAGATCTGTATGCATGGACACCATCCTGGATTCCGAACCTTCGTCCCTCTAGGAGGTGAGTACTGAGCTGACACCCGAGGAGCGAAAACCTGGCCATTAGGATTATATTTCGGCGCATGCGCAGGTGAGACCCGGACTCTGGCATTTGACCTGCTCACCAAAAAGTCCTCTTAGGCCGCACCGATCTTCTTCATCAACGGAAAATAATGATGGATTGTCACTGCAAATCTGATCCGACTCCAGATCCTCAGACCTCTTTCCACAGGAACACACAGAACTTCAACCGTTCTGTATTTACTCTGATACCCACCTCCGACGCCCGCGTCGTTGGGAATAACAGCCTTCCCCTGTGTTGAAGAACAGTCAAAGAGAAAACAACGATTTGCACCACTTGTGTCTTGACCTCGCCTTAAATCAGGAGAGTGTCCCAGTACAGAACAACAATGGTTCTTACAATTGAAAGAATACCAACCCACTGCCATCACTCCGGTGAAATGGCAAAGACAATCCTGGATATCCACCCAGGTAATCTGAATGCGGAGAACAACGCATTTAAACCTCTTAGTTTTTTTTTTTTTTATATATATAACAGGGACAGCAGGACAATGCCCTGAACCGGACGCACCTCTGGTATGGCGTCGAGTACTACCTCCCCTTCCAGAGGGGAAACGGCAAGATCTATTAGAAAATCAGTGAGGGGAAACATCTGTAACGCCAGAATGTCCCCCGTTGGATTCTATAATTAACTCACAGGTCCTAGTCTATTCCCGGACTGACTGAAAAGTAGTAGACGAGTTCCCACCGGAGTGGGCTCCAGCCAGATAGACTCAGCGACATGTGGTGGATGTGGTAGAAACAGAAAACGACATCCGCTTCTGCGAACCTAACAAGGCTTCAGAAATCTTACCTTTTCACCTTCCACTGTCTGCACAGAAAAGGAAAAAAGAACGGTATCGAACCGGTTAAAAAGACTGCATCCCACAAAAGAATTCGTCACCAACCATTGTGAAGGAGACTGTCACACGCCAGAGGCGGTGTTCGCCGCGCTTACCCCTGCGTGTCTGCTGGTCTGTGCTGCGGCCTCCGCCTTCAGTGGGCCACAGGCTCCGGCGTCTGGCTGGCGCGGCTCCCGGTGGTTCTCCAGGGCATGGGCGCCGCCATGACACCCGGCATCACGTGGACGGGGGGCAGGTGACGTCATCAGACTGCTCCGCCAATCCAGCGGTGGCGGGAGATTCAAAGTCAGACGCCGGACACAGCCTCAGGGCCTGAGTATCGTCTTTTCCCAGACGTGGATGCCAGCGCTCTTGTTCCCGGCAAGGATCTCTGAAGTTGTACTCCAGTGTCTCCGGCATTTCCAGGTGCCAGTTCGCTGCACCGGTTCCAGTGTATCCAGCGGCCGGTGTGTCTCTCTGCGGTCCAGTCACCAGTGCTCCTAGGAATCAGCGTGGGCTGCGGGCCCTAATCACCGTTCTCAAGTTCTACGAATCAACAGCGTCTGAAACCACTGCACTTAACTTCTACAAACCATCAGCGTCTCAGTCACCGTTCACAAGTTCCACAAATCAACAGCGTCTTAAACCCCTGCACTTAAGTTCTTCACATCATCAGCGTCTCAGTCACTGTTCACAAGTTCCACAAATCAACAGCGTCTTAAACCCCTGCACTTAAGTTCTTCACATCATCAGCGTCTCAGTCACTGTTCACAAGTTCTTCACATCATCAGCGTCTCAGTCACTGTTCACAAGTTCCACAAATCAACAGCGTCTTAAACCCCTGCACTTAAGTTCTTCACATCATCAGCGTCTCAGTCACCAAGTTCTACAAATCAACAGCGTCTAAAACCACTGCACTTAAGTTCTACAAATCATCAGCGTCTCAGTCACCGTTCCCTAGTTCTACAAATCATCAGCGTCCTAAACCACTGCACTTAAGTTCTTCAAATCACCAGTGTCCTAATCTCCGCTCACAAGTTCTTTTAACCATTTGTATCTTTAACCACCATTTACGAATTCTTTAAGTTATCAGTGACTTTCAAACATCACCCACAGTTCCTTCAGTCACCAGTATCTCTAATATTGCTCACAAAACCCTTCAATGGGTCTGGACATTCCCTCATAAGTTCCTTTATGATATATGACTTTAAGTTGTTCTTTTCCTGCAATAAAGCTCTTCAATATTTCACCAAACCTTACTGTCAGCGTCCTGTATGAGGAAATCCTATATTAGGCCACCCCTGTTCCGGCTCAGTTGTGGTTCCTCTCCCCAACCATCGGAAGAGTCCCCGAGTCCACGACACCCTCAGTCTAGGCCAGTGACAGAGACTAACTCACGAAGTTAGATTTACCAGCAGTATCTGCCGAGAGTGACTGAACTAAGGCATCCCCAAACAGCGGTACACCATCCCAGGGAAAAACTCCAGTATCTCGGAGTCAGCCTCAGCATTCCCCCGGCCACACCTCCTGTATACGTACGGCAGCCTGCCGCAATGTTATATAGAAGAACCAACATAAGCCCCGTTATACTATCGTTCTATATGCAGGCAGGGGACCGTATACAGTGTATACACACTATATACCTCCTTAAACAATATACATATTGCTGTCCAGGGCGCCCCCCCCCCCCCCCCCTGCACCCAAGTAAAACCGTTGGTGTGTGGGAGCAATGGCGCGCAGCGCGACTGCTGCTGTGTACTGGCGGGGGTATCGTACACGGTGCCCGGAGCCCGTCTATGCTCTTTTGCCAATCTAAATGAGACGTCAGTAACTGCTGCCCAGAGCGCTCCCCCCCCAGCGTCCTGCACCCTGTGAGTGCCGTTGGTGTGTGGGAGCATGGAGCACAGCGCAACCGCTGCGCTTACCTTCCGTTACTGAAGTCTTCTGCCGTCTGAAGCCTTCTGTTCTTCTCATACTCACCCGGCTTCTTTCTTCTGGCTTCTGTGAGGAGGGTGACGGCGCGCCTCCGGGAACAAGCAGCTAGGCAAACCAAGTGATCAAACCCTCTGGAGCTAATGGTGTCCAGTGGCCTAAGAAGCAGAGCCTTTGAACTAAGAAGAAGTAGGTCTGACTTCTCTCCCCTCAGTCCCACGATGCAGGGAGCCTGTAGCCAGCAGGTCTCCCTGAAAATAAAAAACCTAACAATAAAGTCTTTAGAGAAACTCAGGAGAGCTCCCCTAGTGTGTGTCCAGTCACTCCTGGGCACAAAGTCTAACTTAGGTCTGGAGGAGGGGCATAGAGGGAGGAGCCAGTTCACACCCATTCAAAGTCTTATAGTGTGCCCATGTCTCCTGCGGATCCCGTCTATACCCTATGGTCCTTACGGAGTCCCCAGCATCCTCTAGGACGTATGAGAAAATGATACCACAAATAACAATATACCATCAAAAATTGGTAATCATCACATATATAACCCTGCAACAAAAGCACAGATGGTAACCAGCTAAATGTGCAGACCGCAGTGCATAGAGTATATGTTAAAAGTTAAAGTGGTGAAAAAAGTTGTGTTAGTATGTGCTGTGCTTCTACTTTCCCTGATTTGCATCAGGGCACTGAACAAGGGATGAGAGCACTGCACGAACCTATGACAAATGAATATGTGAAAAAAATTCTGTATCTGCTGTCAGCCAGGTTAAATGAAACCTAATGGAAAGATTTGTACTGTTTCAATGCTGATAAAAGTACAGTAATGGAAAGTGAAAAATGTAGGTACCTGTGAGTAAGGTGCAGTCATTTGAGCTGGTGGTGTGGCATCAGGATGGCAGCATAGGCTTCTCGGAATCGCCTGACGCATTTCAAAAAATATTAAAAGTTTTATACTAAATTTTTTTTTTTTTTATATAGTGTCCCCACACTATTTTTTCTCTTTGCATATTTGCTCTAATTAAATTATGTCTGGGATCAATTTTCTTACTTTAATATACATTTATTAGTGTTTAAAAGTTTTGCACATAATTTATGTGACATACTTATGGTATATATGCCCCTGTAGAGTACCCTACAAGTTCTATAACAATACAAATGAAAGCTTACTTTAAATCAGAGATTGGCTTGGATGGCTTCCGGTCTGCAACGGACTCTGGAGGTGAGCAAACAGCATTTACCTTTAACCTTTGATTGTCTCTGACCTAAATATACAGGATAACAAATATATATATTACTAACTGCTTAAAAAAGTTAAATCTTAAAAGAAAGTTAAAGCATCAAACAAATCTATTTACTTCTTTGTGCGCAAAAACACTAACACTGCACAGGTCCAAGTTTATTAAAATATGCATTAAAGTCCAAATAAACTCAATGAATTAAACTGTTGCACTTAACAGTAGTTAAACCCCCCCCTCCCCCCCCCCCCCACCATGAGGATGCTCCACTGCACACCATGACCTCAGAGATAACAGTGGTTTACAAGTTTATTCCCAAATAAGAAAGAAAATTAGCAACTGCCCTTTTTACTTATCAAGGCAAAACAAAGTATTAAACAGCAACAAATAGGCTGCTACTTCTTTGTATGGCCTGTATAACACAACAAAAATAATTATCTCAGTTAAGTCCAAAAAGGAAGGTATTTAAATTGGGTGAGAAAAACATTCAGGTCCAAGTGCAACACAGAAGTACCATAAGTAGGAGCCATGTGCCCCACTTCTTGGAACACCGAAACCAGTCGTAAGTCAAAGCTAGAAGAATGAAGTGTATACACAGTGCTCAATGTAGGTACAGGTTGAGTATCCCTTATCAAAAATGCTTGGGACCAGAAGTATTTTGGATATCGGATTTTTCCATATTTTGGAATAATTGCATACCATAATGAGATATCATGGTGATGGGACTCAAGTCTAAGCACAGAATACATTTATGTTTCATATACAACTTATACACACAGCCTGAAGGTAATTTTAAACGATAATTTTAATAACTTTGTGCATTAAATAAAGTTTGTGTACATACACACAATTCATTTATTTTTCATATACACCTTATCCACACAGCCTGAAGTCATGTAATACAATATTTTTAATAACTTTGTGTATTAAACAATGTTTGTGTACATTGAGCCATCAGAAAATAAAGGTTTCACTATCTCAGTCTCACTCAAAAAATTCAGTATTTTGGAATATTCCGTGTTTCAGAATATTTGTATATGGGATACTCAACCTGTAGTATGACTTAAAAATGATTGTTGGCTCAGCAATGTAGCAATCCAGAACCCAAAATGTATATTGCAAATATGATGCCTTTGCGACTGCCCTTCATTTAGCTTAGATTAACTTTTGCAAAAGCTGTAACAATTTTGTGTTCGTTTTATAAGGCATGAAGTTATTATAAATTACATTCCCATTGCAGCTTTATTAGCAGGTAACTTCATTCCAAAGTGATCTTGCCTAAAGAAAATAATTATGCTGGCTACCTATAGTTACTGGAATAAACTGTGGTACTTCAACTAGGACTTTAGCAAGAAATAGCCTGTCGCGGTTTCTGTTGCTACATATTAACACACATTTTGAATAACTGATCTTCCATTGCAAAAAACAGCCCACTGTCATCATGTTTACAGGTGCTGTCACCTATGGTTATTTATTCCCAGCATAAACTATGGCCCAAATGAAACAGCCTGGCGAGATGCAGCAAGTAGTAAGGAAATCTCAATCTGTTTTTGTTTTTTGTATTTTTATTTACTGAAGCAAAAGC
The DNA here is from genome assembly GCF_028390025.1 of Pseudophryne corroboree. Classification (NCBI taxonomy): domain Eukaryota; kingdom Metazoa; phylum Chordata; class Amphibia; order Anura; family Myobatrachidae; genus Pseudophryne; species Pseudophryne corroboree. Next base: position 509,673,052 of record NC_086444.1, read on the forward strand.
ACTGCAGCATGCAATTCTGCAGACATGAATATACGATTTAAGCATACAATGTATGTATGTATGTATGTATGTATGTATGTATGTATGTAATGTACTAAGTATAATACACACTGTGTCAGATGTATACCATGATAAATCTGCGTAGAAGTTGGCAAAGTTGCAATGAAACGTTCCCATGTATCAAAAAAGGAGGGGCCTTCTTCACCTTACCAAACATGTCTCAGCCCAGTCCATTTGAAAGATAAAAATAAGATTTTACTTACCGGTAAATCTATTTCTCGTAGTCCGTAGAGGATACTGGGGACTCCGTAAGGACCATGGGGAGAGACGGGCTCCGCAGGAGACATGGGCACTTTAAGAAAGAATTTAGTTCCTGGTGTGCACTGGCTCCTCCCTCTATGCCCCTCCTCCAGACCTCAGTTAGAGAACTGTGCCCAGAGGAGATGGACAGTACGAGAAAGGATTTTTGTTAATCCAAGGGCAAGATTCATACCAGCCCACACCAATCACACCGTATAACTTGTGATAACAATCCAGTAAACAGTATGACAATAACATAGCATCAGTTCACGCTCGATGCAACAATAACGTAACCCTTATTGCAGCAATAACTATATACAAGTATTGCAGAAGAAGTCCGCCCTTGGGACGGGCGCCCAGCATCCTCTACGGACTACGAGAAATAGATTTACCGGTAAGTAAAATCTTATTTTCTCTAACGTCCTAGAGGATGCTGGGGACTCCGTAAGGACCATGGGGATTATACCAAAGCTCCCAAACGGACGGGAGAGTGCGGATGACTCTGCAGCACCGATTGAGCAAACATGAGGTCCTCCTCAGCCAGGGTATCAAACTTATAGAATTTTGCAAAGGTGTTTGTACCCGACCAAGTAGCAGCTCGACACAGCTGTAGTGCAGAGACCCCTCGGGCAGCCGCCCAAGAAGAGCCCACTTTCCTAGTGGAATGGGCCTTGATCGATTTAGGTAACGGCAATCCTGCCGTAGAATGCGCCTGCTGAATCGTGTTACAGATCCAGCGAGCAAGAGTCTGCTTTGAAGCAGGGCCGCCAAGCTTGTTGGCTGCATACAGAACAAACAGTGCTTCTGTTTTTCGGACTCTAGCCGTCCTGGCTACATAAATTTTCAAAGCCCTGACCACATCAAGGGACTCGGAATCCTCTAAGTCCCGTGTAGTCACAGTCACCACAACAGGTTGGTTCATATGAAAGGATGAAACCACTTTTGGTAGGAACTGAGGACGTGTCCGCAATTCCGCTCTAACCATATGGAAAACCAGATAGGGGCTTTTATGTGATAAAGCAGCTAATTCAGACACTCGCCTAGCCGAAGCCAGGGCTAATAACATGACCACCTTCCAAGTGAGATATTTTAACTCCACCGTTTTCAGTGGTTCAAACCAGTGTGACTTTAGGAAGCCCAAGACCACATTAAGGTCCCAAGGCGCCACCGGAGGCACAAATGGAGGCTGAATATGCAGTACTCCCTTAACAAAAGTCTGAACTTCTGGGAGAGAAGCCAATTCTTTTTGAAAGAAAATGGATAGGGCCGAAATCTGGACCTTAATGGAGCCTAATTTAAGGCCCAAATCAACTCCAGTTTGTAGGAAGTGAAGGAAACGGCCCAGATGGAATTCTTAAGTAGGAGCATTCCTGGCCTCACACCAAGAAACATATCTTCGCCATATACGGTGATAATGTTTTGCTGTTACTTCCTTCCTAGCCTTTATCAGCGTAGGGATAACCTCCACCGGAATACCTTTTTCCGCTAGGATCCGGCGTTCAACCGCCATGCCGTCAAACGCAGCCGCGGTAAGTCTTGGAACAGACAGGGACCCTGTTGCAACAGGTCCTGCCTTAGAGGAAGAGGCCACGGATCTTCCGTGAGCATTTCCTGCAGATCCGGTCCGTCGTGGCCAATCTGGAACAACGAGGATTGTTCTCACTCCTTTTCTTCTTACTATTCTCAACACCTTTGGTATGAGAGGAAGAGGAGGAAATACATAAACGGACGGGAACACCCACGGTGTCACGAGGGCATCTACCGCTACTGCCTGAGGGTCTCTTGACCTGGCGCAATACCTCTGCAGCTTTTTGTTGAGGCGGGACGCCATCATGTATATCTGTGGCAGTTCCCACCGACTCACAATCTGTGCGAAGACTTCTGGATGAAGTCCCCACTCTCCCGGGTGTAGGTCGTGTCTGCTGAGGAAGTCTGCTTCCCAGTTGTCCACTCCCGGAATGAACACTGCTGACAGTGCACTTTTTTTTTTAAATCAACAATTTTTATTAGATTTTTTATAGAAATACAAGAACAGGGAAGACCTTCATGATACAGACATACCAAAAACCGGGAAGAAACCGGTATAGTTACAATAATCCATCGTAAAGTGCTTTTAAGCCACATCAGTGAAATCACAGATACATAGGGGGATATTCAATTTGGCCCGGGGTGCCGGGTGATAAGTATCGGCCGGTGGGGGCTATTTAATTGGCCCCGATAAGCCGGCGCGTGCCGCAGCTTATCGGGGTTTTGCTTCACCTGCCTCCGGCAGGCGAAGCAAAATGCCCGATAACAGCCCCGTTTTCAACCGAAAACGGGGCTGTTTCACCCGAAAACACACAGGTTTCACTGAACCTGTGTGTTTTCGGGTGTAAGAGGACTTGTTACCGGCCAAGCAAATTAAATAGCCCGACCGCAGCACCCGAAGAAACATCGGGGGTTTTTACTCCCGATGTCTCTTCGGACCAAATTGAATATCCCCCATAGTCGGTAATTGTAGGCTTGAGTAAGAGGTAAAGGATAAACAATCTTAACCTACATGAGGTCTAGGAAATGATGAAGACATTACCAACGTGCGTCTCAGCATAAGAAATCACCATATACCTAAGGCTAAGCATACAATTCTACCTGAGGATTCACAGGACATCAGTATACCTGAGAGGTCAGTAAAGAAGACAGACAGGATGGAGGGGGGGGGGGGGGGGGGGGGGGAAACAAATGGGGAAAACAATACAAGTATAATCATATCATGAATGAGTAGCGGCCGAAGAAGTCTTAAGTAAAAATATTAAAGAAGTAATTCAGGCATGGTTAGCCATTCTAACCAAAGAGAAGGTTCAGTACCCATATGGCATCAGACTAAACATACAGCATGGGGTATTAAAACTAATATAATTGCATTTCCTAAGAAAACAGCAGGAGGTCCCAAAGGAACAGTACATGGGCCTAGGTTGTCAAGAGGCCCTATCGATTTGTCCATATAGATACCACGTTGTGGTCTCAAAAAGTTTATAGATGAACGACTGTACATCCGGGTCTAGAGTATCAATATACTTCTCCCACTTCCTGGCAAACCGCCTGACCCCCAATTCAATATCAGGAAGAGTAGCGCGCCTCTCAAAATAAATAATCTGGAGGGTCATGTGTTTCACAGCCATCAAAGAAGGGGTAGACGGTTTGATCCAATTATTAAGAATTTGTTTCTTGGCAATTGTCAGGATAACCGAGAGTACCGGAACAATATCTCTATCTTCAGGCCCAAGAGACCACTCTCTAAAATCAAGTAGCAAACAAGCCTTCGGGCGTTTTATTAACCGTAAGTTAAATACTGTGTTGAGATAAGCGACCACCTTGTACCAAAACTTAGATATTTTCCGGCAAGACCACATATTGTGGTACAAGGTGGCACTCTGCGCAGTACATTTGATGCAACAGCCAGTGTCGTCTGGGACCATGTGTGCCCTCTGATTAGGTGCTATATATGCCCTTTGGATCGTCTTCAAGTGAACCTCTTGCAAAGAGGCAGAGTATAAGAACCTAAAAGTGGGTAAAATGTTATCTAACAATTCAGCGCACGATCCCATATTGGGGATATCTCTGGACCATGAAGTCAACGCGGAATCCCAGAGCCGGTCTCTATATGAGACCCTAAAGGTGTTTCTGAAGTAACTAAGATGGTAAGGACAATCTTTAGTAAGCACCATTAAGGTGCGCAGCGGGTCTGTGCTAGCCTCAGAAATCATTGGGTGTGACTGGGATTGAGCAAAGTGTCTAGCCTGCAAGTACATAAAAAATTCCCGGTGGGAAATACCGAATTTTATCTGGATATCAGAGAAAGAAAGCACTGCGTTGCCTCCTGGGTCGTATATGTCTCTAATAGCTGCGATCCCCTTTTCTCTTTAACTCAAAAAATGTGCGTTATCAAGGCCAGGAAGTTAACATGGGTTACCCCAAAACGTAGTGTGAAGAGAGGTGTCAGGTTTTCTCTGGGCTTTAGTGTGAGTGGCCTGCCATGCTCGATATGTATGCCAAAATAAAATGTTATGTTTTATCTCAGATGGGAGATGGGAGTTTGGGGTGTTTAAGAGAGCAGCAGGGGAGAAAGGATGGAATACGGCCAGTTCAAGTGGCAAGTTCGTAAATACTGATTTGCCCAAGAGCCAGTCTGTAATATACCGGTACATCGCTGCTCTACTAAATAGGACAGGATCTGGGATTCCCATACCTCCCTCTTCACGTAATAGCTGCAACCTAGCGTAGGGGACTCTTGGTCGTTTACCTGCCCATAGAAATCTAGTGAAACACTGTTTAAGAAAAAGGACATCTTTCTCAACAAGGGCAATAGGGAGCATAAGAAGAAAATAAGCAATCTTGGGAAAAACAACAGATTTAATAACTTCTGCGCAACCCATAAGAGACAAGGGCAGAGACGCCCAGTCTGTGAGGATTTTAGACACCCTGGACAAAATAGGACCAAAATTAACCGCATATAGATCCGGGAGGGAAGTAGGGATCTGAACCCCTAAATATCTAAGACTATCTCGAGCCACTGGAAATCGGGACAGGACCGGGTGTAATGGAAAGAGGGAAGAGTCTCCTGAAAGGAGGAGAAGCTCGGATTTAGATATATTAATTTTGTATCCCGCAAAGGAACCAAATTGTTCAATCAGGGAGACAATCGCAGGGATGGACGTATCAGGATGAGAAATAAATAGAAGCATGTCGTCAGCATACAGTGATAATTTTACCGTGGTGTCCATTATTGTTATGCCTGTAAATCTGGGAGAATTTCTCAGGGAAACAGCTAGGGGTTGTAAAGCTAAGGCAAATAATAAAGGTGACAAGGGGCAGCCCTGACGTGTGCCACTCTGGATAAGAAAATAAGAATTTACTTACCGATAATTCTATTTCTCGTAGTCCGTAGTGGATGCTGGGAACTCCGTAAGGACCATGGGGAATAGCGACTCCGCAGGAGACTGGGCACATCTAAAGAAAGCTTTAGGACTATCTGGTGTGCACTGGCTCCTCCCCCTATGACCCTCCTCCAAGCCTCAGTTAGGATACTGTGCCCGGACGAGCGTACACAATAAGGAAGGATTTTGAATCCCGGGTAAGACTCATACCAGCCACACCAATCACACCGTACAACTTGTGATATGAAACCCAGTTAACAGCATGATAACAGAGGAGCCTCTGAATAGATGGCTCACAACAAGAACCCGATTAGTTAACAATAACTATATACAAGTATTGCAGACAATCCGCACTTGGGATGGGCGCCCAGCATCCACTACGGACTACGAGAAATAGAATTATCGGTAAGTAAATTCTTATTTTCTCTGACGTCCTAGTGGATGCTGGGAACTCCGTAAGGACCATGGGGATTATACCAAAGCTCCCAAACGGGCGGGAGAGTGCGGATGACTCTGCAGCACCGAATGAGAGAACTCCAGGTCCTCCTCAGCCAGGGTATCAAATTCGTAGAATTTTGCAAACGTGTTTGCCCCTGACCAAGTAGCTGCTCGGCAAAATTGTAAAGCAGAGACCCCTCGGGCAGCCGCCCAAGATGAGCCCACCGTCCTTGTGGAATGGGCTTTTATTGATTTAGGCTGCGGTAATCCTACCGCAGAATGCGCCAGCTGAATAGTGCTACAAATCCAGCGCGCAATAGACTGCTTAGAAGCAGGAGCACCCAGCTTGTTGGGTGCCATCAGGATAAACAGCGAGTCAGTTTTCCTGACTCCAGCCGTCCTGGAAAAATAAAATTTTCAGGGCCCTGACTACGTCCAGCAACTTGGAATCCTCCAAGTCCCCAGTAGCCGCAGGCACCACAATAGGTTGGTTCAAGTGAAAACCTGAGACCACCTTCGGGAGAAACTGAGGACGAGTCCTCAACTCTGCCCTATCCATACAGAAAATCAGATAAGGCCTTTTACATGACAAAGCCGCCAATTCTGACACACGCCTGGCCAAGGCCAACAGCATGACCACTTTCCACGCGAGATACTTTAGCTCCATGGTTTTAAGTGGCTCAACCAATGCGACATTAGGAAATCCAACACCACGTTGAGATCCAAAAAGTGCCACAGGAGGCACAAAAGGAGGCTGAATATGTAGTACTCCTTTAACCAAAGTCTGAACTTCAGGCAGTGAAGCCAGTTCTTTCTGGAAGAAAATCGACAGAGCCGAAATCTGGACCTTGATGGACCCCAATTTGAGGCCCAAACGTCACCCCTGCTTGCAGGAAGTGCAGGAATCGACATAGTTGAAATTCCTCCGTCGGGGCCTTCATGGCCTCCCACCAAGCAACAAATTTTCGCCAAACGCGGCGATAATGTCTTGCGGTGACATCCTTCCTGGCTATGATCAGGGTAGGGATGACTTCCTCCGGAATACCCTTTTCCTTTAGGATCCGGTGTTCTACCGCCATGCCGTCAAACGCAGCCGCGGTAAGTCTTGGAACAGACAGGGTCCCTGCTGCAGCAGGTCTTGTCTGAGCGGCAGAGGCCAAGGGTCCTCTGCCAGCATCTCTTGAAGTTCCGGGTACCAAGCTCTTCATGGCCAATCCGGAACCCCGAGTATGGTTTTCACTCCTCGCCTTCTTATTATTCTCAGTACCTTGGGTATGAGAGGTAGAGGAGGAGACACATAAACCGACTGGTACACCCACGGTGTCACTAGAGCGTCCCCAGCGATCGCCTGAGGGTCCCTTGACCTGGCGCAATATCTTTTCAACTTCTTGTTGAGGCGGGACGCCATCATGTCCACCCATGGTCATTCCCAACGGTTTACCCGCATTTGGAAAACTTCTGGATGAAGTCCCCATTCTCCTGGGTGTAGGTCGCCCATCGGAGAATCCTTGTGGCTTCTGCCATCGCCATCCTGCTTCTTGTGCCGCCCTGTCTGTTTACATGGGCGACCGCCGTGATGTCGTCTGATTGGATCAGTACCGGCTGGTTCTGAAGCAGGGGCCTTGCTTGTCTTAGGGCAGTGTAAATAGCCCTTAGCTGCAGAATATTTATGTGAAGCGAAATCTCCTTGGAAATTTCTTCCCTGTGTGACTGCACCCCAGCCCCGAAGGCTGGCATCCGTGGTCACCAGGACCCAGTCCTGTATTCCGAATCTGCGGCCCACTAGTAGATGAGCCCTCTGCAGCCACCACAGCAGCGACACCCCGTTTCTTGCTGACAGGGTTATCCGCTGTTGTATCTGTACATGGGACCCGGACCATTAGTCCCACAGGTCCCACTGGAACGTCCTTGCGTGGAGTCTTCCGAATGGAATTATGCTTCGTACGAAGCTACCATTTTTCCCAAGACTCGTGTGCATTGATGTACCGACACCTGTCCTGGTTTTAGGATGTCTCTGACTAGAGATGACAACTCCTCGGCTTTTTCCACGGGAAGAAACACTCTTTTCTGGTCTGCGTTCAGAAACATTCCCAGGAACAGAAGACGTGTCGTCGGGACCAGCTGTGACTTTGGAATATTGAGAATCCAGTCGTGGTGTTGTAGCACTTCCCCAGAGAGTGCTACTCCCACTACCAACTGTTCTTTGGACCTCGCCTTTATCAGGAGATCGTCCAAGTACGGGATAATAAAAACTTCCTTCTTGCGAAGGCGTATCATCACTTCGGCCATTACCTAGGTAAAGACCTTCGGTGCCGTGGACAACTCCAACTGCCGCGTCTGGAACTGATAGTGACAGTCCTGTACCACATATCTGAGGTACTCCTGGTGAGGGGGGGGAATGGGGACATGCAGGTACGCATCCTTGATGTCCAGGGAGACCCTGTAATCCCCCTCGTCCAGGCTCGTAATAAGCGCCCTGAGCGATTTCATCTTGAACTTGAATCTTCTGATATAAAAGTTCAAGTATTTTAATTTCAAGATGGGTCTCACCGAACCGTTGCGGTACCACAACCACTGTGGAATAGTAACCCCTTCCTTGCTGAAGGAGGGGCCCCTTGACAATCACTTGTTGTGATTATAGTGTTGAATATGCACCAACACCGTCTCCCTGGCAGAGGGAGGTGCCGGTAAGGCAGATTTTAGGAAACGGCGGGGGGAAGAACGTCTCGAACTCCAGCCTGTACCCCTGAGATACTACTTGAAGGACCCAGGGATCCATGTGAGAGAGCCCACTGTCCGCTGAAATATCTGAGACGGGCCCCCACCGTACCCGGGTCCGCCTGAGCAGCCCCAGCACCATGCTGTGGACCTACCGGACGCAGGGAGGACTTCTGCTCTTGGGAACTAGCTGTGTGTTGCAGCTTTTTTCCTCTACCTTTGCCTCTCGGCAGAAAGAATGAGCCTCTAGCCCACTTGTTTTTCTGGGGCCGAAAGGACTGTACTTGATGATACGGTGCTTTCTTTTGTTGTGGGGTAGCCTGTGGCAAAAAAATGAATTTCCCAGCAGTAGCTGTGGAAACGAGGTCTGAAAAACTATCCCCAAACAGTTTTACCCCCTTATAGGGCAACTTCCATGTGCCGATTCGAGTCGGCATCGCCTGACCATTGCCAAGTCCATAACCCCCGTCTGGCGGCAATGGACCTAGCGCTTATTTTTGATGCCAGCCGGCAAATATCCCTCTGTGCATGTATAAGACCACGTCTTTTATATGCTCTATTTTCAGCAAAATATTGTCCCTATCCATAGTTATTTTCCGACAGGGAATCTGACCACGCAGCGGGAGCACTGCACATCCATGCCGAAGCAACGGCTGGTCGCAATATAATGCCCTAGTGTGTGACCATATCTTATAGGGTAACCTCATGCTTTCTATCAGCAGGTTCCTTCAGGGCGGCCGTACCCGAAGACGGTAGTGCCACCTTTTCTGATAAGCGTGTAAGCGCTGTATCTACCCTATGGGGTGTTTCCCCGCGTGACCTATCCTCTGGCGGGAAAGGGTACGCTGCAATAACCGTTGTAGAAATTATCAATTTCTTACCGGGGGAAGACCACTCTTCCTCACACACCTCATTTAATTTCTCAGATGCAGGAAAAACTACTAATAGTTTTCTCTCACCAAACACAATACCCTTTTATGTGGTACCTGGGGTATAATCATAAATGTGTAATACATTTTTCATTGTCTCAATCCTGTAACGGGTGGACCTATTTGGAGGGTACACCAGTCTCATCGATGTCGACACTGGAGTCAGTATCCGTGTCGACATCTGTGTCTGTTATCTGAGGTAGCGGGCGATTTTAGAGCCCCCCATGACATTTGAGACGCTGGAACAGGCACAAGCTGAGTAGCCGGCTGTTCCGTGTCGTCGACCTTTTATGTAAGGAGTTGACACTTTCACGTAATCCTTCCATAAGTTCAACCACACCGGTGTCGACCCCGCAGGGGGTGACAACATATTTACAGGCATTCGGTCCGCCTCCACCTCATTATCCTCCACATACCTGTCGACACAGCCGTACCGACACACAGCACACACACAGGGAATGCTCTGATAGAGGACAGGACCCCACAAAGCCCTTTGGGGAGACAGAGGGAGAGTATGCCAGCACACACCAGGGCGCTATATATCACAGGGATAGCACCTATAAAAAAGAGTTTTCCCTTATAGCTGCATATATGTTGTATACTGCGCCTAAATTGTGCCCCCCCCTCTCTTTTTAACCCTTTCTGTAGTGTATTAACTGCAGGGGAGAGCCAGGGAGCTTCCCTCCAACGAAGCTGTGAGGGAAAAATGGCGCCAGTGTGCTGAAGGAGATAGCTCCGCCCCTTTTTCGCGGACTTTTCTCCCGCATTTTTATGGAATCTGGCAGGGGTTAATATACATCCATATAGCCCTGGGGGTTATATGTGATGTATTTTTACCAGCCAAGGTGTTTATATTGCTGCTCAGGGCGCCCCCCCCCCCAGCGCCCTGCACCCTCAGTGACCGGAGTGTGTGGTGTGCATGAGGAGCAATGGCGCACAGCTGCAGTGCTGTGCGCTACCTTGATGAAGACTGATGTCTTCTGCCGCCGATTTTCCGGACCTCTTCTTGCTTCTGGCTCTGTAAGGGGGCCGGCGGCGCGGCTCTGGGACCGGACTCCGAGGCTGGGCCTGTGTTCGGTCCCTCTGGAGCTAATGGTGTCCAGTAGCCTAAGAAGCCCAAGCTGGCTGCAAGCAGGCAGGTTCGCTTCTTCTCCCCTTAGTCCCTCGATGCAGTGAGCCTGTTGCCAGCAGGTCTCACTGAAAATAAAAAACCTAAAACTAACTTTTTCTAAGAAGCTCAGGAGAGCCTCCTAGATTGCACCCTGCTCGGTCGGGCACAAAAATCTAACTGAGGCTTGGAGGAGGGTCATAGGGGGAGGAGCCAGTGCATACCAGATAGTCCTAAAGCTTTCTTTAGATGTGCCCAGTCTCCTGCGGAGCCGCTATTCCCCATGGTCCTTATGGAGTTCCCAGCATCCACTAGGACGTCAGAGAAAAGGGGATGAGAGGATACCATTCCCCAAAACTTGAGTGGAAGGAGATTCATATAATCGGGAAATAAGAGAGACAAAGTCCTCAGGTGCACCAAAGCGGTGGAGCGTTTCATACAGATGGTCCCAGGTGACCAGGTCCAACGCCTTTTCGGCATCAAGTGACAATAATACATTAGTGTCAGCGGGTTTGGAAAGCTGAAAGGCCTGCATAACAGTCAAGACCTTTCGGGTATTGCTCACTGATTGCTCACCCCAGACAAATCCAGTCTGGTCTGTATGAACTATATCAGGGACTATGAATTTGAGTCTATTAGAGAGGATTTTAGTGAACAATTTATAATCCGTGTTTAGAAGGGAGATCGGACGATAAGAACTGGGAGACTCAGGATCCCGGCCAGGCTTCGGGATAACCTTTATGACTGCGGAATTAAAATATTGGGGCAAGGAAGCACCCTGCATAAAAGAATTAAATAAGACAGAAAGAGGTTCGCACAGTCTAGTAGATAGAATTTTATAGTAGTCATTGGCGAAACCGTCAGGGCCCGGAGCCTTCCCAGTCCTCAGTCCAGCTATTGCTAAAGAAACTTCCTCAGTGGTGATAGGTGCAAGAAGAGAGGTACAGTGCGACTCTGACATTTGAGGCAGATCAGTAGAAGACCAAAAGCTAGACTTGTGGGTCTGGTTAATAACAGGACGTGCATAAAGAGTGGTATAAAAAGACTGTAGCACCTCAGCAATCTCAGCCGAGGTCCGTACTCTGTCCCCACCTTGGGTGAGCAGAGAGTGAATGACCACTTTTGGGTGTCTGCCTTTTAACAAACCGGATAACAGTTTGCCAGACTTGTTGCCATATCTGTAAATGCCACAGTCTCTTGAAAATGAATATTTAGCTTCCATTTGAGAAAGGAGGGTATCAAACAGTGTTTTTTGTGTAAGGTACCGTTCCCTAGTAGAAGGGGAGGGGGAGGATTTAAATTCCTGAAAAGAGTGAGTAAGAGCCGCCTGGGCTTCCAAATATTGCACACGCTAAGCCGCCGCCTACTGGGAGTGAATCTTTGCTTATCAAAATTGCGAACGAAAGATTAGCAAAATTGCGAATAGACACTTCTTAGCAGTTTCTGAGTAGCTCCACACTTACTCGGCATCTGCGATCAATTCAGTGATTGTCGTTCCTGGTTTGACGTCACAAACACACCCAGCGTTCGCCCAGACACTCCTTCGTTTCTCCAGCCACTCCCGCGTTTTTCCCAGAAACGGAAGCGTTTTTTCGCACACACCCATAAAACGGCCTGTTTCCGCCCAGAAACACCCACTTCCTGTCAATCACATTACGAACACCAGAACGAAGAAAAAACCTCGTAATGCCGTGAGTAAAATACCTAACTGCATAGCAAATTTACTTGGCGCAGTCGCACTGCGGACATTGCGCATGCGCATTAGCGACTAATCGCTCTGTTGCGAGAAAAAAATACAGAGCGAACAACTCGGAATGACCCCCAGAGTTTCTCCATTGTGCGTATTGTCCAGCCACGCTGCATCTAATGAGGAGCGGAATTTCAGAGAGCCACTTAAATGAGAGGGGAAGTGCCAGGAGCGAAAAGGGGATTTTTCTGAGAGGAGCATCAATTTCATCCAGCATAAAGCATGGTCCGAAATACAGATATCCTCAATTTTAGAGTCGGCCACTTTTGAGAAAAAGGAGTCAGATAACAGCAGATAGTCAATCCTCGAGAACGTGTGGTGCGCAGCTGAGAGGCATGTAAATTCCCTTTCTAATGAGTAGCATGCGCGCCACACATCCACTAAGGACAACTGCGAGCAAATATAGGGGATACCAATACGTGGTAACGAGGGGGGAGTGCAAGAGGGGGGGGGGATTTATCCAAGGTTGGAGAAGAATATAAATTAAAATCTCCACCTAGGATTATCGGAATTTCAGAGTAGTTTAGTAGCTTAGTGACCAGGTTCGTATAAAATTGCTTACAGTACTGATTGGGAGCATAAATATTACAAAGTAGGAACCTGGATGCATACAATGTGACATCTGCCAGTACATACCGACCCAGAGTGTCATCTAAAATCGCATGGACAGAGATAGGGACCGTGTGCCATGCTAAAATAATCACTCCCCTAGCCTTAGAAGAGAAGGAGTAAGAGGCTTCCACAGACCAACCCATAGTGTTCAGTTTTACCACCTCATTTGGCATAAGGTGAGATTCCTGAATGAAATCAACATCCATCACCACCTTCCGAAGATAGAGCAAAATCTTTCTGCGTTTAGCTGGGGAGTTGATCCCTCCCACATTCCACGTGCGACACTCAAACTAGCCATGCATCAAATGAACTGGGAAAACCTGAAAACCTGCGCAGTAACCATAATATCTACAGCCGCCGAAAAACGGATACAAATCATACCGGGGTGGACACATAAGGAGAAGAAGGGGAGGGGGAGAAGAAAAGAGGGACAGAAACACAGAAAACACACAAAATATAACATTAACATTGTGAAAGAAAGTCCTGCTAAGGACAATCATAACTTCAGAAAACGAGAACAACCGGTTCAAGAAAGCACAGAGGCCGTCATAGACCGCCAATGAGCCAGCCAGAATTTGAAAACCTGAGGAAAAAATGAGGGAGGGGGCGCCCTTACCCACCCTCGGCAACATAATATATGAAAATATACATAGGAAAAATAACAAAAAAGTATCAGAGCACACAGAGCATGTTACAGAAAAAGAAAAACGCAGCCTGTCACATAAGAAGAAGGGGGAGATATCTCCGCTAAGCATATATAAGCATTCTAGAAAGATTACATAGCCACAAAAAGACAACAGATGAATAAGAAAAATCTAAAACGTAAAACAAGGCAAAAAGGTGTATAAGACCTGTATAAGACCAAAGTCTCTTTTGGGGTAAAAAACACCTGCAGCAGATTCTACAGCAATAATTAAATTGGTAGACATAACCGGAAACAGAAGTCCATGAGCAATACTCAGCCATCTCGATCCAGGGTGTCATCCGCATGAGAGGAGTCGTCATCTGCCTTGGATGCCTCGGAAACATAAGCCTCTGCATCTGCAAGATTTGTAAAGTCCCGGAAAGAATTTCCATCAAACAGGCATAGTCTTGCAGGGAAGAGCAGCGCAAATTTTTTATTTGCCTTTACCAAACGGGAGCAAAGGGGGGTAAATTCCCGACGTGCCCGGGAAACCTCCGCGTAGTAGTCCTGGAAAATGGCCAAACAAGCTCCCTCCCATTGTAAATTCCTATGCCTCCTGGATGCCGTCTATATTGCCTCCTTATGGAGAAAGTTCAGACATTTAAATATAACCACACGTGGTCTGCTATTAGGTGAAGAACGTGGGGGACCCAATCTGTGGGCTCTCTCGATAACTAAGCCAGTGCATTCATCTTGGATATGCAGTAAATCAAGGAGGGACGTTTGTAAAAAAAAGAGTCAAATCAGGACCTTTCAGTGACTCAGGGAGCCCCAGCACCCGAAGATTCGATCTCTTCGATCTATTTTCAAGATCATCAACCTTGTTAAGCAGCTGGAAGTGAGATTTCTGGAGCTCATCATATCTGTGCTTAAGATCTCCAACATCCTGAAAAGTCTCCCCCAGCCTTTGTTCATTTGTAAGAACAGTCTTAGATAACTGCTTGATTTGGGATTTTTGCTGCATTTTAGCAGCATGTGCATCCATGATAGGCTCCATGGCATCCCTAACAGCTCTCACTACATCAGCATAAGTCACTGGAGAGGCAGGGGAACAGTCAGGCTCACCTGAGGGAGAAATGTGTTTTGCAGAAGCCTGTTTAATGCTGCCAGCAGCCTGCAGACTCGTTTGTGAGTTAGGTGCGGCGGCTATCTTGGATTCCCCCGGCCGTTTTTCAGACCTCGATCTCTGTGCTTTAGGGTGCATGGGGGAGGACAGAAACCTTTCCATCCAATCCCCAGCACCTTCCCACAGGTAGTGTGCGCCAGGCGCGGAGAAAAGCCGCGAGCGGGAGGCGCTGTGTGCTCCGGTTACCGAGAGTGCAGGAGAGCTGCAGCAATCAGCTTCTCCTCACATGGGCGCCGGAACCGGAAGCACTGACAGTGCACTTACATGATTCTTCGCCCAGCGAAGAATCCTGGTGGCTTCCGCCATTGCCGCTCTGCTCCTTGTGCCGCCTTGGCGGTTTACATGAGCCACTGCGGTGATGTTGTCTGACTGGATCAGAACTGGTTGGTCGCGAAGTAAGGCCTACGCTTGACGTAGGGCGTTGTATATGGCCCTTAGTTCCAGGATGTTGATGTGCAGACAAGTCTCTTGACTTGACCAAAGACCCTGGAAATTTCTTCCCTGTGTGACTGCTCCCCAACCGCGGAGGCTTGCGTCCGTGGTCACCAGGATCCAATCCTGAATGCCGAATCTGCGGCCCTCGAGAAGGTGAGCACTCTGCAGCCACCACAGGAGTGACAACCTGGCCCTGGGGGACAGGGTGATCAACCGATGCATCTGTAGATGTGATCCGGACCACTTGTCCAACAGATCCCATTGGAAAGTCCTCGCATGGAACCTGCCAAAGGGAATGGCCTCGTATGAGGCCACCATCTTTCCCAGGACTCGAGTGCAATGATGCACGGACACCTCTCTTGTTTTCAAAAGGTTCCTGACCAGAGTCATAAGTTCCTGGGCTTTTTCTATCGGAAGATAAACCCTTTTCTGGGTCGTGTCCAGAATCATGCCCAAGTAGGGCAGACGAGTCGTAGGAACCAACTGCGACTTTGGGATATTGAGAATCCAGCCGTGTTGTTGTAACACTTTCAGTGAAAGAGATACGCTGTTCAGCAACTGCTCTCTTGATCTCGCTTTTATGAGGAGATCGTCCAAGTACGGGATAATTGTGACACCCTGCTTGCGCAGGAGCACCATCATTTCCGCCATTACCTTGGTGAAAATCCTCGGAGCCGTTGAGAGACCAAACGGCAACGTCTGAAATTGGTAATGACAGTCCTGTACCGCAAATCTTAGGTACGCCTGATGAGGTGGATAAATGGGGACATGAAGGTACGCATCCTTTATGTCCAGTGACACCATAAAATCCCCCCCTTCCAGGCTGGCGATGACCGCTCTTAGCGATTCCATCTTGAACTTGAACCACTTCAAGTATAGGTTCAGAGATTTTAAATTCAATATGGGTCTGACTGAACCTTCCGGTTTCGGAACCACAAACATGGTCGAATAATACCCCCTTCCCTGTTGAAGGAGGGGAACCTCGACCACCACCTGCTGAAGATACAATCTTTGTATTGCATTTAACACTATTTCCCTCTCTAGGGGGGAAGACGGTAGGGACGATTTGAAAAATCGGCGAGGAGGCACCTCTTCAAATTCCAGCTTGTAACCCTGAGACACAATTTCTATTGCCCAGGGATCCACCTGGGAGTGAACCCACATGTGGCTGAAATTCCGAAGACGCGCCCCCACTGGCCCGGACTCCGCCAGTGGAGCCCCAGCGTCATGCGGTGGATTTTGCAGAGGCCGGGGAGGACTTCTGTTCCTGGGAACTAGCTGTATTGTGCAGCTTCTTTCCTCTGCCCCTCCCTCTGGCAAGAAAGGACGCACCTCGGACTTTCATGTTTCTTTGTGAACGAAAGGACTGCATTTGATAATGCGGTGCTCTCTTAGGCTGTAAGGGAACATAAGGCAAATAATTTTACTTTCCAGCCGTAGCTGTGGAGACCAGGTCCGATAGACCTTCACCGAACAATTCCTCACCCCTGTAAGGTAAAACCTCCATATGCCGTTTTGAGTCGGCAGGACCCTTCTGGCAGAAATCGACATAGCGTTTATTCTAGAACCCAGCAGACTAATGTCTCTTTGAGCATCTCTCATATAAAGGACAGCGTCTTTAATATGCCAATAAAACAGTATCCCTATCTAGGGTATCAAACTCCTCTGATAAGGTATCAGTCCATGCCGCTACTGCACTACAGACCGAGGCCGACGCGATTGCCGGTCTGAGCAAGGTACCTGAATGTGTATAAATGGACTTCAGGGTACCCTCCTGTTTGCGATCAGCAGCATCCTTGAGGGTAGCCGTATCCTGGGACGGCAGGGCTACCTTTTTTGGATAAGCGAGTTAAAGCTTTGTCCACCTTAGGGGAGGATTCCCATCGTAACCTGTCCGTTGGCGGGAAAGGATACGCCATAAGAATCCGTTTGGAAATCTGCAGTTTTTTATCTGGAGATTCCCAAGCTTTTTCACATAACTCATTCAGTTCGTGTGAGGGGGGGAAAAGTTACCTCAGGTTTCTTTCCCTTATACATATAAACCCTTGTGTCAGGGACAGGGGTTTCCTCTGTGATGTGCAAAACCTCCTTAATTGCTATAATCATATATCGGAGTGATTTAGCCAACTTTGGCTGTAACTTTGCATCATCGTAATCGACACTGGGGTCAGAATCCATGTCGGTATCTGTGTCAACAATTTGGGATAGTGGGCACTTATGAGACCCCGACGGTCCTTGCGACATAGGATCAGGCACGGGTTGAGACCCTGACTGTCCCAATGCATCAGCCTTGTCTAATCTTTTATGCAAATAATTAACATTATCATTTAAAACTTTCCACGTATCCATCCAATCAGGTGTCGGTGCCGTCGGCGGAGACACCACATTCATTTGCTCCCGCTCCTCTCCCACATAGCCTTCCACATCAGACATGTCGACACAAGTGTACCGACACACCACACACACAGGGAATGTCCTTTCTGAAGACAGTTCCCCAACGAGGCCCTTTGGAGAGACAGAGAGAGAGTATGCCAGCACACACCCCAGCGCTATATAACCCAGGAATAATAAGATTTTACTTACCGGTAAATCTATTTCTCGTAGTCCGCAGTGGATGCTGGGGACTCCGTAAGGACCATGGGGAACAGACGGGCTCCGCAGGAGACATGGGCACTTTAAGAAAGAATTTAGATTCTGGTGTGCTCTGGCTCCTCCCTCTATGTCCCTCCTCCAGACCTCAGTTAGAGAAACTGTGCCCGGAAGAGCTGACAGTACAAGGAAAGGATTTTGGGAATCCAGGGTAAGACTCATACCAGCCACACCAATCACACCGTATAACTTGTGATAACTTTACCCAGTTAACAGTATGAACAATCACAGAGCATCAGATAAACTCTGATGCAACTATAACATAACCCTTATTTAAGCAATTACTATATACAAGCATCGCAGAAGAAGTCCGCACTTGGGACGGGCGCCCAGCATCCACTACGGACTACGAGAAATAGATTTACCGGTAAGTAAAATCTTATTTTCGCTAACGTCCTAGTGGATGCTGGGGACTCCGTAAGTACCATGGGGATTATACCAAAGCTCCCAAACGGGCAGGAGAGTGCGGATGACTCTGCAGCACCAAATTAGCAAACACAAGGTCCTCCTCAGCCAGGGTATCAAACTTGTAGAACTTTGCAAAGGTGTTTGAACCTGACCAATTAGCCGCTCGGCAAAGCTGTAATGCCGAGACCCCTCGGGCAGCCGCCCAAGAAGAGCCCACCTTCCTTGTGGAATGGGCCTTAACTGATTAAGGCAGCGGCAACCCAGCCGCAGAATGAGCCTGCTGAATCGTGTTACAGATCCAGCGAGCAATAGTTTGCTTTGAAGCAGGCGCCCCAAGCTTCTTGGAAGCATACAGGATAAACAAAGATTCTGTTTTCCTGACTTTAGCCGTTCTGGCTAACATAGTATCTGAGGTTGAAAAAAGACAATTGTCCATCGAGTTCAACCTATTTGTGGTCTCCTATGCATGATGATTTGACTAAAATTTCTGACTGATGCTGCTGTCAGCCGTTGCATTTTATCCCTATTTATAGTAACTATAATGCATGACTATGCACCATACCCCTGGATATCCTTATCCATTAGGAATTTATCTAACTCATTCTTAAAGGTGTTGACAGATTCCGCCATTACAACTCCCTCGGGCAGGGAATTCCAAACACGTATTGTCCTTACCGTGAAAAAGCCTTTACGCCGTATTGTGCGGAATCTCCTCTCCTCTAACCTGAGCGAGTGTCCACGAGTCCTCTGTGTTGATCTAACCAAAAACAGGTCCCGCGCAAGCTCTGCGTATTGTCCCCTTATATATTTGTAGATGTTGATCATATCCCCTCTTAGTCTCCGCTTTTCCAATGTAAACATGCCTAGTCTTTCAAGCCTTTCCTTGTATTCCATCGTCTCCATGCCCTTAATTAGTTTGGTCGCCCTCCTCTGTACCTTTTCAAGCTCCAGGATATCCTTTTTGTAGTACGGTGCCCAGAATTGTACACAGTATTCAAGGTGTGGCCTCACTAGTGATTTATATAACGGGAGTATAATACTCTCGTCCCTAGCATCAATACCCCGTTTTATGCATGCTAATATCTTATTAGCCTTCTTTGCTGCAGTCCTACTTTGGGTACTACTGCTTAGCTTGCTATCTATGAGAACACCTAAGTCCTTTTCCAGTACAGAATCCCCTAATTTTACCCCATTTAGTAGGTAGGTGTAATTTTTGTTCTTGTTACCACAGTGCATAAACCTTCAAAGCCCCGACTACAACCAGTGACTCGGAATCCTCCAAGTCAGTAGTAGCCACAGGCGCACCACAATAGGTTGGTTTATATGAAAGGATGAAACCACTTTCGGCAGAAATTGTGGGCGGGTCCGCAATTCTGCTCTATCCACATGGAAAACCAGATAAGGGCTTTTATGTGACAAAGCCGCCAATTCTGACACACGCCTAGCCGAAGCCAAGGCTAATAGCATGACCACCTTCCACGTGAGATATTTTACTTCCACTGATTTCAGGAAACTCAACACCACGTTAAGATCCCAAGGTGCCACTGGAGGCACAAAAGGGGCTGAATATGCAGCACTCCCTTTACAAACGTCTGAACTTCAGGCAGAGAAGTCAGTTCTTTTTGAAAGAAAATGGATAAGGCCAAAATCTGAACCTTAATGGAACACAATTTAAGTCCCAAAGTCACTCCCGACTGTAGGAAGTGAAGGAAACGGCCCAGCTGGAATTTCTCCGTAGGGGCATTCCTGGCCTCAAACCAAGCCACATATTTTCGCCATATACGGTGATAATGTTGAGCCGTCACATCCTTCCTAGCCTCTATCAGCGTAGGAATATCCTCATCCGGAATGCCTTTTTCTGCTAGGATCCGGCGTTCAACCGCCATGCCGTCAAACGCAGCCGCGGTAAGTCTTGGAACAGACAGGGCCCCTGTTGCACAAGTCCTGTCTTAGAGGAAGAGGCCACGGGTCCTCTGTGAGCATTTCTTGCAGATCTGGATACCAAGTCCTTCTTGGCCAATCCGGAACAATGAGTATTGTTCTCACTCCTCTTTTTCTTATGATTCTCAACACCTTGGGTATGAGAGGAAGAGGAGGAAATACATAGACCGGCTGGAACACCCACGGTGTCACCAGTGCGTCCACAGCTATCGCCTGAGGGTCTCTTGACCTGGCGCAATATCTCTGCAGCTTTTTGTTGAGGCGGGATGCCATCATGTCCACCTATGGCAGTTCCCACCGACTTGCAATCTGCGTGAAGACTTCTTGATGAAGTCCCCACTCTCCCGGGTGGAGGTCGTGCCTGCTGAGGAAGTCTGCCTCCCAGTTGTCCACTCCCGGAATGAACACTGCTGACAGTGCTCTTACGTGATTCTCCACCCAGCGAAGAATTCTGGTGGCTTCTACCATCGCCACCCTGCTCCTTGTGCCGCCCTGGCGTTTTACATGAGCCACTGCGGTGATGTTGTCTGACTGAATCAGAACCGGTTGGTCGCGAAGCAGGGACTCCGATTGACGTAGGGCGTTGTATATGGCCCTTAGTTCCAGGATGTTGTTGGAAATTCTTCCCTGTGTGACTGCCCCCCACCCTCGGAGGCTTGCATCCGTGGTCACCAGGACCCAGTCCTGAATGCCGAATCTGCGACCTTCGAGAAGGTGAGCACTCTGCAGCCACCACAGTAGAGACACCCTGTCCCTGGGGGATAGGGTGATTAACCGATGCATCTGAAGATGTGATCCGGACCACTTGTCCAGTAAGTCCCATTGGAAGGTCCCCGCATGGAACCTGCCGAAGGGAATGGCCTCGTATGAAGCCACCATCCTTCCCAGGACTCGAATGCAGTGATGCACTGAAACCTGTTTTGGTTTTAATAGATTCCTGACCAGTGTAATGAGCTCCTGAGCTCTCTCTATCGGGAGATAAACCCTTTTCTGGTCTGTGTCTAGGATCATGCCTAGGAGAGGCAGATGAGCTGTAGGAACCAACTGCGACTTTGGAATATATAGAATCCAGCCGTGTTGCCGTTACACTTCCAGAGAAAGTGATACGCTGTTCAGCAACTGCTCTCTTAATCTCGCTTTTATGAGGAGATCGTCCAAGTACGTGATAATAGTGACACCTTGCTTCCGCAGGAGCACCATCATTTCCCCCATCACCTTGGTGAATATTCTCGGGGCCGTGGAGAGACCAAACGGCAACGTCTGAAATTGGTAATGACAATCCCGTACCGCAATTCTGAGGTACGCCTGATGAGGTGGATAAATGGGGACATGAAGGTATGCATCCTTTATGTCCAGAGTCACCATAAAATCTCCCCCTTTCAGGCTTGCAATGACCGCTCTTAGCGATTCCATCTTGAACTTGAACCTTTTCAGGTATATGTTCAGGGATTTTAAATTCAATATGGGTCTGACTGAACCGTCTGGTTTCGGGACTACAACATGGTCGAATAATAACCCCCTCCTTGTTGAAGGAGGGGAACCTTGACCACCACCTGTTGAAGATACAATTTGTGAATTGCAGTTAACACTGTTTTCCTCTCGTGGGGGGAAGCCGGCAGGGCCGTCGGTGTGGGGGCATCTCCTCAAAGTCCAGCTTGTATCCCTGAGACACAATATCTATTGCCCAGGGATCTAACAGGGAGTGAACCCACTTGTGGCTGAAATTACGAAGGCGTGTCCCCACCGGGCCTATCTCCGCCTGTGGAGCCCCAGCGACATGCGGTGGATTTTGTAGAGGCCGGGGAGGACTTCTGTTCCTGGGAACTAGCTGTGTTGTGCAGCTTCTTTCCTCTGCCCCCGCCTCTGGCAAGAAAGAACGCACCTCGGACTTTCTTGTTTCTTTGTTCGAAAGGCTGAATTTGATAATGTCGTGCTTTCCTAGGCTGTGCAGGAATATAAGGCAAAACATCAGAATTACCAGCTATAGCTGTGGAGACCAGGTCCGAGAACCCTTCTCCACACAAACCTCAGCCTTCCATATGCCTCTTAAGGACACGTCAAGCAGAAATCGACATAGCTTTGACTCTAGGACCCAGTAGACTCAAGTCTCTTTGGGCATGTTTTATATATATATATATATATATATATATATCTCTTAAGACAGCATCTTTAATATATATATATCTATATATACATATATATATATATATATATATATATACACACATACTAGGGTCTCAATCTCTGCTGATAAGGTACCCGTCCACGCTGCCACAGCGCTATAAACCCATGCCGACACAAACGCCGGTCTGAGTAGTGTACCAGAATGTGCACGCTATCTGCAGGATCCCTGAGAATAGCTGTTACGTCAGGGCTACCTTTTGGGCAAACGTGACACCCTAGGGGAAGATTCCCATCGTATCCTGGCCCTAGTGGGGAAAGGATACTCCCTGAGAATTCTTTGTGGGAAACTGCAGTCTCTTGTCTGGAGATTCCCGCTCTTTTTCATCATGAGAGGAGGGAAATTTACCTCAGCTTTCTTCCCCTTAAACATGTGTACCCTTGTGTCAGGGACAGATGAGTCATCAGTGATATGCAAATCATCTTTTATTACAATAATCATATATTGAATACTTTTCTGCCATTTTGGCTGTAACTTTGCATTATCGTAGTCGACACTGGAGTCAGACTCCGTGTCGATATCAGTGTCTATTATTTTGGATAGTGAGCATTGAGAGACTCTGAAGGTCTCTGCGACATAGGGACAGACATGGGTAGATTTCCTGTCTGTTCTCTAATCTTTTGTGAAATAAATTCACCTTAGCACTTAATTACACATATCCAAACAGGTGTCGGCGTTGTCGACGGAGACACCCTCTCTCACACATATTTGCTCCATCTCCTCCTTAGGGGAGCCTTTTACCTCAGACATGTCAACACACACGTACCGACACACCACACACTCAGGGAATGCTCATCTGAAGACAATTAACCAAGGAATAACACAGTAACTTAATGTTAACCCAGTAGCTGCTGTTTATATTGATTTTTGCGCCTAATTATGTGCCCCCCCTCTCTTTTTACCCTCTTCTACCGTGTATCTGCAGGGGAGAGGCTGGGGAGCTTCCTCTCAGCGGTGCTGTGGAGAAAAAACATGGCGCTGGTGAGTGCTGCGGAAGAAAGCCCCGCCCCCTCGACGTCAGGCTTCTGTCCCGCTTTCATGTACAATTTTGGCGGGGGCTCATACATATATACAGTGCTCAACTGTATATATGCAAACTTTTGCCAAAGAGGTCTCTAATTGCTGCCCAGGGCGCCCCCTGCGCCCTGCACCCTTACAGTGACCGGAGTATGTGGGTGTAGTGTTGGAGCAATGGCGCACAGCTGCAGTGCTGTGCGCTACCTCATGTGAAGACTGGAGTCTTCTGCCGCCGATTTCGAAGTCTTCTTGCTTCTCTCACCCGGCTTCTGTCTTCCGGCTCTGCGAGGGGGGCGGCGGTGCGGCTCCGGGGATCGGACGTCAAAGGGTGAGATCCTGTGTACGATCCCTCTGGAGCTAATGGTGTCCAGTAGCCTAAGAAGCAGGACCTATCTGCAGAGAGTAGGGCTGCTTCTCTCCCCTCAGTCCCACGATGCAGGGAGTCTGTTGCCAGCAGAGCTCCCTGAAAATAAAAAAACCTAACAAAATACTTTCTTATAGCAAGCTCAGGAGAGCTCACTAAACAGCACCCAGCTCGTCCGGGCACAGATTCAAACTGAGGTCTGGAGGAGGGACATAGAGGGAGGAGCCAGAGCACACCAGAATCTAAATTCTTTCTTAAAGTGCCCATGTCTCCTGCGGAGCCCGTCTATTCCCCATGGTCCTTACGGAGTCCCCAGCATCCACTAGGACGTTCGAGAAAACACAGTAACTTAATGTTAACCCAGTAGCTGCTGTTAATATACTTTTTTGCGCCTAATTATGTGCCCCCCCTCTCTTTTCAACCCTCTTCTACCGTGTATCAGCAGGGGAGAGCCTGGGGAGCTTCCTCTCAGCTTGCTGTGGAGAAAAAATGGCGCTGGTGAGTGCTGAGGGAGAATCCCCACCCCCTCGGCGGCAGGCTTCTGTCCCGCTTAAATTTTATTTCTTTGGCTGGGGCTCCCACATATATACAGTGCCCAGCTGTATATATGTGTTTATTTGCCAGAATGAGGTCCTAAATGCTGCCCAGGGTGCCCCCCCCCCCCCTGCACCCTAACAGTGACCGGAGTATGTGTAGGTGTGTGGAGCAATGGCGCACAGCTGCAGTGCTGTGCGTTACCTCCAGTGAAGATCACGAAGTCTTCTGCCGCCTGAGAAGTCTTCTTGCTTCTCATACTCACCCGGCTTCAGTCTTCCGGCTCTGCGAGGGGGATGGCGGCGCGGCTCTGGGACGGACGGCGAGGATGAGATCCTGCGTACCGATCCCTCTGGAGCTAATGGTGTCTAGTAGCCTTAGAAGCAGGACCTAGCTGCAGAGAGTAGGGCTGCTTCTCTCCCCTCAGTCCCACGATGCAGGGAGTCTGTTGCCAGCAGAGCTCCCTGAAAATAAAAAACCTAACAAAAAACTTTCTATCAGCAAACTCAGGAGAGCTCACTGAAAAGCACCCAGCTCCTCTGGGCACAGAATCAAACTGAGGTCTGGAGGAGGGGCAGAGAGGGAGGAGCCAGTGCACACCAGGAACTAAATTCTTTCTTAAAGTGCCCATGTCTCCTGCGGAGCCCGTCTCTCCCCATGGTCCTTACGGAGTCCCCAGCATCCTCTAGGACGTTAGAGAAAGAAAGTTTCTCCCTATATAGTTGAAAATGAATAGGAGTTGGTTGTATCCAATCTTGCATAATGGTCATATTTGCCGCAGTGCTTCTAGCAAGCAGTCATTTCCTACAGCCCAGGGTAAGTCTCTCTCCCCTTGGAAAAATGCCAAGAACTGCTCACTCTGGAGTAAAAGGCACAAAATTGATCATATGTGTCTCAGCCTTTCGCCTTACCCTCCTCCACTCCCAAAGACAGTGATAAAGGTCTGACTCCTCTTTGGCACATCTAGGGCATATATGAGAATGAGATAAACGCATTCTATACCTTCTGTAGGAAGACAAATAAGCCCTGTGATACACATTTAAGAAAAGCTTATTATATGTGCTAGCATTCAGCAGTCCATGCGACCTCAGCAGCTCTTGCACCAAGTCATCCATAGAACAAGTTGGGAATTGCGTCAGCCATTGGCGCATCCCCTGACTGACCAATTCATGATCTAGGGTATTTGTCTAGAAAGACAATGGTCTAACGAGTTATCCCAATCAGCTTCCGAGAACGCGGAAGTGTTGGTCCTGAAAGTAGGCTAGGGGGTAAGCTCTCAGAGTTTTGGATTTTGAAGTTGCCTTTGGGAATGTTAGGGGTCGCCTTGAATGGATGTCAAGTAGGTGACTTAAATGATGTACTCCGCCCAGTCTCCATATTGTAAGGATAGGACGCCTCACCCTCTTGGAAGTCTAAAATTGCGCAAGAACGGGAGATGGAACGATTTATGAGCATTAACACAGGATTTATGACTTAGAATAGGCCATAGACATCTGGTTGTCATTACTAGTCATGAACCTCTGGCGGGACTTCCTGAACATGGCTATAAATAAAGTATTTTAAGGCCATTGTAGGTAGAAACTGTTTTTTTTTTAATGGGTGTATTAGTATAAACTTCCTGAACTTGCAACCAATCGGTTAAGAATCTCATCAGGGAGGCATGACTGTAAACAGGGATATTGGGGAAATGTATCCCGAATTGAATTTAGGTTGATACAGCTTCCTGAGGCCGATATGGGCCCTACTGCCTTGCCATAGAAAGGACCAAAGCAGTTTATTAATTAGTTTAATATCTTTTGCGGTGAGAATATGTAGTGTCTGCAGAATATAAAGGAGGCGGGGGAATGTCATCATCTTGATCTGTGCAGCCCAACCAAGATATGAGAGGGTTAAATGATTCCAACCCCTGAGCTCTTCAGTAATAATTTCAGTCATCCGGGATACATTAATTTTATATAATAAAGCCGGACTCTTAGGTAAAAGAACGTCCAGATATTATAGATGTTAGGAGGGCCAGGAGAACAGAAAGGATGAGTCCCAGGAAGGAGTGGTAATGGTGGGATAGAGAAATATTGCCCTTGATTTATCTGCATTGATTTTTAGGCTGGAGATGTTGCTAAATCACCCAAACGTATGCATAATCAAAGTTAGTGTGTGTTGAGGAGCCGCAATATATATCTCTCTCTCTCTCTATATATATATATATATATATATATATGGATGTTATCTGCATATACCGTAAGCTTAATGTAACAAGAACCCACACGGACACCCTGAAACCGGATTTTGGTTTTACTAAAATTCTGCTTTAAATTTAGTTGCTAAGTCAAGAAAACCTCAGAACTTCCTGCATCTCGCAGACTATTACAATAGGGCTTATATGGCCAAAAGTATGTTGACACCACTTCAAATGAGAATTTGTCCATTTCAGCCACATACATTGCTACAGTAACCGATGCATTAATAATACAGTCATTCAATCTCCATAGTAAAACAGTTGTAGAACAGTCATACTGAAGAGCTCAGTGACTTTCAAAATGGCACTGTTATAGGATGACACCTTTCCAAAAAGTCATCACAATATTGGTGAGCTATAGTTGCCCTGGTCAACCATAACTGCTGTTACAGTCAAGTGGAAACTCATAGCTGCAACAGCTCATCTGTGAAGTAGTAGGCCAATCAAGCTCACAAAACGCTTACTACGTGCCGAAGCATGTAAAAATCGTTGCATTGTCAACTCTGTTCTCGATTACAACACTGATAGACTGTTCCAAACTGCCTATAATCTGATGGCTTTTGTTTCAATGCCGAGCTGCTGTACAGATGCCCCAGACAACTATATGCAATGCCAAACATTATTGTTGTTTACTGGCAGTCTGACGGATAAATCTGGGTTTGGCGAGACAGCTTAATGATAAGTTTGTGAAGGAGGAATAATTATATATGGCTATTTTTTCCCCAGTTTGTTTTATTAATGGCATCCAGCAAGGTACAGGGCGTAGCCACAATAAGCCTAGTAATGTGCTACAGTCCAAACGCGACGCGGCCCTCAAGGCATCCAAAGGGTCCAGGTTTTATGGTTAACTAGCTTAGGCACAGGTGACTTAATTAGTACCCCATTAAATTTGATTTAACCATCTGTGCTCAGCCATGGATATCCTTAAAACCTGTACTGTTAGGGTTCCTTTAGAACAGAGTTTGGGAAGCACTGAGAAGAGAAGCAAGATGCCAAGAAAGGGGAGTGACATTACCCTCATTGCTATGCAAAAACAAATAGACAGTAGAAAATAGGGAAGTTTGCCGATTTTGAAAATAAAGGACTAATGTGGTGATTTTCAATCGTTTGGTTTAGGCCCCTTACTTCCATGACATTCTAGAGAACTGTGTGCTTCAACTTTGTCTCAGTAGTTTGGGGATGGCTCTATTCCAATGCCCTTTGTGAACAAAGGAAAACAAATAAATCAATGGTTTACAGAGTTTTGGTGCGGAAGACTTGACTGGCCTGCACAGAGTACTGACCTCAACCAGACATCTTTGCTATGAATTGGAACACAATAGACCTTATGGCTAAACCTTATTAATGTTCTCATGGCTGAATGGATGAGATCCCCACCAAGTTCCAAATTCTAGGGTAAAACTAAAACTAGTCCATTTTAATTCCTATAGTTTTGGAATGAAAAGTTCAACGAACAGATACATATGAGACTGATGTTCAGGTGTTCAAATACTAAGACCATGTAGTGTATGTCTCAAATATCTTTTTAAGTCTACCAATAGACAAATACAGGCAGAAGGCCTATTTTATGTAACAGGTATACTGTCATATCCAGTATAACATTTATTAGGCAAAACTATATCTAAGTGAAGTTATCTGTTACATTTAAGAATGATCCAAGCAGCTACAGCCCTTCCCACATCTCTGGGACACCATCCTAAGTGGTTAAGAAAACGGCCACACAGTTCAGATAATAACGCATGCAAAGCACATTATCCTTGTCTTGACATCAATTGCTACATTAAATGAAGTAGTAAATAAACAGGATCCCCCAATTTCTTTGTCCAATGCATGATCTCTGACCGATCATGCTCTAAGGAATGTCTTCCCTGATATGGACATGGGCCCGGGCTCACGTCGCATTAAATAAACATGTTCTGCTACACATAACAGTGATCGCAAAAATCGCATTGTAACACGTAGTTTTACGTGTTCTAGGCAGTGTGGGACTCCGTTTTGAAAAATTAGAGGGTCCTGCGGAATGCACTGTGACTCCCATACCAATCACTGCGGGCAGCATCACCCGTCTCATCAACCAATCATTGCCAGCAGTGTCCCCAACCACTCGCTGCTGGCAGTGTTTCCTGTCTTCTCATCCAATCGCAGCTGCAGCCTCCGTCCTAACTTTTGTTCCTGCTCTGCAGTTTGAATCAGAATTGGACATCGTCCTCCATGGGCTCCGGGTGACAGGATCCTGGCGATTCAGCAGCGCTCTCTGTACCGGCTGCAACACGGAGTCCCGGGATTGCAGGGTTGAATTTAAAGGTGAGGACGTGCCGGTGGGCACAATCAGTGTGTGACCTGTCCTCACCCGTCTGGGTGCTGCCGTGGGATCCGGGGCCTATGCTGGAAGTGGCGGAGGAGAGGCGCTCACCACACACCTGGCAGCTGGGACAGTGAGCGGGGCAGCGGCTCCTCTGCAGCTTTATCCGCTTCTTGTCTGCTGGCTCATTACTGTGTCATAGGGAGGGTGATGCGGTGCCGGTAAGATGGGGTTGCTGGGGGCAATACTACAGGCTGTAATAAACTAATGTCGGATATGGTGATGTGAGAATTTGCCACAGGCAGGACCTAGGATGGCTGTGTATGTAATGATTTATTGATTTGTCGGGTGTGTCATAATAATGTGGCTAGGAGGGATAAAAGCTGGTGTACTGATGGGTCTGGCAGAACCACTGGCTGGCCAGAGCGGCGTAATGATGGGTTGGGAGCATTCTGCTCATGGTGGGGGAAGTCTGATGTCATAGTTGGAAAAGTCTGGTGTCAAATAGGTAGGGGGCAATTTGGTGACAGTGTGATAAATTGGACCAGTGTGGATTGACAGTGTAGTGGGAGGCCTGGTCTTATGTGTATTATGTGTATTATGAGCGATATCACGTAGTGTGTCCCCAGCCCAAGCCGCCCAACATGGGCATACACACTGTGCGATATCACTAACAATATTGCACAGTGACGTCATGTCGCAGCCAGGTGGTGCATGCAGCTGTGGACGATGAGTCCAAATTGAGCTGCCTGCACAGTCGACACACAGGGTTGTTAGCCGCCAACACGGGCTGCGCATAGGCCGTCGTCAGTAGCATACACACTGGCCGATATAAAAAGCGATATCGCTCAGGTTAAAATTGAGCGACATTGCTTACTATACCGCCTAGTGATTGCAAAAATGCGCTATAATGCGTATTTTAATTTAAATGTGAGGATACGCTGTGCTGCACTGCAATGGACTGAGCGGGGTTGCAAGAACAATAGTGGCCAGGGTCAGCGATTCCCCAACCACTGGCTGATCTGTCCCTCTCACCCCCTCCCCGGCCCTGTATTAGAGGGAGCGCTTGCATACTGTATATTAATCTAGTGGGTTGGTTAATTGATTATACCATGTGAACTAAACTAGTCTATAAGGAAACTCATAGCCAGCAGGGAGTGAGAAGTCTACAGGCAGGTAGCCTCTTTGAATACATCTTTACAGCTGGTACCCACCACTGGTGGATTGTTTCTCTCTATATGGATGGGTGCATATCTCTTCTATGGCCGGGCTGGGAATGTTTGACCGGCAGTTGGGAACCTGGCGGTCAGCATACCGACGCCGGGATCCCAGCTGTCAGAATGCCAGCAGGGGGGCGAGCGCGGGTCATATAACACCATTGGGTCAATTTACTAACAGATGGTGACATGGCTGATTTTCTATTGCCAGTAACTGCTATAATAGAAAACGAGATTTATGGTAAGAACTTACCGTTGTTAAATCTTTTTCTACGAGGTATACTGGCTCCACAAGGATTAACATCTGGGTGTAGAGTAGGATCTTGATCCGAGGCACCAACTGGCTCAAAGCTTTTGACTGTTCCCAAGATGCACAGCACCGCCTCCTCTATAACCCCGCCTCCACGCACAGGAGCTCAGTTTCGTTAACCAGCCCAATGCAGTAGCAGGTACCAGAGACGACCATCGCTCGTAGCCAATTACACCACACACTCACCACAGGAGAGGGTGTCAGCGGCTATGCCATACCAACCCAAAGAAGCTAAGTGCATCAGGGTGAGCGTCTTGTGGAGCCCAGTGTACATTGCAGAAAGAGATTTAACAACGGTAAGTTCATACCATAAATCTCGTGTTATGCTGCGGGGTACACTGGGCTCCACAAGGATTAACATCTGGGATGTCCTAAAGCAGTTCCTTATGGGAGGGGACACACTGTGGCGGGCACAAGAACCCGGCGTCCAAAGGAAGCATCCTGGGAGGCGGAAGTATTGAAGGCATAGAACCTAATGAACGTGTTCCCAGAGGACCACGTAGCCGCCTTGCACAATTGTTCAAGGGTCGCACCACGGTGGGCCACCCAAGAAGGTCCAACCGACCGAGTAGAATGGGCTTTGATGGTAGCAGGAACCGGACGACCAGCCTGTACATAAGCATGTGCAATCACCATTCTAATCCATCTGGCCAGAGTCTGCTTGGAAGCAGGCCAGCCACGTTTGTGAAAACCAAACAACACGAAAAGAGAATCAGATTTCCTAATGGAGAAAGTTTTTTTCACATAGATACGGAGAGCCCGTACCACATCCAAAGACCGCTCTTTGGTAGACAACTCAGGAGAATTAAAGGCCGGAACCACAATTTCCTGGTTAAGGTGGAAGGAAGACACCAAAAAGTGAATAAAGATAAATTTAGCCAAGCGCTCAGTCACTCCAAATCCACGTGCTGCCAGCAAATTAAGGCTACTCAACCTTAGAGATCAGAAGAACAGAAAATAAAGATATTTTGCAGCGCACATAGACTTGGCAAAAAGATTTTTATTATTACTTTATATATAATTATTTATTATTGCTTGCAAAAATTAAATATATTCTAAAAAATGTTTTCATTCAAAACAACCACCGGCCAGTGTAATTAAATATCTTATTTTTATATTAAAAAGAAAAAGAAAATCAAAACACTTAACACAGCCTATATAAATTTTCACATATACAGATACTAAATTTCATTCAATGTGAACACTTTGTGTCACCCTTGCCTGAAATAATATCTAAAATAGATACAATCGTACATAAAAGCTCAAGCAGAGATTAGTATCACTAAGTTGCTGTAAAATGTATCACTATTGCACTCTGAGGTAAAAGAAAAAGAAAGAGTCTTTCTTCTGAAGCTGATGGTAACAATTCAGCTAAATGGCTGCACACTCTGTTAAGGCACAGGGATTTTTTTCCAGTCCATTTATATCACTGGAAGTCCATTCAGTGTTTAAGAATACTAAAACATCAAAACACTTGGAATTTTCAGCTGGTTAATGTTCCTAATATCCGTGATCAATTTGTTTAGAAAACACAGGATATTGCAGTGATCCGTTTGATATTCAGAGGACCATATGATTAGGTCTAACAATTTAAATTAGTCTGTCTGGCCAGACAGTGTAATTACTCTCACCGCACTTTCCCGTTGATTATATCCACAGGACTCCTCCCGGCTGCTGGTGCTGGTAACCTTAGAATGCAGTCATCTCTGGAGGGTGTAGTCCAAATAAATTGTGGAACGGCTTGGTGGTGAGTGTGTCCACTGGCGATGGTGGGAACGAGTAAATTGTGAGTGTTTTACGCGTTTCTCCGCCTCCCTCCGGGTTCAGCGGCTTCATCAGAAATAAACTCACTGCTCCTCCTTGCTCTTTTTAAACCTCGCGGCTAGATGCCGTGATGACGTTATCCCGTCAATCTAGTTTCTTTATTGCGTGTCAAGTCTCTCTCCGGCTGTGAGCCGCATAGCGATTCCGAGTGCATAGCAACAATTTCAATTATCTATCACACCTGTGTTCATTCCTACAGATCACTATCCTATGAAAGACTTAGACATATTTTTTCTCTGTTAGTAATGCAATATATAGAACAATTTGTTCCATCAAAAAGACATCTCAAACGAGCGCATAGGAGCCCCAATAATGTAAATAATAAATAGACATTTAAATTTAAGGTATTTACTAAAAAATATATATATATATACATATAAACTTAAAAAGCAAGCAATGACTCATTAAAACTTATCCGGAAGACATGTCATCTTTTCCCATAAAATACATATGGATACCCATTCAATGTGTATTAAACCACTAATTGAACCTATACGTCCAATCAGTGAAAGTAATTCAAAATATCAAGTGGCATCATTCTAGGGAGCAGAAACAAATAATACATATTAAAATACGCAGCCAATATATGTGTATGTATATCGCATATATAGACCACTAAAATGGGAAGTGTATTATCCATAAGGATCTCGGACCACAATATTCATAAATCAATATATATCTAATACACATAGCTATCACAAGATTAGATAAATTTAGATGTTATATCATTTATAATACCGAATGCTGATATATATATATATATATATATATATATATATATATAAATTCCATACATATACATATCCAGGAAATATATATAAATATATGTAGAAAAAAACTAAGAAGGAAAATAAGAGGGTATAGGTAAGAGGATGAGGGAGAAGTGGGAGAGAGAAACCACTTTATATAAACCAGAATAAAAAGAACTTAAGGAACACATTCATATATTATTTAACTCAATGGTGTCATTGAGTCCATTTGGCACCATTGAATCTAACTTGAATATCCAGAATGCCTCTCGTCTACATAAACGTCCAAATCTATCGCCCCCTCTATATGTGGTCTTAATATGTTCAATGGCCTGGACTGAAACATTCTTCATCTGATATGAAACATTCTGGATATTCAAGTTAGATTCAATGGTGCCAAATGGACTCAATGACACCATTGAGTTAAATAATATATGAATGTGTTCCTTAAGTTCTTTTTATTCTGGTTTATATAAAGTGGTTTCTCTCTCCCACTTCTCCCTCATCCTCTTACCTATACCCTCTTATTTTCCTTCTTAGTTTTTTTCTACATATATTTATATATATTTCCTGGATATGTATATGTATGGAATTTATATATATATATATCAGCATTCGGTATTATAAATGATATAACATCTAAATTTATCTAATCTTGTGATAGCTATGTGTATTAGATATATATTGATTTATGAATATTGTGGTCCGAGATCCTTATGGATAATACACTTCCCATTTTAGTGGTCTATATATGCGATATACATACACATATATTGGCTGCGTATTTTAATATGTATTATTTGTTTCTGCTCCCTAGAATGATGCCACTTGATATTTTGAATTACTTTCACTGATTGGACGTATAGGTTCAATTAGTGGTTTAATACACATTGAATGGGTATCCATATGTATTTTATGGGAAAAGATGACATGTCTTCCGGATAAGTTTTAATGAGTCATTGCTTGCTTTTTAAGTTTATATGTATATATATATATTTTTTAGTAAATACCTTAAATTTAAATGTCTATTTATTATTTACATTATTGGGGCTCCTATGCGCTCGTTTGAGATGTCTTTTTGATGGAACAAATTGTTCTATATATTGCATTACTAACAGAGAAAAAATATGTCTAAGTCTTTCATAGGATAGTGATCTGTAGGAATGAACACAGGTGTGATAGATAATTGAAATTGTTGCTATGCACTCGGAATCGCTATGCGGCTCACAGCCGGAGAGAGACTTGACACGCAATAAAGAAACTAGATTGACGGGATAACGTCATCACGGCATCTAGCCGCGAGGTTTAAAAAGAGCAAGGAGGAGCAGTGAGTTTATTTCTGATGAAGCCGCTGAACCCGGAGGGAGGCGGAGAAACGCGTAAAACACTCACAATTTACTCGTTCCCACCATCGCCAGTGGACACACTCACCACCAAGCCGTTCCACAATTTATTTGGACTACACCCTCCAGAGATGACTGCATTCTAAGGTTACCAGCACCAGCAGCCGGGAGGAGTCCTGTGGATATAATCAACGGGAAAGTGCGGTGAGAGTAATTACACTGTCTGGCCAGACAGACTAATTTAAATTGTTAGACCTAATCATATGGTCCTCTGAATATCAAACGGATCACTGCAATATCCTGTGTTTTCTAAACAAATTGATCACGGATATTAGGAACATTAACCAGCTGAAAATTCCAAGTGTTTTGATGTTTTAGTATTCTTAAACACTGAATGGACTTCCAGTGATATAAATGGACTGGAAAAAAATCCCTGTGCCTTAACAGAGTGTGCAGCCATTTAGCTGAATTGTTACCATCAGCTTCAGAAGAAAGACTCTTTCTTTTTCTTTTACCTCAGAGTGCAATAGTGATACATTTTACAGCAACTTAGTGATACTAATCTCTGCTTGAGCTTTTATGTACGATTGTATCTATTTTAGATATTATTTCAGGCAAGGGTGACACAAAGTGTTCACATTGAATGAAATTTAGTATCTGTATATGTGAAAATTTATATAGGCTGTGTTAAGTGTTTTGATTTTCTTTTTCTTTTTAATATAAAAATAAGATATTTAATTACACTGGCCGGTGGTTGTTTTGAATGAAAACATTTTTTAGAATATATTTAATTTTTGCAAGCAATAATAAATAATTATATAGGAAGGAAGACACCACCTGGGGTAAATAACCTGTCCGTGTTCTCAGAACTGCCCGGTCACGGTGAAAAATCAAATAGGGAGACTTACAGGATAAGGCACCCAAGTCCGAGACCCTTCTAGTTGAAGCAATAGCCAGTAAGAATAACACCTTAAGAGAAAGCCACTTAAGGTCAGCAGAGGTAAGAGGCTCAAACGGAGACTCTTGTAAGGCCTACAAAACCACCGACAGATCCCAAGGGGCCACAGGTGGCACATAAGGATGCTGAATACGCAACACATCCTGAGTGAATGTATGGACATCAGGTAGGGTAGCAATCTTTCTCTGAAACCAAACTGACAAGGCAGAGATGTGAACCTTGAGGGAGGCCAGACGCAGGCCTAAGTCCAGGCCTTGTTGTAGAAAGGCCAACAGTTTGGCCGTACTAAACTTGAAAACGTCATGACGCACACCAAGTAAAGTAAGCATTCCAGACCCTATGGTAAATCCGAGCAGATGCCGGCTTACAAGCCTTCAACATAGTTTGAACGACCGCCTAAGAAAAAACCCTTGGCCCTCAGGACAGAAGCTTCAAGAGCCATACCGTCAAAGCCAGACGGGCAAAATCCTGGTAAACACAAGGGCCCTGAACGAGGAGGCCTGGCCGTTGTGGAAGTAGAAGGGGACGATCCAACGAGAAGCCCTGTAGATCGGAGAACCAGTGCCGCCTGGGCCACGCTGGAGCGACCAGAAGTAGGTTTCCTCCTTCTTGCATGAACTTCCGTATTACTCTGGGTAGGAGTGACACTGGAGGAAACACATACGGCAGCTCAAAGTTCCATGGAATTGCCAGAGCGTCCACGAACGCAGCTTGAAGATCCCTTGTCCTTGCTCCGAAGACCAGAACCTTGTGATTGTGTCGAGACGCCATCAGATCCACATGTATAAGGCCCCACGAGAAGTTGAAACACCTCCGGATGGAGGCTCCACTCTCCGGTGTGTACGTCCTGACGACTGAGATAGTCCGCTTCCCAGTTCAGAACGCCCGGAATGAACACTGCGGATATGGCCGGCAGATGGCGTTCTGTCCACTGAAGAATTTGTGATACTTCTCTCATTGCCATGCGGTTTCGGGTGCCGCCCTGATGATTGTTGTATGCCACCGTGGTGGCGTTGTCCGACTGCACTTGAACAGGTCTGTTCTGTATCAGATGCTGGGCCATTGTCAACGCATTGAACACTGCCCGCAATTCCAGAATGTTTATCGGGAGTAGTGACTTCTCCTCGGTCCACCGACCCTGGAGAGAGTGTTGTTCCAACACCGTGCCCCAACCTCCAACCTCTCAGACTGGCATCCGTCGTCAGCAGGACCCAGTTGGATATCCAGAAGGGACGTCCCCTGCTCAATCGTTGGTCCTGAAGCCACCAGCTCAGTGACAGGCGGACCTCCGGAGACAAGGAAATCATGTGAGATCTGATCCGGTGAAGCAGGCCGTCCCACTTGGACATAATCAGCTTCTGCAGAGGGCGAGAATGGAGTTGAGCATACTCCACCATGTCGAAAGCCGACACCATGAGACCTAGCACTTGCATTGCCGAATGAATCGACACTTGCGGACGAGATAGGATGCATCGAATCCTGTCCTGAAGTTTCAGGACTCTCTCCTGAGAAAGGAACAACCGCTGGTTGTGTCCAATATCGCTCCCAGGTGTACCATGCTATGAGCAGGAACCAGGGAGGATTTCTTACAGTTGATCAGCCACCCGTGCGCTTTCATGCACTGGACCGTCAGATCGAGATGACACAGGAGAAGATCTGGGGAATTCGCCAGGATCAACAAATCGTCCAAATACGGTAGGATCCTGACTCCTTGACGGCGGAGTGTAGCCGTCATGACCGCCATAACTTTGGTGAAAACTCTGGGAGCCGTTGTCAAACCAAAGGGTAACGCCCGAAATTGGTAATGAAGGATGCCCACCGCAAACCTCAGGTACTGCTGATGAGACCCCGCAATAGGAATATGCAGGTAGGCATACTGTATGTCCAGGGAGACCATATAGTCCCCAGGCTCCAAGGCCAGAACAATAGAGCGAAGAGTTTCCATACGAAACTTGGAGACCCGCACATGCTTGTTAAAGGACTTCAGATTGAGAATGGGCAGCGAGGACCCGTTCGGTTTCGGGACCAGGAACAGCGGTGAATAGTACCCCTTGCCTCTCTGAGCTAGAGGCACCTGTACCATCACTCCTGTGGTCAGTAGGGAGTGTACTACCGAGTGCAAAGTGTTTGCTTTTGCCGGATCCAGAGGCACATCTGTCAGGCAAAATCAATGAGGGGGACGATTCTTGAAGGGTATGGCGTAACCTTGAGTGACGACTTCCCTCTGAAGTGGTCATCAACCATTTCTGGGCAAAACATAGAAGTCGGTCCCCCACTCTGGGATCATGCGGCAAGCTTGTCAGTTTTGGAAGCAGGCTGATGGACAGCCCAGGCATGCTTTGGTCTGGGCTTTGCAGGTCTGGAAGCAGGAGCTTGCTTCGGATACGCCTGACCTTTTGCTTTACCTGGAGGACGAAAGGGCAGAGGGAAAGTACTTTTAGCCTTGTGTGTGGAAGGAGCTGTACTAGGTAGGCAAGCTGTTTTAGCAGTAGCCAAAGAGAATGTCTCCCTTGAAAGGAAGCACCTCCAGGGTTTTCTTGGAATCCATATCCACCGACCAGGATCTCAACCAAAGGATACGTATGGCCAAGACGGACGTAGTAGCAGCCTTAGCCGCCAGCACTGGAAGCCGCCTTCTTAAGGTACAGAGAAGCCGTGGTAATATATGAGAGACATTGTCGGGCATGATCAGATGTGTTGGAATGCAGTTCCGCCTCAAGCTCCTGAGGCCATGCCTCAGCAGCTTCTGCAGCCCATGTTGCTGCAATGTTTGGTCTATGCACAGCCCCTGTTAGGGTGTCTTTTAAACAACCCTCCACACGTCTATCCGTCGGTTCCTTCAGAGAGGTGACGGTAGTTACTGGCAGAGCAGAGAAAACTACCATGCGCGCCACATGAGAATCTACAGGCGGAGGAGTTTCCCAATTTTTACATATCTCCGCAGAGAGAGGATAGCGAGCCAACAGTCTCTTATTTGGTGTGAATTTTCCCCCAGGATTTTCCCAGGATTCCTGACGTATGTCAACCAGGTGTTCAGAATGAGGTAAAACTTGTTTAACTACCTTCTTACGTTTAAACATATCCGGCTTTTTAGAGACAGCCTCAGGCTCAGGATCATCAGACACCTGAAGAATTAGCCTAATTCCCTCAATCAAATCCGGGACATCCACCAATGATTTCCCTTCCCCATCAGAAACATCTGATTCAGTGCCTGTGGGGTCAGTATATGCACCATCCTCCTCAGAGGACGTGTCTGGGATAGCAGTGGATTGGGAGGAGGTACTGGCCCATTTAGAAGACGACTTAGTCTTAGGCGGGCGAGAGTGACACTTAGATTTAGACAATGACCGGTTCAAATGCTGTAACTGAGTGGAGATTTAATCTGCCCATGGCGGATTAATAGCAGGGACCATAAACTGTTGCATTGGCACAGGTGGTCCCACAGGGGGTGCCAATTTAGTTACAAGTGTGTTTCACAGCGTGGAAAAGGTAGCCCAAGGTGGGTCCTGTGATGCCCCTGGTGCTGCGGACCCACTGGGGGTAAGGAACCCCCTGAAACTGAACTCTCAGCTGCCATATTCTCCTCCATCACGTCTGCAGAATCACCAAAACGCAATGTGGGAGAAACCCCAGCTCCGTTGCCACGTGTAGCCAACATACTAATGTGCACAAAATCGGGCAACCTGGTACAAGTCTTAGCAGCGATATACCTAGCAAGAACTCCCAGTGAAGTGTGACTATGACAGCACAACCGGGAGTTCAAGAGATACATAGGGTGACTATAAATCACAAGTAAAAATACACAGAAAGTATATCTTGTGAAACAAAGCCTTTATTATACAGAAAAACCTGATACACTTAGCCCCCTCCGGCATAGAAATATAGGAGCAGCATGCTGAGTGAAATACTCATAAGGCAGCCACGCAGCAGCAACATCCACACACACATATATAGTCACAAGAGTACCATGCAGAAATTATGTACCATAAAACTGCACTGGACTAGCAATACAAAGTAATAGTATGGCTATATGTGTCAACAATAGATATAACAAAACACAGTAGATACTGGATGTATATCACAGGGTGTTTGTACCACACAACCCTAAATGTATGCACTCTTTCTTAACTAACACTGTCCCAGTGACAGGTAGAATACTTCAATGTCCTAGAATATACACAGCACTGGCGATCAGGTGGCTTTACAGAGGAGGATTTGGCCCAGCAGTCCCAGGAACAGCTCAGCTCTGTCTGTGATGGCTGCTGACAGGGAGTGAGGGAGAGAAATGCAGCTCCAGGACGGGAACATTTGCAGAAATGGCGCCCTGGGGCTGGGGGAGGGGCTACAGGTCAGGCCTGCTCCCCATGCTGGCATCCCCACCGGGCGCTGCGGGCCTTGAAAAACGGGGTTATTTAGAGTAAAAAACCCCAGACTTGTGCCCTGTTAATGTCCCTGGTGACTAGTGGAGCGGCTGCCCAGTAACAGTGTCCACACCATCGCGCGCGCGGTCGGCCTCCCACGGCCGCGCCGGATCACGGTAAAGTGTGGCCAAAGGGCCCCCTTACCTCCCCCGTTTCTCCGGCACCGCAATGCAGGACGACAGTGGTGTGTGTGTGACTGACGCTGGAAGGAACCTGAGCCTCCGCTGCAATGACCCGGCAACCAGGGCGCGGGAGTATACAGCGGCGCTGGTGGTGATGGAGCTGCAGTCAGAAAAGTCTGAAACTTTACACACTGCAGCCCTGAAGTCTTGTTAGAAGAATTCTTCGGTCTTTTTTTTTTTTTTTAAGAAAAGCTATCAACAGGCTGCCAAAGGCAGCCCTCCTGTTAAGTGCCTGCTTACTGCATGGCTCCAACTTACAAACTGAGCTCCTGTGCAAGGAGGCGGGGTTATAGGAGGCGGTGCTGTGCATCTTGGGAACAGTCAAAAGCTTTGAGCCTGTTGGTGCCTCGGATCAAGATCCTACTCTACACCCCGATGTTAATCCTTGTGGAGCCCAGTGTACCCCGCAGCAGAGAACTACATTTCACTGTGATTTAGAGGTCTATTTACAAAGCAGTGGACTTTCAAATCCCGCTATCTTACCCTTTCCCTATCCCCAGCACTGCCCCAGTATTGTCTGACTCTAACCCACTACATGCACCTAGTACTGCCCAAGCTGCTATCTACCCCTATCCCCAGTACTGCCCCAGTAGATACCACCTTCCTACCCCCGCAATTGCCCTAGTACTGCCTACCCCTAACCCCCTTCTTACTCCAGCTGCTGCCTATCCTTATCCCTTCTCTACCCCAACTGTTGCATGCCCATATCCCCCTTTACCCCAACTGCTACCTGCTCACATAACTTCCCACACTGCAGCCTGCCCTTACTTCCTCCCTACCGCTAGTACTGTCTGCCCTTAACCCCAAGTGCTCCAAGCCTCAACCCCCAGCTCTACGCCAACAGCGGACTGTCTCAATGCCCAGCTCTATCCTAACTGCTGCCTGTCACCAGCATTGCCCATAAAGCATAAGATGTGATGTAACCCAAAAACAGTGAAGTAGGACCCCAATGTTTTAAAGTGAGGGGTCCCTGGGACGCACATATTATTTTGCTCAGTGCGATCAATACATACTTTTATGTGTATCCCAATGCAATATGTACTTGAATTGTTTGTATTACTGAACAGAAAATTGCTAGCATATTGTTTATAACTTATGTGCAAATGGATATATTTTCTTCTGTAACTTCATAATGTTTTATTTTGTCATGCTTCAATAAAAGTAAATAAAAAATGAAATAGTAAATAATAGGATTTTGGTAAATCCTTTATTTGTAGTCCGTAGAGGATGCTGGGGTCCACATTAGTACCATGGGGAATAGACGGGTCCACCAGGAGCCATTGGCACTTTAAGAGTTTGAGAGTGTGGGCTGGCTCCTCCCTCTATGCCCCTCCTACCAGACTCAGTCTAGAAACTGTGCCCGAGGAGACGGACATCTTCGAGAGAAGGATTTAACACAGATAGTGGCGAGATTCAAACCAGCTCACACATACAAGGCACATCAAGCGAACTTAGCTTGATAACTCAGCAACCGCTGAAATCGTACTTACCAAGTAACAATGCAGTACTTAACTAAAACCAA
This sequence comes from Pseudophryne corroboree, assembly GCF_028390025.1. NCBI lineage: Eukaryota > Metazoa > Chordata > Amphibia > Anura > Myobatrachidae > Pseudophryne > Pseudophryne corroboree. The sequence goes on from NC_086444.1 coordinate 509,714,222, forward strand.
CATCCTCTACGGACTACGAGAAAAGGATTTACCGGTAGGTAAGCAAAATCCTATTTTCGCTTACGTCCTAGAGGATGCTGGGGTCAACATTAGTACCATGGGGATGTACCAAAGCTCCCAGAACGGGAGGAAGAGCGCGGAGGCTCCTGCAGAACTGATTGACTGAACTTCAGATCATCAGAGGTCAAAGTATCGAACTTGTAGAACTTAGCAAACGTGTTCGACCCAGACCAAGTTGCTGCTCGGCAAAGATGTAACGCCGAGACACCCCGGGCAGCCGCCCAGGAAGACCCCACCTTACGAGTAGAGTGGGCCTTGACAGATGTAGGACACGGCAAGTCTGCCGTAGAATGTGCATGCTGGATCGTGAACCTGATCCAGCAGAGATGGTCTGCTTAGTAGCAGGACACCCAATTTTCTTGGGATCACACAGGACAAACAGAGTCCGATTTCCTGTGACGAGCAGTCCTATTCACATATATTTTCAGAGCCCTTACAACATCCAAGGACTTTGATGAAATTGAGGAGTCAGTAGCCACTGGCACCACAATAGGTTGGTTGATATGAATGCCGACAACCTTCAAAAGAAACTGCTGACGTGTCCGGAGTTCAGCTCTATCTTCGTGGAAGATCAAGTATGGGCTTTTACAGGACAAAGCCCCCAACTCCGACACACGTCTAGCAGAAGCTAAAGCCAACAAAGTGACCGCTTTCCATGTAAGAAATTTGACTTCAACCTCCTGTAGAGGCTCGAACCAGTCCGACTGGAGGAACTGCAACACCACGTTAAGGTCCCAAGGCACCGCAGGCGGTACAAAGGGAGGCTGGATGTGCAGAACCCCCTTCAAAAAGGTCTGAATATCAGGGGTAATTCCAAGTTGATCGCAGCAGGAAATTTTTTTAGCAGATGGGCAAAACCATGTGCACTCCAGGGGGGGCAGATATAACATGTGCAGAGAGAGTTAGATTTGGGTGTGGTGAGTTCAATCTGCAATCTAAATTGCAGTGTAAAAATAAAGCAGCCAGTATTTACCCTGCACAGAAACAAAATAACCCACCCAAATCTAACTCTCTCTGCACGTTATATCTGCTCCCCCTGCAGTGCACATGGTTTTGCCCAACTGCTAAAAAATTTCCTGCTGCGATCAACTTGGAATTACCCCCATCAGGGAGGGTAGCCAATTGTTTTTGGAAGAAAACGGATAGTGCCAAAATCTGGACCTTCACAGATCCCAACTTAAGGCCCATATCCACACCAGCTTGTAAGAGGAGAAAACGTCCCAGTTGAAACTCCACCGCAAGAAATATATTTTTTCCAAATTTGATGGTAATGTTTAGACGTTACTCCTTTCCTAGCTTGCATCAGGGTAGGAATAACCTTGTTCGGAATGCCCTTCCGAGCTAGTATCAGGCGTTCAACCTCCATGCCATCAAACGTAGCCGCGGTAAGTCTTGATAAGCGAACGGCCCCTGCTGCAGCAGATCCTCCCGAAGAGGAAGAGGCCTCGGCTCTTCTTGCAGTAGATCCAGAAGATTCGCGTACCAAGCCCTTCTTGGCCAGTCTGGAGCAATGAAGATCGCTTGAACCTTTGTTCTCCTTATGAGCTTTAGAACTCTTGGAATGAGTAGAAGTGGAGGAAACACATACACCGACTGGAACACCCACGGAGTCAACTAGGGCATTCACCGCCACTGCTTGCGGGTCCCTCAACCTGGAATAATACCACTGAAGCTTCTTGTTGAGACGAGAGGCCATCATGTCGATCTGGGGTACGCCCCAAAGATGTTACCTCCTTGAACACCTTCGGATGGAGAGCCCTGGATGGAGATTGTGTCTGCTGAGGAAGTCCGCTTCCCAGTTGTCTACTCCCAGAATGAAAATTGCTGACAGCGCCAACGTGTGCTTTTCTGCCCAGAGGATGATTTTTGTTACCTCTGCTATTGCAGCTCTGCTCTTCGTTCCGCCCTGTCGGTTTATGTAAGCCACTGTTGTCACACTGTCCGACTGCACTTGAATGGCCCGATTTCTCAGAAGATGGGCCGCTTGGAGGAGACCGTTGTAGACGGCTCTTAGTTCCAGAATGTTTATCGGCAGGCCGGATTCCAGGCTTGACCACCTTCCTTGGAAGGTTTCCCTTTGAGTGACTGCGCCCCAGCCCCGGAGACTTGATTCCGTGGTTAGAAGGATCCAGTCCTGAATCCCGAACCTGAAGCCCTCCAGAAGGTGAGATAATTGCAGCCACCAGAGGAGTGAAATCCTGGCCATTGGCAACAGAGGAATTCTCTGGTGCATGTGTAGATGGGATCCCGACCACTTGTCTAGGAGATCCACTTGGAAGGACCGAGCGTGAAACCTCCCGTACTGCAGAGCCTCGTACGAGGCCACCATCTTCCCCAGAAGGCGAATGCACTGATGAATTGACACCCGGGCTGGCTTCAAGACATCCCAGACCATCGTTTGAATCACCAACGCCTTTTCCACTGGGAGAAACACCCTCTGCACTTCCGTGTCGAGAATCATTCCCAGAAAGGACAATCTTCTGGTGTGTAGCAAATGTGACTTTGGAAGATTCAGGATCCAACCATTTTTTTCTGAGAAGCTGAGTCGTGAGTGTTATGGACCGTAACAGTTTCTCCTTTATCAGCAGATCGTCCAGATACGGAATTATGTTCACCCCCTGTCTGCGGAGGAGAATCATAATTTCCGCCATCACCATGGTGAACACACTTGGTGCTGTGAAAAGACCGAATAGGAGAGCCTGGAACTGACAGTCCAACAGTGCAAATCGCAGATAAGCCTGATGCGGCAGCCAAATCAGAATGAAGAGGTATGCATCCTTGATCTCCAGGGATACTAGGAATTCGCCCTCCTCCAGACCTGATATCACCGCCCTTAGGGACTCCATTTTGAACTTAAACTCCCTCAGTAAGGGGTTTAGTGATTTTAAGTCCAGAATGGGCTTGACTGAACCATCCCGTTCCGGTACCACGAAAAGGTTCAAATAGTAACCTTTGTTCTGCATGTGTGGTGGTACTGGCAAAATAACCTGTGCCTCCACCAACTTCTGGACGGCTTCTTGCAGGACAGTCCCGTCTGCCAGCAGAGCTGGCAAGCCTGATCTGAAAAATCGGTGAGGAGGGAGATTTTGAAATTCCAGCTTGTACCCCTGGGACACTATATCTTGCACCCAGGGGTCCAGGCCGGAGGACACCCAGACACGACTGAAATGAGTCTCGCTCCAACCGGCCCCACCTCCGGGGCATGCAGTCCACCATCATGCGGCGGACTTTGGTGTACCTGAAGCAAATTTCTGTTCCTGGGAACCTGCGGCCACAGGTTTCTTGAACTTGGGCCGAGCTCCCCGAAAGAAGGTGTTGGATGGCTTTGCCTTTCTGGGCTTGTTAGACCGAAAGGACTGTGGTGTAACTGAAGAAAAGGGTTTCTTTGGAGCAGGTGTAGCTGAGGGAAGGAAGGGTGACTTACCAGCCGTAGCCGTGGAAATCCACGCATCTAACGCTTCCCCAGAGAGCCTGACCTGTGTAGGGTAGGGTCTCCACACTTCTCCTGGATTCCGCGTCGGAAGACCACTGGCGCAACCACAGCCCTCGACGAGCTGATACTGACATGGAGGAAATCCCCACAGCCATGGAACCCAGGTCCTTCATGGATTCTACAGGAAACCCTGCCGAATCCTGAATGTTACGTAAAAACAATTCAACATCACATTTCTCCATAGTATCCAAATCCTCAAGTAGCGTGCCTGACCACTTTACTATAGCATTGGCAATCCAAGCACTGGCAATAGTGGGACGTAGTGTTGCCCCAGAAGCCGTGTACATGGATTTGAGCGTATTATCAATTTTACGATCAGCCGCCTCTTTCAAGGCGGTAGATCCTGGAACAGGTAAAACAAACTTTTTTGAGAGTCTGGATACTGACGCGTCAACAATAAGCGGGTTTTCCCATTTTTTCCAATCCTCTACCGGGAAAGGAAACGCTACAAGAACTCTTTTAGGCATCTGGAATTTTTTATCCCGGTTTTCCCAAGCCTTTTCAAATATTGCATTTAATTCCTTTGACGCAGGGAAGGTTAGCGAGGCTTTCTTATTTTCAGTGAAGTAAGCCTCCTCAACCTGCTCGGGTGTTGTATCCGCAATATTTAACACATCCCTAATAGCCTCTATCATCAACTGCACCCCTTTTGCAAGTGATGCATCCCCCCGCAACACATCCCTGTCACCGTCTGTAGTATCAGAGTCGGTATCATCCTGCATGATATGAGCAAGAGCACAGTTATGGGAATATACATCTGGGAGCCCTGATGTACCAGAACTGGGCCAGACTGCCATAGAGTTCTGTAAAGCCTGAGTTGCAGATTCATTTTGTGCAACCCTATTAGAAATCTGAGAAATCATATATTTGATAGAGGATAACAACTCAGGCTCCCTTGCTGGAATCTGTGCTAAACCAGTGCACTCCTGATTACATGGAATGGGATCATCTTGAGAGGACATATCCTCTGCAGCATATGACACAGAGTCCCTGGAATAGTTTAATGGAGCCACAGACACTCCACACACACACAGGGGAGGGCAGACAGAGTTTCACCCCCAAGAAAGGCAAGAGAGACACAGAGATTGGAGCCAACCCACACACAGCGCTTTCAATATAAAGGGAGACCCCCTATTAGCGCTGACTGTGCACCTTGACAGGTTACACAGTCATTTTGCAGCCTCCCCCCCTTCTACAACCCCCTGGTACCGTGATAGATAGCTGGAGATGCTGTGGAGGGACTTGCTCTTCACTGTCAGCGCTGTGCAGGCAGGAAAATGGCGCTGAAACGCTGCTGGGTCCGCTCTGGGGAGAAGCTCCGCACCCAAAATAACACTGTCTTCCCGCTCTTCACAGGATTATACTGGCCTAAGGATGATGCTGGCTGAGTTCTGGGGACCCCGACAGGCTGCGTGACCAGTGTAGGGTATAGGCGCTGGCTCAGGGCGCCCCACTATGTACCGCTGAGCCTCCGGAGCGCAGTTAATACTGCGATCCTACCCTGATGCCGCCATCTTCACACCGGCCTCTCGCTTGCTAGGGGCGTCGGTGACTCACTCGCCACAATCTTCAGCTCTGCAAGGGGGTGGCGGCATGCTGCTGGGGTGAGCGATCCCCTGCGGCGGGGAACGTTCTATCCCCTCTGGAGCTCAGTGTCCAGTCAGCGGAGACAGTGGCTCATACCCTGCAGGGCGGACACTGATCCCTTCCTCAGTCCCTTGATGCAGGGAGGCTGTAGCCAGCAGCCTCCCTGTAAAATAATAAACTCTAAAACTAAACTTTACTAAGGAAACTCCGGAGAGCTCCCCTAGCTGTGACCGGCTCCTCCGGGCACATTTTCTAAACTGAGTCTGGTAGGAGGGGCATAGAGGGAGGAGCCAGGCCACACTCTTAACTCTTAAAGTGCCAATGGCTCCTGGTGGACCCATCTATACCCCATGGTACTAATGTGGACCCCCGCATCCTCTAGGACGTAAGATAAATTGTAAACAAGGAATCCCATACCCAAATATTCTGAAATACGGAATTTTTTGAGTGAGAGTTGAGATAGTGAAACCTTTGTTTACTGATGGCTCAATGTACACAAACTTTGTTTAATACAAAAAAGTTATTAAAAATATTGGCTAAAATGACCTTCAGGCTATGTGCATAAGGTGTATATGAAACATAAACGCATTCTGTGCTTAGACTTGGGTCCCATCGCCATGATATCTCATTATGTTATGCAATTATTCCAGAATACAGAAAAATCCGATATCCAAAATACTGCTGATCCCAAGCATTTTGGATAAGGGAGACTCAACCTGTATTTGAAATTAATATGGTTTTCAAACGAGGCTCTGAATTAGGATGTGACAGTCATTGGTGGTCATTCCGAGTTGTTCGCCTGTTGCCGATTTTTGCTATGCTGCGATTTGCTGCTAAATGCGCATGCGCATGGTACGCAGCACGCATGCGCTTAGTTATTTAACTAAAAACGTAGCAGTTTTGCTGTTATTCGTGCGGCGCTTTTCAGTCGCACTGCTGAACGGTGAGTGATTAACAGGAAAGGGGCGTTTCTGGGTGGAAACTGAGCGTTTTCCAGGAGTGTGCTAAAAAACGCAGGCGTGTCAGGCTAAAACGCAGGAGTGGCTGGGGAAACGGAGGAGTGGCTGGCCGTACGCAGGGCTTGTTTGTGACGTCAAACCAGGAACTAAACGGACTGAGCTGATCGCAATCTAGGAGTAGGTCTGGAGCTACTCAGAAACTGCAGGAAATTATTTAGTAGCAGTTCTGCTAATCTTTCGTTCGCTATTCTGCTATGCTAAGATACACTCCCAGAGGGCGGCGGCCTAGCGTTTGCAATGCTGCTAAAAGTAGCTAGCGAGCGAACAACTTGGAATGAGGGCCATTGTCCAGTGTAAATGATACAAAAATAAACTGCTTTTTTTTAAAATACCAACTTAAATGACAATGAGGAACATACACTTTACCTCTTTCAAAAACATTTCCATATCCTCTTGACATTCAAAAACAAAGGCCTTCATGTCATTCATGGAAATGTGATTTTCCACATATTTGGCATGCTGATTGTTTTTCACATTAACCTGTAGAAAGCAAATGGATATAATTTTTAGAACTGATAAGCAATAGCAAAGTAAACACAAATCCCTTGAATATATATGTATTCTGAATGATGGTGATGGCAAAACAATAGAATAGAGCATTTAAACACTTCGTGCAGCAGCACAACTTATTAGGATGTTGTGATGGTACGTGGTTAATATACCACCTGTCAGGATCCCGGCGTTTAGGATCCCAACAGCGGCTTAATTTCGGCAGTCGGAATCCCGACTGCAGCCCCGTAATCCCACTCAGGTGGTGAGTCTACACCACCACCCGAGTGGGAATATAATCTGTGGTGAGCGAAGCTCGCCACCGGCCCATTGCGTGGCAAGCCCTCAAGGGGACACCTGCTGTACTGGCTGACGGGATACCAACAGCCGATGTATCGTATGTATCCCGTTATGACAACTCAGTCATTACAAATGCTCAGTTATATGCTAATGTGGTTAATGAGGGCTTTCTAATCATGTAGTGGCACAGATGTCTTATAATATTTGTATTGTAATAAAGTAGAGATCTACAGTATACATGAGACCATAGTGTCTACGGGAGAGAGCAGCCAGGTCGGCTCAACAGGCGGGCCGGGGAGCGCTGTGACGTAAGGAGGTTGTGGGCCGGAGGCGGAGCAAGGCCGGGGCGGGGTTACGGTGATACATCCTTTAAGCCACGCCCCCGCTCTGTAATGCCGTGATCACCGGCATTACACTGTAGGGGGCGTGGCTATGATGATGCGATTCAGCAAGAATCGCGTCATCGACTGCCCGGACTTTACACACAAAGTGGACGGACGGGCAGGTGGGACCCCTCAAATCAGGAGACTTGCCTGCTCTTCCGGAGGGTCGGGAGGGTCACCCGATTTTCGGGAGCCTCCCGGCCATTCCGGGAGAGTAGGCAAGTATGTAGTGTGTGGACAGTTATTAACAAATGCAAAAACTGGATCTAACATATAAAACCTAAATAAACACAAATTCTATTAAAACATCTGTTTCATTTAAAGGTGAAAATCAGCTTGATATAATAAAAGGTGCAATGCTTATGATTCAGGTATTACTAGCTGGAGGAGTCGATAAACAAGCAGACCATAAGAAGCAGCTTCAACAAACAGTGCTTCAGGTAGTCATCACAATTGCATCTCATTGTCTCCTAAAACTTACACTATGCCAATATTTCATAATATATAAAAATAAGATTTTACTTACCGATAAATCTATTTCTCGTAGTCCGTAGTGGATGCTGGGGACTCCGTCAGGACCATGGGGATAGCGGCTCCGCAGGAGACAGGGCACAAAAATAAAGCTTTAGGATCAGGTGGTGTGCACTGGCTCCTCCCCCTATGACCCTCCTCCAAGCCTCAGTTAGGATACTGTGCCCGGACGAGCGTACACAATAAGGAAGGATATTGAATCCCGGGTAAGACTCATACCAGCCACACCAATCACACCGTACAACTTGTGATCTGAACCCAGTTAACAGTATGACAAACGTAGGAGCCTCTGAACAGACGGCTCACAACAATAACAACCCGATTTTTTTGTAACAATAACTATGTACAAGTATTGCAGACAATCCGCACTTGGGATGGGCGCCCAGCATCCACTACGGACTACGAGAAATAGATTTATCGGTAAGTAAAATCTTATTTTCTCTGACGTCCTAAGTGGATGCTGGGGACTCCGTCAGGACCATGGGGATTATACCAAAGCTCCCAAACGGGCGGGAGAGTGCGGATGACTCTGCAGCACCGAATGAGAGAACTCCAGGTCCTCTTTAGCCAGGGTATCAAATTTGTAGAATTTTACAAACGTGTTCTCCCCCGACCACGTAGCTGCTCGGCAGAGTTGTAATGCCGAGACCCCCCGGGCAGCCGCCCAGGATGAGCCCACTTTCCTTGTGGAATGGGCCTTGACAGATTTTGGTTGTGGCAAGCCTGCCACAGAATGTGTAAGTTGAATTGTGCTACAAATCCAACGAGCAATCGTCTGCTTAGAAGCAGGAGCACCCAGCTTGTTGGGTGCATACAATATAAACAGCGAGTCAGACTTTCTGACTCCAGCCGTTCTTGAAATATATATTTTCAATGCCCGGACCACGTCTAACAACTTGGAATCCTCCAAATCGTTAGTAGCCGCAGGCACCACAATAGGCTGGTTCAGGTGAAACGCTGACACCACCTTAGGCAGAAAATGAGGACGCGTCCGCAGTTCTGCCCTGTCCGAATGGAAAATCAGATATGGGCTCTTATATGATAAAGCCGCTAATTCTGATACTCTCCTGGCTGAAGCCAGGGCCAGTAGCATGGTTACTTTCCATGTAAGATATTTCAACTCCACCGATTCGAGTGGCTCAAACCAATGGGATTTGAGAAAATCCAAAACTACATTAAGATCCCACGGTGCCACTGGGGGCACAAACGGGGGCTGTATATGTAGTACTCCTTTTACAAAAGTCTGGACTTCAGGAACTGAAGCCAATTCTTTCTGGAAGAAAATCGACAGAGCCGAAATTTGAACCTTAATGGACCCCAATTTGAGGCCCATAGACAATCCTGTTTGCAGGAAATGTAGGAATCGACCCAGTTGAAATTCCTCCGTGGGGGCCTTCCTGGCCTCACACCACGCAACATATTTTCTCCAAATGCGGTGATAATGTTGTGCAGTCACCTCCTTCCTGGCTTTTACCAGTGTAGGAATGACCTCTTCCGGAATGCCTTTTTCCCTTAGAATTCGGCGTTCAACCGCCATGCCGTCAAACGCAGCCGCGGTAAGTCTTGGAATAGACACGGTCCCTGCTGAAGCAGGTCCCGTCTTAGTGGTAGAGGCCACGGATCCTCCGTGAGCATCTCTTGAAGTTCCGGGTACCAAGTTCTTCTTGGCCAATCCGGAGCCACGAGTATCGTTCTTACTCCCCTTTGCCGTATAATTCTCAGTACTTTTGGTATGAGAGGAAGAGGAGGGAACACATACACTGACTGGAACACCCACGGTGTTACCAGAGCGTCCACAGCTATTGCCTGAGGGTCTCTTGACCTGGCGCAATACCTGTCCAGTTTTTTGTTGAAGCGGGACGCCATCTTATCCACCTTTGGTTTTTCCCAACGGTTCACAATCATGTGGAAGACTTCTGGATGAAGTCCCCACTCTCCCGGGTGTAGATCGTGTCTGCTGAGGAAGTCTGCTTCCCAGTTGTCCACTCCCGGAATGAACACTGCTGACAGTGCTATCACATGATCTTCCGCCCAGCGAAGAATCCTTGCAGCTTCTGCCATTGCTGTCCTGCTTCTTGTGCCGCCCTGTCTGTTTACGTGAGCGACTGCCGTGATGTTGTCCGACTGGATCAACACCGGCTGACCCTGAAGCAGGGGTTTTGCCAGACTTAGAGCATTGTAAATCGCTCTTAGCTCCAGTATATTTATGTGAAAAGACATCTCCAGGCTTGACCATACTCCCTGGAAGTTTCTTCCCTGTGTGACCGCTCCCCAGCATCTCAGACTGGCATCCGTGGTCACCAGGACCCAGTCCTGTATGCCGAATCTGCGGCCCTCTAACAGATGAGCACTCTGCAACCACCACAGAAGTGACACCCTTGTCCGTGGTGATAAGGTTATCCGCTGGTGCATCTGCAGATGCGATCCGGACCATTTGTCCAACAGATCCCACTGAAAAGTTCGTGCGTGGAATCTGCCGAATGGAATCGCTTCGTAAGAAGCCACCATCTTTCCCAGGACTCTTGTGCATTGATGCACAGACACTTTTCCTGGTTTTAGGAGGTTCCTGACAAGTTTGGATAACTCCTTGGCTTTCTCCTCCGGAAGAAACACCTTTTTCTGAACCGTGTCCAGAATCATTCCCAGGAACAGCAGACGTGTTGTCGGTGTCAACTGAGATTTTGGAAAATTCAGAATCCACCCGTGTTGTTGCAGCACTAATTGGGTTAGTGCTACTCCGTCCTCCAGCTGTTCTCTGGACCTTGCCCTTATCAGGAGATCGTCCAAGTAAGGGATAATTAATACGCCTCTTCTTCGAAGAAGAATCATCATTTCGGCCATTACCTTGGTAAAGACCCGAGGTGCCGTGGACAATCCAAACGGCAGCGTCTGAAACTGATAATGACAGTTTTGCACCACGAACCTGAGGTACCCTTGATGTGAAGGGCAAATTGGGACATGCAGGTAAGCATCCTTTATGTCCAGGGACACCATAAAGTCCCCTTCTTCCAGATTCGCTATCACTGCTCTGAGTGACTCCATCTTGAATTTGAATTTCTGTATGTACAGGTTCAAAGATTTCAGATTTAGAATAGGTCTTACCGAGCCGTCCGGCTTCGGTACCACAAATAGCGTGGAGTAATACCCTTTTCCTTGTTGTAGGAGGGGTACCTTGACTATCACCTGCTGAGAAAACAGCTTGTGAATGGCTTCCAATACCGTCGCCCTGTCTGAGGGAGACGTTGGCAAAGCAGACTTTAGGAACCGGCGAGGGGGAGACTTCTCGAATTCCAACCTGTAACCCTGAGATACTACCTGCAGGATCCAGGGGTCCACCTGTGAGCAAGTCCACTGTGCGCTGAAATTCTTGAGTCGACCCCCCACCGCTTTTGAGTCCGCTTGTAAAGCCCCAGCGTCATGCTGAGGGCTTTGCAGAACCCTGGGAGGGCTTCTGTTCCTGGGCAGGGGCTGCTTGCTGTCCTCTCTTACCCCTTCCTCTGCCCCGGGGCAGATATGACTGTCCTTTTGCCCGCTTGTTCTTATAGGACCGAAAGGACTGCGGCTGAAAAGACGGTGTCTTTTTCTGTTGGGAGGGGGTCTGAGGTAAAAAGGTGGATTTTCCGGCAGTTGCCGTGGCCACCAGATCCGATAGACCGACGCCAAATAATTCCTCCCCTTTATACGGCAATACTTCCATATGTCGTTTAGAATCCGCATCACCTGACCACTGTCGCGTCCATAAACTTCTTCTGGCAGATATGGACATCGCATTTACTCTCGATGCCAGAGTGCAAATATCTCTCTGAGCATTTCGCATATAAAGAAAAGCATCCTTTAATTGCTCTATAGTCAATAAAATACTGTCCCTATCCAGGGTATCAATATTTTCAGTCAGGGAATCCGACCAGACCACCCCAGCACTGCACATCCAGGCTGAGGCGATGGCTGGTCGCAGTATAACACCAGTATGTGTGTGTATATACTTTTTAGGGTAGTTTCCAGCTTCCTATCAGCTGGATCCTTGAGGGCGGCCGTATCAGGAGACGGTAACGCCACTTGTTTTGATAAGCGTGTGAGCGCCTTATCCACCCTAGGGGGTGTTTCCCAGCGCGCCCTAACCTCTGGCGGGAAAGGGTATAATGCCAATAACTTTTTTGAAATTAGCACTTTTCTATCTGGGTTAACCCACGCTTCATCACATACATCATTCAATTCCTCTGATTCAGGAAAAACTACAGGTAGTTTTTTCACCCCCCACATAATACCCCTTTTTGTGGTACTTGCAGTATCAGAGATATGCAAAGCCTCCTTCATTGCCGTGATCATATAACGTGTGGCCCTACTTGAAAATACGTTTGTTTCTTCACCGTCGACACTAGATTCAGTGTCCGTGTCTGGGTCTGTGTCGACCGACTGAGGTAAAGGGCGTTTTAAAGCCCCTGACGGTGTCTGAGACGCCTGGGCAGGTACCAACTGGTTTTCCGGCCGTCTCATGTCGTCAACTGATTTTTGTAATGTGCTGACATTATCACGTAATTCCATAAACAAAGCCATCCATTCCGGTGTCGACTCCCTGGGGGGTGACATCACCATTATCGGCAATTGCTCTGCCTCCACACCAACATCGTCCTCATACATGTCGACACACACGTACCGACACACAGCAGACACACAGGGAATGCTCTTATCGAAGACAGGACCCCACTAGCCCTTTGGGGAGACAGAGGGAGAGTTTGCCAGCACACACCCAAGCGCTATAATATATATGGGAACAACCTTATATAAGTGTTGTATCCTTATAGCAGCTTAAATATATAAAATATCGCCAAAAAAAGTGCCCCCCCTCTCTGTTTTACCCTGTTTCTGTAGTGCAGTGCAGGGGAGAGTCCTGGGAGCCTTCCTCACAGCGGAGCTGAGCAGGAAAATGGCGCTGTGTGCTGAGGAGAATAAGCCCCGCCCCCTATTCCGGCGGGCTTTTCTCCCGGAGTTTGAGATATCTGGCATGGGTTTAATACATCCATATAGCCTCAAGGGCTATATGTGGTGTATTTTTTAGCCATAAAAGGTATTATACATTGCTGCCCAGGGCGCCCCCAGCAGCGCCCTGCACCCTCCGTGACCTATGGTGTGAAGTGTGTGACAACAATGGCGCACAGCTGCAGTGCTGTGCGCTACCTTCATGAAAACTGAAAAGCCTTCTGCCGCCGGTTTCTGGACCTTCAATCTTCAGCATCTGCAAGGGGGGTCGGCGGCGCGGCTCCGGGACGAACCCCAGGGTGAGACCTGTGTTCCGACTCCCTCTGGAGCTAATGGTGTCCAGTAGCCTAAGAAGCCAATCCATCCTGCACGCAGGTGAGTTGAACTTCTCTCCCCTAAGTCCCTCGATGCAGTGAGCCTGTTGCCAGCAGGACTCACTGAACATAAAAAACCTAAAAACTTTTTCTAAGCAGCTCCTTAAGAGAGCCACCTAGATTGCACCCTGCTCGGACGGGCACAAAAACCTAACTGAGGCTTGGAGGAGGGTCATAGGGGGAGGAGCCAGTGCACACCACCTGATCCTAAAGCTTTATTTTTGTGCCCTGTCTCCTGCGGAGCCGCTATCCCCATGGTCCTGACGGAGTCCCCAGCATCCACTTAGGACGTCAGAGAAATGTGCTATCACAGCACTAAACCTCCTGATTCCCCAATACCAAGATCTCAGAACAAGAACAACTTCAGTGTCTGCTATTTAGAAATATTGCTTATACTGGGAACACAGTATACAATTACGTGGCCAATCTACCCAATGTCAGCGGATCAGCCAGGTAATTGCAGCGTGTATGTGGCCGACCAATCCCGAAAATATCGATTGGTCGGGTATGCTGGATCATCCAGCATGTCCCTCCGATGCAATATTTTGAAGTTTCCGATCGGTCACATCGGGAAGTGTATGCCCTAACGCCGGCTGACATTTCCCCTGTTCCTTCAGATGAGGAACAGGGAGCGGTCTCATCCCCGTCCTTGGAGCCCAGATATCACGCGACATGCACTGTGAGTGATCTCAGATATTGGCAGGGTCAGATAAAATGCCTGCCAACTCTAACAGGTATTTTATCTGATCGTGTATGCCCACCATAAGAGATGCAAAGCCACAATAAACCTAAGCAGTACATACAGTGCATCCGGAAAGTATTCACAGCGCTTCACTTTTTTTTCACATTTTTCCCCCACATTTTGTTAGAGCCTTATTAAAAAAAAGAAATAATAAGAATTTACTTACCGATAATTCTATTTCTCATAGTCCGTAGTGGATGCTGGGGACTCCGAAAGGACCATGGGGAATAGCGGCTCCGCAGGAGACTGGGCACAAAAGTAAAAAGCTTTAGGACTACCTGGTGTGCACTGGCTCCTCCCCCTATGACCCTCCTCCAAGCCTCAGTTAGGATACCGTGCCCGGACGAGCGTACACAATAAGGAAGGATTTTGAATCCCGGGTAAGACTCTTACCAGCCACACCAATCACACCGTACAACTTGTGATCTGAACCCAGTTAACAGCATGATAACAGAAGGAGCCTCTGAAAAGATGGCTCACAACAACAATAACCCGATTTTTGTAACAATAACTATGTACAAGTATTGCAGACAATCCGCACTTGGGATGGGCGCCCAGCATCCACTACGGACTATGAGAAATAGAATTATCGGTAAGTAAATTCTTATTTTCTCTAACGTCCTAGTGGATGCTGGGGACTCCGAAAGGACCATGGGGATTATACCAAAGCTCCCAAACGGGTGGGAGAGTGCGGATGACTCTGCAGCACCGAATGAGAGAACTCCAGGTCCTCCTCAGCCAGGGTATCAAATTTGTAGAATTTAGCAAACGTGTTTGCCCCTGACCAAGTAGCTGCTCGGCAAAGTTGTAAAGCCGAGACCCCTCGGGCAGCCGCCCAAGATGAGCCCACTTTCCTTGTGGAATGGGCTTTTACAGATTTTGGCTGTGGCAAGCCTGCCACAGAATGTGCAAGCTGAATTGTACTACAAATCCAACGAGCAATAGTCTGCTTAGAAGCAGGAGCACCCAGCTTGTTGGGTGCATACAGGATAAACAGCGAGTCAGATTTTCTGACTCCAGCCGTCCTGGAAACATATATTTTCAGGGCCCTGACTACGTCCAGTAACTTGGAATCCTCCAAGTCCCTAGTAGCCGCAGGCACCACAATAGGCTGGTTTAAGTGAAATGCTGAAACCACCTTAGGGAGAAATTGAGGACGAGTCCTTAATTCTGCCCTGTCCGTATGAAAAATTAGGTAAGGGCTTTTATAGGATAAAGCCGCCAATTCTGAAACACGCCTGGCTGAAGCCAGGGCTAACAGCATTACCACTTTCCATGTGAGATATTTTAAGTCCACAGTGGTGAGTGGTTCAAACCAATGTGATTTTAGGAACCCCAAAACTACATTGAGATCCCAAGGTGCCACTGGAGGCACAAAAGGAGGCTGTATATGCAGTACTCCCTTGACAAACGTCTGAACTTCAGGAACAGAAGCTAGTTCTTTTTGGAAGAATATTGACAGGGCCGAAATTTGAAACTTAATGGACCCTAATTTTAGGCCCATAGACAGTCCTGTTTGCAGGAAATGCAGGAATCGACCCAGTTGAAATTCCTCTGTAGGGGCCTTCCTGGCCTCGCACCACGCAACATATTTTCGCCAAATACGGTGATAATGTTGTACGGTCACATCCTTCCTGGCTTTGATCAGGGTAGGGATGACTTCATCCGGAATGCCTTTTTCCTTCAGGATCCGGCGTTCAACCGCCATGCCGTCAAACGCAGCCGCGGTAAGTCTTGGAACAGACATGGTCCCTGCTGGAGCAGGTCCTTTCTTAGAGGTAGAGGCCACGGGTCTTCCGTGAGCATCTCTTGAATTTCCGGGTACCAAGTCCTTCTTGGCCAATCCGGAGCCACGAGTATAGTCTTTACTCCTCTCCTTCTTATGATTCTCAGTACTTTTGGTATGAGAGGAAGAGGAGGGAACACATACACTGACTGGTACACCCACGGTGTTACCAGAGCGTCCACAGCTATTGCCTGAGGGTCCCTTGACCTGGCGCAATATCTGTCCAGTTTTTTGTTGAGGCGGGACGCCATCATGTCCACCTTTGGTTTTTCCCAACGGTTCACAATCATGTGGAAGACTTCTCGGTGAAGTCCCCACTCCCCCGCGTGAAGATCGTGTCTGCTGAGGAAGTCTGCTTCCCAGTTGTCCACTCCCGGAATGAACACTGCTGACAGTGCTATCACATGATTTTCCGCCCAGCGAAGAATCCTTGCCACTTCCGTCATTGCCCTCCTGCTTCTTGTGCCGCCCTGTCTGTTTACGTGGGCGACTGCCGTGATGTTGTCCGACTGGATCAACACCGGCTGACCCTGAAGCAGAGGTCTTGCCTGACTTAGGGCATTGTAAATGGCCCTGAGTTCCAGGATATTTATGTGAAGTGACGTTTCCATGCTTGACCACAAGCCCTGGAAATTTCTTCCCTGTGTGACTGCTCCCCAGCCCCTCAGGCTGGCATCCGTGGTCACCAGGACACAATCCTGAATGCCGAATCTGCGGCCCTCTAGGAGATGAGCACTGTGTAGCCACCACAGGAGAGACACCCTTGTCCTTGGAGACAGGGTTATCCGCTGATGCATTTGAAGATGCGATCCGGACCATTTGTCCAGCAGATCCCACTGAAAAGTTCTTGCGTGGAATCTGCCGAATGGAATCGCTTCGTAAGAAGCCACCATCTTTCCCAGGACCCTTGTGCATTGATGTACTGACACTTGGCCTGGTCTTAGGAGGTTCCTGACTAGGTCGGATAACTCCCTGGCTTTCTCTTCCGGGAGAAACACCTTTTTCTGTACTGTGTCCAGAATCATTCCTAGGAACAGCAGACGTGTCGTCGGAATCAGCTGCGATTTTGGAATATTTAGAATCCATCCGTGCTGTCGTAGTACTACTTGAGATAGTGCTACTCCGACCTCTAACTGTTCTCTGGACCTTGCCCTTATCAGGAGATCGTCCAAGTAAGGGATAATTAAGACGCCTTTTCTTCGAAGAAGAATCATCATTTCGGCCATTACCTTGGTAAAGACCAGGGGTGCCGTGGACAATCCAAACGGCAGCATCTGAAACTGATAGTGACAGTTCTGTACCACAAACCTGAGGTACCCTTGGTGAGAAGGGCAAATTGGGACATGGAGGTAAGCATCCTTGATGTCCAGAGACACCATATAGTCCCCTTCTTCCAGGTTCGCTATCACTGCTCTGAGTGACTCCATCTTGAACTTGAACCTTTTTATGTAAGTGTTCAAGGATTTCAGATTTAAAATGGGTCTCACCGAGCCGTCCGGCTTCGGTACCACAAACAGCGTGGAATAATACCCCTTTCCCTGTTGTAGGAGGGGTACCTTGATTATCACTTGCTGGGAATACAGCTTGTGAATGGCTTCCAATACCGCCTCCCTGTCGGGGGGAGACGTTGGTAAAGCAGACTTCAGGAACCGGCGAGGGGGAGACGTCTCGAATTCCAATTTGTACCCCTGAGATACTACCTGCAGGATCCAGGGGACCACTTGCGAGTGAGCCCACTGCGCGCTGAAATACTTGAGACGGGCCCCCACCGTGCCTGAGTCCGCTTGTAAGGCCCCAGCGTCATGCTGAGGACTTGGCAGAAGCGGGGGAGGGCTTCTGTTCGTGGGAAGAGGCTGTCTGCTGCAGTCTTTTTCCCCTTCCTCTGCCCCGGGGCAGATATGAGTGGCCTTTTGCCCGCTTGCCCTTATGGGGACGAAAGGACTGAGCCTGAAAAGACGGTATCTTTTTCTGCTGTGAGGTGACTTGGGGTAAAAAGGTGGATTTCCCAGCCGTTGCCGTGGCCACCAGGTCCGATAGACCAACCCCAAATAACTCCTCCCCTTTATACGGCAATACTTCCATATGCCGTTTGGAATCCGCATCACCTGACCACTGTCGCGTCCATAACCCTCTTCTGGCAGAAATGGACATCGCACTTACTCTTGATGCCAGAGTGCAAATATCCCTCTGTGCATCACGCATATATAGAAATGCATCCTTTAAATGCTCTATAGTCAATAATATATTGTCCCTGTCCAGGGTATCAATATTTTCAGTCAGGGAATCCGACCAAGCCACCCCAGCACTGCCCATCCAGGCTGAGGCGATTGCTGGTCGCAGTATAATACCAGTATGTGTGTATATACTTTTTAGGATATTTTCCAGCTTCCTATCAGCTGGTTCCTTGAGGGCGGCCGTATCAGGAGACGGTAACGCCACTTGTTTTGATAAGCGTGTGAGCGCCTTATGCACTCTAGGGGGTGTTTCCCAACGCGCCCTAACCTCTGGCGGGAAAGGGTATAATGCCAATAATTTTTTAGAAATTAGCAGTTTTTTATCGGGGGAAACCCACGCTTCATCACACACCTCATTTAATTCATCTGATTCTGGAAAAACTACGGGTAGTTTTTTCACACCCCACATAATACCCTTTTTTGTGGTACTTGTAGTATCAGAAATGTTCAAAACCTCCTTCATTGCCGTGATCATGTAACGTGTGGCCCTACTGGAAAATACGTTTGTTTCCTCACCGTCGACACTGGAGTCAGTGTCCGTGTCAGTGTCTGTATCGACCTGAGGTAACGGGCGTTTTATAGCCCCTGACGGTGTTTGAGACGCCTGTACAGGTATTAACTGATTTGCCGGCTGTCTCATGTCGTCAACAGTCTTTTGTAAAGTGCCGACACTATCACGTAATTCTTTCCATAAGACCATCCAGTCAGGTGTCGACTCCCTAGGGGGTGACATCACTAACACAGGCAATTGCTCCGCCTCCACACCATTTTCCTCCTCATACATGTCGACACAGCGTACCGACACACAGCACACACACAGGGAATGCTCTGATAGAGGACAGGACCCCACTAGCCCTTTGGGGAGACAGAGGGAGAGTTTGCCAGCACACACCAGAGCGCTATATATATATATACAGGGATAACCTTATATAAGTGTTTTTCCCTAATATAGCTGCTGTATATATTAATATGCCAATTTAGTGCCCCCCCTCTCTTGTTTTACCCTGTTTCTGTAGTGCAGGACTGCAGGGGAGAGTCAGGGAGCCTTCCTCCAACGGAGCTGTGAGGAAAAAATGGCGCCAGTGTGCTGAGGAGATAGGCTCCGCCCCCTTCTCGGCGGCCTTTCTCCCGCTTTTTAATGGAAAAATTTGGCAGGGGTTAAATGCATCCATATAGCCCAGGAGCTATATGTGATGTATTTTTTGCCAAAAAAAGGTTTTTTTATTGCGTCTCAGGGCGCCCCCCCCAGCGCCCTGCACCCTCAGTGACCGGAGTGTGAAGTGTGCTGAGAGCAATGGCGCACAGCTGCGGTGCTGTGCGCTACCTTATTGAAGACAGGACGTCTTCTGCCGCCGATTTTCCGGACCTCTTCACTCTTCTGGCTCTGTAAGGGGGCCGGCGGCGCGGCTCCGGGACCCATCCATGGCTGGGCCTGTGATCGTCCCTCTGGAGTTAATGTCCAGTAGCCTAAGAAGCCCAATCCACTCTGCACGCAGGTGAGTTCGCTTCTTCTCCCCTTAGTCCCTCGGTGCAGTGAGCCTGTTGCCAGCAGGTCTCACTGAAAATAAAAAACCTACTTTAAACTTTTACACTAAGCAGCTCAGGAGAGCCCCTTAGCCTGCACCCGTCTCGTTCGGGCACAAAAATCTAACTGAGGCTTGGAGGAGGGTCATAGGGGGAGGAGCCAGTGCACACCAGGTAGTCCTAAAGCTTTTTACTTTTGTGCCCAGTCTCCTGCGGAGCCGCTATTCCCCATGGTCCTTTCGGAGTCCCCAGCATCCACTAGGACGTTAGAGAAAAATAAAATTTTTCCCTCCACATTCTACACACAATACCCCATAATGACAACGTGAAAAAAGATTTTTTGAGATTTTTGTAAATTTATTAAAAATAAAAATCGAATAAATCACATGTAGTATTAACAGCCTTTGCTCAATACTTTGTTGATGCACCTCTAGCAGCAATCACAGCCTCAAGTATTTTTGAATGTGATGCCACAAGCTTGGCACAACTATCTTTGGGCAGTTTCGACCATTCCTCTTTGCAGCACCTCTCAAGCTCCATCAGGTTGGATGGGAAGCATCGGTACACACAATACCCCATAATGACAACGTGGAAAAAGGTTTTTTTTAGATTTTTGCAAATTTATAAAAAACAAAAAACTAAGAAATCAAATATACATAAGTATTCACAGCCTTTGCCATGAAACTCAAAATTGAGCTCAGGTGCATCCTGTTTCCACTGAGATGTTCCTGAAGCTTGATTGGAGTCCACCTGTGGTAAATTCAGTTTATTGGACATGATTTGGAAAGGCACACACCTGTCTATATAATGTCCCACACTTGACAGTGCATCTCTGAGCAAAAACCAAGCATGAAGTCAAAGGAATTGTCTGTAGACCTCCGAGACAGGATTGTCTTGAGGCACAAATCTTGGGTAGGGTACAGAAAAATATCTGTTGCTTCGAAGGTCTCAATGAGCACAGAGGTCTCAATCATCCGTAAATGGAAACATTCAGAACCACCAAGACTCTTCCTGGAGCTGGCCGGTTGTCTAAACTGAGCAATCAGGGGAGAAGGGCCCTAGTCAGGAAGGTGACCAAGAACCTGATGGTCACTCTGTCAGAGTTACAGCATTCCTCTGTGGAAAGAAGAGAACCTTCCAGAAGGACAATCATCTCTGCAGCAATCCAACAATCAGGCCTACATGGTGTAGTGGCCAGACGGAAACCACTGCTTAGTAAAAAGCACATGGCAGCCGCCTGGAGTTTGCCAAAATGCACCTGAAGGACTCTCAGACCATGAGAAACAAAATACTCCAGTCTGGTGAGACAAAGATTGAACTCTTTGGCGTGAATGCCAGTTGTCATGTTTGGAGGAAACCAGGCACCGCTCATCACCAGGCCAATACCATCCCTACAGTGAAGCATGGTGGTGGTGGCATCATGCTGTGGGGATGTTTTCAGCGGCAGGATCTGGGAAACTAGTCAGGATGGAGGGAAAGATGAATGCAGCAACGTACAGAGACATCCTGGATGAAAACCTGCTCCAGAGCGCTCTTGAACTCAGACTGGGGCAACGGTTCACCTTTCAGCAGGACAACGACCCTAAGCACACAGCCAAGATATCAAAGGAGTGGCTTCAGGACAACTCTGTGAATTTCCTTGATGCGTTGCCAAGCCAGAGCCCAGACTTGAATCTGATTGAACATCTCTGGAGAGATCTGAAAATGGATGTTTACCGACACTTCCTATCCAACCTGATGGAGCTTGAGAGGTGCTGCAAAGAGGAATGGGCAAAACTGCCCAAAGATAGGTGTGCCAAGCTTGTGGCATCATATTCAAAAAGACTTGAGGCTGTATATACTGCAAAAGGTGCATCAACAAAGTATTGAGCAAAGGCTGTTAATACTTATGTACATGTGATTTATTCAGTTTTTATTTTTAATAAATTCACAAAAATCTCAAAAAATCTTATTTCACGTGGTCTTTATAGGGTAATTGTGTGTAGAATGTGGAGGGAAAAAATTGATTTATTCCATTATGGAATAAGATTGTAACATAACAAAATGTGGAAAAAGCGAAGCGATGTGAATACTTTACGGATGCACTGTAGATAAAGGTTATTGGCTATTGGTTTAGCAGAGATGTGCATAAATAACACTACATACATTTATACTATAGCGCAATAAACAGATTTGTTTTTAGAACATGCATTCAAGTAGATGTTACAATTTAGCATATTCTCTAATGTGTCAGTAAACTTAATGGCAATCCTGCCTGTGTTTGCGTGGGCTCCTTCTGGGTGCTCGGATTCCCTCCCAAACGCCACATACTTGGGCTGATTCTGAGTTGGGAGCAGGTAACTGTGCACCAGGACAAACCATGTAGCACTGCAGGTGGGGCAGTTTAAAAAGATGCAAGAGATTTATACTTGAGAGATTGTGTCCAAACTCAAATCTAAATTGCAGAGTAAAAATAAAGCTGACCAGTATTTGTGGTTACCGGCAAAAGTAGCCAGTATTTACCCAGTATGCAAATGAATGTATTTGCATCCCTTGCATTGCAGCATGGTTTGTCCCAGATACAAAGTTATTTTTTTTTATTCTTTGCTCCAATCTCAGAATCAGCCCCACTGTTCGGTTAGGTGTAACCAATTTTAGAGGTATATTTATTATATGGCTTTAGTTCCGACAATAAAATTTTTAACGATTGCCGTGACGTAACATTAAATACATCCAGGGACAGGTGCTTCGATATTTGTGGATGTCACTTGAAAATGGGTGTTATCGAGGGTTATCATGCAAATTTCCCTTTGGTCAATAGGCCCCGTAATGCTAAATATTTTTGCTGTACAACAATGTATACAGACAATAAATCAATAACCTGATAAAAAGTAACAACAAACTTAACCACTGCAGGTTCTATTTAGAAGGTTACACGGACATTTAGTAAATGCTGTATTTTAGATTTAGAACTGACGGGTTTGAAATGACAGCAAACCCGCTTATAACCCTTTTCCACTGAGGACCCAGTAAATTGCCAGGTCTACCAACCTCATTTCTAAAGGCCCGTACACATTTGCCGATAAAATGAACGACGTCACTCATTTTCCCCCTTCCTGAGCGACGACGATCATTTTATCGTGTGTATGCCGCCAGCGCCGAATGATGTGCGGCCCCTTGGGTCAGCAACGATCGCCGCTGTTGGCAGTGCATGCAAGCTCGATCTGGACTGTCGTCCAGGAGCTGCATGCATGGCTGGCGGCTGCGTAACGTCACTTAGTGATATGAGCGGTCATATCGCTCAGTGTGTACAAGCAGCCGCCGACCGCCCAGCCCGGGAGGGGAAACACTAGACGTCACCGCTCACAGAGCGTCGTCGTCTAGTGTGTATGGACCTTAAGACCTCAGGTGTAACAAGGGCAGCAAGAAGAGGCCGACATAGAAGTACTTAGGTCAGACAGAAGAAGAATGTTGTAGTTGAAATGGAAATTGTAATTATGTTCTGCTAAGGTAGGAAGCAAACAGGAGCTGTAAGAGGGGACAACAAGTTATAGTCATTTCCAGAATCTGTGCAATGATACAATTATTTGTTTTATTGTAAGCTTCTATTAATCACAGACTACAGCTTGCTGATTTGAGGAGTGCAGATGTAGGCATTTTATAAATACGTTTGTCAGTGCAAATGTGGTTACATAGAAACATAGAATTTGTCGGCAGATAAGAACCGCTTGGCCCATCTAGTCTGCCCCTTTTTTTTTTTTTACATTATTTTTTATCTTTAACCTTATTTGATCCTTATTTCTTTGTAAAGATATCCTTATGTCTATCCCATGCATGTTTAAATTGCTCTACTGTCTTAGCCTCTACCACCTCTGATGGGAAGCTATTCCACTTGTCCACTACCCTTTCTGTGAAGTAATTTTTCCGCAAATTTCCCCTGAACCTCCCCCCCCTCCAGTCTCAGTGCATGTCCTCGTGTCCTATTGCTTCTCTTTATTTGGAGAATGTTTCCCTCCTGGACTTTGTTAAAACCCTTGATATATTTGAAAGTTTCTATCATGTCCCCCCTTTCCCTTCTCTGCTCCAAACTATACATATTGAGATTTCTTAGTCTATCTGGGTATGTTTGGTGATGTAGGCCATGCACCATTTTAGTTGCCCTTCTCTGTACAGTTTCTAATGTATTAATATCCTTTAGAAGATATGGCCTCCAGAATTGAACACAGTATTCTAGATGAGGCTGTACCAATGACCTATACAGTTACATTATTACTTCTTTCTTTCTGCTGCTGATTCCTCTCCCAATGCAACCAAGCATCTGACTAGCCTTCCTCATGCCTTGTTACATTGCTTACCTGCCTTCAAGTCATCTGAAATAGTAACTCCTAGATCCCTTTCCTCCTCAGTAGTTTCCAGTATAGTGCCATTAATACTATATTTAGCCTTTGGATTTTTGAGACCCAAGTGCATGATTTAGCATTTTTTGGCATTAAACTGTAATTGCCACACTCTTGGTTATCATCTTCATTATAGTCAGTTTGTAGATGCTTATCGTGGGAGCATGTAATTCAGCTTATGACACTGTACAAGTGTGATGATTGTGAAAGGCCACTGTATGTAGTGGTTTGGTGGGATAATTGTGCTACAGTGTATTTGGGGAAACTTATTTTGCGTTTTTACAGAGAAGTTGGAATTTGTTCCATGTAATGTGCATGTTGATAACTACACCCTGAGTCATCTCCTAACTGGCTCCAATTACACTTTCATTTCATTAGCAAGTATAATATAATGCTTGTTACATGTAACAGTAATAAAGATTTAATGATTCATTAAACTGAAGGCAATTCATACTTCAAATTAATTTTGCTAATAAAGTATGTCAACAAAACTTACTTCTAACATAATGGGAAAACAAACATGTTTCCTAAACCGATGCTTATTTTCTTTAAGCCACATAACTGCATTGTAAGTGTCTATAAATCTCTTTTGCAATTTTTCTTCTTTTTGATTTAATAAATTATCAAACTGCTTCAGTCGATTAGCTTTATCTGAAAGAAAGAAAAAGAAATGACCCAAAAAACATTTTATATCAGATATATCAATAAACACATTACACTGAATTGAAGTAATAAACTACCAAATGATAATCATGTCGACAGGATTAGAATGTCAATATAACTCCGATGGTGTCTACTGGCTAGGCAGCACAGAGGTGTATTCTGGGTGTAAGCTGATGAGGAGTTCCAGCATTTTCACCACTCCTAACCTTTGCCAACGCAGCCTAACGCTAATGTTAGCATTAGTGTTAATGTTGACATTTCAGGCCATCATTGTGTAGAAATCGACACGTCACCAATGGGTGGGCACCAGTCTCACTGCACGACTAGAATGGACAGACCAATGTCTGTTATTATATAAATTATGACCATCCCCTTATTTTTAAGATGCCATAGTTCCCACAGCAAATCTGACTTATCAATAGTTCAGTAAATGTGAGTAGACATCTCTTTGAAACAACAGAGCAGTAGATAAACGTACCAGGTAGGATATGGACAAGGGGTACACTCCTTGTATTTTGTCAGACAAGTCACTGGGAGAAGAAGGCAGTACAGAGACAGACTCTTTGCTCACCCTTTACTGAAAGGAACTAGAGCAGGCTTGGCCAACCTGTGGCTTTCCAACTGTTGTGAAACTACCATCCCAGCATACCCTAATAGCAAAACTGTGGCAGGGCATGCTGGGATGTGTACTTTCACAACAGCTGGAGATCCTCAGGTTAGCCAGGACTGGACTAGAGTAACAGAAATCAATTAGGAGGGAAGCAGAACTGGACGCAAGAATAGTCCTGGGGGAGGAAGGTTCCTGCCCTTGAGAGCTGGCATCCTAAAAGGAGGGGCTGAGCAGTTGGAAAGTGAAGAGGGGAGCAACGGGATTTTGCTGCCTATAAATTTACTAAGAAGTGCCTCCTGAACTTTGGAGTTTTAATAAAATGTAATTAATGCAATTTTCTGCTTTAGTTATAAATGCTCAGATAAAAGATCCTTTCTCTATACAGTATTTGGGAGAATATAGGCACTTCACCATGGAAGCAGCAGACTATACAATTTATAAGCGATTTTCCACTGATTGTTCATGTATTGCCTATTGATTATGAAAAGCCAAAAATATATCACTGGTCACCAGAGAATGTACTGGGTGCATTTTAATAAATGCATGTTAAGCCTATAAAAACCATGCCTTGCCCAGGAGTCGGTATAATATGTTCTACTATACCTCCTAACAGGTAGCAATGGATCAGCACATAAATCAGAGGTGTAATTTTTTTATTTTTTAGAATCTTGGTTTGCATGAACTCATCAAAATGAAATGAAAAAACCCCAACTGTATAAGTGCCCTCGATCAACGTCATCCCAAAGAGGGGATCAGTGGAATACGTACAGTAGGAGGAAGCTTTAGAACACAAGAGATTATACTAATGAACATACACATTTTAGCCCATCTTTAGACTGTGTAGGGTTATAGCAAGTCCAACCACATGTTAAGCGAAGAAACATATCATTGTAGGCAAAATTATCTTAAAAAAAAAAAAGATTTTAATGACTTAACGGTAAATCCTTTTCTCGTAGTCCGTAGGGGATACTGGGAATCCATTTAGTACCATGGGATATAGACGGGTCCACTAGGAGCCATGGACACTTTAAGAAATTGATAGTGTGCGCTGGCTCCTCCCTCTATGCACCCCCTAGAAGACTCAGTTTAGGAAACTGTGCCCGGGGAGACAAACACACTTTGAGAGAAGGATAGATAAGAAAAGTGGTGAGATTACGAACCAGCACATACATAAACAAGAGGAAAGCCATGCTAACCAAACCTGAAACATGAACAGCGACAGCTGAACAAACTAGAATACTTAACCAAGTACCAGTGCAGGAAGAACGAAACACCGGGCAGGCGCCCAATATCCCCTATGGACTACGAGAAAAGTATTTACCGGTAGGTAATTAAAATCTTATTTTCTCTTACGTCCTAGGGGATACTGGGAATCCATTTAGTACCATGGGGAAGTACCAAAGCTTCCAAACCGTGTGGGAGAGTGCTGAGGTTCCTGCAGAACTGATTGACCAAACTGAAGGTCCTCAGAGGCCAAAGTATCGAGCTTGTAAAACTTAGCAAACGTGTTCGAACCTGACCAAGTAGCTGCTCGGCAGTGCTGTAAAGCCGAGACACCCTGAGCAGCCGCCCAAGAAGAACCCAACAACCTAGCAGAGTGGACAAGAACAGATTTTGGAACTGACAAGACTGTCGTGGAATAAGCATGCAGGATAGTGAGGCTCATCCAGCGTGCAATTGACTGCTTTGAAGCAGGACACCTAATTTTATAGGGATAATAGAGAACGAACAACGAGTCCGGTTTTCTGTGACGAGCTGTTCTCTTTACATACACCTTCAAAGCCCTAACAACATCCAAAGACTTTGAAGAAGCAGAGGTGTCTGTAACAACTGGAACCACAATAGGTTGGCTGATGTGAAACGCAGACACCATCTTAGGAAGAAATTGCTGACGAGGTCTGAGTTCAGCTCTGTCCTCATGTAAAATTAAGTACTAGTTCTTGTGAGACAACGCCCCTAGCTCCAACATACATCTTGCTGAAGCCAAGGCCAACAGTCTGACGGTCTTCCACGTAAAGTACTTTATGTCAACCTCCTGTAACGGCTCAAACGAGTCCGATTGGAGGAACTGCAGCACCAAATTGAGGTTCCAAGGTGCCATGGGAGGCACAAAAGGAGGTTGGATGAGCAGAATACATTTCAAGAACGTCTGGACCTCAGGGAAAGAAGCAGATTGTTTCTGAAAGAAAATAGACAAGGCCAAAATATGGACTTTTATGGAGCTTAGACATAGGCCCACATCCACTCCCGACTGCAGATAGACGAATGGGCCCGTTGCAGAAGACCCTCGCGAAGAGGTAGAGGCCACGGACCTTCGAACAGCATCTCGAGAAGATCTGCGTACCAGGCCCTACGTGGCCAGTCCGGAGCAATGAGGATTGCTTGAACCTTTTCCCTTTTTGAAAAAAGAGATTTTTTTTTCCCCTCACAGCGCTGGTAATCAGCTGCTCAACTCCAATCCCAGGTATACACCAACACCTGTAGTTAACACTGCACAAAAGAAAAAGGTTTGGAGAGGAGTGTACAGCGCTAAAAACCCTTTAAATCCGGATAATGTATATATATACAACACAATAAAAATTGTTCTTATCCTTTGCACATAAAAATGAACAATCATAAGAGTATTAATAAATATCTTAGTGGATAATATAGAGAGTATTAATTAAAACAATTGGTGATCGTTATGCTAACTTGATATCCAGCTGATTGTCAGTAGTGAGACCGGTTTAAACAGAATCTCCGTTTTTTTGCTGTGCTCACTATGAAACTGACACTCACTTTAAAAAAACCAATACCGTTCACTGAAAGGTATCTTTATATTCCTTAGTCCCATCTGGTGTCTTCAGGATTCAGGACTCCAACAGACCAATCACAAATAGATTAAAAAGAAGTACCCCTTAGGGAATTTATTCACAAAAGACGTATAAAAATTTTCTTTAAAAAGAAGAGGAACACGGAACGCATACCCGCTCCCAAACAGAGGCTGTGCTTCATCACTGAGATGTCCGGAATGTCTCAGTCCGCTGTAACGGCAAACAGCCTCAGGCGTGCCTGAGGCTGTTTGCTGTTACAGCGGACTGAGACATTCCGGACATCTCAGTGGTGAAGCACAGCCTCTGTTTGGGAGCGGGTATGCGTTCCGTGTTCCTCTTCTTTTTAAAGAAAATTTTTATACGTCTTTTGTGAATAAATTCCCTAAGGGGTACTTCTTTTTAATCTATTTGTGATTGGTCTGTTTGAGTCCTGAATCCTGAAGACACCAGATGGGACTAAGGAATATAAAGATACCTTTCAGTGAACGGTATTGGTTTTTTTAAAGTGAGTGTCAGTTTCATAGTGAGCACAGCAAAAAAACGGAGATTCTGTTTAAACCGGTCTCACTACTGACAATCAGCTGGATATCAAGTTAGCATAACGATCACCAATTGTTTTAATTAATACTCTCTATATTATCCACTAAGATATTTATTAATACTCTTATGATTGTTCATTTTTATGTGCAAAGGATAAGAACAATTTTTATTGTGTTGTATATATATACATTATCCGGATTTAAAGGGTTTTTAGCGCAGTACACTCCTCTCCAAACCTTTTTCTTTTCCCTTTTTATTCTTTTTAAAATTCTTGGGATCAGAGGAAGTGGAGGAAACACGTACACCAGCTGGTAGAACCACGGAGTTGTCACAGCGTCTTCCGCCGCTGCTTGTGGGTCCCTCGACCTGGAAAAATACAGCTTGAGCTTCTTGTTGAGACGAGAGGCCATCATGTCGATTTGCAGATATCCCCACCGACTGTCAACCACCAGAACACTTCCGGGTGAAGGCCCCACTCCCGCGGGTGCAGGTCGTGTCTGCTTAGGAAGTCTGCTTCCCAGTTGTCTACTCCCAGAATGTAGACCGCCGACAACGCCATGGCGTGTTTTTCAGCCCACAGGAGAATTAGTAGAGAAAGACCACCTTTCTGTCAAACTGACAGTTGCTCCACCCCTTTCTCCAGTGGCACGCCCCCTTTAACATTAAATGATAGTGTTTGATATCGCTTTTATATAAAATTTAATATAAAATTTATAGAGTTCGATATTAAACTGTATTAAAAGATAATGGCTTTGAAAAGAGTGTCACGTAACACCAGTCACAGAATACGCAATAAAGCTGTATCACAAACCAGCTTGTGATGAAAAAATTCACCATTTGAAACTTCATGCATGGCATATATGGTACTATTTAAAAATCACACTATGTCATACATGGTACAGGTTTAAAAAGCATAATGACTTATGACCATGTCCATTTTCTTAGATGCACGGAAGCATCACACATGGCACTGATTTAAAAAGCATATTGATTTTAATGACCATGCATGATTAATGATGACAGCACAATTTCAAAATCCTTAGATCTACGGACTACCCATGACCGCACAATTTCAAAATCCTTAGATCTACGAAGGGCTAACCCGTAAGAATCAAAAAAGTAACATTCACGCTGTTCGTTAAAATAAGCGGCCAACCAGTGCTCACCCGGCTGCCCGCTGCTATGCGTATTGATTACAAACGCGCAGGGGTATTGCGCCAGTTTACTGACCGGTAACATATCGCACGGATACGTTCCTTTAAAAATATGCCGTGTGCTTTGCACAGCGTACAGAATACAGTTTATCTGAAATGTGTTCATTTTTTCAGCAGCGTAGTGTTAGTTTATTTCATTTATAGATAATCGTACAGCACATCGCGCCTTTGATTAATCTCGAAGATGTTATCAAATAGAGCGTATATTATCACATTGACTGTCCGGTCCAACGCTTCTGCAAAGCGGAATTCGGCACGTAGATTGCCTGTTCTTATCAGGGAAAGGTGTTCTCCACACTCCTGTTCTGGTGAAAGGTCAAAAGCAAATAGCGTGTAGCCTCTGAGGTACTCTTCGCGGTCAATCAGTATACCATTGTCAGATTTCTGCTTATTTGTGATCTGTATGAGTGACATATATTCTCTTACAGCATTACCGCGTTCAAAGTCGGGTTGAAATGGTTTGGCGGGGTGCGGTGTTCCATCCAGATAAAGGGACGCAAAACTTACATTTTTATGTTCAAAGCAAAGGGGATCCGGTTATGGATTCCTGAAAATGATTTGTTATCCACAAAACAGGCTATAACTGTTTTCGGCACTTGACCTAAAAATAGATTTTCTAGATTAAATACTCTACTGCCTGTTGGTACGCTGTAGATTTTCATCCCAACGTGGTCAAACGCGTATTTCGCGTTACCGTTTAACAGGGCCTGCGCGTGCCCAATCCGCACGGCTGGTGAGACCTGAACTCTTTTCACGAACAGGGATGCCGCTGTGATCTGTATTTTAAAGGCATCCGCTTCAGACGACATTAAGCAGAATGCGTCTTTGTTTCTGGTTAGTTTAATCTTCAGATCAACGGCGTTTAAAATTAGTTTATGTTGATGGAAAAGGTCGCAGTGAAGCGGTCCTAGCAATTCAACCGTGCGACTCTGCTCTGTTGCTCCTGCTCGTTTTTTGAACCCCGTATTCGGACCGTCCAGCGCCGTGTTGTTAAATTCACCAGCCGAATCTTTGTAAAATAATCCTGTTGTGTTTTGTTGACAATGCATCCGAGCTGTAATTCAATATAGTCTCAATGTACGCGCGGTATGCGTAAAGATTGTTGGATTGTGATATGAGCCTGTTGCCCAAAGTTACATCCACTTGGTTGAATAAAGTCGCTATTGGGTAATTAATAAGTGCGACCCGCGCACCTTGCGGTATCGGTGTGTTATCGGTTCGTACGATCTTACATGTCACGTACAACAGCGTGTTGTTCAGATCTTAGTAGTGTTCACCGCTGGCTGCTATATAAAATTCAAGCGGAGCTGTGTCGGATAACGCCGCTAAAGGTTGAACTTCGACGTATAGACTTTTCTCTATGCTAGTTTGTGTCGGGGGCACGTCAAAAAGATCCAGCTCTGTTTTTGCACATTCAACGGACTCGTGGTGTATGAAAGACATGTTTAAAAAATATCACCAACGGAGCGCTTCGGCTTTCTCTTCTTCTTTGAGTTGCGTCGTCTCTGTTTTTTATTTAAAAAGGGTATGTCCCAAGGCGGAAGCGCTATCATACGCTTCAGTTTTCTTTTAGACACGCCTTTTCTTGTATATATTAGTCCTGAACTGTCTTGCTTTGCTTGGTTCGCCTCGTGTATCTTATTCACCACAGCCGTTGTGGCTTGACCGATAACATCGTTCGCTATATTACGTGCCGCGGTCTTCATATGCGGTTTAGCTAACTGTAAACCTCTCCGGAAAAGAGGAACAGCTTTTCTGAAAAGACTTCGAAAAATACCGCCTAAACCGCAGCCGTACATGTACGCACTGCCGTGAAAACCTGGTAATCCATTACCGGCTTGAGATTTATAATATTGCGCGTAGAGGCCCGGATCGCCATAATTTTTAACAGCGACATTCTGCTTAGTTAATAAAATTCAGTTTTGCGGCGTCTGAAGTGTAGCTTCACGATCGCTTTCCCAAACTTAAATGCCATGTTCTCGTTCTGGTCGTTCTTGATCTCTATGGCTATCGTGTCAAAATGTGTTTTGCACAATGGTACATAATCGGGCTTCTCGTATCGTATTGTGACCAACTCATTGTTATAACCCTTCATTTCAACAGTGCGAAGTAGCGGTACATAACTATCCCCGACCCGTTGGTGTTCGATAATGTCTGTGTACACGTACATCGTATATTGGCCGCCTTTGATGTCGGCGCATGGTTTAGAAATCTTAGTTTTAGGTTGTAAACCCAGTATCCATGTCAGCTTAGAACCGGCGTGGATTTGATACAACAGCTTACTGTCGCATGTTACAACGCGTGCAAGTGGATCGTACGTTAGTCTTAATCCAACGTCCAGTTTCAGTTGTACAATTTCAGCGTTGATTACGTTCAGTAACGCTTCGATTGTTTCATAAAAATAAGAATTTACTTACCGATAATTCTATTTCTCGTTGTCCGTAGTGGATGCTGGGGACTCCGTAAGGACCATGGGGAATAGCGGCTCCGCAGGAGACTGGGCACATCTAAAGAAAGCTTTAGGACTATCTGGTGTGCACTGGCTCCTCCCCCTATGACCCTCCTCCAAGCCTCAGTTAGGATACCGTGCCCGGACGAGCGTACACAATAAGGAAGGATCTTGAATCCCGGGTAAGACTCATACCAGCCACACCAATCACACCGTACAACTTGTGATCTGTACCCAGTTAACAGCATGATAACAGAGGAGCCTCTAGAAAAGATGGCTCACTACAGCAATAACCCGATTTTTTTGGTAACAATAACTATGTACCAGTATTGCAGACAATCCGCACTTGGGATGGGCGCCCAGCATCCACTACGGACTACGAGAAATAGAATTATCGGTAAGTAAATTCTTATTTTCTCTAACGTCCTAAGTGGATGCTGGGGACTCCGTAAGGACCATGGGGATTATACCAAAGCTCCCAAACGGGCGGGAGAGTGCGGATGACTCTGCAGCACCAAATGAGAGAACTCCAGGTCCTCCTCAGCCAGGGTATCAATTTTGTAGAATTTTACAAACGTATTTGCTCCTGACCAAGTAGCTGCTCGGCAAAGTTGTAAAGCCGAGACCCCTCGGGCAGCCGCCCAAGATGAGCCCACCTTCCTTGTGGAGTGGGCATTTACAGATTTTTGGCTGTGGCAGGCCTGCCACAGAATGTGCAAGCTGAATTGTACTACAAATCCAACGAGCAATAGTCTGCTTAGAAGCAGGAGCACCCAGCTTGTTGGGTGCATACAGGATAAACAGCGAGTCAGTTTTCCTGACTCCAGCCGTCCTGGAAACATATTTTTTCAGGGCCCTGACAACGTCTAGCAACTTGGAGTCCTCCAAGTCCCTAGTAGCCGCAGGCACCACAATAGGTTGGTTCAGGTGAAACGCTGAAACCACCTTAGGGAGAAACTGAGGACGAGTCCTCAATTCCGCCCTGTCCGAATGGAAAATCAGATAAGGGCTTTTACAGGATAAAGCCGCCAATTCTGACACGCGCCTGGCCCAGGCCAGGGCCAACAGCATGACCACTTTCCATGTGAGATATTTTAACTCCACAGATTTAAGTGGTTCAAACCAATGTGACTTTTGGAACCCAAAAAACTACATTGAGATCCCAAAGTGCCACTGGAGGCACAAAAGGAGGCTGTATATGCAGTACCCCTTTTACAAACGTCTGAACTTCAGGGACTGAAGCTAGTTCTTTTTGGAAGAAAATTGACAGGGCCGAAATTTGAACCTTAATGGACCCCAATTTCAGGCCCATAGACACTCCTGTTTGCAGGAAATGTAGGAATCGACCCAGTTGAATTTCCTCCGTCGGGCCTTACTGGCCTCGCACCACGCAACATATTTTCGCCAAATGCGGTGATAATGTTTTGCGGTTACATCCTTCCTGGCTTTGATCAGGATAGGGATGACTTCATCCGGAATGCCTTTTTTCCTTCAGGATCCGGCGTTCAACCGCCATGCCGTCAAACGCAGCCGCGGTAAGTCTTGGAACAGACAGGGTCCTTGCTGGAGCAGGTCCCTTCTTAGAGGTAGAGGCCACGGATCCTCCGTGAGCATCTCTTGAAGTTCCGGTTACCAAGTCCTTCTTGGCCAATCCGGAGCCACGAATATAGTGCTTACTCCTCTCCATCTTATCAATCTCAGTACCTTGGGTATGAGAGGCAGAGGAGGGAACACATACACTGACTGGTACACCCACGGTGTTACCAGAGCGTCTACAGCTATTGCCTGAGGGTCCCTTGACCTGGCGCAATACCTGTCGAGTTTTTCCAACGGTTTATAATCATGTGGACGACTTCTGGGTGAAGTCCCCACTCTCCCGGGTGGAGGTCGTGCTGAGGAAGTCTGCTTCCCAGTTGTCCACTCCCGGAATGAATACTGCTGACAGTGCTATCACATGATTTTCCGCCCAGCGAAGAATCCTTGCAGCTTCTGCCACTGCCCTCCTGCTTCTTGTGCCACCCTGTCTGTTTACGTGGGTGACTGCCGTGATGTTGTCCGACTGGATCAACACCGGCTGACCTTGAAGCAGAGGTCTTGCTAAGCTTAGAGCATTGTAAATGGCCCTTAGCTTCAGGATATTTATGTGAAGTGATGTCTCCAGGCTTGACCATAAGCCCTGGATATTCCTTCCCTGTGTGACTGCTCCCCAGCCTCGCCCTGGATATTCCTTCCCTGTGTGACTGCTCCCCAGCCTCGCAGGCTGGCATCCGTGGTCACCAGGACCCAGTCCTGAA
Organism: Pseudophryne corroboree; assembly: GCF_028390025.1. NCBI lineage: Eukaryota > Metazoa > Chordata > Amphibia > Anura > Myobatrachidae > Pseudophryne > Pseudophryne corroboree. The sequence goes on from NC_086444.1 coordinate 509,748,680, forward strand.
TGCCGAATCTGCGGCCCTCTAGAAGATGAGCACTCTGCAACCACCACAGGAGGGACACCCTTGTCCTTGGTGACAGGGTTATCCGCTGATGCATCTGAAGATGCGACCCGGACCATTTGTCCAGCAGGTCCCACTGGAAAGTTCTTGCGTGGAATCTGACGAATGGAATTGCTTCGTAGGAAGCCACCATTTTACCCAGAACCCTTGTGCATTGATGCACTGAGACTTGGCTCGGTTTTAGGAGGTTCCTGACTAGCTCGGATAACTCCCTGGCTTTCTCCTCCGGGAGAAACACCTTTTTCTGGACTGTGTCCAGGATCATCCCTAGGAACAGAAGACAAGTCGTCGGAACCAGCTGCGATTTTGGAATATTGAGAATCCAATCGTGCTGCCGCAACACTACCTGAGATAGTGCTACACCGACCTCCAACTGTTCCCTGGATCTTACCCTTATCAGGGAATCGTCCAAGTAAGGGATAACTAAAATTCCCTTCCTTCGAAGGAATATCATCATTTCGGCCATTACCTTGGTAAAGACCCGGGGTGCCGTGGACCATCCATACGGCAGCGTCTGAACTGATAGTGACAGTTCTGTACCATAAACCTGAGGTACCCTTGATGAGAAGGGTAAACTTTGACATGAAGGTAAGCATCCTCGATGTCCCGAGACATCATGTAGTCCCCTTCTTCCAGGTTCGCAATCACTGCTCTGAGTGACTCAATCTTGAATTTGAACCTCTGTATGTAAGTGTTCAAAGATTTTAGATTTAGAATCGGTCTCACCGAGCCGTCCGGCTTCGGTACCACAACAGTGTGGAATAATACCCCGTTCCCTGTTGCAGGAGGGGTACCTTGATTATCACCTGCTGGGAATACAGCTTGTGAATGGCTTCCAAAACTGTCTCCCTGTCAGAAGGAGACATCGGTAAAGCCGACTTTAGGAAACGGCGAGGGGGAGACGTCTCGAATTCTAATTTGTACCCCTGAGATATCACCTGAAGGATCCAGGGGTCTACTTGCGAGTGAGCCCACTGCGCGCTGAAATTCATTGAGACGGGCCCCCCACCGTGCCTGATTCTGCTTGTAAAGCCCCAGCGTCATACTAAGGGCTTGGCAGAGGCGGGAGAGGGTTTCTGTTCCTGGGAACTGGCTGATTTCTGCAGCCTTTTTCCTCTCCCTCTGTCACGGGGCAGAAATGAGGAACCTTTTGCCCGCTTGTCCACGAAAAGACTGCGCCTGATAATACGGCGTCTTCTCATGTTGAGAGGCGACCTGGGGTACAAACGTGGATTTCCCAGCTGTTGCCGTGGCCACCAGGTCTGAAAGACCGACCCCAAATAACTCCTCCCTTTAATAAGGCAATACTTCCAAATGCCGTTTGGAATACGCATCACCTGACCACTGACGTGTCCATAACCTTCTACTGTTAGAAATGGACAACGCACTTAGACTTGATGCCAGTCGGCAAATATTCCGCTGTGTATCACGCATATATAGAAATGCATCTTTTAAATGCTCTATAGGCAAAAATATACTGTCCCTATCTAGGGTATCAATATTTTTAGTCAGGGAATCCAACCACGCCAACCCAGCACTGCACATCCAGGCTGAGGCGATTGCTGGTCGCAGTATAACACCAGTATGTGTGTAAATACATTTTAGGATACCCTCCTGCTTTCTATCAGCAGGATCCTTAAGGGCGGCCATCTCAGGAGAGGGTAGAGCCCTTACAAGCGTGTGAGCGCTTTATCCACCCTAGGGGTGTTTCCCAACGCACCCTAACCTCTGGCGGGAAAGGATATAATGCCAATAACATTTTAGAAATTATCAGTTGTTATCGGGGGAAAACCACGCATCATCACACACATCATTTAATTTCTCAGATTCAGGAAAACTACAGGTAGTTTTTCCTCACCGAACATAATACCCCTTTTTGGTGGTACTCGTATTATCAGAAATGTGTAAAACATTTTTCATTGCCTCAATCATGTAACGTGTGGCCCTACTGGAAGTCACATTTGTCTCTTCACCGTCGACACTGGAGTCAGTATCCGTGTCGGCGTCTATATCTGCCATCTGAGGTAACGGGCGCTTTAGAGCCCCTGACGGCCTATGAGACGTCTGGACAGGCCCAAGCTGAGTAGCCGGCTGTCTCATGTCAACCACTGTCTTTTATACAGAGCTGACACTGTCACGTAATTCCTTCCAACAGTTCATCCACTCAGGTGTCGACCCCCTAGGGGGTGACATCACTATTACAGGCAATCTGCTCCGTCTCCACATCATTTTTCTCCTCATACATGTCGACACAAACGTACCGACATACAGCACACACACAGGGAATGCTCTGATAGAGGACAGGACCCCACTAGCCCTTTGGGGAGACAGAGGGAGAGTTTGCCAGCACACACCAGAGCGCTATATATATACAGGGATAACCTTATATAAGTGTTTTTCCCCTTATAGCTGCTGTATCTTTAATACTGCGCGTAATTTGTGCCCCCCCTCTCTTTTTAACCCTTTCTGTAGTGTAGTGACTGCAGGGGAGAGACAGGGAGCTTCCCTCCAACGGAGCTGTGAGGGAAAATGGCGCCAGTGTGCTGAGGAGATAGGCTCCGCCCCCTTATCGGCGGCCTTATCTCCCGTTTTTTTATGGATTCTGGCAGGGGTTAAATGCATCCATATAGCCCAGGAGCTATATGTGATGCATTTTTTGCCATCCAAGGTGTTTTTTATTGCGTCTCAGGGCGCCCCCCCCCCAGCGCCCTGCACCCTCAGTGACCGGAGTGTGAAGTGTGCTGAGAGCAATGGCGCACAGCTGCAGTGCTGTGCGCTACCTTGTTGAAGACAGGACGTCTTCTGCCGCCGATTTTCCGGACCTCTTCTGCCTTCTGGCTCTGTAAGGGGGCCGGCGGCGCGGCTCTGGGACCCATCCAGGCTGGGCCTGTGATCGTCCCTCTGGAGCTAATGTCCAGTAGCCTAAGAAGCCCAATCCACTCTGCACGCAGGTGAGTTCGCTTCTTCTCCCCTTAGTCCCTCGATGCAGTGAGCCTGTTGCCAGCAGGTCTCACTGAAAATAAAAAACCTAAACTAAAACTTTCACTAAGAAGCTCAGGAGAGCCCCTAGTGTGCACCCTTCTCGTTCGGGCACAAAGATCTAACTGAGGCTTGGAGGAGGGTCATAGGGGGAGGAGCCAGTGCACACCAGATAGTCCTAAAGCTTTCTTCAGATGTGCCCAGTCTCCTGCGGAGCCGATATTCCCCATGGTCCTTACGGAGTCCCCAGCATCCACGTAGGACGTTAGAGAAAACCCGGTTTAATGCACAAACTCGCGACTCTCGCCACCGGCTGATCCGCCGTTCCATCCCATGATAATTGCAGTCTACAATCTTGTAAATCCAATGTATTCCACGTGTGCGGATATTGTATCTCAGTAAGTGCTACTTCCCATTCGCCATTTAAGTCTATCGGTTTAGCCAACTTTGTCGTATAGTTAGAAATCTTATTTTGCGGGAAAGTAACCGCTGAGGCGTTGCTGGGTAAGGTTATGTAGAACGACTTGTCATCCATCGCTCGTCTTGTTTAGATAGTGATGAGCTTTATATGACTTTTATCACCGATGCCGCGACCCAACTGTTAAATTTTGCGGGGTACCCGCGCCACTTGACTAACGCGTATTTTCGGCCTCTGACCGTCTTATTTTTAAAAATCTTTTCCACTTTGTAAACCCTGTTATAGTTTTTTGGTATGCTTTGAAGCTCTTCGGGGTAAAAACTACCTGTTATAACTTCACCGTACAGATCTGCCAACTTATAAAGCGGCTTAAGCCCTTTAGTGTTCACACTATGTACAACAAATATCTCCTCAGAAAAACTCTGTTCGTAACCTTTCTGAAATATGTCCTTATATTTAGAAATACGGACGTGGTCACCGATTCCTAAACAAACGGGGGCTTTCTTACTTCTAAAGTAATCACCGTAGGTCGTTTTGAAGACACTCAATGCGTTAGTCATTCACATCGTTTGGAGCGCACTTAATCGTTCTATGGTATGTGTTATTATAGCTGCGTATGAAGTCTTGTAAAACGTCTATATATCTGCAGGTATTCTTTGCCGTGAAATAGCGCCACATGCGTGTTTTTAAAGTCCTATTGAAGCGCTCTATAACAGCCGCTTTCACATCGTTATTGGTCGTGAAATGCTTTATACCGTATTTTTCTAACACCTTTTTTAGGTTTCTGTTTAGAAACTCTTTACCATTATCGGTTTGTAGCTTCATCGGCACAGCACCCCGCTGGAATATTTTTTCAAAAGCATTAGCGACTGTTGCGGCGTTCTTAGCGGTCAGACTTTCAGCCCACATCCTCTTACTGAATATATCGATGACTGTTAATATGTATTTAACACCATTGTTGTATTTTGACAGATCTATCAGCGAAACCAAATCGCATTGCCACTGTTGGTTTATACCCGCTACACAAATCATGTTCCTTTTATAGTTTTTCTTGCCGGTTTGTGCAACGTGTATGCGTCTTGTTCTTGTAACCACTTTCTTACGTCAGATCTTTTAAATTTATTTTTAACCGACCCATAATATTTATCAATGCCGCTAAAACTACCTGGTTTTAACACTGTGTAATATGCATCTTTCATCCGCTTGATTTGACGCGCTGCGTTGCGTGACACTCTTTTCAAAGCCATTATCTTTTAATACGGTTTAATATATATATATATATCTTTTTATTTAAAAGCACAATAGTTTAAAATGAAGATGTCATTTTGAGTCAATACATAGACCTGTAGGTGGTGCTAATGTTCTTTTGCAGAGATTAACACATTGTGTACATTAATAACCAGATGTTTTTGTTACAAGCATGGTAGTTCGTAGATCTAAGGATTTTGAAATTGTGCGGTCATGGGTAGTCCGTAGATCTAAGGATTTTGAAATTGTGCTGTCATCATTAATCATGCATGGTCATTAAAATCAATATGCTTTTTAAATCAGTGCCATGTGTGATGCTTCCGTGCATCTAAGAAAATGGACATGGTCATTAGTCATTATGCTTTTTAAACCTGTACCATGTATGACATAGTGTGATTTTTAAATAGTACCATATGTGCCATGCATGAAGTTTCAAATGGTGAATTTTTTCATCACAAGCTGGTTTGTGATACAGCTTTATTGCGTATTCTGTGACTGGTGTTACGTGACACTCTTTTCAAAGCCATTATCTTTTAATACAGTGTAATATCTAACTCTATAAATTTTATATTAAATTTTATATAAAAGCGATATCAAACACCATCATTTAATATTAAAGGGGGCGTGCCACTGGAGAAAGGGGTGGAGCATCTGTCAGTTTGACAGAAAGGTGGTCTTTCTCTACTAGAATTCTTGACACCTCTGACATTGCTGCTCTGCTTTTCATCCCGCCCTGTCGGTTTATGTACGTTACCGCCGCCACATTGATTTGAATGGCCTGATTCCGAAGTAGAGATGAGGACTGCAGAAGGGCGTTGTAGATAGCCCTGAGTTCCAGGATGTTTATTGGAAGGACGACTTCCTGACTTGACCATATTCCCTGAAACTGCACCCACTGGATGGCTACTCCCCAACCTCTGAGGCTTGCGTCTGTGGTTACCAGAATCCAATTCTGAATACAAACCTCCGAACCTCGACGAGGTGAGAAGTCTGTAGCCACCACAGAAGGGAGATCCTAGCTCTTGGCGACAGTCGGGTCCTCTGGTGCATGTGAAGATGCGATCCGGACCATTTGTCCAAAAGATCTAGTTGGAAGTGCCTCGCATGAAACCTTCCATACTGAAGCGCCTCGTAAGAGGCCACCATTTTCCCCAGAAGGCGAATGCACAGATGCACAGTGATCCGGGCTGGCTTCAGGACAGCCTGAACCATCAACTGGATTACCATAGCCTTTTCCAAGGGAAGGAACATTCTCTGAGACTCTGTGTGCAGTATCATTCCCAGGAACGGAAGCCTCTGTGTCGGTTCCAGGTGAGATTTTGGTAGGTTCAGAATCCACCCGTGATCCAGGAGTAGTCTGGTTGAGAGACCAATGCTGTCCAACAACCGCTTCCTGGACGGTGCCTTTATAAGAGGCTCATCCAGGTACGGGATTATGTTCACTCCCTGTTTGCGGAGTAGCAACATCATCTTTGCCATCACTTTGGTGAACTCTCTAGGTGCCGTGGAGACCAAATGGCAGGGCCTGGAACTGGTAGTGACAATCCTGCAGTGCAAATCGTAGATAATCCTGATGAGGCCGCCAGATCGGAATGTGAAGGTACGCATCCTTGCTATCCAGAGACACTAGGTATTCCGCCTCCTCAAGACCTGACATCACTGCGCTCAGAGTCTCCATCGTGAATTTGAACACTCGTAAGTATGGGTTCAACTTGAGGTTCAGAATCGGCCTCACCGAACCGTCCGGTTTCGGTACTACAAACAAGTTGGAATAGTACCTCTTGTTTTGCAGATGAGGTGGAACTGGAACAATGACCTGGGTCTGTACCAGTTTTTGAATGGCATTCTGTAAAGTTATACTTGCCTCTTGTGAAACTGGTAAGCCTGATTTGAAGAATCTGTGATGTGGGAGCTCCTGGAACTCCAGTCTGTAGCCTGGGAAATAAGATCTATGACCAAGGGATCCTGGCACGATGTTATCAAGAGGTGACTGAAGAACTTTAGCCGGGCTCCCACCTGTCAGTCTACCAGGAATCACGGTCCACAGTCATGCTGAAAGTTTTGAGGAAGCAGAGCTTGAGCCCTGTTCCTGTGAACCGGCAGTTGCTGGTTTGTGTGGTTTACCTCTAGCGCCTCTGGTGGTGGTAGATGAACCTCTGGACTTGGCCCTAAACTTGGCAGTCCTAAAGGACTGTAAATTAGGTCCGAGTAGGCCTTCCTAGCTGGGGGAGCTGCAGAAGGAAAGTATGTGGACTTACCTGCAGTAGCTTTGGAGTTCCATTTGTCTAGTTCATCTCCAAATAAGGCCTCGCCTGTGAAAGGTAGGCCTTCCACGCCTTTCCTGAATTCCGCATCCGCTGTCCACTGGCGTAGCCATAGAACCCGGCATGCAGACACTGCCATAGCTGTAGTGCGGGCATTAAGCAAACCTATTTCTTTTATGGCTTCCACCATAGAGTTCGCAGAGTCCTGTATATGTTGCAGGAGTAAAACAATCTTCCCATGAGAGAAAAAACCAAAACAAAGAAGTGTTGGAAAGTAGACTCTTTTTTGGGAGCACTCTAATTCAGAGGGTTGCAATGTAATTTATTGATACTGATAAAACCATTTTTATTAGGCAACTCATAAAATAAGATTTGAGGAGTATCTGCGTAAGAGTATAGAAGCTTTGCGAAAATATGAAAAAGATTATAAATAACACGTGATATCCATATCACAATCTACCAGTTGCCGGAAATTAATAGCTGTGGTACCAGAATTAATTAAACATTGCACATTGAGACTCATGTAATATATGACCATCATTTGTTCAGCAGATATCCATTGTGGATTATTATAAATGCAAAGAATTAAATCATTGGTCATGTGAGAATCGAGTACCCATTAGTATATGTATAGGTGACACTGTGTTGGGGAGTCAATTTATTGCAGTACCAGGGTGTACTGGTACTGCAATAAATTGACTCCCCAACATAGTGTCACCTATACATATAAAAAAAGAGTCTACTTTCCAACACTTCTTTGTTTTGGTTTTTTCTTGACTGTTTAATTTGACTCTTGAGAGCACCACTGAAAGCAACAAGTATTGGTATTAGGATTAATTATCCACACACACTTGGTTGCTATATCTAGAAGCAATTCAGGGATAATTCAGTTTTTCAGAGGCTACTATTTATCAGACTAAGGACTTGTGCGGTTCCCAATACTTTTCTTTCAAAATCTTCCCATGATGTAAGGTATCTAATCCCTCAATTAGGTTACCCGACCATTTAGCAATGGCTTGCGGACTCTTCCCACATGCTATAGTGGGTTTTTTTTATTTAAAATAGGATTCCTCACTCTCCTCTGTCACCTTATCAGGGATATTCAGAACTCCTCTGATAGCCTGCATAAGAGCCTCTATTCCCTGCGAGTACCCTCCCCACCTCTGAGTCCCCCTCACCCTCATCATCCAAGTCAGACTGCAGGATAAGGGCCAAAGTGCGTTTTTGCGGACAAGTGGCAAGGGACTGAGACGCTGGTTTGGGTACGGAGTCTCTTTTCCTAAACTCAGTCATAGATTGTTTTAAGTATTGCGTCTCTTTTTCATTCCGAGATAACATAGTAGAGATTGTGGAAATCCTTCCCCTAATGGAGTCCAGCCATGCTGTTTCTGCCCCACTAGCCTGGGAAGGGACACTACATTGAGTACACACTTAGTGAACCCCCTGGGGAAGAGGAACACTGTACTTTACATGAAACACACTCTTTGCCTGACATACTGTATAGTGATAGCGCACACACACAGGAAAAGGTTAAATGTACAATTTACCCACAAAGAACCCTTCTAGGGAGAGGTAGAGGTAGTATGGAACCAGCACACGGCACCCTTAATGCTAATGCCAAGCTTAGCCGGATCGCAGACTGAGTACCTACATTAGAGACTTAATACACTAACAGTCGCTCCCCCCTGCTATGACCCCCTGGTACCGCTGAGGTAATCTGGAGTCTCTTCGGAGGAGCTGCGCGTCCCTGTCAGTCAGTGTCTGTCTCAGCTGCAGAGGGAAAATGGCGCTGGTGAGCTGCTGGATTCGCTCATAGTGAAGCCCTGCCCCTTCAATGGAGCACGGTCCTCCTGCACGTTTTTATACTGGCTGTATGTGTCTAAGTGCATCAAATGGAGATGGACTACTTTTATGGCTTTGTTGCCAGTCTGGGTACTGTGTCCGCTGTTCAGCGTCTGTGTCCATACACAGCGGGAGATGCAGTCCGCCCCGTTTAGAAGCCGTGCGTCTACGTACCCTCATGTAGCCATAATGGCCAGCGACCCGTTAACCGGGACGCCGGCTTAGTACTCACCACTCTTCATTCTTCTGGCTCTGTTAGGGGTGGCGGCGTGCTGCTGGAATGTACGTTCGCCGTGGTGGGGCTTGCGAATAGTTCCAACAGGAGCTAGTGTCCTGTCAGCGGGGAACGGGACCATTAACCCTTCAAGAGGTTGGGCCATCCAGTCCTGCCTGAAAATAGGAATTTAATACCTACCGGTAGTCTGTAGTGGATACTGGGGATCTGTACTTTAGTACCATGGGGTACAGATCGGGTCCACTGGAGCCTGGCACTTTAAAACCTTTAGTGTGTGTGTGCTGGCTCCTCCCCTCTATGCCCCTCCTAACAGCCTCAGTCTAGGAAAATTGTGCCCAAGGAGACGGACATACCACAGCGGTGAGACAACAAGCCAACACACAACCATAAACAAAAGGAGGGCGCTAACCAGAACAGATCGCAACACCAACCCAACCAGGATAGCACAGCTATCCCAACAACATAACGGGACTGCAACAGCGGGCCAACCAAGCAGGAATCGAAGCACTGAGGCAGGCGCCCAGTGTACACTACGGACTACGAGAAAAAGACTTACCGGTAGGTATTAAATTCCTATTTTCCTTAACGTCCTAGTGGATACTGGGGATATGTACTTTAGTACCATGGGGAAATCCCAAAGCTCCAAAAGGGGTGGGAGAGTGCTAAGACCCCTGTGAAACCGCCTCACCAAACTGAAGGTCATCCTTGGCTAAGGTGTTGAACCGACAGATTTTCACAATAGTGTACGAACCAGACCAAGTAGCAGCTCGGCACAACTGTAAGGCCTAGACACCCCGGACAGCCGCCCAGGAATACCCCACAGACCTCGTCGAGTGGGCTTGAACAGACATCGGCAAAGGCAGAGCTGCCGAAGTATAGGCCTGTTGAATGGTCAACCTGAGCCAACTAGCAATGGATTGCTTGGAAGCCGGACGAGCAATCTTGGTGGCATCATAAAGGACAAACAGTGAGTCAGATTTCCGATGACGAGCCGTCCTTTTGACATAAATCTTCAGAGCCCTCACTACATCCAAGGACTCTGGCCCAATGGAAGCCTCAGACAACACCAGAACCACTATGGGTTGATTGACATGAAAAGCTGAAACCACTTTTGGCAAAAACGCCCTGTCTGCATGAAAAAACAAATAAGGGCTCTTACAGGATAAGGCCCCAGTTCAGAGACATGTCTTGCAGACGTCAACGCTAAAAGTATCACCGTTTTCCAGGTGAGAAATTTCAACTCCACCCTATGTAAGGGTTCAAACCAGTTCCATTGAAGAAAGGAGAGAACCACATTGAGATTACACGGAGCCGTGGGAGGCACGAAGGGCGGTTGCATATGAAGCACTCTTTTTAGGAAAGTTTGTACTTCCGGAAACATGGTAAGTTGTTTCTGTAAGAAAATAGACAGCGCCATATCTGGACTTTGATGGAGCCTAAACGTAGGCCCATATCCACTCCTGCTTGCAGGAAAAGTAGAAAACGACAGATTCTAAATTCCATCGGAGACATCTTTCTACTTTACACAAAGAAACATAATTTTTCCAGATACAATGATAATGTTTTGATGTCACCATCTTCCTGGCTTGGACCATGGTGGAAATAACCCGGGAGAAAAGACCTCTTCTGGCTAGAATCTCCCTATCAACTTCCAAGCCGTCAAACATAGCCGCTGTAAGTCTGGATAGACCAGTGTTTCCCAACCTCGGTCCTCAAGGCACACTAACAGTCCTAGTTTTAGTGATATCCAAGCTTCAGCACAGGTGACTTAATTAGTACCTCAGTTATTTTGATTTAACCATCTGTGCTGAAGCCTGGATATCACTAAAACCTGCACTGTTGGTGTGCCTTGAGGACCGTGGTTGGGAATGCCTGGGATAGACGAACGGACCTTGATGAAGAAGATCCTTTTGGAGCGGTAGTGGCGAGGCATCCTCCAGAGCCATGGTTAGGAGGTCCGAGTACCACACCTGTCAAGGCCAATCCGGGCAATTAGAATTGCTAGAACGCTTTCCCTTCTTAGTCTTTTTAGAACCCTTGGGATTAGCGGTAGAAGAGAGAACAGATACACAAACTGGTACGGCCAAGGCGTTGACAGCGCGTCCATTGCTACAGCCTGTGGATCCCTCGTTCTGGAACAGTAACAACATAACTCCTTGTTGAGACGAGAAGCCATCAGGTCTATCTGCGGACAGCCCCACCGGTGAATTAACTGTTGAAACACCTGGGAATGTAGGCCCCATTCCCCCGGATGGAGGTCGTGTCTGCTGAGGAAGTCCGCTTCCCAGTTGCCCACTCCTATAATGAAAATGGCTGAGATGGCTCTGGTGTTGGCCTCCACCCAGAGGAGGATTTTTGACACTTCTCGCAACGCTGTTCTGCTTCTTGTTCCCCCTTGTCTGTTTATGTACGCCACCGCCGTGGCGTTGTCCGATTGAACCTGGATCGCTCGATCCCTCAGGAGATGGGAAGCTTGCAGAAGGCCATTGTAAATTTCCCTGAGTTCCAGGATGTTTATCGGCAGAGTAGATTCCTGACTTGACCATATCCCCTGGAACTGGGCCCCTTGGTTCACAGTACCCCAACTCCTGAGACTGGCATCCATTGTCAGTAGAATCCATGATTGGCTATTGAAATTCCTACCTACTACCAGGTGAGGAACTTGTAGCCACCATAATAGAGAAATACGGGCTTTCGGAGATAAGGTCACTTCCTGATGCATGTAAAGGTGAGACCCCAACAATTTGTCCAGCAGAACCAGCTGAAAAGGCCGGGCATGAATTCTGCCGTATTGGGTTGCCTCGTAAGAAGCAACCATCTTGCCCAGCAAACGTATGCAAAGATGTATGGACACCTTGCGAGAACGGAGCACTGAGCGGCCCAAAGCCTGGATAACCAAGGCTTTGTCCATCGGGAGAAATACCTTTTGAGACACTGTATCCAGTATCATTCCCAGGAATTGGAGACGTTGGGTCGGTTCCAGGTGAGATTTCTGGAAGTTTAGAATCCACCCATGATCCATAAGCAGGCGAGTCGTCAGATCGATGCTGTGCAATAGACGGCTCCCTGGACATAGCCTTTATCAGGAGATCAGGGGGACACATGGGAATGTGTAGGCAAGCATCCTTGACATCCAGGAATACCGAGAATTTCCCCTCCTCCAGACTAGACACCATTGCCCGCAGGGATTCCATCTTGAATTTGAACACCTGCAGATATGGGTTTAGAGACTACAGGTTTAAGATGGGTCGCACCTAACCGTCCGGTTTTGGAACGACAAAAAGACTGGAGTAAAACCCCCTTTTGTGTAATTGAGGCTGTACTGGAACCACCGCCCCTGTCTGCAAAAGTTTTTGCATTGCCTCTTGCAAGGTAACTTTTGCAGCGGGCAAAACTGGTAAGCCAATTTGAAAAATATGGGAGGAGGAAGTGTTTGAAATTCCAGACGGTATCCCTGGGAAATGAGATCCCTCCCCCAAGGATCCTGGCAGGACTACGTCCACACGTGGGCTAAGTGTTGAAGGCGAGCACCCACCTGAAAGTCGCCTTGCTGCTGGGGTTAACCGTCACGTAAAAGGCTTAGCGGCAGGGGATCCGGTGGTCTGGTCCAGGGATGCAGCAGTTGCAGGTTTACGGGACTTACCACGCGATCCTCTCGGGGTGGTGGAGACTCCCTGGCCCCTGCCGCTGAACCTTGCCACATGAAAGAACTGTAAGAAGGGTCCTGTGTAAGAACGTCTAGCAGGTGGCGCATCTGACGGCAGACAGGTAGACTTACCCGCCGTTGCCTGGGAAATCCATTTATTCAATTCGTCCCCAAACAAGGCATCACCAGTAAAGGGAAGATTTTCTACACCCTTTTTGGAATCAGCTTCCGCTGACCATTAACGCAACCACAGAGCTCTGCGTGCCAAAACTGCTATAGAAGTAGTGCGGCCATTTACCTCACACAATTTCTATACAGCCACGCTGATAAAATTTGCAGCAACCCGTATGTAATGACCTCATCCTGGGGCAGATTGTCTAATCCATTAATAATATTATCAGACCACTTGACCATTGCCCTGGAAATCCACCCACAAACTATTGTGGGGCGCTGTGCTACGCCCGCTGCTGTATAAATTGCCTTGAGAGTGGTCTCAATTTTACGGTCAGCCGGCTCTTTTAGGGATATAGCCCCTGGCATCGGCAGTTCCAACTTTTTAGACAGTCTGGACACAGACGTATCTACTGAAGGGAAGGTTTTCCCATACTTTCCTGTCGTCAGCTGGGAGGGGAAAGGAGGCTAAAAACCTCTGAGGAATTTTAAATTTCTTATCAGGGTTTAACCATGCTTCCTTGGCCAGGGAGTTTAACTCTTTAGACACAGGAAAAGTTGCTGAGGTCTTTGGTCTAACATTAAAGTACAACTCCTTATCTGGTTCTGACTCCTGATCCGGTATGTGAAGAACCTCTCCTACTGCAAAAATGAGGGCCTCTACCCCAGGGGACAGAGAGCTGTCCTCATCCATATCATTATCATCCACATCAAGCTGATCAGAATAAGACTGGAGCACCTGTGGCAGTGAGCGTTTATGTGAAACCAACAGAGGGGGATGAGAAGCCTTTCTGGTATCTGCTGCTTTTGCAATACAACCAATAGACTGTTTTAACACCTGTCTCTCCTTTTTTGCAGCAGCTAATTCTAAATTAACATTCTGAATCATGCTTTTAAAATTATCCAGCCAGTCAGGTGCCTGTGAACTGTGTCCCTGAGGAGACAAGGAGAACTGTTCACACATGAGAGACCCCGCTGATGAAGGGGTAGAGTTACAAGCAGCACACAAAACCATGTCCACAGACATCTTTAAACACTGTAAAACACCCCCACACAGACCCTAGAGAGTCCCTGGAGTGACGCTGAGGAGCAGAGACCAGCAAACACCACAGCAGCAGTGTGTGAAATAATGTGTATAACCTAATAAACGTGCAGCGGCGCTACAGCTGTAGTGCTCGCCCCCTGCTACGAGTACACAGTCTAACAGCGTGGGTCCATGGAGGAGCAGCGTACATGCAGCCTTGATGATCCACAGCAGCAGGAAATGGCGCCTTCCCGCCGCTGGTCCCGCTCCGGGAAGCCCCGCCTCTTGCAATGGCACGTGGTCCCACACAATATTATGATAGCGATGAGTAAAATTCACATATATATCAGTACAGACAAGCCCTAAGGGGCAGTGAGCACTGTGGGGCATGAGCCCAGAGCCAGTTTTGTCCGCGGCAGGCTCTGCAGCTCATGGCCCGTGACCGCCGCGTGACCTACCGCCAAACTGCACCGGGGACCCGCTAACCGGGACCCCAGTGTAACACTCACCGCACCGCAATCTTCAGCATCTGTTAGGAGGTGGCGGCTAGCTGCTGGCGTGGGCACACATACTAACGATGTGTGATCAGCACCTCAGGAGCTCAGTGTCCTGTCAGCTGGGATTACGAACCATTAACCCTCAGGAGGTTGGTTCGGTCCCCCCTCCAAGTCCCACGAAGCAGGTAGCCTGGTTGCCAACCAGGACTACCCCCGAAAGCAATAAACTAAAACCAAAATTAATGGAAACTCTCTGGAGCTCCAGAGAAATGCACCCGGCTCCCTTGGGCACATTTTTCTAAACTGAGTCTGGTAGGAGGGGCATAGAGGGGAGGAGCCAGCACATAAACCCAATAAAGGTTTTAAAGTACCAGGCTCCAGTGAACCCGATCTATACCCCATGGTAGTAAAGTACAGATCCCCAGTATCCACTAAAACGATAGAGAAAATAACAAACACATAAAATAAATGCAGAAAACTCTTCAGGAGCTTCCATAGACGTGACCGGCTTTTCCGGGCACATTTTCTAAACGGAGTCTGGTAGGAGGGGCATAGAGGGAGGAGCCAGTGCACACTATCAATTTCTTAAAGTGCCCATGGCTCCTAGTGGACCCGACTATACCCCATGGTACTAAATGGATTCTCAGTATCCCCTAGGATGTAAGAGAAATTGGTACATGCTCTAAAGTGTTACAATTACAGAAGCAAATGTAACTCAGATGACAACAAAATGATATCAACATAGGACAGGAATAAAAATAGAAAGGAAGTAGAACTTTGCTTTCAGCATCACTGCATGACCAGTTTGGAAGTTAAGAAAGTACAGCATTGGCAGGCACAGTACTCCGCTCGCTGGGACGATCCCGTTCCATCCACTTGCTAACAGAACACAGTAAAGGGGGGTACTCACGGAGCGATATTCTAAGCAATCTGACTAGATTGCTTAGAATATCGGCAGGATCGCTCCGTGTGTAGCCCCCTCGGCGATAGCGATGCGCGGCCCCGCACATCGCTATCGCCGCTGCTAGATTGGCCTGCATGCAGGCCAATCTAGCGGGTCGCTCACTTCACCCGCTGGGTGAAGTGAGCGGCCCCCCCGTCTCCCCCCGCACGCTCAGCACAGATCGCGCTGTGCTGAGCGGCAGGAGAGATGTGTGCTGAGCGGTTCGCTCAGCACGCATCTCTCCTTGATCGGCCCGTGAGTACTGGGCTTAACAATACTTGTGCAGAGATCAGACACCAAGAAGAAGGAAGTACTAGATGGGAGTAACACTTTCTACTGCTGTTGCTTTCAAAAGCAACAAAGAAGAACATCTTCCTGGCTAAATCATAAAGCTTGCATGATAGCATGATAGCACAGAAGCAAACCACAAAGTTAGATAAGTGTATCTTCAGAGGCATCTTAGTACATTATCAAATATGTATATACACAACTGTGTATTCGGGCTAATTTGTTCATGACATAACACCAACTAAAGAGACTATGAGAACAGTGCTATGTAACTGTGATATCATCTGCCCTGTAGTGCACAGCAGAGTGTGAAATTCAGTGTGATCCGTCTGCATGTGAAGATGGAAAGATCACTTTGAAATAATAACAGAATAATTACAGGAAAGCAAAAGTAAAAAAAAAAAACCACAAGAAAAAACTACCTCTCTTTTCTCTCTCCATATTTTGCTGTTCCATTCGCAGGTCACTTATTTCACTTTCAACATTTGATCTCTCTTCCTGGATATGACGCAACTCACTCACAATAGAATCCATCTCTGGTTGAACAGTCTCAATGTTTCCCATAGTGTTTAACTCGCTTTGCCAGTCCTCAATCATCTTACGGATGGTACAGATCTTCTTCTGTCTGTCCAACTCCTCGTCTTTCTTCATTCTCAACTTTTGCTGTACTTCTTCTATCTGTTTTATTTTGATAAAGATTACAGAATTAAAACGTTATATAACCACAAGAAGGGGTTAAATATCTATATTTCATGTATTCACATACGTTTACATGGAGGTGAGAAAAATATATTAACAAACTATGTAAAGAAATCTGTCCTGATGTATATATGATTTTGATTACTCAAGAGCAGTGTTAATTTTTGTAGACGAAAATTTTTACAAATTATTTGTCGACTAGTTTATTTCAGGACTAAAATTAGATGAAAATTAGAAAAAAAGGAAAACGGAGATCCACTGACTAAATCTGAATTAAAACAAAGCAAAAAAAAAAAAAAAACCAAAACTAAAAATAAATTTTAAATCCTTGACAAAATTAACACTGGAAGTAGGATTTAAAACTTTTAAAGAACAATTACATGTTTTAGATATTTGCAGAAAATAAATATGCTGTGAAGGAAATAGGATTGTGTATTGCACTTGTTTGTTCTAACAAACTTAAGGCATTCATTTGTATATGATATATGGGAGCACTACAGTAAGTCAGACTCAGTATGTAACACACAGTCAAAGTTATGCAAACTTTGAGGGAATTTTGGAGAAATATTCTTCAGCAAAATCCATTACAGTATCATTAATGTATTTGCAAAAGTTATGACTAAAACACTGACTAACATTAGACTAAAATGAAAACTGAGATCCACTAACTAAATCTTGACTAAAACCAAGCAAAAGAAAAGACTAAAATGTGACTTTAAACCAACTAACACTTAAATAAGCGACTAAGGCTAAAACTAAATTGAAAATCCTTGTCAAAATGAACACTACACAAGAGGCACGTTACATGTAGTGGGGATTTCAGAAACTAGTTGCTGAGGGTGTGAGTGTCTCCATTAGCTGGTAATATAGGCTGCTGACATTGGGAAACAAACTAGAAGCCCCAAGTATCAAAGGTCCGCGAGGCCAATGTCACTTACTGACGGTGGGAAAATGGGAGTCAAGCGTCTATGTCCTGACTCTCTCCCCCACCCTCCCCCCTCCCTGCTTACCGAGAAGCATGCTAGAGTTATACAAATCATAGCTGTAAACATGAGGTCAGGCAAGAGGGGGATGAGAGGAGGGTTCGAGGGGAGGGGCGGGATTGGGGGGGGGGGGGGCGGTTTGGTTGGTGTGGAGCTGAGAATGCAGAAGGAGCTTTGGGTTCCCAATGCGTTGCAGGAAGCAGTGTCTGGCCAGCGTATACGTACCCAGTGGTGGGCTCTTCGGTCAGCAGCAGCATATGTCCCAGCGCTAACAGCCAGGTGGCTGCCTTGGAAACTGCTGGCCTCCTGGATGATGAGCTGGAGGAGGCAGGGTAGCCATCCATTGGCGGCGGGCCTCCATAACAATGATGGCGTGGATCAGGCAGTAGCATAGCCTGAGATCGGAGGAATCGGCGGAGTGGCTGCAGATGTGATAGACAGTCGGCCACTGTTTGGGGCTATGCTGGTGTGATGAGAATCTTTGCTCAGCACACATGCATATGCGCGCACACACACACACACACACCCCAGATGGGGGAGGAGACCGGGATAGCTCAGTGTAAGCCAGGGTCATCTCAGAGCCAAGTAATATTATCCACCAGGGCAGCTCCTCACTAAATTATATAGAAGGTGGGTACACTCTGCCTCTGTACAGGTATTTATAAACAGCAGCCGTTAAGTATAATTGGACAACTCAGATATAGTTATTCAGCTGCCATATTAAAAGAATACATTTATAACTGGATTTTGACTTAGTCACAGATTGAATTTTATTGAGTAACAGCTCATAGACTAATTACATTTATCTGGGGAATTTCATCCATCTGGAACATCTGTTCCAATTAATGCCAGGAAGTTAACACAAGTGTAGCAGACAATTGCATGTGTAACAAAACTTGTAACTGCATCCAGATATTCTAGTTAATTCCAACCACAATTATAGGAGCGTCTACAGTGACCTACATCGGGCACAGGCTGTGGGATACATTGTTTAAAGAGTGTTGCAGTATAGTCAGTTTAGCAACAACAATAAGCTTGTTCATACAGCAGCGACATTTGTGATATTGACTATTGATAACAGGAGCTGGGATTCTATAGAAGTTATGCCAACAGCCAAGGAGGAGTAAGGATAAGTCAATGCTTAAGCATAAATGATGTTGAGTGCACCAACAACACTGAAGTGTCATAATTTAAAGTAGCCTGGGCACTATAGACGTGTATTTTTATTTTATTTTATTACATTTAATTGGTTAGTTTTTACAATTGCATGCATGTTATGAAACTGTATTATATGTAGTAAGTCATTTAAGTGCTGATTTAACCTCTAGGGCAGGGGTGGGGAACCTTTGTTCTACCAAGGGCCATTTGGATATTTATAAAATGCTTCGGGGGCCATGCAAAAATTATCAACTTAAAAATTAGTCTGCCCTCAGTAGTTATGCCCTAGTTGATATGCCCCCAGTAGTTATGCCCCAAGTCAGTAGCTATGCCCCCCGTAGATATACCCCCAGTCAGTTATGCCCCAGTAGCTATGCCCCCAGTCACTTGTTATGCCCCATTAGATATGCCCCCAGTCAGTTGTTATGCCCCATTAGATATGCCCCCAGTCAGTTGTTATGCCCCATTAGATATGACCTCTAGTAGCGCCGCTTACACACACACACACACACACACACACACACACACACACACACACACACACACACACACTAAAAGGAAAAAACCCACAATACTCACCAGCCCCACTCCTGCTTCCAGACCGTTGCCCTCTGCTTGGCCGCCCGCTCCTCAGAACTGTGGTAGAGACGTCATGACATCTCTTCCATAGCACTGCACAGCCGCACACGCACACTGTCAGAGCCAGAAGCCGGAGCTCAGGAGTGAGCTCATGCGTCTGGCTGCTGCTGAGGGGAAGAAGCCGGGCGCCCGCTAGTAACAAAATCTCAGCGGGCTCCGGGCATCTCCATGGTTAGGTGAGCCTGTCCGGGCCGGATCAAGTGGCTCTGCGGGCCTGAGGTTTCCACCCCTGCTCTAGGGTAACGTGATTATACTGTGAACAAGGAGTAAAAATATAGGATTTTAATAACCCACCGGTAAATCCTTTTCTCATAGTCCATAAAGGATATTGGGGAGACTTAGTACGATGGGGTATAGACGGGGTCCAAAGGATCCGGTGCACTTTAAGGCCCTCATTCCGAGTTGACTTTTAGCAGCCATGCAAACGCATAGTCGCAGCCCACGGGGGAGTGTATTTTCGCTTTGCAGGAGTGCAAACGCCTGTGCAGCAAGGCAGCTGCAAACACATTTTGTGCAGAACAAGACCAGCCCTGTAGTTACTTATTCTGTGCGATGATTGCTGCGACAAATAACACGGTAATGACGTCAGATACTCGTCCAGCAAACGCTCGGCCATGCCTGCGTTTTTCCAAACACTCCCAAAAAGCGGTCAGTTGACACCCAGAAACTCCAACTTCCTGTCAATCTCCTTGCGATCGGCTGTGCGACTGAAAGCCACATAACAGAGACCCTGCAGAAAAGTCAAAGCACTGAGGCGGGCGCCCAACATCCCTTATGGACTAGGAGAAAAGGATTTACCAGTAGGTAATTAAAACCCTATTTTCTCTAGCATCCATAATGGATAATGGGGAGACTTATGGGGTCATTCTGACCCGTTTGCACGCAGCGGTTCTTCGCTGCGGTGCGAACGGGTCTGGAATGCACATGCGCGACGTTGCCCGGCGCAACAACGCTTACAGAGAAGAAAGCGGTCGCAGCGACGACCGCAAAGAAGATGGACAGCAAGAGGGCATTCCGGGGTGTCAACCTACCGTTTGCTGCCGGTTTCGGGGAGTGGTACGCAAAACGCAGGCGTGTCCAGGCAAACGGAGGGCGGAGGAGTGACGTAAAAGCCAGGCTCATCATCGCTGGATCCATCGCACAGGGTAGGTAGGTCTAGGGCTACTCTAGTTTTGAGTGAAACTTTTTTAGCATAGCAGGGCTGCACAAGCGATCGCAGCCCTGCTATGCTAAAATACACTCCCCCATAGGCGGAGATTAGTTGATCGCACCAGCAGCAAAAAGTTGCTTGGTGTGATCAACTCGGAATGAGGGCCTTAGTACAATGGGGACGTCCCAAATCTTCCAGAATGTGCGGAGACTGCGTTAGCACCACCTGCCCAAACTCTGTATCATCATTGGCCAGGGTATCAAACTTGTAGAACTTCACAAAGGTGTTCTTCCCCGACCAGGTAGCAGCTCGGCATAGTTGCAAGACCTAGACTCTACGGGCATTTGCCCAGGAAGAGCCCACAGATCTTGTAGAGTGGGCTTTCAGACACTTAGGAACAGGTAAGGCTGCCGACACATAGGCCTGTTGAATAGTAAGCCTAAGCCAACGAGCAATGGACTACTTCGAAGCAGGACAACCCTTCTTCTGCGCATCATAGAGCACGAACAAGGAATCCGTCTTTCTGATCCGAGCTGTACACTTGACATAGATCTTCAATGCTCGCACAGCATCCAATGCCTCCGGAGGAGGAGCAAAAGTGTCAGAACTGGACGGAACCACAATAGGTTGATTCAAGTGAAACACAGAGACAACCTTTGGCAGGAACTGCTGCCCAGTCCTGAGCTCTGCTTTGTCCTCGTAAAAGACCAAGTATGGAATTTCACACGATAAGGCCCCAAATTCTGATACACGTCTAGAAGCAGCCAGGGCCAGTGACATCACTGTCTTCAACGTGAGGTACTTGTCTTCTGGATCAAAGGCTCAAAACAGGAGGATTATAGAAATTCCAACACCACATTCAAATCCCAGGGGGCCGTAGGCGGCACAAAAGGGGGTTGTATGTGGAGTACCCTTGCAAGAAAGTCTGAACTTCTGGCAACAGTGCCAATTTCTTCTGGAAGAAAATGGAGAAAGCTGGCTGAAATCTGGACCTTAATGGATCCAAGACGCAAGCCCTGATCCACACCAGCCTGCAGGAAATGTAAGAAACGTCCCAAGTAGAACTCTGCAGGTGGATATGTGCGTTCCTCAGTCCAAGAGACATATCTTCTCCAGATATGATGATAGTGTTTTGACGTCACAGGTTTCCTGGCCTGAACCATGGTAACAATAACCTTTATGGAAAGGCCCTTGTGAGCTAGGATTTTCCGCTCAACTTCCATGCCATCAAATGAAGTCGCCGTAAGTCCGGGTAGATGAACGGTACTTGTTGAAGAAGATCACTTCGTAGTGGTAGACGCCAAGGGTCTTCAACGGACCTGTCCATAAGATCCACGTACCATGCCCTCCAGGGCCAATCCGGGGCAATCAGAATTGCTTGGACTCCTTGATTTCTGATTCGCTTGAGCACCCTTGGGAGCAACGGAATAGAAGGAAACAGGTAGACCAGCCGGTAAGGCCAAGGAGACATCAGTGCGTCCACTGCCCTCGCCTGAGGGTCCCTGGTTCGTAAGCAATACAAGTGAAGCTTCTTGTTGAGACGAGAAGCCATCATGTCTATCTGCGGGAAGCCCCACCGGTGGAAGATCTGTTGGAACACCTGTTGGTGGAGACCCCACTCCCCCCGGGTGGAGAGCGTGACGACTCAGGAAGTCCGTCTCCCAGTTGTCCACACCCGGAATGAAGATTGCCGACATTGCTCTTGCATTTCTTTCCGCCCAGAGGAGTATTTTTGACACCTTCCGCATGCAGACTCTGCTTTTTGTTCCTCCTTGTCGATTGATGTACGCCCCTGCTGTGGCGTTGTCCGACTGTACTTGAATCGCGTGATCTGTGAGCAGAGGATAGGCCTGAGGCAGAGCATTGTAGAACACCCAAAGTTACAGAATGTTGATCGGAAGGAGGGCTTCGTGGGCTGACCACCTGCCCTGGAACTGTGCACACTGGGTGACAGCACCCCATCCTCGCAGACTTGCATCCGTCGTGAGGAGGGTCCAATCCTGAATCACGAAACTCCGGCATTCCAGTAGGTTGGAGGACTGCAGCCACCACAGGAGGGAAATCCGGGCCTGAGGTGACAGCTGAACCATCCGGTGCATCTGGACCACTTGCTCAGAAGATCCATTTGAAATGTTCTGGCATGGAACCTCTCATATTGGATCGCCTCACATCTTCCCCAACAATGTGATCCAAAGATGGATGGATACACAAGAAGGTTGGACCATCTCCTGAAGTGTCCGCCTTGTCCTTCGGGAGGAACACCTTCTGGGCCACCGTATCCAGCAACATCCCCAACAGGAGCCGTTGAGTCAGTTCCAGGTGGGACTTCTGTAGCCGTTGAGTCAGTTCCAGGTGGGACTTCTGTAGATTGAGAATCTACCCAAAGCGTAACAGAAGTTGGATGGTGTGGTCGATATGGAGCAATAAAAGCTCCTTGGATTTTGCTGTTATCAGAAGATCGTCCAGGTACAGGACAAAATTGACAACCTGGATCCTGAGTTGGAACATCATCTCCGCCATTACCTTCGTGAATACCCTCGGAGCCGTGGACAGGCCAAAGGGTAGTGCCTGGAACTGGTAGTGATCATCCAGTAGGGCAAACCTCAGAAAAGCTTGATGAGGTGGCCAAATTGGAATATGAAGGTAAGCGTCCTTGATATCCAGAGAAACCAGGAACTCCTGTTCTTCTAGTCCCACAATCACTGCCCTCAGAGATTCCATTTTGAACTTGAAAACTTTTAGGTAAGGATTCAAGGACTTTAGGTTCAGAATGGGCAGTACCGACCCGTCCGGCTTTGGAACCACAAACAGGTTGGAGTAATAACCCCTGCCTCATTGTGGTATAGGTACTGAGACAATGACATGGGACTGTACCAACTTTCGGATGGCCTGGTGCAACGTAACCAGCATATCCTCCAAAGCTGGTAAGCTTGATTTGTAAAATTGTTGGGGAGGAGCACCGTCAAACTCCAGCTTGTAGCCCTGAGAAATGAGGTCCCTTACCCAGGTATACTGGCAGGAGCTTTTCCAGATGCGGCTGAAGTGACGCAGTCAGGCTCCCAACTCGAGATCTCCTCGGGGTGGGTGGCCACCGTCATGCTGAGGCCTTAGTGGAAGCAGAACTGGTGCTCTGTTCCTGAGAACCGGCAGTTGCAGGTCTTTTTTACTTACCACTGGTGCCTCTACTTGCATTAGAGGCACCTCTAGCCCTAGAACGAAATCTGTTAGACCAAAAGGACTGAACAGACGGCCCCGGGTAGGAACGCCTAGCCGGCGGAGCCCCAGAGGGGCGAAACGTGGATTTCCCAGCAGAGACTTTGGAAATGCACATATCCAACTCAACCGCCATTCCCCTGAAAAAGGGAGGATTCCACACTGTGCTTCGATTCTGCGTTCGCTATCCACTGAGGCAACCACAAAGCCCTGCGCGCTGCCACTGTCATGGCAGAAGTCCTAGCGTTAATATTCCCCATGTCCTTGAGCGAATCACATAGGTACGCATGTAGTGTCCTGAATGTGCCTTAGGAGGGTCACTGTGGTGACAAGAGGCATAGCCCCGGAGAGGCCCTCCTGAATTTGAGTGGCCCAAGAATGAATAGCATGGGTCATCCAGCAACCTGCTATACCTGGCCGTTGCGATACACCTGCTGCCATATAAACAGATTTGAGTGTACCCTCTATTTTTCGGTTCCCAGGATCTTTTATAGTAAAGGAGCCCGGGGCAAGCAGCACCGCCTTTTTGGACAGTCGGGAGACTAGTACATATACCCCGGGGGTTCTTCCCAAAATTTCCTACCTTCAGGAGTAAATGGGAAAGAGCGCAAAAACTTTTTTGCCACTTGGAATTTTTTGTCTGGATTTTTCCAGGCTAATTTGATTAAGTCATCTAACTCTGCAGAATCAGTGAAAGTGACATTAGGCTTGTTTTGTGTAAAGAAAAACGACTGCTGTGACTCAGCGTCCTCTAGAGGGAGCTTTAACGCATCCCGTATAGCCAGTATGAGGGGTTCAATACCCTGAGCAGATAGCGTACAATAGCGGCTCTCCACCTTTGCTATATACACCCTGTACCAGTTTTACAGCGTGTCTTGCGAGACAGGAAGCGCTGTGTGCGCTGTCTGTGGCTGCATTAAGCAGAGAAAGGCGCCAAAATGCCTCTGGTCCTGCTCTGAGGTAGCTCCGCCCCCTCCAAAGGCGCCAGAGCTACAGTGATTTTTTTATACTGGCAATGTCTCCTGACTGCTTTAAAACATCACACAAAAGCTAGTTCAAGATGTGTAAAAGCCAGTCTACACGGGGGGGGGGGGGCTCTAGCAGGTCCCCCCCAGGAGGGTCCCGTATGACGCGCCTGCGTTCAGCCGCACCTTGAACCGGGGCCCCCGGTTTATGCTCACCACAGTCGTCACTTTCAGTCATAGGCTAGGGGTGTGCAGCATGCTGCGGTTGTGACAGCCAAGGTGCAGTGCCCCGCTGTACAACAGCCCCTGCACCTCGCAAGGCCGGTGAGCGTCCCCCGACCTAATTCCCACAGTGCAGATAAGCTGTTGACCAAACAGCATACTGAAAATAACAAACGTTTAAAAGAAATTGAAAAAAACTCTCTGGAGCTGCAGAGATGTGCATCCTCTCCTGACGGCACTTTTTTCTAAACTGCCTGTGGAAGGGGGCATAGAAGGGAGGATCCAGCACACCCAGTGAAGAAATTTAAAGTGCACCGGCTCCTTTGGACCTCGTCTATACCCAATCGTACTAAGTCTCCCCAATATCCCTTAAGGATGCTAGAGAAAATAGGATTTTAATTAACTACCGGTAAATGCTTTTTTCGTAGTCCGTAGAGGATACTGGGAATCTATTTAGTACCAAGGTTATAGGCGGGTCCACTAGGAGCCATGGGCACTTTAAGAATTTGGTAGTGTAGGCTGGCTCCTCCCTCTATGCCCCTCCTACCAGACTCAGTCTAGGAAACTTTGCCCGAGGAGACGGACATACTTTGAGAGAAGAATAGATAAAGATAGTGGTGAGAATCCGAACCAGTGCACACAAACAGA
Source organism: Pseudophryne corroboree (assembly GCF_028390025.1). NCBI lineage: Eukaryota > Metazoa > Chordata > Amphibia > Anura > Myobatrachidae > Pseudophryne > Pseudophryne corroboree. Next base: position 509,773,969 of record NC_086444.1, read on the forward strand.
GGAAAGCTTTGCTAATCCAACTTTAAACAGGAACAGCAACAGCTGAACCAACAATACTTACCAAGTAACAGTGCAGGAAGAACGAAGCACCAGGCGGGCGCCCAGTATCCTCTACAGACTACGAGAAAAGGATTTACCGGTAGGTAATTAAAATCCTATTTTCTCTTACAACCTAGAGGATACTGGGGTTCCATTTAGTACCATGGGGATGTACTAAGGCTCCCAAACCGGGTGGGAGAGTGCTGAGGTTCCTGCAGAACTGATTGACCAAACTGAAGGTCCTCAGAGGCCAAAGTATCGAACTTGTAAAATTTAGCCAACGTGTTCGAACCAGATCAAGTAGCCGCTCGGCAGAGCTGTAAAGCCAAGACACCCCGGGCAGCCACCCGGGAAGAACCCATCGACCTAGCAGAGTGGGCCTGTACAGATTTTGGAACCAGCAAACCTGCCGTGGAATAAGCATGCTGGATAGTGAGCCTGATCCAGCATGCAATTGTCTGCTTTGAAGCAGGACACCCAATTTTATTGGGATCACATAAAACGAACAGTGAGTGACGAGCTGTCCTCTTTACGTATACCTTCAAAGCCCTCACAACATCCACAGACTTTGAAGTAGCGGAAGTGTCGGTGATAACCACAATAGGTTGGTTGATGTGAAACGCAGACACCACTTTAGGAAGAAATTGCTGACGAGTTCTGAGTTCAGCTCTGTCCTCAAGGAAAATTAAATGGGGGCTGTAGTGAGACAAAGCCCCCAGCTCCGACATACGTCTTGATGAAGCCAAGGCCAACAGTGTGACAGTCTTCCACGTAAAATATTTTACGTTCACCTCCTGTAATGGTTCAAACCAGTACAATTGGAGGAACTGCAGCACCAAATTGAGATTCCAAGGTGCTGTGGGAGGCACAAAGGGAGGATGGATGCGCAATATCACTTTTAAAAAAATGTCTGGACCTCAGGGAAAGATGCCAATTGTTTCTGAAAGAAAATGGACAAGGCCGAAATCTGGACTTTTATGGAACCAAGACATATGCCCACATCCACACCTGCCTGCAGAAAAAAGCAGGAAACGTCCTAGGTGAAATACCACCGCAGAATAAGTTCTGCTCTCACACCAAGAGACGTTTATCTTCCAAATACGGCAGTAATGTTTAGACGTTACCCCTTCCTGGCTTGGAGCATAGGGGGTCATTCCGAGTTGTTCGCTCGCAAGCTGCTTTTAGCAGCTTTGCACACGCTAAGCCGCCGCCTACTGGGAGTGAATCTTAGCTTATCAAAATTGCGAACGAAAGATTTGCAATATTGCGAAAAGACTTCTCTGTGCAGTTTCTGAGTAGCTCGAGACTTACTCTGCCAGTGCGATCAGTTCAGTGCTTGTCGTTCCTGGTTTGACGTCACAAACACACCCAGCGTTCGCCCAGACACTCCTCCGTTTCTCCAGCCACTCCCGCGTTTTTCCCAGAAACGGTAGCGTTTTTTCGCACACACCCATAAAACGGCCAGTTTCCGCCCAGAAACACCCACTTCCTGTCAATCACACTCCGATCACCAGAACGAAGAAAAAACCTCGTAATGCCGTGAGTAAAATACCTAACTGCATAGCAAATTTACTTGGCGCAGTCGCACTGCGGACATTGCGCATGCGCATTAGCGACTAATCGCTCCGTTGCATGAAAAAAAATAACGAGCGAACAACTCGGAATGACCCCCATAGTCAGGATAACTTTGTTAGGGGATCCTTCTTCTAGCTAGAATCAGCCGTTCAACTTCCATGCCGTCAAACGTAGCCGTGGTAAGTCCTGATGGACGAACGGGCCCTGTTGCAGAAGATCCTCGCGAAGAGGTAGATGCCACAGATCTTGGAGGAGCATCTCCAGAAGGTCCACGTACCTGGCCCTTCGTGGCCAGTCCGTAGCAATGATTATATCTTGAACCTTTTCCCTTTTTATTCTTTTGAGAATTCTTGGGATCAGAGGAAGTGGAGAAGACACGTACACCATCTGATAGACCCATGGAGTCGTCAGAGGGTCTAACTCCACTGCCTGTGGGTCTCTCGACCTGGAACAATACCGCTTGAGCTTCTTGTTGAGACGAGAGGCCATCCTGTCGATTTGTAGATAACCCACCGTCGTGTCAAGCACCTGAACACTTCCGGGTGAAGGCCCCACTTTCCCGGGTGCAGGTCGTGTCTTCTGATGAAGTCTGCTTACCAGCTGTCTACTCCCGGAATAAAGACCACTGACAACGCCACAGCGTTTTTTTCTGCCCAGAGAAGAAATCTCGACACCTCTGACATTGCTGCTTTGCTTTTTGTTCCGCCCTGTTGGTTTATGTATGTCAGTGCCGTCACATTGTCCGACTGGACCTGAATGGCCCGATCCTGAAAAAGAGATGAGGCCTGCAGAAGGGCATTGTATATGGCCCTGAGTTCCAGAATGTTGATTGGAAGGATGACTTCCTGACTTGACCATCTTCCTTGAAACTGCACCCCCTGGGTTACAAATCCCCAACCTTTGAGGCTTGCGTCCATGGTTAACAGGATGCAGTCCTGAATTCTGAACCTCCGACCCTCGACGAGGTGAGAAATCTGTAGCCACCACAGAAGGGATATCCTGGCTTTTGGCGACAGACGGATCCTCTATTGCATGTGAAGATGCGATCCGGACCATTTGTCCAACAGATCAAGCTGGAAAGGTCTTACGTGAAACCTTCCGTAATCAGGGCCTCGTAAGAGGCCATCATTTTCTCCAGAAGGTGAATGCATAGATGCACCGATATCCGGGCTGGCTTCAGGACATCCCGAACCAACGAATGGATTACCTTTTCCAACGGAAGGAACACTTTCTGCGACTCTGTGTCCAATATCATTCCCAGGAATGGGAACCTCCGTGTTGGCTCTAGGTGAGATTTCGGAAGGTTCAGAATCCACCCGTGATCCTGGAGAAGTTTGGTTGAGAGACCAATGCTGTACAGCAACCTTTCCCTGGACAGCGCCTTTATCAGAAGATCGTCCAGGTATGGAATTATGTTCACTCCCTGCTTGCGGAGTATAAACATCATCTCTGCCATCACTTTGGTGAACACCCTCGGTGCCGTGGAGAGATCAAATGGCAGAGCCTGAAACTGGTAATGATAGTCCTTCAGCGCAAATCGTAGATAAGCATCCTTGATATCCAGAGACACTAGGAATTCCCCTTCCTCCAGATCTGAGATCACAGCTCTCAGAGACTCCATCTTGAATTTGAACACTCTTAAGTACGGGTTCAAGGATTTGAGGTTCAGAATTGGTCGTACCGAACTGTCCGGTTTCGGTACTACAAACAAGTTGGAATAATACCCCTTGTTGTGCAGATGAGGTGGAACTGGAACAATGACTTGAGTCTGTACAACTTTTTGAATGGCCTGCTGTAACGTTATACTTGCCTCTTGTGAAGCTGGTAAGCCTGATTTGAAGAATCTGTGAGGTGGGAGCTCTTGGAACTCCAGTCTGTAGCCCTGGAAAATAAGATCTATGACCTAGGGATCCCAGCACGAACTTGACCAGATGTGACTGAAGAATTTTAGTCGGGCTCCCACGTGACAGTCCTCCAGGCATCGCGGTCCCCCGTCATGCTGAAGGCTTTGAGGAAGCAGAGCCTGAGCTCTGTTCCTGAGCACCTGCAGTTGCTGGTTTGCGTGGTTTACCTCTTGCGCCTCTGGAGGCTGTAGAAGCACCTCTGGATTTTCCCTTAAACTTGGCTGTCCGAAAGGACTGTAAATTTGAAGCTGAATAAGCTTTCCTGGTTGGGGGCGCTGCGGAAGGAAGATACGTAGACTTACAGTAGCTTTGGAGATCCATTTGTCTAATTGTCTCCAAACAAGGCCTCTCCTGTGAATGGTAGGCCTTTCACGCCTTTCCTGGAGTCCGCATCAGCAGTCCACTGGCAACAAACCCCTGCATGCTGATACTGCCATAGCGGTGGTGCGTGCATTAAGCAAACCTATCTCTAAAATTTGCAGAGACCTGTATATGCTGCAGGAGTAAAACAACATCCCCGCTAGACAAGGAATCTAACCCCTCAAATCGGTTACCTGACCATTTAGCAATGGCTTTTGTGATCCACGCACATGCAATAGGGGGTCTCTGGGCCACTCCAGCAGCTGTGTACAATGATTTGAGTGTAGTCTCAATTTTACTATCAGCCGTATCTTTCAGGGAGGCTGCACCAGGGACAAGCAATACAATTTTGTGTGACAGCCTAGAGACTGATGTGTCCACTATCGGTGGATTTTCCCATTTTTTCCTATCTTTCAGGGGAAAAGGAAAAGATGAGAGCAACCTTTTAGAGATTTGAACTTTCTAATCAGTATTAACACACGGTTCTTCAAACAGGGTATTCAATTCCACTGACGCAGGAAAAGTGACTGAGGACTTCTTTTTTACATTAAAATAAGATTCCTCACACTCCTCTGACACCTAATCAGGAATTTGCAGAACATCTCTGATAGCTTCCATAAGAGCCTCTATTCCCTGTGACAGAATAGCATCCCCCCCCCCCTCTCACCCTCCTCCATGTCTGACCTGTCAGAGTTAGACTGCAGAATATGGGCCAGAGATCGTTTTTGCGGACAAATGGGAGGGGACTATGACGCTGGTTTGGGGACTGAGTCTCCATTCATGAACTCATCCACAGTCTGTCTTAAGTATTGTGTCTCTTTCTCATTGCGGGATAGTTTTGTAGAAATATTTAAGATCATTACCTTAATGGAATGAACCCACTACGGTTCAGCCCCGCTATTCTGGGAAGGTGCACTGCCCTGAGTACCCAGTAGTGAGCCCCCTGGTGAAGAGGAACACTCTGCTGTACAAGAAACACACTCTTTGCCTGACAATGTAAATGTTACTGCACACACACAGGAAAAGGTTAAGCACAATTAACCCACAAAGAGCCATTCAGGGAGACACAGAGATATTTGGAGCAAGACCCCACAGCGCCCTTATCGCTAATGCCAAGCTTAGATGGGTAACAGACTAAGTACCCTGATAGGGGACTCAGTACACTAGTAATTGCTCCCCCCCTGCTATGACCCCCTGGTACCGCTGAGGTAATCTGGAGTCTCTCCGGAGGAGCTGCGCGTCCCTGTCAGTCAGCGTCTGTGTCCACTGCAGAGGGAAAATGGAGTTGGTAAGCTGCTGGATCCGCTCATAGTGAAGGCCCCGCCCCTTCAATGGAGCGCGGTCTTCCCGCTTTTTTATACTGGCTGAGGTAATCTGATGCTTAAAATGGGGAGTAAACCGTTTTAAGGCTGTTTTTGCCAGTGTGGGTACCGTGTACAGTGTACTGAGACACAGCTGTGTACTGTGTTTGGAGACACATTCCGCCCCGGTTAGAAGCCGTGCGTCTCCGTACCCTCATACCGCCATAATGGCCGGCAACCCGCTAGCCGGGACGCCAGCTTAGTACTCACCCCTCTTCATTCTTCTGGCTCTGTTAGGGATGGTGGCGTGCTGTGGAATGTACACTCGCCGTGGTGGAGCTTGCAAATAAATCCCTCAGGAGCTGTTTCCTGTCAGCGGGGAACGGGACCATTAACCCTTCAAGAGGTTGGGCCATTCTCCCCCCCTCCCCTCAAGTCCCATGAAGCAGGCAGGCTGGCCAACCAGCCCTGCCTGAAAATAACATATAGTAAAAAATCTAAAAACTCTTCAGGAGCTTCCAAAAGTGTGACCGGCTCCTCCGGGCACATTTTCTAAACAGTCTGGTAGGAGGGGCATAGAGGGAGGAGCAAGCCCACACTATCAAATTCTTAAAGTGCCCATGGCTCCTAGTGGACCAGTCTATACCCATGCTACTAAATGGAACCCCAGTATCCTCTAGGACGTAAGAGAAATCACATTTTACTGGGGCTATGTATGGACACCTACAGTATGGCTGGATGTAATAGCATCCCATATTACCAGAGGAACGGGGAAACCATTTATGTAAAACAATTGTGTTTCCGCACATAAAAACAACATTCACAACAAGTATTAACCGTACGTGTTAGAAATCAACTACATCAATACACGCGCTGGTATTGCCAGTGATAATTTGTTAGTGGTGCACCAAAGGTACAGTAGAACACTACTGGTTAGTCAATTTGCTAAAGACAAAGAAGAAAGAACCTTTCCTGTGCTAGCAGAACAGAAGTAGAAATGGATTACCTTAATGACTCCTAAAGGAGTATAGTTTGTGACATCTGCTGATTCCTACATACACCTTATTTGGAACTTAATTTATCTATTTAATGGATCATTTCCTATAGAGTGGTAACATTTTCCACTATTACTGATTATTCCTACATTTCTATCTATTCAGGACTCTCATTGGCGATTCAGCGAGTTCCGTACGGTTGTTAACCAACGGGTTTCTCGCTGTCTAACGCCAACAGCAGATCCACTTTCTATCTTACTGCGAATCTCCATCTATAATTAACTCTCATCAAAGATTCAGGTATCAATACGGTTCTATCTACTACCTAACCACACTTTAAATGCCCAATCTCGTCCGATCTTGGAAGCAATAGTGTTGGGCCGGATCAGTACCTGGAGGGTGACCCCCAGAGAATATCCGGTGTAGTAGGTTCACGGAAACTTTCAATCCAGTCTAACGTTGACACAGATTCGCACATTAACTTGGATTGCCAGTGTGGGTACCGTATCCCACTTTTTCTTAAAAAATGCTTTTCTATGCTTATTCCTATAGGTACAAGTATATGAAAACCCTAGGTTGACCACAACATCAAACAAGAAATAAATTCCCAGTATTGTTCACTGATATAGGTGTTTGATACTTAAATATCTCCTAGGGGGCGCCACTGTCCAACTCGCAATTATAGGGACACATTTATATCCTGCTGCATTATTAGGCTATTGTGCCTGAATTATTCTTATATTGGATGATCCAAGTGTGCATTGTTGTATAGATAGTGCACAATAGGGACCATTTATTATCTGGTGACAAAAAATAATACAGGTTGAGTATCCCATATCCAAATATTCCGAAATACGGACTTTTTTGAGTGAGACTGAGAAAGTGAAACCTTTGTTTTCTGATGGCTCAATGTACACAAACTTTGTTTAATACACAGAGTTATTGAAAATATTGTATTAAATGACCTTCAGACTGTGTGTATAAGGTGTATATGAAACATAAATGAATTGTGTGAATGTAGACACACTTTGTTTAATGCAAGAAATTATAAAAAATATTGGCTAAAATTACCTTCAGGCTGTGTGTATAAGGTGTACATGAAACATAAATGCATTCTGTGCTTAGACTTGGGTCCCATCGCCATGATATCTCATTATGGTATGCAATTATTCCAAAATACGGAAAAATCCGATATCCAAAATACTTCTGGTCCCAAGCATTTTGGATAAGGGATACTCAACCTGTAATAGGATTTTAATTACCTACCGGTAAATCCTTTTTCTCGTAGTCCGTAGAGGATGCTGGGGTCCACATTAGTACCATGGGGTATAGAAGGGTCCACTAAGAGCCACTAACACCTTAAGAGTTTGAGAGTGTGGGCTGGCTTCTCCCACTATGCCCCTCCTACCAGACTCAGTCTAAAAACTGTGCCCGAGGAGACGGACAACTTGAGAAGGATTTTACACAGATAGTGGCGAGATTCACACCAGTTCACACACAAGGCAAACCAAAGCTAACTAGCTTGAAACATCAGCAACGGCTGAACAAGTATTACTTACCGTGTAACAAAACAGTACTTAACCAAGAACTAAGCAGTACTGAACTATGTAACCACTGCAGTATCACGAAGCGCTGGGCGGGCGCCCAGCATCCTCTACGGACTAAGAGAAAAGGATTTACCGGTAGATAATTAAAATCCTTTTTTCTCTTACGTCCTAGAGCAGGGGCGGCCAGACTTTTGGAGTCGGTGATCTACTGTGAAAGCTAAAAAGCTTTTGTGATCTACCTAGGAGTAATAATAGCGCGTGCCGTAGGCGCGTGCGCAAAAAAGGGGCGTGGTATAACTTTAAAAAAAAGGGACGTAGCCTTGCTGCGCAGAGTGTAATGACTGCCTCACACGAAATAACACATTGGCCCCCACAGGTAAAAACCTCAAACACATGCCCCCACAGTGCCAGATACACATGCCCCCACAGTGCCATGTGCCCACAGTGCCAGATATGCCCCCACAGTGCCATGTGCCCACAGTGCCAGATATGCCCCCACAGTGCCAGATACACATGCCCCCACAGTGCCATGTGCCCACAGTGCCAGATATGCCCCCACAGTGCCAGATACAGATATGCCCCCACAGTGCCAGATATGCCCCCACAGTGCCAGATTACAGATATGCCCCCATAGTGCCAGATATGCCCCCACAGTGCCAGATATGCCCCCACAGTGCCAGATATGCCCCCACAGTGCCATGTGCCCGCAGAGCCAGATATGCCCCCAGTGCCACATATGACCCCACAGTGCCAGATATGCCCCCACAGTGCCCGATTACAGATATGCCCCCACAGCGCCAGATTACAGATATGCCCCCACAGTGCCATGTGCCCGCAGAGCCAGATGTGCCACATATGACCCCACAGTGCCAGATATGCCCCCACAGTGCCATGTGCCCAGTGCCAGATATGCCCTTACAGTGCCAGATATGCCCCCACAGTGCCATGTGCCCGCAGAGCCAGATATGCCCCCAGTGCCACATATGACCCCACAGTGCCAGATACGCCCCCACTGAGCTATGTGCCCCCACAGTGCCAGATATGCCCCCATAGAAGAGCTCACCGTGCTGTGTGTGGAGAGCGCAGCGCGCGCTTCTCCTGTCTGCCGCTCTGCCTCCTCAGTCTGATCTCCGGCGGTGACGGCAGCGTGTATGGCTCAAATCAGGTGCCGGTCCGCGAGCTCTCATTGGCTAACGAACCGGCACCTGATTTGAGCTATACACTCGGCCGTCACTGCCGCAGACCAGACTGAGGAGGCAGAGCGGCAGGCAGGAGAGGCGCGGCTTCGGATGGCTGGGCGGCGGATCGCGATCGACTGGTCGCATGTCCGCGATCGACCAGTCGGTCGCGATCGACTGTTTGGCCACCCCTGTCCTAGAGGATGCTGGGGTCTACATTAGTAGCATGGGGATGTACCAAAGCTCCCAGAACAGGAGGGAGAGCGCGGAGGCTCCTGCAGAACTGATTGACCTCTGAGGATCTGAAGTTTGGTCAAAGTATCGAACTCGTAGAACTTTGCAAACGTGTTCGACCCAGACCAAGTAGCCGCTCGGCCAAGCTGTAAAGCCGAGACAACCCGGGCAGCCGCCCAGGAAGAACCCCCAGTTACGGGTAGAGTGGGCCTTAACACGCATATTCTACGGCGGGATTGCCGTGTGCTACACACGGCAGTCCCGCCATAGAATACGCGTGCTGGATAGTGTACCAGATCCAGCGAGAGATTGTCTGCTTAGAAGCAGTACACCCAAGTTTCTTGGGATCATACAGGACAAACAGAGTCCGATTTTCTGTGACGAGCAGTCCTCTTCACATAGATTTTCAGTGCCCTTACAACATCCAAGGACTTTGATGAAAATGAGGAGTCAGTAGCAACTAGCACCACAATAGGTTGGTTGATATGAAATACCGACACAACCTTCGGAACGAACTGCGGACGTTTCCGGAGCTCAGCTCTAGCTTCATGGAAGATCAAGTAGGGGCTCTTACAAGAAACACCCCCCCCCCCCACTCCGACACACGTTTAGCAGAAGCAAAGGCCAACAAAGTGACAGCCTTCCACGTGAGAAACTTAACCTCAACCTCCGGTAGAAGCTCGAACCAATCCGATTGGAGGAACTGTAACACCACGTTAAGATCCCAGGGCGCAGTAGGTGGCACAAAGGGAGGCTTGGTGTGCAGAACCCCTTTCAGAAAAGTCTGAACCTCAGGGAGGGAAGCCAATTGTTTCTGGAAGAAAATGGATATGGCCGAAATCTGGACCTTTACGGATCCCAACCTAAGGCCCATATCCACATCTGCTTGCAGGAAGAGGAGAAACCATCCCAGTTGAGACTCCACCGTAGGAAATTTCTTGGACTCAGACCAAGATACATATTTTACCCAAATACGATGGTAATGTTCAGACGTTACTCCTTTCCTAGCTTGTATCAGGGTAGGAATAACCTTGTTCGGAATGCCCTTCCGAGCTAATATCTGGCGTTCAACCTCCATGCTGTCAAACGGAGCCGCGGTAAGTCTTGATAAGCGCACGGCCCCTGCTGCAGCAGGTCCTCCCGAAGAGGCCTCGGCTCTTCTAGCAGTAGATCCAGAAGATCCGCATACCAAGCCCTTCTTGGCCAGTCTAAAGCAATTGTTCTCCTTATGAGTTTTAGAACTCTTGGAATGAGTGGAAGTGGAGGAAACGTACACTGACTGGAACACCCACAGAGTCACTAGGCGTCCACCGCCAAAGCTTGCGGGTCCCTCGACCTGGAACAATACCGCTGAAGCTTCCTGTTGAGATGAGAGGCCCTCATGTCTATTTGAGGTACACCCCAAAGATCTGTTACCTCTGTGAACACCTCCGGATGGAGTCCCCACTCTCCTGGATGGAGATCGTGTCATCTGAAGAAGTCCGCTTCCCAGTTGTCTACTCCCTGAATGAAGATTGCCCACATCACCAACGTGTGTTTTTTTGCCCCCGAGGATGATTCTGGTTACCTCTGACATTGCAGCTCTGCTCTTCGTTCCGCCCTGTCGGTTTATGTAAGCCACCGTCGTTACATTGTCCGACTGCACCTGAATGGCTCGATCTCGCACAAGATGGGCCGCTTGGAGAAGACCGTTGTAGATGGCTCTTAGTTCCAGAATGTTTACGGAAGGCTGGATTCCAGGCTTGACCACCTTCCTTGGAAGGTTACCTTTTGAGTGACTGCGACCCAGCCCCTGAAACTCGCATCCGTGGTTAGAAGGATCCAGTCCTGAATCTGCGACCCTCCAGAAGGTGAGGTAGTCGTAGCCACCAGAGGAGTGAAATCCTGATTTTCGGTGACAGACTTATTCTCTGGCACATGTGTAAATGAGATCCCGACCACTTGTCTAGGAGATCCAGTTGGAATGGCCGAACATTAAACCTTCCGTACTGTATAGCCTCTAAAGAGGCCACCATCTTCCCCAGAAGGCGAATGCACTGATGAACCGAAACCCGGGCTGGCTTCAGGACATCCCGGACCATTGTTTGTATCACCAATGCTTTCTCCTCCAGGAGAAACACCCTCTGCACTTCCGTGTCGAGGATCATTCCCAGAAAGAACAACCTCCTGGTCGGCTCCAAATGTGATTTTGGAAGGTTCAGGATCCAACCGTGTTCCCTGAGATGAGTAGTGAGAACAATGGACTGCAACAACTTCTCCCTGGAGATCTCTCAGCAGATCATCCAGATCTGGGATTATGTTCACCCCTTGTCTGCGGAGAACCATCATCTCCGCCATCACCTTGGTGAACACCCTCGGTGCTGTGGAGAGGCCAAATGGCAGTGCCTGAAATTGATAGTGACTGTCCAACAGTGCAAATCTGAGATATGCCTGGTGCGTCAGCCAAATCGGAATGTGTAGGTATGTATACTTGATATCCAGGGATACCAGAAATTCTCCCTCCTCCAGACCTGAAATCACTATGTGAGAGACTCCATTTTGAATTTGAACATCCTCAGGTAAGGGTTCAACGATTTCAAATTCAAACTTAGTGTAACCGAACCATCCGGTTTCGGTACCACTAAAAGGTATGAATAATAACCCTTGTTTCGCAAATGAGGTGGAACTGGGACAATGACCTGTGACTTTTCCAATTTTAGGATGGCTTCCTGTAGGATAGCCCTGTCTGTCAGCAAAGCTGGCAAGCCTGATTTGAAGAATCAGTGAGGCGGGAGTTCTTGAAACTCCTGTCTGTACCCCTGGGACACAATATCCTGTACCCAGGGATCCAGGCCGGACGACATCCAGACGTGTCTGAAATGTCTGAGTCTCGCGCCCACCAGCCCGTCCTCCAGGCTTTGAGGTCCACCGTCATGTTGAGGGATTTTGAGGAACCAGAAGCAGGTCTCTGGTCCCGGGAGCCTGCGGGTGCAGGCTTTTTGGATTTTGCCCTACCACCTCTAGAAAAAGTGGTAGGAGGCTTGGACATTTTTTACCATAGCGGTCCGCAAGGACTGCGGCACAGCTGAAGAAAATGGATTCTTCGTAGAACGTGTAGCAGAGGGAAGGAAAGGTGACTTACCCGCGGTTGCCGTGGAAATCCACGCATCCCCAAATAGAGCCTGACCTGTGTAGGGTAGGTTCTCCACACTTCTCCTGGATTCCGCGTCTGCAGACCATTGGCGTAGCCAGAGTCCCCTGCGGGCTGAAACCGTCATGGAAGATATCCGTGCAGTCAGCATCCCCAAGTCCTTCATGGATTCCACCATGAACCCCGCAGAATCCTGTATGTTACGTAAAAACAATTCAATGTCACTTCTATCCATTGTATCCAAATCCTCTAGTAATGTGCCTGATCACTTTACTATGGCTTTAGAAATCCATGCACAGACAATAGTGGGCCTTAACGCCACTCCTGAAGCAGTGTAAATGGATTTGAGCGTAGTGTCAATTTTACGATCACCCGGTTCTTTTAACGTGGTAGATCCAGGGACAGGTAAAACCACCCTTTTAGACAGTGTGGAGACAGATGCGTCCACAATAGGTGGGTTAACCCATTATTTCCTATCTTCCTCAGGGAAGGGAAAAGCAACCGGAACCCTTTTTGGGATCTGGAATTTTTTCTCCGGATTTTACCAGGATTTTTCAAATATAGCGTTTAATTCTTTAGACGCAGGGAAGGTTAGCGAGGCTTTCTTACTGTCAGTGAAGTAAGCCTCCTCAACCTGCTCAGGTGTGGTGTTATTAATATTTAACACATTTCTAATGGCCTCAATCATGTGCTGCACCCCCTTAGCAAGGGATGCCGCCACCCTCAGCACCTCCCCATCTCCATCTGTAGTATCAGAATCGGTATCCGTGTCATCTTGTATGATTTGGGAAAATGCACGTTTCTGTGGGAACATGCTAGGAGATTTTGCAGGAATACGGACAGAGCCTCACCAAACTGCCATAGACTTATACAACACCTGAGTTTCAGTCTCTGTATTAGCTTCAACAATGGGAGTCCGAGACAAAACATTACAATCCTGTGTACATGGAATGGATCCCTCCTGAGAGGAAACATCTTCTGCAGCATATGACACAGAGTCCCTAGACATGGCTATGTGAGATAGTAAACACCTACACACACACACACACAGGGAAATGTCAGACACAGTTTCCCCCCAAGTATGCCACAGAGAGACACAGAGATTGGAGCCAACCCACACACAGCGCTTTTAAAGGTAGAACTAATAATACTACCAGCGCTGTCTGTGTACCTTAATAGGCTACACAGACTTTACACAGCCTCCCCTCCCCCCACTTCTACAACCCCCTGGTACCGTACAAGACAGCTGGAGATGATCTGGAAGGACAGCTCTCCTTGTCAGCGCTTCTGCAGGCAGGAAAATGGCGCTGAACGCTGCTGGGCCAGTTTTGAGAAGCTCCGCCTCCTTTCATGGCGCAGTCTTCCTGCTCTTCTGAAGATTATACTTCCCTGAGGAATTGTGCTGGCAGCGATCCTGGGACCCCGACAGGCTTGCTGGACGGTGTAGGTGCTGGCTCAGGGCGCCCCTCACAGCATCGCACCATGTACCGCTGAACCCCGGAGCACAGTTAATACTGTGCTCCCTACCCTGTTGTCGCCATCTTCACACCGGCTCCCCGCTTGCCAGGGGGGAGCGTGACTAACTCGCCACTGATCTGCTGGCTCTGTAAGGGGGTGGCGGCATGCTGCTGGGGTGAGCGATCCCCTGTGGCGGCGAACGTTCGATCCCCTCAGGAGCTCAGTGTCCTGTCAGTGAAGATAGTGGCTCAGACCCTGCAGGGCGGACACTACTTCCCCCTTTAGTCCCACGAAGCAGGGAGGCTGTTGCCAGCAGCCTCCCTGTAAAATAATAAACTCTAACAAAAACTTTTACTAGAGAAACTCTGGAGAGCTCCCCTAGCTGTGACCGGCTCCTCCGGGCACATTTTCTAAACTGAGTCTGGTAGGAGGGGCATAGAGGGAGGAGCCAGCCCACACACTCAAACCCTTAAAGTGCCAATGGCTCCTAGTGGACCTGTCTATACTCCATGGTACTAATGTGGACCCCAGCATCCACTAGGACATAAGAGAATTTTTTTTATACAGATGTTATTAAAAGTTAGGTTTTAATCTATATTATATTTCTTTTCTTCAAAAGAGTGCGCCAACAAAGGGTCTTTCTTCTTTGTCTTAAGCGTGCGGGAAAACCATGCCTTGTGATCCCCCGTATAGAAAAAAAAAAAAGTCAGAGGTTGGCCGGCATCATGCACCTCCAACAGTCTCAGACGCCATTACATCCCACCCCTAATCTCCTATATTAAACTGTATGCATGAAAGGTAAAGCATAAAAAATTCATGTTTTATGTTACTTGTTGCATCTATATGGTAAATAAAAGTGCTATCTTTAATGACTATCTGTGATAGTGTGCTGGAGAGGCACTGCAGGATCCAAAGTGTAAGTGGGCATACGTATGTAAATGCTGATGCCATACCAATAACTATGGAGTTACTTGACATACTTTAAAACTGTGACCAATGGGCTTTCCCAAATACGCCCATTAATACCTAAAGATACTTGGGTGGAGACACAGATGTTACAAAAGTACACCACTTAACTAGATGTTTGGAGGGGGTACAATGAGGACAGTTGGTAACCCAGGGGAGAGTAAGTGAATTTGTCCCTTTAGAGGTTAAAGGGGGGGGTAACAATTAAGTAAAGGAGCGCAAGATAAAACAAACAAAAAACAACAACACATTCATACAAATCAAGCAAGTGCTGACAATCCAATATATAAACCATACATATAATACTGGTCAACACTCATTTTATTTCTAATCATATTACAGCAATGTTGGGATAACTTTGCGGTGCCAATGCCGAATATGACATTGGTTTGGTTCTAGTTTTTGAGACAGACGGACGAGAAACAAGAAAACACAACAGACAACGCGAGTCACTCAACTGTCAACTGACAGTGGCCAATCTATGGAGGGGGAATATAGTAGCATTCACTTTATACAATGTCCTGGTAGATTCACATATCCACACATTATAGCTAAGTTCCCTATTAATTTAGCGTATTCATTATCTCAAGAACTAGAGCTGATTTAAAAAAAAAATAATTATACTTTTCTTTTTTTAATTCAGAAACCCCAAAATAATTGAAATGCATTCAAATATCCTTGGCAACTACACATTTTTTTGTTGTACTGTGTATAACAGAGTTGTTAATAAGGAGTCAAAGGAGACCAAGAGAAGTACAAAAATAGTCAATATTCTAAAATCTGGAAGAAAAGATAAGACAAGACAAATTTCCTACAAATGTTAGGCAAAAATGTTCTCCTCTTCCCTCGGGCACAGAAGCTCAGCGTCAGACTGGGATATGAAATGCCCACTGGGAAAAGGTAGTAGTATGGATCCATTATTAAGGGTTGTGGCCAGCCACCATAGATGCTTGGCCAACCATTATAGAGGACTTTGGAGAGAGATAAAAAGGACGAAGATAAAGTACCAGCAAATCAGCTCCTATAGGTGGGTACACATTAAGAAGACCGGCAATTTTGCAGATGGTAGGGGTGATTGACCGCTTGCTGGTGGCAGCTGAAGTATTTAAGTAATCCCATGTGTCAAAAGTGACCACCCACGCCGCATGAGGCAATTCTCAAATTGGCATATTTGTGAAATTGGCCGGCAGCATTGTGACACTACCTTATACTCCTTAGCCATACACACACATAGGAGGAAATTCAGAGGTCGACACTAAGTAGTAGCAGCGGCCACAAAAGTTTGCTACGGCGAAATTCTCCTAATGTTGAAGCGAATGGACAGTCTATTGAGACTGCTGCTGGCTTCAGCTGTAATCTGTTGTGGTACGCACACAGACGCACCACTTAGAGGACATTACTGCACAATGTGATTTTGGAGCAACACTTTGGTACAACTGTATTTGGCCACCAGGGTCAGACAAACTGTGTCTTTCTATGGAGTCCTTGAAACTGCCATGCCCCCTGACACACCCACTGACGCACGTCAATCTTCCCCCAGGAACACGTAATGGAACTGCATAAATCTCCTGTGTCTGGCAGCGTTGAGCTAGGTTCAGATATGTGCTGTCATATGATCAAAATCATTGCTTTGTGCGGTAGGAAAGCCATGAGCTTTCTACCATCAAACGATCAGTCTGGGGCTTTAGGTTGACCAAAATTCCCATTCACACATCAAGCAATAGCATAATCACACAGGTGACAGTCTACTTGGCTGGGTCATGTTGCCACAGGCCAACATCCAGAAAACATGAGTTATTGGGGTTGTACGAGGACCGGACTTGGGAATGTTTTCTAAATATTTAAGGTATTCAGCCACTACGTATCTTAATTCTTGCACTAATAAGTCCCATAACTAAATGGCCTAAAAAACCTAAAAGGTGTTTTGTGCTACTGGTTTGCAGGACTACAGAAGTTGGATTTTAAAATCCTGAATTAATAGTAAAGTAGCCTACATGTAAGCGTACAATTTTGTCTGCACTTCACAATTATCACATAACGAAGATAATAACACTAACCTGTTTCTCCTTTATTTCTAAAAGTTCTTGTTTCTTTTTGCATTTCTGTGATGTTTCCCTAATTACAAATACCTATGAAAATAATAAAAACATGAATAAAATATTTTTTACATATTCCTGAACAAGCAAAATATCTAGATTTCATTTAAGCGGGCCAATTTATAGACAGATCAGGTGTAAACACACAAACTTATTTTCCATAGCACAGAAAGACATCCACAAATTTTTAAACCGTGCAGATAATCATAATAAGTGAATGCAACTGAAATTTTTACAAAACAAAAATGTCATCTCATGAAACTGGATCCAAAGCATTTCACCAACAAACACTATTCTGTAGTTGTCCAAGGAAAAATAAGATTTTAAACCTACCGGTAAATCTTTTTCTCCTAGTCCGTAGAGGATGCTGGGGACTCCGTAAGGAACATGGGGTATAGACGGGCTCCGCAGGAGACATGGGCACTCTAAAGAACTTTAGATGGGTGCGCACTGGCTCCTCTCTCTATGCCCCTCCTCCAGACCTCAGTTAAAGAACTGTGCCCAGAGCAGACGGACAGTACGAGGAAAGGATTTTTGTTATTCTAAGGGCAAGATTCATACCAGCCCACACCATCCACACCGTATAACATGGAATATACGCAACCAGTTAACAGTATGAACAAAACAGCATCAGCTAAAGACTGATCTTAACTGTAACATAACCCTTATGTAAGCAATAACTATATACAAGCCTTGCAGAAATATGTCCGCACTGGGACGGGCGCCCAGCATCCTCTACGGACTAGGAGAAAAAGATTTACCGGTAGGTTTAAAATCTTATTTTCTCTTACGTCCTAGAGGATGCTGGGGACTCCGTAAGGCCCATGGGGATTATACCAAAGCTCCAGACCGGGCGGGAGAGTGCGGATGAGTCTGCAGCACCGATTGAGCAAACATGAGGTCCTCATCAGCCAGGGTATCAAACTTGTAGAATTTTGCAAAAGTGTTTGAACCCGACCAAGTCACCGCTCGGCAAAGTTGTAATGCCGAGACGCTTCGGGCAGCCGCCCAGAAAGAGCCCACCTTCCTAGTGGAATGGGCCTTTACCGAATTTGGTAACGGCAATCCAGCCGTAGAATGAGCCTGCTAAATTGTGTTACAGATCCAGCGAGCAATAGTCTGCTTAGAAGCAGGAGCGCCAACCTTGTTGGCTGCATACAGGACGAACAGTGCCTCTGTTTTCCTAACCCGAGCCGTCCTGGCTACATAAATTTTTAAGGCCCGGACTACATCAAGGGACTTGGAATCCTCCAAGTCACCCGTAGCCACAGGTACCACAATAGGTTGGTTCATATGAAACGATAAAACCACCTTAGGCAAAAATTGAGGACGAGTCCTCAATTCTGCTCTATCCACATGGAAAATCAGATAGGGGCTTTTGTGAGACAAAGCCGCCAATTCGGACACCCGCCTCGCAGATGCCAAGGCTAACAACATGACAACCTTCCAAGTGAGAAATTTTAATTCAACCGTTTGAAGAGGTTCAAACCAGTGCGATTTTAGGAACTGTAACACCACGTTAAGGTCCCATGGTGCCACTGGGGGCACAAAAGGAGGCTGTATGTGCAGCACCCCCTTTACAAAAGTCTGGACTTCTGGGAGAGAAGCCAATTCCTTCTGAAAGAAAATTTATAGGGCCGAAATCTGTACCTTAATGGAGCCTAATTTTAGGCCCATATCCACTACTGTCTGGAGAAAGTGGAGAAAACGGGCCAGATTGAAATCTTCCATAGGAGCATTCTTGGCTTCAAACCAAGATACATACTTTCTCCAGATACGGTGATAATGTTTCGCCGTCACCTCCTTCCTAGCCTTTATCAGAGTAGGGATGACTTCCTCCGGAATACCTTTCCCAGCTAGGATTCGGTGTTCAACCGCCATGCCGTCAAACGTAACCGCGGTAAGTCTTGGAACACGCAGGGCCCCTGCTGCAACAGGTCCTCCCTGAGAGGAAGAGGCCACGGATCTTCTGTGAGCATTTCCTGAAGATCTGAATACCAGGCCCTTCGAGGCCAATCTGGAACAATGAGTATTGTCTGCACTCTTTTTCGTCTTATGATTCTCAATATCTTTGAGATGAGCGGAAGAGGAGGGAACACAAAGACCGACCGAAACACCCACAGTGTCACCAAGGCGTCCACCGCTACTGCTTGAGGGTCCCTTGACCTGGCACAATAGCTCCGAAGCTCCTTGTTGAGGCGTGACGCCATCATGTCTATTTGAGGAAGTCCCCAATGACTTGTTATCTCTGCAAAAACTTCTTGATGAAGTCCCCACTCTCCTGGATGGAGATCGTGTCTGCTGAGGAAGTCTGCTTCCCAGTTGTCCACTCCCGGAATGAGGACTGCTGACAGAGCGCTTATATGATTTTCCGCCCAGCGAAGAATCCTGGTGGCTTCCGCCATTGCCACTCTGCTCCTTGTCCTGCCTTGGCGGTTTACATGAGCCACGGCTGTGACGTTGTCTGATTGAATCAGAACCGGTAGGTCGCGAAGAAGATTCTCCGCTTGTCGTAGGCCGTTGTATATGGCCCTCAATTCCAGTACGTTGATGTGTAGACAAGCCTCCTGGCTTGACCATAGTCCCTGAAAATTTCTTCCTTGTGTGACTGCTCCCCATCCTCGGAGGCTTGCGTCCGTGGTCACCAGAACCCAGTCTTGAATGCCGAACCTGCGACCCTCGAGAAGGTGAACACTCTGCAGCCACCACAGACAAGACACCCTGGCCCTGGGGGACAGGCTTATTTTCTGATGAATGTGTAGATGGCACCCCGACCACTTGTCCAGAAAGTCCCACTGAAAAGTCCTCGCATGGAACCTGCCGAAGGGGATGGCCTCGTAGGTCGCCACCATCTTTCCCAGTACTCGAGTGCATTGATGGACTGACACTTTTTTCGGTTTTAACAAGTCCATGTTCTGGAGTTCCTGGGCTTTTTCCATCGTGTCCAGAATCTGCCTAAGAAAGATAGCCGAGTTGTTGGAATCAACTGTGACTTTGGTAGATTTAGAATCCAGCCATGCTGCTGCAGCACTCTCAGGGAGAGCGACATGCTTTTCTGCAATTGATCTCTCGATCTCAGCTTTATCAGGAGATCGTCCAAGTACGGGATAATTGTGACCCTCTGCCTGCCTAGGAGCACCATCATTTCCGCCATTGCCTTGGTGAAAATCCTCGGGGCCGTGGAAAGCCCAAATGGCAACGTCTGAAACTGGTAATGACAGTCCCGTACAGCGAATCTCAGGTACGCCTGATGAGGGGGGTATATGGGGACATGAAGGTGTGCATCCTTTATGTCTAGTGACACCATAAAATACCCCCCTTCCAGGCTGGAGATAACTGCACGGAGCGATTCCATCTTGAATTTGAACTTTTTCAAGTACAGGTTTAGGGATTTTAAATTTAAAATGGGTCTGACGAGCCATCCGGTTTCGGGACCACAAACAGGGTTGAATAGTACCCCTTCCCCTGTTGAACTAGGGGAACCTCGACAACCACTTGTTGTTGACACAGTTTTTGAATTGCAGCTAAAACTATCTCCCTTTCTGGGGAAGAAGCTGGTAAAGCCGATTTGAAAAATCGGCGAAAAGGCACGACTTCGAATTCCAGTTTGTAGCCTTAGAATACAATTTCCATTGCCCGAGGATCCACGTCTGACTGAACCCAGACGTGGCTGAAGAGTCGAAGACGTGCTCACACCGGTGCGGACTCCCGCAGTGGAGCCCCAGCGTCATGCGGTGGGTTTAGTAGAAGCCAGGGAGGACTTCTGCTCCTGGGAACTAGCCGTAGCAGGCATTCTTTTCCCTCTACCCTTACCTCTGGCGAGGAAGGAAGAGCCCCGACCTCTTCTGGACTTATGCGACCGAAAGGACTGCATCTGATATTGTGGTGTTTTCTTTTGCTGTGGGGGAACATAAGGCAAAAAAGTAGATTTACCCGCGGTAGCTGTGGAAACCAGGTCCGCGAGACCTTCCCCAAATAAAACGTCACCCTTGTAAGGCAAAACTTCCATATGCCTCTATGAGTCGGCATCACCCGTCCATTGGCGGGTCCACAGGGCTCACCTAGCAGAAATCGCCATGGCTTTGGCTTTTGAACCTAGCAGCCCAACGTCTCTCGAAGCGTCTCTCATATATAAGACTGCGTCTTTAATGTGACCTAAGGTCAATAAAATGGTATCCCTATCTAGGGTATCAATGTCAGCTGACAAGGTATCTGCCCAAGCTGCTACAGCGCTACAAACCCAAGCTGACGCTATTGCCGGTCTGAGCAAGGCACCCGTATGTGTATAAATTGATTTTAAGGTAGCTTCCTGTCTGCGATCAGCAGGATCCTTGGGGGTTGCCGTGTCTGGAGACGGTAGCGCCACCTTTTTGGACAAGCGCGTTAAAGCCTTGTCCACCCTGAGCGAGGATTCCCACTGTACCCTGTCCTGTGCCGGGAAAGGATACCCCATAAGAATTCTCTTGGGAATCTGCAGTTTCTTATCTGGAGTTTCCCAAGCCTTTTCAAATAACGCGTTCAGCTCATGAGATGGGCGAAAGGTTACCTCAGGTTTCTTTTCCTTAAACATGCATACCCTCGTGTCCGGGACAGAGGGGTCATCTGTGATATGCAAAACATCTTTTATTGCAATAATCATATAATGAATACTTTTGGCCACCCTTTGGTGTAACCTCGCATCATCGTAGTCGACACTGGAGTCAGAATCCGTGTCGGTATCAGTGTCTGCTACATGGGACAGGGGACGTTTCTGAGACCCTGGAGGGCCCTGTGATACAGCCAAAGCCATGGATTGACTCCCTGTCCTTTCTCTGGATTCTGCTTTGTCCATTCTCTTATGTAATAAAGACACATTTGCATTTAAAACATTCCACATATCCAGCCAATCAGGTGTCGGCGTCGCTGACGGAGACACCACAATCATCTGCTCCACCTCCTCCTCAGATAAGCGTTTCGCCTCAGACATGCCAACACACACATACCGACACCCCCACACACTCGGGGATAGATAGATAGATATATATATATATATATATATATATATATATATATAGTGACAGTCCCCCAATAAGGCCCTTTGGAGAGACAGAGAGAGAGTATGCCAGCACACACCCAGCGCCACCGGACACTGGAATAAATCCCAGTCAGTACAGCGCTTTTACAAATATACTCACTGCGCCAAATAAATGTGCCCCCCCCCCCCCCCCTTTTTATGCCCTCTGTACTTTGTTCAGCAGGGGAGAGTCCGGTGAGCCAGCTTCTCTGCAGCGTGCTGTGGAAAAAATGGCGCTGGCTAGTGCTGAGGAATCAAGCTCCGCCCCCTCACCGGCGGGCTTCGATCCCGCTCAAATCTTTATACTGGCAGGGGTTTTTTGCAATATACTGCCTCCGCAGTATATATCTATACCAGTGTCCCTAGAGGTTTATTGAATGCTGCCCAGGGCACCCCCCCTGCGCCCTGCACCCATACAGTGCCGCCAGTGTGTGTGTGTGTGTTGGGAGCAATAGCACAGCGTTACCGCTGTGCGTTACCTCATAGAAGATCCGAAGTCTTCTGCCGCCTAAGAAGTCTTCTATTTTCTCATACTCAACCGGCTTCTATCTTCCGGCTCTGTGAGGAGGACGGCGGCGCGGCTCCGGGACGACTGGCGAGGGAGAGACCTGTGTTCCGACCCTCTGGAGCTAATGGTATCCAGTAGCCTAAGAAGCAGAGCCTATCATTTAAGTAGGTCTGCTTCTCTCTCCTCAGTCCCACGAAGCAGGGAGCCTGTTGCCAGCAGTGCTCCCTGAAAATAATAAACCTAACAAAAAGTCTTTTTTCAGAGAAACTCAGGAGAGCTACCCTGCAGTGCACCCTATCTCCTCTGGGCACAGGATCTAACTGAGGTCTGGAGGAGGGGCATAGAGGGAGGAGCCAGTGCACACCCATCTAAAGTTCTTTAGAGTGCCTATGTCTCCTGCGGAGCCCGTCTATACCCCATGGTCCTTACGGAGTCCCCAGCATCCTCTAGGACGTAAGAGAAACATCTTGCAGCATTTAGATTTTTTTTTAAAACAACAACTTAAATCACATACCATATTTACTCCTTTCACATACCATAAGCACAAACATTAAACTCAGATCTTAAGCATTTCAGGATGATAGATTTTAAACCAGCATATTGAAAGAAAATAAATAAATAAATCAAAATAAATAAATTCCAACCTCACGCTGTACTTTCAAATTTCAACTAAGCATACTGTAGTTTACACTCCCAATGTGCACTTTTATGGCAAAGCTAATTTATAAGAATATTCCGAATGATTGAATGAAAACATTCAGAGACATGCAATAGAGTATTAATATCATGCACGTTTACTGGAGGATCTACAAATAAGTTTGTATGGCCATATTTAAGAAGTGACAACAAATGTAAATGAGCAGAACCAGGTGAACTTCCACATGTCAAGATGCCTGTTTTGTCACTATTGCAATTGAACTCTAACCACCTTCCCGGCCTGACTCAAGCTAGAAGTAGCAGAGATTTGGGTTTCACCTGCATTCCATCTCTGGAGAATGGAAAACCCAATGTAACGGAACCAGGATCCCCTGATCCTGCTCCAGTTGCACCCCTCTCACCACCAGAGCCAAGAACTCACTGAATCCTAAACAGGCCAGACAACCAGGAGTGGATCCCACAGACGTACAGATGTGTCCTCCTACATCCTTGCTGCAGTCACATTAAACAGCCCTTCTAGCCACGCCATGCTGTTGTAGGACTCTGTAGCGTCGAGCATCTTTAAACGCAACTTTTCCGTTAAAATGCGCCTTATTCGCATCAATGTGAGAATAGGACGCACAAGCAGTTTATGCTGTATAAAATATGCGGCATGTCTATATTCTGTGTGTGTCCATGGCTGTATCTGCATACAAATGCTACGTTACAGTGCTTCCCTGTGTGCAGTCGCACACACAATATACATATCCTCCAAATGAACCTTTCTGACAGGTACAGTACTTTTTTTTTATTGTCTGTACCGATTTTTGGTTCTCAAAACTTACATTGAAAGTATAGGAAAAGGGGCCCTTTTCTAATTTGTACCAGTTTTTATGTGAAAAATGTTGGAGGGTATGAATATAGGCATGCCGCTTTTCATTTTTATTAGCAAAGTCTGATTGTGCATCTTATTTGCATAGCAATGCGAAGAAGATGCATTGTCAGCAAAAAAAAAATAGGATTTTAATACCTACCGGTAAATCCTTTTCTCTTAGTCCGTAGAGGATGCTGGGGACACTTCAAGAACCATGGGGTATAGACGGGATCCGCAGAAGACATGGGCACTTTAAGACTTTGAATGGGTGTGAACTGGCTCCTCCCTCTATGCCCCTCCTCCAGACTCCAGTTATAGGAACTGTGCCCAGGGAGACGGACATTTCGAGGAAAAGGATTTATTGTTAACTAAGGTGGGATACCCTAACCAATAACTAATAAGCAATAACTGCAGATAGAGTCCGCAAAGGATTTACCGGTAGGTATTAAAATCCTATTTTCTCATACGTCCTAGAGGATGCTGGGGACACTTCAAGAACCATGAGGTTTATACCAAAGCTCTAGAATGGGCGGGAGAGTGCGGATGACTCTGCAGCTCCGATTGACCAAACATGAGGTCCTCCTCAGCCAGGGTATCAAACTTGTAAAATTTTGCAAAAGTGTTTGAACCCGACCAAGTAGCAGCTCGGCAGAGTTGCAATGCCGAGACCCCCCGTGCAGCCGCCCAGGTTGAGCCCACCTTTCTGGTAGAATGGGCCTTCACTGATTTCGATAACGGCAATCCAGCCGTCGAATGAGCCTGCTGAATCGTATGACAGATCCAGCACGCAATAGTCTGCTTGGAAACAGGATTTTCAATCTTGTTGGAAGCATAGAGGACAAACAAAGCTTCAGTTTTCCTAAGTGGAGCCGTTCTGGTGACGTAAATCTGTAAAGCCTTGACCACATCGAGAGATTTTGATTCAGCAAAGACGTCAGGAGCCACCGGCACCACAATAGGCTGGTTCATGTGGAACGATGAACGGCAGAAAGTGTTGATGAGTCCTCATAGATAGAGCAGACTATCTTCATGGAAGATTAAATACGGACTCTTGTGAGACAAAGCCGCCAACTCAGATACCCGCCTTGCGGATGCTAAGGCCAATAACATGACCACTTTCCAAGTGACGAATTTAAATTCTACCTTCTGTAAAGGTTCAAACCAATGAGATTGAAGGAACTTCAACACCACATTAAGATCCCATGGTGCCACTGGGGGCACAAAAGGAGGTTGGATGCGCAAAACGCCCTTCACGAAAGTCTGAACTTCTGGAAGGGGGGCCAATTTTTTTTGAAAGAAAATTGATAAGGCCGAAATTTGTACTTTTATGGAGCCTAACTTCAGGCCCGCATCCACACCTGCTTGCAGAAAATTGAGAAAAACGCCCCAGCTGAAATTCTTCCGTAGGAGCCCTCTTGGATTCACACGAAGACACATAATTTCTCCAAATACGGTGACAATGTTTTGCTGTTACTTCTTTTCTAGCCTGAAGAAGTGTGGGAATGACTTCACTTGGAATACCCTTTCGGGCTAGGATCCGGCGTTCAACCGCCAAGCGCAGTCGCGGTAAATCATGATATACGCACGGTTCCTGCTGCAACAGATCCTCTCGTAGAGGAAGAGGCCAGGGATCTCCTATGAGTAATTCCTGAAGATCTGGATACCAAGCCCTCCTTGGCCAATCTGGAACAATGAGGATCGCTTGAACCTTTGTTTTTCTTATGATCTTTATCACTTTTGGAATGAGTGTAAGCGGAGTAAACACGTACACCGACCGAAACACCCACGGTGTCACTAGAGCGTCCACTGCTATTGCTTGAGGGTCTCTCGACCTGGAACAACATCTCTGAAGTTTCTTGTTGAGGCGAGACGTTATCATGTCTATTTGAGGAATTCCCTAAAGACTTGTCACTTCTGCAAAGCCCTCTTGATGAAGACCCCACTCTCCTGGATGGAGATCGTGTCTGCTGAGGAAGTCTGCTTCCCAGTTGTCCACTCCTGGAATGAATATTGCTGACAGAGCGCTTGTATGTCTTTCCGCCCAGCTGAGAACTTTTGTGGCCTCTTTTATATACGCTACTGCCGTTATATTGTCCGACTGGATTAGTACGGGCAGGTTTCGAAGGAGACGTTCCGCTAGAAGAAGACCGTTGTAAATGGCTCTTAACTCTAGAATGTTTGTGTGTAGACAAACTTCCTGGCTTGTCCATCTTCCCTGGAAGTTTTCCCCCTGTGTGACTGCTCCCCAGCCCCGGAGACTCACATCCGTGGTTACAAGGATCCAGTCCTGGATCCCGAACCTGCGTCCCTCTAGGAGGTGAGAGCTGTGCAGCCACCACAGGAGTGAGATTCTGGTCCTGGAGGATAGGATTATTTTCCGGTGCATGTGTAGATGGGATCCGGACTACTTGTCTAAAAGGTCCCACTGAAACACTCTGGCATGGAACCTGCCAAATTGAATGGCCTCGTAGGCCGCCACCTTCTTTCCCAGCAAACGAGTACATTGATGGATCGACACTCTCGCCGGTTTCAGAATCTGTTTGATCAAACCCTGGATTTCCAGACCTTCTGGAAGAAACACTCTCTGTAATTCTGTGTCCAGAATCATTCCCAAGAACGACAGCCGTTTTGTCGGATTCAACTGTGACTTTGGCAAGTTTAGGATTCAACCATGTTGTGTAGAACTGTCAGGGATAGCGTAATGTCCTGGACCAGTTTGTCCTTGGATCTCGCCTTTATAAGGAGATCATCCAAGTAAGGGATAATTGTGACTCCTTGCCTGCGAAGGAGAATCATCATTTCCGCCATTACCTTGGTAAAAATCCTCGGAGCCGTGGACAGACCAAACGGCAACGTCTGAAATTGGTAATGACAATCCTGAATAGCAAACCTTAGGTAAGCCTGATGCGGAGGATATATGGGGATGTGTAAGTAGGCATCCTTTATGTGGACCGACACCATGAAATCCCTTTCCTCCAGACTGGAGATCACTGCTCAGAGAGATTCCATCTTGAATTTGAATTTTCATAGGTAAAGATTGAGGGACTTTAGGTTCAGAATTGGTCTGACCGAACCGTCCGGCTTCGGGACCACAAACAGGCTGGAATAAAAGCCTTCTCCCTGTTGAGACTGGGGAACCCTGATAATGACCTGATTTAGACATAATTTTTGTATTGCATCGCATACCACCTACCTGTCCGGAAGAGAAGCTGGTAAGGCCGATTTAAAAAAATCGGTGAGGGGGGAACGTCTTGAAACTCCAGTTTGTACCCCTGGGACACTAATTCTAAAACCCATGGGTCCAGGGCCGAACGAGCCCAGAATTGACTGAAGAGCTTGAGACGTGCCCCCACCGGTGCGAACTCCGTCAGTGGAGCCCCAGCGTCATGTGGTGGATTTGGCAGAAGCTGGGGAGGACTTCTGCTCCTGGAAACCTGCGACGGCCGGAGATCTTTTACCTTTACCTCTTCCCCTATTAGCGAGGAAGGAATAACCTCTGCCTTTTTTGTATTTATTTGGCCAAAAGGACTGCATCTGAAAATGGCCTTTCATTTGTTGTGGATGAACAGAAGGCAAAAGAGACGACTTACCCGCGGTAGCCGTAGATACCAGCTCAGTGAGACCGTCACCAAACAAGACACCACCTTTATATGGGAGCGACTCCATAGCTTTCTTAGATTCAGCATCAGCATTCTATTGATGAATCCACAATGCCCTCCTAGCTGAAGTTGCCATGGCATTGGCTTTTGCTCCCAAAATGCCAATATCCCTCGCCGCCTCGTTTAAGTAGGCCACAGCGTCCCTGATATAAGCCAGAGTTAATAGGATGCTATCCCTATCTAGGGTATCTATATCAGATGCCAAATTATCTGCCTACTTTTCGATAGCACTACTCACCCACGCCGATGCAATGGTTGATCTGAGCAGTGTACCTGTGGTGACGTAAACGGAATTTAACGTACTTTCTCGTCTACGATCCGCAGGATCCTTAAGGGCTGCCGTGTCAGGAGACAGTAAAGCCACCTTTTTAGACAACCGTGATAGAGCCTTGTCCACAATGGGGGAAGACTCCCACTTTTCTCTATCCCCAGAGGGGAACGGATACGCCACCTGAATCCTCTTGGGAATCAGAAACTTTTTGTCAGGATTTTCCCACATTTTTAAAAAAAAAAGTATTCAGTTTATGAGAGGGTGGAAATGTTACCTCAGGTTTCTTTCCCTTATACATACAGACCCTAGTATCAGGAACAGCAGGGTCCTCAGTGATATTTAACACGTCTTTTATTGCCACAATCATGTACTGAATTTTCTTTGCCAATTTGGGGTCTAATCTGGCATCACTATAGTCGACACTGGAATCAGTGTCCGTGTCGGTATCTGTCTGCTAATTGAGCAAATGAACGTTTATGTGACCCCGAGGGGGTCTGGACCTGTGATAACACATCCTCCACAGATTTCATCCATGCCTGGTTCTGAGATTCAGATTTATCCAATCTCTTATTAATAAGAGCCACATTAGCATTCAACACATTTACCCAATCAGGAGTCGGCGGTGCCGACATGGTCACTCGCACAGCCGTTTCTGTCCCTAACACAGTCTCCTCCTAAGAAGAACACACAGCCTCAGACATGCCGACACACGTGTACCGACACCCACTGACACTCTGGGCAGATAGGGGACAGATCCACAGTAAAGCCTGTCAGAGAAACACAGAGGGAGTTTGCCAGCTCACA
This sequence comes from Pseudophryne corroboree, assembly GCF_028390025.1. NCBI lineage: Eukaryota > Metazoa > Chordata > Amphibia > Anura > Myobatrachidae > Pseudophryne > Pseudophryne corroboree. The sequence goes on from NC_086444.1 coordinate 509,802,557, forward strand.
ACCCAGCGCTCAAACACAGTACTGAAGCCTTAATATAAAGCCCAGGCCTGTTTCTAGCACTTTTATAACTTATATTAGCCAAACTTGACTGTGCCGCCCCCCCCCCCCCCCAGCAGTGTGGAGGCAAGGACCAGCGTCTATACAGTTTTTTCTGAAGAGAAAATGGCGCTGAGAGCTGTGAGGGTTAAGCCCCACCCCCTCAATGGCAAGCTTCACCCCGCTATTTTATAATAAAAAAACGCTGGCGGGGGTCATGATTTTGTGCCTTGGCACATCTTATCCACTTTGCCAGCTTGTATGAGGACTTTTCATGCTACCCATGGCGCCCCTCCCCCGCGCCCTGCAGTGCCGCTGTGTGTGGGAGCATGGCGCGCAGCGCGATTGTTTGCGGTACCTCAGAAGCAGTCACTGAAGTCTTCTATCTTCTTCTACTCACCTGTCTTCTGACTTCAGGCTCTGCAATGGGAGTGACAGCGGGCTATGGGAGTGAACTCCTAGGCGTACCTAGTGTTCCAAACCCTCAGGAGCTAATGGTGTCCTGTAGCCAAGAAGCAGAGCCTCTGAACTCACTAGAAGAAGGTCTGACTTCTCTCCCCTAAGTCCCACGATGCAGGGAGACGGTTGCCAGCAGTTCTCCCTGAAAATAAAAAACCTAACAAAGTCTTTTCAGAGAAACTCAGTAGAGCTCCCCTGTGTGTGACTAGTCTCCCTGGGCACAATTCTAAACTGGAGTCTGGAGGAGGGGCATAGAGGGAGGAGCCAGTTCACACCCATTCAAAGTCTTAAAGTGCCCATGTCTCCTGCGGATCCCGCCTACACCCCATGGTTCTTGAAGTGTCCCCAGCATCCTCTAGGACGTATGAGAAAAACAACATGCCCGCCGTTAGCAGAGCTGCTCACTCACACCACGTATTGTGGTGCATGGCGTATTGAGGCTAAGGGGTGTATTCAATTCATGTCGGATCCTTTCCGACGGAAAGGATCCAACATGAGTGTATTTAATGTCCAATCAAACCAGACAGGTTTGGCCCGTTCCAGACAATGGCAATCCAACATTTTTTAAAGTCGGATTGACACTGTCTGAAACGGGGCTAAAATCTGTCGGGTTTGGACGCGCTTCCAACAATACACGTGGATCTGTGGCTTCCGCGTGCATTCTGACAGGGTTACAAGTTGGATTTCCCGACTTGTCGGAAAAAAAGCGATCACATTGAATAGGACGTAACCCCTTCCGACCTAAACCTGGCGGAAACTGCCGTCTTTACGACAAGACAGCATTTCCGACAATAATTGAATACAACCATAAATGTATGAGGTCACATCTGTACAAAAAGAAAATCTGTGTGCAAGTGTACCTAGAAGAATTTATGCTGATTTGGAGGCAAAGGGTGGTCAAACCAATATTGATTTGATTTAGATTTCTGTTCATTCACTTTGTATTTTCTTAATTGCTAAAAATAAACTTAAAATTTAATTTGAAAGTATTCTTATATGCCCTACACACTGGGCGATATGAGTGGAAGATATGAACGATCTCGTTCATTAATGATCGAGATACCGTTCATATCTTTCAGTGTGGAGGCACCAGCGATGAACGATGCGCGGCCCCGTGCTTGTTTATCGCTGGTGCCCCGTCGCTTGTGCATGCAGGCCAATATGGACGATCTCGTCCATAGTTGCCTGCACTGCTATGGAACCGGGTGACGGGGGGAGTGAAGAAACTTCACTGCCCCCCGCCGCTGGGTCGCCCGTATCAGCCGTCGTGCAGTGTGATGGATGGATGGATGGATGGATGGATGGATGGATGGATGGATGGATGGATGGATGGATGGATGGATGGATGGATGGATGGATGGATGGATGGATGGATGGATGGATGGATGGATGGATGGATGGATGGATGGATGGATGGATGGATGGATGGATGGATGGATAGATGGATAGATGGATAGATGGATAGATGGATAGATGGATAGATGGATAGATGGATAGATGGATAGATGGATAGATGGATAGATAGATAGATAGATAGATAGATAGATAGATAGATAGATAGATAGATAGATAGATAGATAGATAGATAGATAGATAGATAGATAGATAGATAGGAGTTGGGATTGCCATCCTGTGGGGGAGTGTAACGGTACTAGCAATCCCCCATAGGAAATGCTGAAATGATAAAAGATAGTACCACTGATAAGTAAACTTAACATTTGAAAGGGTAATACCACATTTTGGTAGATTTTTTCAAATAAAACTTTTTTAAAGATCGTTCCTCTCCCCTTTACGTGAAATCCCCACATTTTTACGCGCCGACTGAGATAATGACACCTTTGCATTCTGATGGTTCAGTGTACACAAACTTTGTTTCATGCACAAAATTATTAAAAATATTGTATAAAATTATATTCAGGCTGTGTGTATAAGGGGTATATTAAACATCAATGTTTTTCATGTTTAGATTTGGGTCCCATCCCCAAGATCTCATTATGGTTTGCAAATATCACACAACATGGAAAAATCCTAAATCCCAAATACTTCTGTTCCCAAGCATTGCAGATATGCAAGACTCAACCTGTACCAGACAGAAAATTTTATTTTCCAGCTTATACTTACTTTCTCTTTAATTTTCCCATCAATTTGGGTATGCTGTCTATTATATTGTTGAATGTTTTGATTAAGTGGAGCTTGTAAGTCTCGTTTCCTCTTTAGTTCGTCCTTTAACTGATCACGCTTCTGTTTTATTTCTTCATATTGTTGTCGCATATTTTCATATTCCTGGGGAACAGTAGCAAAACAACAAGAAGCATAATTACCTTTAAAATATAAAAACGTTTGAAGAAAAAAAAAAACACAATGTAAAAAATAGGATTTTGATACCTAGCGGTAAATCCTTTTCTCCTAGTCCGTAGAGGATGCTGGGGACGACATCAAGACCATGGGGTATAGACGGGATCCGCAGGAGACATGGGCACTCCAAAGACTTTTCACTGGGTGTGAACTGGCTCCTCCCTCTATGCCCCTCCTCCAGAACTCAGTTGTAGGAACTGTGCCCAGGGAGACTGACATTTCGAGGAAAGGAATTACTTAACTAGTGGTGAGATATCTACCAACTCACACCCTCAACCATGCCGCACACATGGCATTCAACATAACACACGCCAACAGGCATGAACCAATTGCAGCAACATGCTGAAAATAAGATAACACAACTTGTGTAACTGTAATAACTAAACTGCAGGTAAAATACGCACTGGGACGGGCGCCCAGCATCCTCTACGGACTAGGAGAAAAGGATTTACCGGTAGGTATCAAAATCCTATTTTCTAATATGTCCTAGAGGATGCTGGGGACGACATCAAGACCATGGGGTCTATACCAAAGCTCCAGCACGGGCGGGAGAGTGCGGATGACCCTGCAGCACCGATTGACCAAACTTGAGGTCCTCATCGGCCAAGGTGTCAAACTTGTAGAACTTAGCAAATGTGTTTGACCCTGACCAAGTAGCTGCTCGGCAAAGTTGTATTGCCGAGACCCCCCGGGCAGCCGCCCAGGGTGAACCCTCCTTCCCAGTGGAATGGGCCTTTACCGACGTCGGTAACGGCAATCCAGCCGTAGTATGAGCTTGCTGAAACGTATTTCTAATCCAACGTGCAATAGTCTGCTTGGAAGCAGGACAGCCAATCTTGTTGTGAGCATACAGGACAAACAGAGCCTCTGTTTTCCGTATACGAGCTGTTCTAGCGACATAGATTTTCAAGGCTCTAACCACATCTAGAGATTTTGAATCAGTGAATGTGTCAGTAACTACTGGCACTACAATAGGTTGGTTTATGTGGAAAGATGAAACCACCTTCGGAAGAAAATGTTGACGAGTCCTCAACTCTGCCCTATCTTCATGGAAGATCAGGTAAGGGCTCTTGTGAGACAAAGCCCCCAATTCAGACACCCGCCTTGCAGATGCCAAAGCAAAAAGCATCAATACTTTCCAAGTGAGAAACTTCAATTCTATCTTTTGTAGAGGCTCAAACCAATCCGATTGAAGGAACTGCAATACCACGTTAAGGTCCCATGGTGCCACTGGAGGCACCAATGGAGGCTGGATGTGCAGAACCCCTTTCACAAAAGTCTGAACCTCTGGAAGAGAGGCCAATTGTTTCTGGAAGAACACTGACAAGGCCGAAATCTGGACCTTGATTGATGCCAATCGGAGGCCCGCCTCCACACCATCTTGCAAAAAATGGAGAAAACGTCCTAAATGAAACTCTTCCGTAGGAGCTTTCTTGGATTCACACCAAGATACATATTTTCTCCAAATACAGTGGTAATGTTTCGACGTTACTCCCTTTCTGGCCTGAATAAGGGTGGGGATGACCTCCTCGGGAATACCCTTCCTGGCTAGGATACGGCGCTCAACAGCCATGCCGTCAAACTTAGCCGCGGTAAGTCTTGGTACACACGGCCCCTGGATCTCCTATGAGTAACTGCTGAAGATCTGGGTACCAAGCCCTCCTTGGCCAGTCCGGGGCAATGAAGATTGCTCGAACCCTTGCTTTTCTTATGATCCTGAGTACTTTTGGGATCAGCGGAAGTGGAGGGAAGACATACACTGACGGAAACACCCACTGGGTCACCAGTGCATCCACTGCTACTGCTTGAGGGTCTCTCGACCTGGAACAGTATCTCTGAAGCATCTTGTTGAGACGAGACGCCAACATGTCTATTTGAGGAACTCCCCAAAGACTTGTCACCTCTGCGAAGACTTCTTGGTGGAGGCCCCACTCTCCTGGATGGAGATCGTGTCTGCTGAGGAAGTCTGCTTCCTAGTTGTCTACTCCCGGAATGAATATTGCCGACAGAGGTTGTAGATGTTTTTCTGCCCAGTGGAGGATTTTTGTCGCCTCTGCCATTGCCGCTCTGCTTTTCGTTCCGCCCTGCCTGTTTATGTATGCGATTGCTGTTACATTGTCTGCCTGGATCTGCATGGGACGGTCTTGAAGAAGATGTACCGCTTGTTGAAGGCCATTGTAAATGGCTCTTAGCTCCAGAACGTTTATGTGAAGGCAGGCTTCCTGTTGTGACCAACGTCCCTGGAAGTTTTCTCCCTGAGATACTGCTCCCCAGCCTCGGAGACTTGCATTCGTGGTTACTAGGACCTAGTCCTGAATCCCGAACCTGCATCCCTCTAGCAGGTGAGAGCTGTGCAACCACCACAGGAGCGAAATCCTAGTTTTTGACGACAGGATTATCTTTCTGTGCATGTGTAGGTGTGACCCCGACCACTAGTCCAACAGGTCCCCCTGGAATACTCTGGCATGGAAACTACCAAACTGTATGGCCTCGTAGGCCGCCACCATCTTCCCCAAAAACCGAATACACTTGATGGTTTCAATTTCTGTTTTACCATTTTTTGGATTTCCAGAGCCTTTTCCAGCGGAAGAAATACTCTCTGAACTTGTGTCCAGAATAATCCAGAGGAAAGACAACCTTGTCGTCGGTTCCAACTGTGACTTTGGGTAATTTATGATCCACCCGTGTTGTTGGAGTATTGACAGGGAGAGGGATATGTTTTGTAATAACTGCTCGTTGGATCTCGCCTTTATCAGGAGGTCGTCCAGATAAGGGATTATATTGACTCCTTTCTGACGAAGGAGGACCATCATCTCCGCCATCACCTTGGTGAATACCCTCGGCGCCGTGGAGAGACCGAAAGGTAACGTCTGGAATTGGTAATGGCAATCCTGAACCGCAAATCTCAGATAAACCTGGTGAGGAGGATAAATGGGAACATGCAGGTAAGCATCCTTTATGTCCACCGACACCAAGTAGTCCCCCTCCTCCAGACTGGCAATCACTGCCCGAAGTGATTCCATCTTGAACTTGAACCTTTTTAGGTAACCATTCAGATCCTTTAGATTTAGGATCGGTCTGACCGAGCCGTCCGGCTTCGGAACCACAAAGAGGCTTGAATAATAACCCCTCCCTTGTTGTGACAACGGTACCAGGACTATGAACTGGTCTTGACATAATTTTTGGATTGCCGCTGTTACTGCTTCTCTTTCTGACGGAGAAACTGGCAAGGTTGATTTGAAAAATCGGCATGGGGGAACGTCTTGAAACTTCAGCTTGTACCCCTGGAATACTATTTGCAACACCCAGGGATCCAGGCCAGACAGAATCCAATCCTGGCTGAAGAGTCTGAGACGTGCCTCCACCCGAGCGGCCTCCCGCAAGGGAGCTCCAGCGTCATGCTGGGGATTTGGCAGAAGTAGGGGTAGACTTCTGCTCTTGGGAACCTGGAGCCGCTGTGGGCTTCTTTCGCCTTCCACTACCTGCAAAGAAGGGGGAACCTCTCGTCTTTTTGTATTTATTGGGCCGAAAGGACTGCATTTGCGGGTGATAGGTCTTTTTTGCCGGTGCAGGCGCAGAGGCCAAAAATGTCGACTTACCTGCGGTAGCCGCCGAGACTAATGCATCCAGGCCATCGCCAAATAAGGCCTCACCTTTATATGGGAGAGCCTACATGTTTCTTTTGGAATCTGCATCCGCTTTCCACTGGCGAATCCACAACGCCCGCCTAGCCGATACTGCCATGGTAGCGGCCTGTGAACTCAAGAGTCCAATATCCTTCATTGCTTCCGGCATGTAGGCGGCAGCGTCCTTGATATTCCCTAACTTAAGGAGTATCTCATCTTTATCAATCGTGTCAAATTCTAATGACACGCTTTCTGACCATTTTTCAATACCGCGACTCACCCATGCGCAGGCAATAGTGGGCCTAATCAGTGTACCATTGGTAACATAAATGGATTTCAATGTCGTTTCCATTTTGCGGTCTGCCGGCTCTTTAAGAGAAGCCGTGCCAGGAGCAGGGAGAATTACCTTCTTTGTCAATCTGGAAAGTGCACTGTCTAACACAGGGGGTGACTCCCACTTTTTCCTGTCCTCAGCTGGTAAAGGGTAAGCTATGTGAATCCTTTTGGGAATATGAAATCTTTAATCAGGATTCACCCACATCCCTTCAAACAAAGCATTTAGTTCGTGTGAAGGGGGGAACGTGACTTTGGACTTCTTTTCCTTACATAAATACGCCTTTTCCTGAGGTACAGGAGTGATTTCTGTAACCTCCAACACTTCCCCTATAGCCACAATCATATATTGTATATTTTTTGCCAATTTATGATCTATCTCTCTGGATTCACTATTGTCGACACAAGAATGGTCTCTTACGTGACCCAGAGGGGCCGCCCACATGAGGAATAACAGCATCCTGAAAAATCACATCATCCACAGATTTTCTCCAGCATGCAGCCTTAGATTCAGACTTATCAAATCTACGGTTAATCAGATGCATACTGTCACGTATCTCTTTCACCCATGCAGGCTCTTGGTGTGCCGGTAGCGCCACCACAGTACAACTCTGTGTCCCTAAAATGGCTTCCTCCGGGGAGGAACTCCCTGCCACAGACATGCCTCACACGTGTACAGCACACCAACAGACACACTGGGACTTACTTTGGGGACAGACCCACAGTAAAATCTGTCAGAGGGGCACAGGATAGGAGCAGCCAGTTCACAATCCCAGCGCCATTATTTCCTGTGAACACAGTATGTCCACAGCCTAACAGCGCTTTTTAAATAGTAATAAACACTATCAAATGCACCACAATCGCTTTGTGCCCCCCCCTTAATAGCACCCTGTACTTGTCAGAAGTGGAGGAGAGGACCAGCGTGTTCTCTGAAGCCTGAGGAGAGAGAGAAAATGGTGCTGAGTAGTGTGCTGGCTGCCGGAGGAAGAAGCTCCGCCCCCGCAATGGCGCGTCCTTACACTCATATAAACACTGTAATATTTACTGGCGTGGGTAGGGCTGTGCCAGCAGCAACTTATGCCCCCTTTTAGCCAGTTTGAGGTATTTTTCTTGCTGCCCAGAGCGCCCCCCCCCGCGCCCTGCACTGTAGTGCCTGTGTGTGTGGGCAGCAATGGCGCGCTGCGCCACACCTCAGCCGTCACTTACATGATAGAAGATCATACTTCTTATACTCACCTGTCTTCTGACTTCTGGCTCTGTGAGGGGGGTGACGGCGTGCTGTGGGAGTGAGCATCTAGACACGGCTAGCGTTCAGTTCCCTTCAGGAGCTAATGGTGTCCTGTCAGCCAGAAGTAGAGCCATGAAACTCTGAGGAAGTTGGTTCTGCTTCTGCCCCCTCAGTCCCACGAAGCAGGGAGTATGATGCCAGCAGATCTCCCTGAAAATAAAAAACCTAACATAAGTCTTTTCAGAGAAACTCAGTAGAGCTCCTCAGAGTGCATCCAGTCGACCTGGGCACATTTCTAAAACTGAGGTCTGGAGGAGGGGCATAGAGGGAGGAGTCAGTTCACACCCAATGAAAAGTCTTTAGAGTGCCCATGTCTCCTGCGGATACCGTCTAAACCCCATGGTCTTGATGTCGTCCCCAGCATCCTCTAGGACGTATGAGAAAGGAAAGTCTTGCACTTGAATTCTGCTTCAATTTAAACTGCAAGCCTGATATTGGCATTCTGTATAGGTACAGGTAATAGAGGTAACAGAGAAAAAGTTTTTTGAGGCTACAGCATATAGCTATGTACAGTAAAGCTGTTGGTAGCATTTGCTCAAATAAATTATCTTTTTTTTTTAATTAGACAGTGAATATAACACACACAATATTATGCAACGTTGTGTCAGTCTCATAAAAAGCAAGCTTGCAATAACTGTGTTTGGCCTGATTACCATATGTAATTGTATATGCCTCTCCACACTAATACCCAACTTGTCTTTTTTTGTTTGCTATTTTGAACAATACCAGGCATCCTTTTACCTTGAGAACTACATCCTTTTACCTTGAGAATAGCCAGAAAAGCCGCAGTGTGCAGCATGGATAGCAGCTAGACAGGTTGAACTGTTGTTTTAGACACAAGTCTGTAGCCCCCCCAAGTTGATTTTGACGATGAGCTGTTCTACTGTTGTGTGTCAGTTAGCCCTCACACACCTTCGTAGCAGACGTTCACCTCTCACATCAATAGCACGTGGTGTTCCGCTGTTTCAACGTTGGTTATTCTTAATGGCGCCATTATACACCTTTATCACAGCCCCTTTTACCCATGACAGCAACGAGTGATCTGTGTGCAGACATACTTCATGGGCTATGCACTGCCGACGTCCAATGTAAGAGGTGGTCATAATAATGTGACTCGACCGTGTAACACTAAATAATTACAACTAAATTACCTTATAATGTAAACACAAATAATGTTAACTTGTTTGTTATCTTATAGAAAAGGAGATTTATGGTAAGACTTAACATGGTTAAATCTCTCCCTGCGAGGTACACTGGATTCCACAGGAATTAACATCAGGGTGTAGAGATGGATCTTGATCCGAGGCACCAACAGGCTAAAGCTTTGACTGTTCCCAGGATGCACTGCACCGCCTCCTCTATAGCCCCGCCTCCAGGCACTGGAGCTTAGTTTTGTTAACCAGTCCAATGCAGTAGCAGGTAAGAGAGACGATAGTCATTAGCCACATAGAACCACATTCTCACGACAGGAGAAGGTACCAGCGGCTAATGCCATACAAACCCAAAGAAGCTAAGTGAGTCAGGGTGGGCGCACTGTGGAATCCAGTGTACCTCGCAGAAAGAGATTTAACCATGGTAGGTCTTACCATAAATATCCTTTTCTGCAGCGGTGTACACTGGTATTCCACAAGAAATAACATCAGGGATGTCCTAAAGCAGTTCCTCATGGGCGGGGACGCACTGTAGCGGGCACAAGAACTCGGCGTCTAAAGGAAGCATCCTGGGAGGCGGAAGTATCAAAGGCACAGAACCTGATGAACGTGTTCACCGAGGACCAAGTAGTCGCCTTGCACAATTGTTCTGGGGACGCGCCACGACGGGCCACCCAAGAAGATCCAACCAATCGAGTAGAATGGGCCTTGATAGCAGCAGGAGCTGGGAGCCCAGCCTGCGCATAAACTTGTGCAATCACCATTCTAATCCATCTGGCCAAAGTCTGCATATTCGCAGGCCAGCCACGTTTGTGAAAACCAAAAAGTACAAAAGAGAATCAGACCTCCTGATAAGAGGCAGTTCTCTCCACATATATCCGGAGAGCCCGTACCACCATCCAAAGACCGCTCTTTGGAGGACAAACCAGGAGAGGTAAAGGCTGGAACCATAATCTCTTGGTTAAGGCGGAAAGACGACAACACCTTAGGTAGATAACCTGGGCGAGTTCTAAGAACTGCCCGGTCACGGTGAAATATCAGAAAGGGTGGACGACAGGACAAAGCACCTAAGTCCGACACCCTCCTAGCGCAAGCCACTTAAGGTCCACAGACTCAAGAGGTTCAAATGGAGCCCCTTGTAGGGAATCCAGAACAACAGACAGATCCCATGGAGCCACAGGAGGGACATAGGGAGGCTGAATCCGTAAAACACCCTGAGTGAAAGTATGGAACGTCAGGAAGAGAAGCAATTTTTCTCTGAACCCAAGTCGACAAGGCAGAAATATGAACCTTGAGGGATGCTAGACAAAGGCCTAAGTCTAGGCCTTGTTGCAGAAAAGCCAAAAGTTTGGCAGTGCTGAACTTGTAAGCATCATAATTCTTAGCAGCACACCAGGTGAAGTAAGAATTCCAGACCCTATAATAAATCCGAGCTGATGCCAGTTTAGGGGCCTTCATCATAGTTTGAATAACTGCCTCAGAGAATCCTTTGGCCCTCAGGAGTGAAACTTCAAGCGCCCCGCCGTCAAAGCCAGTCGAGTCAGGTCCTGGTAGACACAGGGGCCCTGAACGAGGAGGTCTGGGCGTTGAGGAATTAGAAGAGGATGCTCTATCGAGAGACCCTGTAGGTCTGAGAACCAATGCCGTCTGGGCCACGCTGGAGCGATTAGGAGTAGTATTTCTCCTTGCTTGAACTTCCGAATTACCCTGGGCAGGAGTGACACTGGAGGGAACACGTATGGCAGCCAAAAGTTCCATGGAATGGCTAGTGCGGCTGCATGAGGATCCCTTGTCCTTGCTCCGGAAACTTGTGATTGTGTAGAAACGCCATCAGGTCTACACCTGGTAGGCCCCAATTGTCCACTAGGAGTTGAAAGACTTCCGGATGAAGGCTCCACTCTCGTGTACGTCCTGACAACTGAGAAAGTCCGGTTCCCAGTTGAGGAACCCCGGAATGAACACTGCCGATATGGCTGGCAGATGGCGTTCCGCCCAGAGAAGAATCTTTGACACTTCCAACATTGCCATGCGGCTTCGAGTGCCGCCTTGATGATTTATGTACGCAACCGTGATGGAGTTGTCAGACTGTACTTGAACAGGCCTGATCTATACCAGAGGCAGGGCAAGCTTCAAAGCATTGAACACTGCCCGCAATTCCAGAATATTTATTGGGAGGAGAGATTCCTCCCCGGTCCACCGACCCTGGAGAGAGTATTTCTCCAGCACCGCACCGCGCCCCAACTCCGCAGACCGGCATCCGTCGTTAGGAGGACCCAGTAGGAGATCCAGTAGGGTCAACAATTGTTGGTCCTTTAGCCACCAGCTCAGTGACAGGTGAACCTCAGGAGTCAAGGAGATCATGTGAGATCTGATCCAGTGAGGCAGGCCGTCCCACTTGGAAAGCATTAACCTCTGCAGAGGGCGGGAATGAAATTGAGCGTACTCTACCATGTCGAAAGCCAACACCATGAGGCCTAGTACACCAAGTGTATCAACATTCTTGGGCGAGAGATTATCTTAACCTGTCAGGACCTTCTCTGGAGACAAGAACAAACATTGGTTGTGTGTGTCCACGAAAGCCCCCAGGTGCACCATGTTCTGAGCAGAGACCAGCAAGGACTTCCTCCAATTGATGAGCCATCTGTGGGCTTGTAGGAATTGGACAGTCAGTTCTAGATGACGGATGAGAACCTCTGGGGAGTTCGCCAAGATCAGCAAGTCGTCCAGATATGGCAGGATCCTAATGCCTTTGACGACGGAGAACGGCCGACATGACTGCCATGACCTTGGTGAAGATCCGAGGAGCTGTAGTCAGGCCAAAAGGCAAGACTTGGAATTGATAATGTATGTTGCCAATAGGAAACTGCAGATACTGCTGATGTGACATGGCAATAGGTATGTGAATGTAAGCATCATGTATGTCCAGGGATACCATATAATCCTTGGGCTCCAAAGCAAACATCTAACTCTATCTGCACGTTATATCTGCCTCCCCTGCAGTGCACATGGTTTTGCCCAATTGCTAACAAAATCCTGCTGCGATCAACTTGGAATTACCCCCCAAGTAGCTGCTCGGCAAAGTTGTAATGCCGAGACACCTCGGACAGCCGCCCAAGAAGAACCCACCTTCTTAGTGGAATGGGCCTTTACCGAATTTGGTAACGGCAATCCAGCCGTAGAATGAGACTGCTGAATCGTGTTACAGATACAGATACAGCGGGCAATAACTAAAACAAAATCACCAAGTAGGCGCACAATACCAATGATGTTGATAAAAACACAATTTATTAACATAAAACCAATGACAAACTGATTAAAAAACACAACACTACACAGAGCATATAACTGAGGTATTATACCTTATAATTCACACATAAAGTGTATTAATAAGTGAAAGGGACACTGAAATGCAGGAGAACCCGTCTCTGTAAGATAGGGTTAATCTCTCACATTAATTCCATATCAGACAGTTTAAATGAAAAGGAAGTCCTGTAAACTGATGTAATAAGCGTTTGTGACCATAAAGGTATCCGGATTTAAATAATGTTTCCTTGGAGCAAAATAAACCAACCGATTAATGTTACTCACTGAGACGTAATGATCTCTTGCTGCACGGGATAAATGGTTAGGGAACCACTTGTTATCACCCTGTGCATGGGTGAGACATCCGTCAGCGGTATATTCAGATGAAAGCCATTTCTTTCTGTGCAGCACCAGTTGCCTGTATCAGACCACCATACAGATCCTCCAGCTTGCTGAGCAACGCCCGGCCGGGCAGGAGGTAACAATGTTCCAAATGCAAGGAAAGTTAGAGTGGAATGATTGAATCACAGGCTGGATCATTCACCGGTGACTTGTAACGGACGGCTGAAAGTGATGGATGTCGTGCTCCGTGGGACACTTAGTGGTCAAGTGTGGCCCTTTCTTCTGTACCCTCAACGCGTTTCTCCGCACCTCAGGCGGCTTCTTCAAGAGGCAGAGCGGGCAATAGTCTGCTTAGATGCAGGAGCGCCAACCTTGTTGGCTGCATACAGGACAAACAGTGCCTCTGTTTTCCTAACCCGAGCCGTCCTGGCTACATAAACTGTTTAGGCCCTGACTACATCAAGAGACTTGGAATCCTCCAAGTCACCCGTAGCCACAGGCACCACAATAGGTTGGTTCATATGAAACGATGAAACCACCTTAGGCAGAAAATTAGGACGAGTCCTCAACTCTGCTCTATCCACATGGAAAATCAGATAGGGGCTTTTGTGAGACAAAGCCGCCAATTCGGACACCCGCCTCGCTGATGCCAAGGCTAACAACATGACCACTTTCCAAGTGAGAAATTTTAACTCAACTGTTTGAAGAGGTTCAAACCAGTGTGACTTAAGGAACTGTAACACCACGTTAAGGTCCCATGGTGCCACTGGGGGCACAAAAGGAGGCTGGATGTGCAGCACTCCCTTTACAAAAGTCTGGACTTCTGGGAGAGAAGCCAATTCCTTCTGAAAGAATATTGACAGGGCCGAAATCTGCACCTTAATGGAGCCTAACTTTAGGCCCATATCCACTCCTGTCTGCAGAAAGTGGAGAAAACGGCCCAGGTGGAAATCTTCCGTAGGAGCATTCTTGGTTTCACACCAAGATACATATTTCCTCCAGATACGGTGATAATGCTTCGCCGTCACCTCCTTCCTAGCTTTTATCAGAGTAGGGATGACGTCCCCGGGAATACCTTTCCTAGCTAGGATTTGGCGTTCAACCGCCATGCCGTCAAACGTAGCAGGGCCCCTACTGCAACAGGTCCTCCCTGGGAGGAAGAGGCCACGGATCTTCTGTGAGCATTTCCTGAAGATCTGCATACCAGGCCCTTCGAGGCCAATCCGGAACAATGAGTATTGTCTGGACTCTTTTTCGTCTTATGATTCTCAGTATTTTTTAGATGAGTGGAAGAGGAGGGAATACATAGACCGACGGAAACACCCAGGGTGTACCAGGGCGTCTACCGCTACAGCCTGAGGGTCCCTTGACCTGGAACAATACCTTCGAAGTTTCTTGTTGAGGTGCGACGCCATCATGTCTATTTGAGGAAGTCCCCAACGACTAATTTTCTCTGCAAAATCTTCTTGATGAAGACCCCACTCTCCGGGATGGAGATCGTGTCTGCTGAGGAAGTCTGCTTCCCAGTTGTCCACTCCCGGAATGAAGACCGCTGACAGAGCGCTTACGTGATTAAGAATCCTGGTAGCTTCCGCCATTGCCACTCTGCTCCTTGTCCCGCCATGGCGGTTTACATGAGCCACGGCTGTGACGTTGTCTGATTGAATCAGAACCGGTAGGCCGCGAAGAAGATTCTCAGCTTGTCTTAGGCAGTTGTATATGGCCCTTAATTCCAGCACGTTGATGTGTAGACAGGCCTCCTGGCTTGACCACAGTCCCTGAAAATTCCTTCCTTGTGTGACTGCTCCCCATCCTCGGAGGCTCGCGTCCGTGGTTACCAGAACCCAGTCTTGAATGCCGAACCTGCAACCCTCTAGAAGGTGAGCACTCTGCAGCCACCACAGGAGAGACACCCTGGCCATAGGGGACAGGCTTATTTTCTGATGTATTTGTAGATGGGACCCCGACCACTTGTCCAGAAGGTCCCACTGAAATGTCCTCGCATAGAACCTGCCGAAGGGGACGGCCTCGTAGGCCGCCACCATCTTTCCCAGTACTCGAGTGCATTGATGAACTGACACTCTTTTAGGCTTTAACAGGTCTCTGACCATGCTCTGGAGTTCCTGGGCCTTTTCCGTTGGGAGAAAAACCCTCTTCTTTTCAGTGTCCAGAATCATGCCTAAAAATGATAGCAGAGTTGTTGGAATCAACTGCGACTTTGGCAGATTTAGGATCCAGACGTGTTGCTGCAGCACTCTCAGGGAGAGTGCCACGCTTTTCAGCAACTGATCTCTCGATCTCGCTTTAATCAGGAGATCGTCCAAGTATGGGATAATTGTGACTCCTTGTCTGCGTAGGTGCACCATGATTTCCGCCATTACCTTGGTGAAAATCCTTGGGGCCGTGGACAGCCCAAACGGCAACGTCTGAAACTGATAATGACAGTCCTGTACAGCGAATCTCAGGTACGCCTTATGAGGAGGATAAATGAGGACATGAAGGTATGCATCCTTTATGTCTAGTGATACCATAAAATCCCCACTTCCAGGCTGGAGATCACTGCCCAGAGAGATTCCATCTTGAATTTGAACATTTTTAGATACAGGTTTAGGGATTTTAGATTCAGAATGGGTCTGACCGAGCCATCCGGTTTCGGGACCACAAATAGGGTTGAATAGTACCCTTTTCCCTGTTGTATTAGGGGAACCTTGATAATCACCTGCTGTCGACACAGCTTTTGTATTGCAGCTAAACCTATTTCCCTCTCTGGGGGAGAAGCTGGCAAAGCCGACTTGAAAAATCGGAGAGGAGGCACTTCTTCGAATTCCAGTTTGTAGCCTTGGGATACAATTTCTATCGCCCAAGGATCCAAATCTGACAGAACCCAGACCTGGCTGAAGAGTCGAAGACGTGCCCCCACCGGCGCGGACTCCCGCAGTGGAGCCCCAGTGTCATGTGGTGGATTTTGTAGAAGCCGGGGAGTACTTCTGTTCCTGGGAACCAGCCGTAGCAGGCATTCTTTTCCCTCTACCCTTACCTCTGGCGAGGAAGGAAGAGCCCCGACCTCTTCTGGACTTATGCGACCGAAAGGACTGCATCTGATATTGAGGTGTTTTCTTTTGCTGTGGGGGAACATAAGGCAAAAAAGAAGATTTACCCGTGGTAGCTGTGGAAACCAGGTCCGCGAGGCCTTCCCCAAATAAAACCTCACCCTTGTAAGGCAAAGTTTCCATATGTCTCTTTGAATCGGCATCACCCGTCCATTGGCGGGTCCACAGGGCTCGCCTAGCAGAAATTGCCATGGCATTGGCTCTTGAACCCAACAGCCCAACGTCTCTCGCAGCGTCTCTCATATATAACGCTGCGTCTTTAATATGACCCAAGGTCAATAAAATGCTATCCTTATCTAGGGTGTCAATGTCAGATGACAAGCTATCTGCCCATGCTGCTATTGCGCTACATACCCATGCCGACGCTACTGCAGGTCTGAGCAAGGCACCCGTATGTGTATAAATTGATTTTAAGGTAGTCTCCTGTCTGCGATCAGCAGGATCCTTGAGGGCTGCCGTGTCTGGAGACGGTAGCGCCACCTTTTTGGACAAGCGCGTTAAAGCCTTGTCCACCCTGGGCGAGGATTCCCACCGTAACCTGTACTGCGCGGGGAAAGGATACGCCATAAGAATTCTCTTGGGAATCTGCAGTTTCTTGTCCAGAGTTTCCCAAGCTTTTTCAAATAAAGCGTTTAGCTCATGAGATGGGGGAAAGGTTACCTCAGGTTTCTTCTCCTTAAACATGCATACCCTCGTGTCAGGCACCGTGGGGTCCTCTGTGATATGCAAAACATCTTTTATTGCAATAATCATATAATGAATACTTTTGGCCACCCTTGGGTGTAACCTCGTATCATCGTAGTCGACACTGGAGTCAGAATCCGTGTCGGTATCAGTGTCTGCTACCTGGGACAGGGGACGTTTATGAGAGCCCGAAGGGCCTTGTGACACAGTCAAATCCATGGATTGACTCCATGCTTTTTCTCTGGACTCTGCTTTGTCCAATCTTTTATGTAATAAAGACACATTTGCATTTAAAACATTCCACATATCCAACCAATCAGGTGTCGGCGTCGCCGACGGAGACACCACAATCATCTGCTCCACCACCTCCTTAGACGAGCCTTCCGCTTCAGACATGTCGACACACACGTACTGACACCCCCACACACACTGGGATATACAATTATGGGGACAGCCCCCCAATAAGGCCCTTTGGAGAGACAGAGAGAGAGTATGCCAGCACACACCCAGCGCCACTGGACACTGGAATAAAATCCCAGACTGTACAGCGCTCTTTTATAGAATAAATAATACACTCACTGCGCCAATTAAATGTGCCCCCCCCTCTTTTTTGGCCTCTGTACTTGCTCAGCAGGGGAGAGTCCGGGGAGCAGCTTCTCTGCAGCTTGCTGTGGAGAAAAATGGCGCTGGTTAGTGCTGGAGGATCAAGCTCCGCCCCCTCAACGGCGGGCTTCGGTCCCGCTCAAATTCTTTATACTGGCGGGGGGGTTTCAATATACTGCCTCCGCAGTATCTAATATATTAGCCAGTGTCCCTTGAGGTTAATATTGCTGCCCAGGGCACCCCCCCTGCACCCGTACAGTGCCTTCTGTGTGTGTATGTGTGGGAGCAAAGGCGCGCAGCATTACCGCTACGCGGTACCTCAGTGAAGATCTGAAGTCTTCTGCCGCCTGTGAAGTCTTCTTTCTTCATATACTCACCCGGCTTCTATCTTCCGGCTCTGTGAGGAGGACGGCGGCGCGGCTCCGGGATGAACAGCGAGGACGACACCTGTGTTCCGACCCTCTGGAGCTAATGGTGTCCAGTAGCCTAAGAAGCAGAGCCTATCAGTTAAGTAGGTCTGCTTCTCTCCCCTCAGTCCCACGATGCAGGGAGCCATGTTACCAGTAGTGCTCCCTGAAAATAAAAAACCTAACAAAAAGTATTTTCAGAGAAACTCAGTAGAGCTCCCCTGCAGTGCATCCAGTCTCCTCTGGGCACAGGATCTAACTGAGGTCTGGAGGAGGGGCATAGAGGGAGGAGCCAGTGCACACCCATCTAAACTCTTTAGAGTGCCAATGTCTCCTGCGGAGCCAGTCTATACCCCATGGTCCTTACGGAGTCCCCAGCATCCTCTAGGACGTAAGAGAAATACAAAATAGTATATCCTGTGGAACACTATATAATATACGAGACCCTACTTAGCCCCTCTTAGGGTAGATAATATAGTGATAGCAATATGTGGTGATACACAGAATGGAAACCACACAGCAGCTACAGTATATGCACACACAGTCACAGGTACAATGCAGATATTATTACATATAACAATAAAACTGCACTGGACTAGTAATACTACATAAAGCTATGTATGTATACAGATATAACAATGCACAGTAAACAGTGGATCTATATCACAGAAAACTTGTACACTGTACTAAATATTCATATAGTTATATACTTGTTCTTGACTAAGGCTGTCTAAAGGACATGTAGAATACTTACGTGTCCTGTAAATGCACAGCACTGATGACACAGATGGCTTTACAGAGGAGACAGTGCCCAGCAGTCCCAGAATCAGCGCAGCTCTGTGTAATGGTGCCCAAACGCTGACAGGGAGTGAGGGAGAGAGAGTGATGCAGCTCCAGGGCGGGAACATCTGCTGTAGATGGCTCCTGGGGCTGGGGGAGGGGCTACAGGTCAGCGCCTTATCCCCTCTGCTGGGCTTCACCACCGGGTACTACGGAACCTGTATGAAACGGATTTTAGTAAATCCGACCAGTGCTCCTTGCCCTGGTGGATATAGTGGGGTCCCTGCATGGCCACAGTGTCCACGCCAGCGTCGCGGTCAGTCTCCGGGGACTGCGACCGGATCGCGATTTCGGCGGGTCCCACCTGGGGGACCCTCATATCTCCTCCCTAGCTAGCAGCCATGCGATCCAGGAGAGCGGTGTGTGTGTGCCTGTTAGCTGCCTGCACTGCAGGCACCAACTTACAAACTGAGCTGCAGTGCCTGGAGGCGGGGCTATAGAGGAGGCGGTGCAGTGCATCCTGGGAACAGTCAAAGCTTTAGCCTGTTGGTGCCTCGGATCAAGATCCAACTCTACACTCGGATGTTATTCTCTGTGGAATACCAGTGTACCCCGCTGAAGAAATATAATTAATATGAACAGGCTAACAAAAAACAACACACATGCAAGCAGGAATGTTAAGAGAGGAGGGTGGGGAAAGAGTCTTTGGGCGGGATTCAAATCTTTGAGCTTCCCTCCCGCCCGCCGGCAGTATTCAAATGTTACTGCCGATGGGCGCGATATAAGCATTTCCGCTTGCCACACCCTGGGGTGGTGAGCTGAAATGCACGAAAAAGTCACCCATTTGGATGCCCAAACGTGACTTTTCGCGATCGCACCCATTACTTTAGTCGGGTTTAGCTGCTTTATGCGGCTAAACCAATCTCTTATGGGCGCGATCAGCGCGATAACAGGGGGCCATAGAATATCACCCCGCGATCTCCAGTCACTTTATACGGGAGATCGGGGGCAATAAAAGATTTGAATCGCGCGCTTTGTGTGCTTATGCTTGTGCTTTTTTAACAGAAGTGAAAAAAAAGTATCACTCTGGGACAGATTCAATTACATGTGAACCTCATGTGACGTGTGCCTGAACGTTTAGGTTTCACATAAAGTAAAACCTACTTTATGTTTGCAGATAACAGCAGCTATGCACATAAAATGTAGATTAGATTTCCAATTTATGTATGTAGAAATTTATTGTGTGGGGCACTTTCTAAAAGGAGCATGGTTTAGGACTGATAGTGATAGAATATATTTGTCAGTAAGCGAGAAATTTGAACTCTAAATAAATATCAAGAACTACACATATAATGATATCTTGAACATGTGTAATGGTACAAATCTCGAATTAACTGGACTACTGCTGCTCATTATTTTAAAGGTGCCAGGAAACCCTAAGAACTGTGTAACGCTGTGTGTAAAATATAAGCCATGACAGTTCCATATTTAAAAATAAGAATTTACTTACCGATAATTCTATTTCTCGGAGTCCGTAGTGGATGCTGGGGTTCCTGAAAGGACCATGGGGAATAGCGGCTCCGCAGGAGACAGGGCACAAAAAAGTAAAGCTTTTACCAGATCAGGTGGTGTGCACTGGCTCCTCCCCCTATGACCCTCCTCCAGACTCCAGTTAGGTACTGTGCCCGGACGAGCGTACACAATAAGGGAGGCAATTTGAATCCCGGGTAAGACTCATACCAGCCACACCAATCACACCGTACAACCTGTGATCTAAACCCAGTTAACAGTATGATAACAGAAAGAGCCTCTTAAAGATGGCTCCTTAACAATATAACCCGAATTTGTTAACAATAACTATGTACAGTATTGCAGATAATCCGCACTTGGGATGGGCGCCCAGCATCCACTACGGACTCCGAGAAATAGAATTATCGGTAAGTAAATTCTTATTTTCTCTATCGTCCTAAGTGGATGCTGGGGTTCCTGAAAGGACCATGGGGATTATACCAAAGCTCCCAAACGGGCGGGAGAGTGCGGATGACTCTGCAGCACCGAATGAGAGAATTCCAAGTCCTCTTTTGCCAGGGTATCAAATTTGTAGAATTTTACAAACGTGTTTTCCCCCGACCACGTAGCTGCTCGGCAGAATTGTAATGCCGAGACCCCTCGGGCAGCCGCCCAAGATGAGCCCACCTTCCTTGTGGAATGGGCCTTAACAGATTTAGGCTGTGGCAGGCCTGCCACAGAATGAGCAAGTTGAATTGTGTTACAAATCCAACGAGCAATCGTCTGCTTAGAAGCAGGGGCACCCAACTTGTTGGGTGCATATAGTATCAACAGCGAGTCAGATTTTCTGACTTCAGCCGTCCTTGAAATGTATATTTTTAAGGCTCTGACAACGTCCAACAACTTGGAGTCCTCCAAGTCGCCAGTGGCCGCAGGCACCACAATAGGTTGGTTCAGGTGAAACGCTGATACCACCTTAGGGAGAAAATGCGGACGAGTCCTCAGTTCTGCCCTATCCGAATGGAAGATTAGATAAGGGCTTTTATAAGATAAAGCCGCCAATTCAGATACTCTCCTGGCGGAAGCCAGGGCCAGTAACATAGTCACTTTCCATGTGAGATATTTAAAATCCACCTTTTTCAATGGTTCAAACCAATGGGATTTGAGGAAATCTAAAACTACATTTAGATCCCACGGTGCCACCGGAGGCACCACAGGAGGCTGTATATGCAGTACTCCTTTAACAAAAGTCTGTACCTCAGGAACTGAGGCCAATTCTTTTTGGAAGAATATTGACAGGGCCGAAATTTGAACCTTAATAGATCTCAATTTGAGACCCATAGACAATCCTGATTGTAGGAAATGTAGGAAACGACCCAGTTGAAATTCCTCCGTCGGAACACTCCGATCCTCGCACCACGCGACATATTTTCGCCAAATGCGGTGATAATGTTTCGCGGTGACTTCCTTCCTTGCCTTAATCAAGGTAGGAAAGACTTCTTCTGGAATGCCTTTCCCTTTTAGGATCTGGCGTTCAACCGCCATGCCGTCAAACGCAGCCGCGGTAAGTCTTGAAAGAGACAGGGACCCTGTTGTAGCAGGTCCCTTCTCAGAAGTAGAGGGCACGGGTCGTCCGTGACCAACTCTTGAAGTTCCGGGTACCAAGTCCTTCTTGGCCAATCCAGAGCCACTAGTATTGTTCTTACTCCTCCTCACCGTATAATCTTCAATACCTTTGGTATGAGAGGCAGAGGAGGAAACACATATACTGATTTGTACACCCAAGGTGTTACCAGTGCGTCCACAGCTATTGCCTGTGGATCTCTTGACCTGGCGCAATACTTGTCCAGTTTCTTGTTGAGGCGAGACGCCATCATGTCTACCATTGGTCTTTCCCAACAGTTTATTAGCATGTGGAAGACTTCTGGATGAAGACCCCCCTCTCCCGGGTGAATATCGTGTCTGCTGAGGAAGTCTGCTTCCCAGTTGTCCACGCCCGGGAAGAACACTGCTGACAGTGCTATTACGTGATTCTCCGCCCAGCGAAGAATCTTGGCAGCTTCTGCCATTGCACTCCTGCTTCTTGTGCCGCCCTGTCTGTTTACATGGGCGACCGCCGTGATGTTGTCCGACTGAATCAACACCGGTTTTCCTTGCAGGAGTGGTTCCGCCTGGCTTAGAGCATTTTAGATTGCTCTTAGTACCAGAATGTTTATGTGAAGAGACTTTTCCAGGTTCGACCATACCCCCTGGAAGTTTCTTCCTTGTGTGACTGCTCCCCAACCTCTCAGGCTGGCGTCCGTGGTCACCAGGATCAAATCCTGTATGCCGAATCTGCGGCCCTCCAATAGATGAGCCTTTTGCAACCACCACAGAAGATATACCCTTGTCCTTGGCGACAGGGTTATTCGCAGGTGCATCTGAGGATGCGACCCTGACCATTTGTCCAACAGATCCCTTTGGAAAATTCTTGCATGGAATCTGCCGAATGGAATTGCTTCGTAAAAAGCCACCATTTTTCCCAGGACTCTTGTGCATTGATGTACAGACACCTTTCCTGGTTTTAGGAGGTTCCTGACAGGTCGGATAACTCCTTGGCTTTTTCCTCGGGAAGAAAAACCTTTTTCTGAACCGTGTCCAGAATCATCCCTAGGAACAGCAGACGTATCGTCGGAAAACAGCTGCGATTCTTGGAATATTTAGAATCCAGTCGTGCCGTCGAAGAACTACTTTAGATAGTGCTCTTCCGACCTCCAACTGTTCTCTGGAACTTGCCCTTTTTAGGTCGTGCAAGTAAGGGATAATTTAGATGCCTTTTTTCTTTGAAGAAACATCTTTTCGGCCATTACCTTGGTAAAAAGGCCCGGGGTGCCGTGGATAATTCAAACGGCATCGTCTGAAACTGATATTGACAGTTCTGTACCACGAACCAGAGGTACCCTTGATGAGAAGGACAAAATTTGGACATGGAGGTAATCCTTGATGTCCAGGGACACCATATAGTCCCCTTTTTTCCGGTTCGCTATCACTGCTCTGAGTGACTTTATCTCGATTTGAACCTTTTATGTAAGTGTTCAAAACATTTTAGATTTAGACTATGTGTCACCAAGCCGTCTGGCTTCAGTACCACAATATAGTGTGGAAAAATAATACCCTTTTCCTTGTCGTAGGAGGGGTACTTTGATTATCACCTGCTGGATATACAGCTTGTGAATTGTTTCCAATGCTGCCTCCCTGTCGGAGGGAGCCGTTGGTAAAGCAGACTTCAGGAACCTGCGAGGAGAAGATGTCTCGACTCTCCAATCTTTACCCCTGGGATAATACTCGTACGATCTAGGGGTCAACTTGCGAGTGATCCCACTGCGCCCTGAGACTCTTGAGACTACCCCCCCACCTTGAGTCCGCTTGCACGGCCCCAGCGTCATGCTGAGGACTTGGCAGACGCGGTGGAGGGCTTCTTTTCCTGGGAAAGGGCTGCCTGCTGCAGTCTACTTCCCTTACCTCTATGTCTGGGCAGATATGACTGGCCTTTTGCCTGCATGCCCTCATGGGAAAGGAAAGATTGAGGCTGAAAAGACGGTGTCTTTTTTAGCTGAGATGTAACTTGGGGTAAAAAAGGTTGGATTTCCCAGCTGTTGCTGTGGTCCCCAGGTCCGATGGACCGACCCCCAAATAACTCCTTCCCTTTATACAGCAATACTTCCATCTGCCGTATGGGATCTGTATCACCTGACCACTGTCGTGTCCCTGACATCTTCTGGGAGATATGGACAACGCACTTATCTTGATGCCAGAGAGCAAATATCCCTCTGTGCATCTCACATACATATATATAGAATGCATCCTATTAAATGCTCTACATGAATAAAATATTTTCAGTCAGGGAATCCGACCAAGCCAACCCAGCACTGCATCTCCAGGCTGATGGCGATCGCTGGTCGCAGTATAACCACCGTATGTGTGTATATACTTTTTAGGATATTTTTCCAGCTTCCTATCAGCTGGCTCCTTGAGGGCGGCCGTATCTGGAGACGGTAACGCCACTTGATAAGCGTGTGAGCGCCTTATCACCCTAAGGGGTGTTTCCCAACGTACCCTAATTTCTGGCGGGAAAGGGTATAACGCCAATATTTGCTATCGGGGTAACCCTACGCATCATCACACACTTCATTTTATTTTATCTGATTCAGGAAAAACTACAGGTAGTTTTTTCACTCCCACATAATACCCTTTCTTGTGGTACTTGTAGTATCAGAAACACGTAACACCTCCTTCATTGCCCTTAACGTGTGGCCCTAATGAGAAATACGTTTGTTTATTCACCGTCGACACTGTATTCAGTGTCCGTGTCTGTGTCTGTGTCGACCGACTGAGGTAAATGGGCGTTTTTTAAAACCCCTGACGGTGTTTCTGAGACGCCTGGACCGGTCCTAATAGATTGTCGGCCGTCTCATGTCGTCAACCGACCTTGCAGCGTGTTGACATTCTCACGTAATTCTCTAAATAAGCCATCCATTCCGGTGTCGACTCCCTAGAGAGTGACATCACCATTACAGGCAATTTCTCCGCCTCCTCACCAACATCGTCCTCATACATGTCGACACACACGTACCGACACACAGCACACACACCGGGAATGCTCTGACAGAGGACAGGACCCACTAGCCCTTTGGGGAGACAGAGGGAGAGTCTGCCAGCACACACCAAAAACGCTATAATTATATAGGGACAACCTTATATAAGTGTTTCTCCCTTATAGCATCTTTTATATATATACAATATCGCCAAAATCAGTGCCCCCCCTCTCTGTTTTAACCCTGTTTCTGTAGTGCAGTGCAGGGGAGAGCCTGGGAGCCTTCTCTCCAGCTTTTCTGTGAGAGAAAATGGCGCTGTGTGCTGAGGAGATAGGCCCCGCCCCTTTTTCGGCGGGCTCGTCTCCCGCTATTTTTGAAGTTAGGCAGGGGTTAAATATCTCCATATAGCCTCTGTGGGCTATATGTGAGGTATTTTTTGCCTCTAATAAGGTTTTTATTTGCCTCTCAGAGCGCCCCCCCCAGCGCTCTGCACCCTCAGTGACTGTTGTGTGAAGTGTGCTGAGAGGAAAATGGCGCACAGCTGCAGTGCTGTGCGCTACCTTTATGAAGACTCAGGAGTCTTCAGCCGCCGATTTTGGACCTCTTCTCTCTTCAGCGTCTGCAAGGGGGCCGGCGGCGCGGCTCCGGTGACCATCCAGGCTGTACCTGTGATCGTCCCTCTGGAGCTAGTGTCCAGTAGCCAAGCAGCAAATCCACTCTGCACGCAGGTGAGTTCACTACTTCTCCCCTAAGTCCCTCGTTGCAGTGATCCTGTTGCCAGCAGGACTCACTGTAAAGTAAAAAACCTAAGCTAAACTTTCTCTAAGCAGCTCTTTAGGAGAGCCACCTAGATTGCACCCTTCTCGTTCGGGCACAAAATCTAACTGGAGTCTGGAGGAGGGTCATAGGGGGAGGAGCCAGTGCACACCACCTGATCTGGTAAAAGCTTTACTTTTTTGTGCCCTGTCTCCTGCGGAGCCGCTATTCCCCATGGTCCTTTCAGGAACCCCAGCATCCACTTAGGACGATAGAGAAATAAATAATAAACACTAATAGAACTGTTTTCTCAACTCCACTTACTTTATACATATGATTTAAGTCACACGAAAAACAAGTTTTATGGTAAGAACTTACCTTTGTTAAAACTCTTTCTGCGAGGTACACTGGGCTCCACAAGGATTGGACAATGGGGTGTAGAGTAGGATCTTGATCCGAGGCACCAACAGGCTCAAAGCTTTGACTGTTCCCAGAATGCACAGCGCCGCCTCCTATATCACCCCGCCTCCCTGCACAGGAGCTCAGTTTTTAGTTAACTAGCCCAATGCAGTAGCAGGAAAAGAGACGACAACAGTTAGAAGCCACATACACCACACTCTCACAACAAGAGAAGCGTCAGCAGCTAATGGCATACCAACCCAAAGAAGCTAAGTGCGTCAGGGTGGGCGCCTTGTGGAGCCCAGTGTACCTCGCAGAAACAGTTTTAACAAAGGTAAGTTCTTACCATAAAATTCGTTTTCTGCTGCGGGGTACACTGGGCTCCACGAGGATTGGACAATGGGGATGTCCTAAAGCAGTTCCTTATGGGAGGGGACGCACTGTAGCGGGCACAAGAACCCGGCGTCCAAAGGAAGCATCCTGGGAAGTGGCAGTATCAAAGGCATAGAACCTTATGAACGTGCTCCGGGAGGACCACGTAGCCGCCTTGCACAATTGATCAAGGGTCGCACCACGTTGGGCCACCCAAGAAGGTCCAACAGAATGAGTAGAATGGGCCTTAATGTGATCAGGAGCTGACAGACCAGCCCTCACATAAGCATGTGCAATCACAATTCTAATCCATCTGGCCAAAGTTTGCTTGTGAGCAGGCCAGCCACGTTTGTGAAATCCAAACAAAACAAATAGAGAATCAGATTTTTGAATAGTAGCAGTTCTCTTCACATAGATACGGAGAGCTCGTACATCCAAACACCGCTCCTTGGGGGTCATTCCGAGCTGTTCGCTCGTTCTTTTTCATCGCATCGCAGCGATTTTCCGCAAACTGCGCATGCGCAATGTTCGCACTGCGACTGCGCCAAGTAAATTTGCTAAGAAGTTTGGTATTTTACTCACGGCATTACGAGGTTTTTTCTTCGTTCTGCTGATCGTAGTGTGATTGACAGGAAGTGGGTGTTTCTGGGCGGAAACTGGCCGTTTTATGGGAGTGTGTGAACAAATGCTGCCGTTTCTGGGAAAAACGCGGGAGTGGCTGGGCAAACGCTGGGTGTGTTTGTGGCATCAAACCAGGAACGACAAGCACTGAACTCATCGCACTGGAAGAGTAAGTCTCGAGCTACTCAGAAACTGCACATAAAAATCTTTTCGCAATATTGCGAATACTTCGTTCGCAATTTTGCTAAGCTAAGATTCACTCCCAGTAGGCGGCGGCTTAGCGTGTGCAAAGCTGCTAAAAGCAGCTTGCGAGCGAACAACTCGGAATGACCACCTTTGGGAGACAAATCAGGAGAGACAAAGGCCGGAACCACAATCTCCTGATTAAGGTGGAACAAAGAAACCACCTTAGGTAAATATCCGGGACGAGTCCTAAGAACCGCCCGGTCACGGTGAAAAATCAGATATGGGGAACTACAAGACAAGGCACCCAGATCCGACACTCTTCTAGCAAAGGCAATAGCCAGCAGAAACACCACCTTAAGGGAAAGCCACTTAAGGTCAGCTGAACCAAGAGGTTAAAACGGAGACTCTTGTAACGCCTCCAAAACCACCGACAAGTCCCAAGGAGCCACAGGCGGGACATAGGGAGGTTGGATACGCAACACACCCTGAGTGAAAGTATGAACATCAGGCAAAGTCGCAATTTTTCTCTGAAACCACACCGACAAGGGAGAAATATTAACCTTGAGGGAGGCCAGACGCAGGCCTAACTTTAAGCCTTGCTGCAGAAAAGCCAAAAGCTTGCCTGTACTAAACTTGGAAGCGTCATAATTGTTAGATGCGCACCAAACAAAGTAGGAATGCCAGACCCTATGGTAAATCCGAGCAGAAGCCAGTTTCCAGGCCCGCAACATAGTTTTAATGAACTCTTGAGAAAAACCCTTAGCCCTCAAGACGGAAGCTTCAAGAGCCACGCCGTCAAAGACAGCCGGGCTAGGTCCTGGTAGACACAGGGGCCCTGAACGAGGAGGTCTGGGCGTTGTGGAAGTAGAATTGGACGCTCTGCCGACAGGCCCTGCATTTCTGAGAACCAGTGCCGTCTGGACCACGCCGGAGCTTTGAGAAGCAGATTTCCTTTTTCTTGCTTGAACTTCTGAATTACCCTGGGCAGAAGTGACACCAGAAGGAACACGTACGGCAGCCGAAACCTCCACGGCACCGCTAGCGCATCCACAAATGCTGCTTGAGGATCTCTTGTCCTTGCTCCGAAGACCGGAACCTTGTGATTGTGTCGAGACGCCATCAGATCCCCATCTGGAACACCCCACTTTTCCACGAGGAGTTGAAACATTTCTGGATGGAGGCCCCACTCGCCGGCATGCACGTCCGGACGACTGAGAAAATCCGCTTCCCAATTCAGGACTCCCGGAATGAATATTGCCGATATTGCCGGTAGATGGCGTTCCGCCCAACGTAGAATCCGTGAGACTTCCTTCATTGCCAAACGGCTTCGAGTGCCGCCTTGATGATTTATGTAAGCCACTGTGGTGGCGTTGTCCGACTGTACTTGAACAGGACGGTTCTGAATTAAGTGCTGGGCCAGGTTCAACGCATTGAAGACCGCCCGCAATTCCAGAATGTTGATCGAGAGGAGAGATTCCTCCTTGGTCCACCGACCCTGAAGGGAGTGCTGCTCCAGCACCGCGCCCCAACCTCTTAAGACTGGCATCTGTCGTCAACAGGACCCAGTTGGATATCCAGAATGGACGGCCTATGCACAATTGTTGGTCCTGGAGCCACAAGAGCAGCGACAGGCGAACCTCCGGAGTCAATGAGATCATGTGAGACCTGATCCGGTGAGGCAGGCCGTCCCACTTGGCTAGAATTAGCCTCTGGAGGGTGCGAGAATGGAATTGAGCATACTCCACCATGTCGAATGCTGATACCATGAGGCCCAGCACCTGCATTGCCGAATGTATCGACACTTGCGGACGAGAAAGGAAGCAACGAATCCTGTCCTGAAGCTTCAGGACTTTCTCCTGGGACAAGAACAACCTCTGGTTGTGAGTGTCCAACAGCGCTCCCAGGTGCACCATGCTCTGAGCAGGGACCAGGGAGGATTTCTTCCAGTTGATGAGCCACCCGTGGGCTTCTAGAAACCGGACCGTCATATCCAGATGACGTAGGAGAAGATCTGGGGAATTTGCCAGGATTAACAAGTCGTCCAGATACGGCAGTATCCTGACCCCTTGACGGCGGAGTACCACCGTCATCACCGCCATGACTTTGGTGAAGACTCGCAGAGCCGTTGTTAAACCAAAAGGTAACGCCCGAAACAGGCAATGGAGGTTGCCAATAGCGAACCTCAGGTATTGTTGATGGGACACCGCTATAGGAATATGCAGGTAAGTATCCTGTATGTCCAGGGAGACCATGTAGTCCCCGGGTTCCAAGGCCAGAACTATAGAGCGAAGGGTTTCCATACGGAGCTTGGAAATCTTCACAAACCTGTTCAATGCCTTGAGGTTGAGAATGGGCCGGGAAGACCCATTCGGTTTCGGGACTAGAAACAGCAGAGAATAGTAACCCCGGCCCCTCTGAGCTAGGGGCACCTGTACTACGACTCCTGTATCCAGGAGGGTCTGTATCACCGAGTGTAGAGTTTTTGCCTTTGTCTGGTCCAAAGGGACGTTGGTCTGGCAAAATCTATGAGGGGGTCGGTTTTTGAAGGCTATGGCGTAACCTCGAGAGACGACTTCCCGTACCCAGGCATCTGAAGTGGTCTTAAACCATTCCTGGGTATACCCTAGAAGCCGGCCCCCCACCCTGGGATCCCCCTGGGGAAGGCCCGCCCCGTCATGCGGCAGGCTTATCTGTCTTGGCAGCTGGCTGACGGGCAAGCCAGGCTCTTTTGGGCTTCGGCTTACGAGGTTTGGAAGTGCGGGCCTGCTTATGGTACGCCTGACCTTTTGCTTTACCTGGAGGACGAAAGGGGCGAAAGGACGTACCTTTAGCCTTCGACACAGAAGGAGCGGTATTAGGCATAAAGGCAGTTTTGGCAGTAGCCAAGTCAGCCACTGTCTTATTTATGTCCTCCCCAAACAGAATATCTCCCTTGAAAGGGAGTACCTCCAGGGTTTTACTAGAGTCCAGATCCACAGACCAGGATCTCAGCCACAATATCCGGCGAGCCAGGACTGACGTAGTAGAGGCCTTGGCTGCTAGGATACCGGCATCAGAAGCCGCCTCTTTAATATATCGAGAAGCTGTGACAATATATGACAAGCATTGTCTAGCATGGTCAGAGGAGATTTCAGCTTCTAACTCCAAGGCCCATGCTTCAATAGCCTCTGCAGCCCATGTAGCTGCAATAGTGGGCCTTTGTGCAGCACCCGTGAGGGTGTAAATCGCTTTCAGACAACCCTCCACACGTTTATCCGTAGGCTCTTTTAGAGACGCGACGGTAGTGACAGGTAGAGCTGAGGAAACCACCATTCTAGCCACATGTGAGTCCACTGGAGGCGTTTCCCAATTCTTAGACAGCTCTGGCGCGAGAGGATAGCGAGCCAGCATCTTCTTTTGAGGCACAAACTTCGTACCCGGGTTTTCCCAGGGTTCCTGACGTATATCCACTAGGTGATCAGAGTGAGGTAAAACTTGTTTAACCACCGTCTGATGCTTGAACCTATCTGGTTTCTTCAGAGGGACGGATGGCTCGGGATCATCCGTAATCTGCATAATTAACTTAATAGCCTCCAAAAAATCAGGAACATCCACATGTGAACTACCCTCCCCATCAACCGTATCTGAGTCAGAACCTGTGGGGTCAGTGTAAGTGCCGTCTTCATCAGACGAGGTGTCAGTGACAGCAGTGGATTGTGAGGAAGCAAGCGCTCACTTAGAGGACCTCTTGGACTTAGGCGAGCGTTGGTCAGAATTTTTAGTAGCCAAGGACTGGTTCAACTTCTTTAATTGAGCAGATAAATCGTCCGCCCACGGCGGATTAGCTGCAGGGACGACATACGGTTGTACCGGCATTGGGGGTCCCATAGGGGGTGTTAGTTTATGAACTAGCGTATGCAGAAGCGTGGAAAAAGCGGCCCACGGTGGGTCAGTATGTGCCTCCGTTGCCACAGTCCCACTGGGGGGTAAGGAGCCCCCAGAACCAGAACCCACAGCTGCTATATTCTCCTCATATGTGCCTGTGGCTTCAGCAACACCAGCAGTGTGTTCCGCCCCAGAACCGTTACCCTCAGAAGCAGACATGATATAACTTGCAGTATGAGGTAACACAGTACAATTATCAGCAGCACTATATCCCTAAATCCAAACACCTGTGCAGTGTAGTCAGCACTAGCAGAGATAAAGGAGAGATATGGTGACTAAATCGCAGAGAAAAATACGTTATACAGTATATCTTTGTGAAAATCCTATATTAGATAACACCTGACGCACCAAGCCCACTCAGGTTATGGAATATAGGGATAGCAAGTTGAGTGAAAGACACGAAATGGACACCACTCAGCTATCAAATGCACACACAGAAAGTCACAGTTTGTACAATGCAGAGGTTATTACTGACAATTATACTGCACTGGACTAACTTACACAGCTATATAACAATAGATATAACACTACACAGTAAGAACTGGATGTATATCACAGGGTAATTGTACTAGAAAACCCTGACTAAGTGCACTCTTTCTTAACTATCACTGTCTAAAAAGGCAGGTAGAATACTTAAGTGTCATGTAAAGGCACAGCGCTGACAACCAGGCGGCTTTACATAGGAGGATTTGCCCAAGCAGTCCCAGGAACAGTGAACTGAGGAATAATGGCACCGCAGGCACTGACAGGGAGTGAGGAAAAGACAGAAATGCAGCTCCAGGGCGGGAACACTGGCTGGAAATGGCGCCCTGGGGGAGGGGCTTCAGGTCTAAGCCTTATCCCCTCTGCTGGCAAAACCACCAGGTACTGTGGGCGATATAAAAATCGGTTTAGAGAGAAAACCTGACCTGCGCCCATGCCCTGGTGATCTAGTGGGATCGCCTGTACTGCCACAGTGTCCACCGCCAGCGAGCGCGCCCGCGCGGCCCGCCTCCCACTGACCGTGCCGGATCGCAGTGAAGACCGGGTCCCGCAAGCGGGACCCACTTACCACCTCCCGAAGCACGGCCACGCGATCCTGGGGAGCCCCAGCCGTGTGTGTCCAACGTGAAGAAAACCGGAGCCTCCGCTGTAGGTACCCAGCAACCAGGGCTCGGGAGTGTACAGAGCCGCTGGGGAGAGCTGGAGCTGCAGCAGTGAATGTCACAAGACATTTACCACCGCTGCTGCCCTTGAAGTCTTCACTTTTTACTTCATAAAAAGCTTTTCTTAGGGCTGCCTGGAGCAGCCCCTCTGTTAAGTGCCTGCTTACTGCAGCACCAACTTACAAAACTGAGCTCCTGTGCTTGGAGGCGGGGTGATATAGGAGGCAGCGCTGTGCATTCTGGGAACAGTCAAAGCTTTGATCCTGTTGGTGCCTCGGATCAAGATCCTACTCTACACCCCTTTGTCCAATCCTTGTGGAGCCCAGTGTACCCCGCAGCAGAAAAGGAGATTATGCTGGCAGCTCAAGAAAGTACGATTACCATTACATAAATATAACACAATAAGCAGTACTGGTCCATCAAACCTAATTCATGTCTTCACATACAAAACATATCTAAGTAATGGGGCTTTAAACTGTATAAGAAAATAGGATTTTAATACCTACTGGTAAATCCTTTTCTCGTAGTCCATAAGGGATATTGGGGAAATCTGGTACGATTGGGTATAGACAGGGTCCAAAGGAGTCAGTGCACTTTAAATTTCTTCCACTGGGTGTGCTGGCTCCCCGGCTCGCAGTGGCTGCGTGTGACGGCCGCCGCGGCCCGACCCCCCAAAGGTCCGGCCATGCCTGCGTTGGCCGGACCGCACCCCCTAAACAGCGGCTTCCTGCCGCCGTTCAGCCCCTCCCGCCCAGCAACCGCCTATGCCTCAGAGGTGATCGCTAGGCAACGACGGCTGCCATGCGCCGGCGCACTGCGGTGCCGGCGCATGCGCAGTTCCGACCCTATCGCTGCGACAAACTGCAGCGAGCGATCGGGTCGGAATGACCCCCCAAGTACGAACTTTTAAATGATAAGGCCCCCAATTCTGAAACATGTCGAGCAGAAGCCAGGGCCAGTTTTATCACCCTCTTCCACGTGAGGTACTTATCTTCTACCGTCATCAGAGGTTCAAACCAGGAGGACTGTAGAAATGCCAACACTACATCCAAATCCCAGGGTGCCGTAGGTGGCACAAAAGGTGGTTGTATGTGGAGTACCCCTTGTAAGAAGGTCTGAACTTCAGGCAACACTGCCAATTTCTTCTGAAAGAAAATGGAGAGGGCTGAAATCTGGACCTTAATGGAACCCAGACGTAAGCCCTTATCCACACCAGCCTGCAGGAAACGTAGGAAACGTCCCAAGTGAAACACTGCAGGCGGATATGTGCGTTCCTCCCACCAAGAGACATATCTCCTTCAGATATGATGATAAGTGTTTTGACGTCACAGGTTTTCTGGCCTGAACCATGGTAGCAATAACCTTTTTGGAAAGGCCATTGTGAGCTAGGATGTTCCGTTCAACCTCCATGCCATCAAACGAAGTCGCCGTTCGTCCTGGTAGACAACGGTCCATCTTAGTGGTAGAGGCCAAGGGTTTTCGACAGACATGTCCAGAAGATCCGCGTACCATGCCCTACGAAGCCTATCCGGGGAAATCAGAATTGCCTGTACACCTTGATTCCTGATTCGCTTTAGCACCCTTGGGAGCAATGGAATCAGGGGAAACAGGTAGAGCAGCCGGTACAGCCAAGGCGACGCCAGTGCGTTCACGGCCCTCGCCTGAGGTTCCCTGGTCCGTGAGCAATACCAGGGAAGCTTCTTGTTGAGCCGAGAAGCCATCATGTCGATTTGTGGGCAACCCCACCGGTCGATGATCTGTTGGAACACCAGATGGTAGAGCCCCCACTCCACCGGGTGGAGATCGTGATGACTCAGGAAGTCTGACTCCCAGTCGTCCACATCAGGAATGAATATTGCTGACATTGCTCTTGCATTTCTTTCCACCCAGAGGTGTATCATTGCATGCAGGCTCTGCTTTTTGTCCCTCCTTGACGATTGATATGCGCCACAGCCGTGGCGTTGTCCGGCTGTACCTGGATTGCGTGATCCTTGAGCAGAGGAGAGGTCTGAAGCAGAGCATTGTAGATCGCCCGAAGTTCAAGAATGTTGATTGCAAGGAGGGCCTCGTGGGCTGACCCCCTGCCCTGGAACTGCATCCCTTGGGTGACAGCTCCCCATTTCCGTAGACATGCATCCGTCGTGAGGAGGGTCCAATCCTGAATCCCGAAAACTCTGGCCTTCCAGGAGATTGGAGGACTGTAGCCACCACAGGAGGGAAATCCTGGCCCGAGGTGACAGCTGAATCATCCGGTGCATCTGGAGATGCGATCCGGACCACTTGCTCAGGAGATCCAATTGAAATGTTGTGGCATGGAACCTCCCATACTGGATCGCCTCGTATGAGGCAACTATTTTTCCTTGCAATCTTATGCAAAGATGGACCATCTCCTGAAGTGTTTTTGCCTTGTCCTCTGGTAGAAACACCTTCTGGGGCACAGTATCCAGCAACATCCCCAGGATCAGGAGCCTCTGAGCTAGCTCCAGGTGGGACTTCTGCAAGTTGATGATCCACCCATGGTCCGATAGAAGATGGATGGTGCAGTCGATATGGAGCAACAAAAGCTCCCTGGATCGTGCCTTTATTAGGAGATCGTCCAGATAAAGGACCACATTGACCCCCTCGATCCGGAGTTGGAACATCATCTCCGCCATCACCTTTGTGAATACCCTCGGTGCTGTGGACAGGCTGAAGGGTAGTGCCCGGAATTTGAAGTGATTGTCCAGTAAGGCAAACCGCAGGTACGCCTGATGAGGCGGCCAAATCGGAATAAGGAGATAGGTGTCCTTGATCTCCAAGGAGACCACAAATTCCTGTTCTTCCGGGCCCGCAATCACTGCTCGCAGGGATTCCATCTTGAACACCTTCAAGTAAGGATTCAAGGATTTGAGATACAAAATGGGTCTGACAGAACCGTCCGGTTTTGGCACCACAAACAGGTTTGAATAAAACCCCGTGCCGCGTTGCGGTAGCGGTACTGGAACCAACTTTCGGATTGCCTGTTGCAACGTAACTTGCATATCCTCCAAAGCTGGTAAGGTTGATTTGAAAAATCGTTGAGGGGGAGTACTGTCGAACTCCAGCCTGTAGACCTGAGAAACAAGATCTCTGACCCAGGCATCCTGGCAAGAAGTCACCCAGACGCGGCTGAAGTGACGCAGTCGAGCTCCCATCTCGAGATCCCCTTGGGGTGGGTGGGCACCTTCATGCTGAGGCCTTAGTGGAAGCAGAAACTGTGGACCTTTCCTGAGAACTGGTGCTTGCAGGTTTTCTGGACTTATCTCTGGTGCCTCTAGCCGCATTGGAGGCACCTCTGGCCTTAGTTTGAAATCTGTGAGACGGAAAGGACTGGACAGACGGCCCCAGATAGGAGTGTCTCGCTGGCAGGGCCCCAGAGGGGAGAAACGTGGATTTCCCAGCCGTAACTTTGGAAATCCAGGTATCCAATTCGACCCCAAAAAGCCATTCCCCCTTTTTACATATATTTTTTTGAACGTGTATTGATAAATAAATTGTATATTATCCATTTTATAACAAACTGTCCATACTGTCTAAATTTTTACAGCCAGCGCTGGTTTCCATATTGTTTTTTCTATATCTATCCAAGGGAATTTGACCATCCCTCTACCAGCGGCTGCTGACAGCGCACTTGTATATATTTTTATAACTTGTTATTTCTCTTTGGGGTCTAGGTCATCCCCATCATCCTGTATATCATCATCTGTAGCAGATAGAATTGCAAGTAAACCACGCTTCTGACGACCTGCATGAGAGAGGGGGGCTGTGCATCTGCCCTACCAGCTAAATCTGCAACAGTTTTTTGTAGTAGCTGAGTTTTCTGCACATTAGCATTGAGCTGTGATGACATATCTGACATCATAGTCTTAAGAGACCCTAACCAGTGGGGCTCTGGACCCTCTCCCCCAGCCCCTTCACTGATTTGTGAAGATTGACTGCATTGCTCACAGGAAAGTCATTAGATAAGGGAGAGAATATAGTGTGACATACACAGCACAGCTTGTGTTTACCCATATTCACAGTAAGCACAATAACATACACACAGTTTATAATGCAAGCCTGCCCTACTGTATGTGAGAGGAGACACAGAGAGAGAGAGAGAGAGAGAGAGAGAGAGAGGACACCAGCACACCCTGAGCTGCACAGCCCCAGTGAGGCTGTCAGGTCCCTATCATACAGTAAACGCTAACAATTATTGTCCTAGATAAAATCAGGATAGTGTACACAAGCGGATCTCCCCCTTTGCTACACCCTGTACCAGATATCCAGCGTGGCTGAGGACCATGAAGCGCTGTGTGTGCTGTCTGTGCTGCAGTAATCAGAGGAAGGCGCCAAAACACCTCAGGTCCCGCTCTGAGGTAGCTCCGCCCCCTCCTATGGCGCCATAGTTACATACATTTATTATACTGGCAAAAGTCTCCTTTTGAGCCTAAAACATCACACAAGTGCTAGTCAAGCCCTTTCGTGCCAGTTCTACACGGGGGATCTTAGCGGGATTTTCCCGGGAGGGTCATGTACGCCACGCCCGTGGTCAGCCGCACTTTGAACCGGGGGACCCCCTAGCGGGCCCCCAGTTTGTACTCGCCGCCTATGTCGCCTTCAGGCAGCGACAGAGGTGTGCTGCGTGCTGCGGCTGTGACAGCCAAGGCTCAGTGCCCAGCTGAGCAACAACCCCTCAGGACGGTGGTCCTGCAGCAGGGAAGCGGCTCTACACCTCGTAAGGCCGGTGACCGTCCCCCCCTAACTCCCACGGTGCAG
The DNA here is from genome assembly GCF_028390025.1 of Pseudophryne corroboree. Taxonomy (NCBI): domain Eukaryota; kingdom Metazoa; phylum Chordata; class Amphibia; order Anura; family Myobatrachidae; genus Pseudophryne; species Pseudophryne corroboree. The sequence goes on from NC_086444.1 coordinate 509,839,296, forward strand.
GTAAGCTGTTGCCCAGACAGCATACCGAAAATAATAAAAGATTAAAAGAAATTGAAGAAAACTCTCTGGAGCTGCAGAGATATGCATCCTCTCCTGAGGGCACTTTTTCTAAACTGCGTGTGCGAGGGAGCATAGAGGGGAGGAGCCAGCACACCCAGTTGAAGAAATTTCAAGTGCACTGGCTCCTTTGGACCCCGTCTATACCCCATCTTACTAGATTTCCCAAATATCCCTCATGGATGCTAGAGAAATAAGAAAAATAATAATAAAAAAATAATAAGCCTGTATCATACGAAATTAGAGGAGAGAAAAGAGAGACAGGCAAAATTTTCAATGGGTGTCGGGATTCTGGCGTCGGTCACCTGACCGCCGGCATCTACACCGCCGGGATGCTGACCGCATCCATTTACAACATATATTGATCAGAATCAATAGTATCATGTCTGGACTAGATTCTGAGCACATATACAGAGAAAAAAAAGCATGAAGTGTAATCTTACCACCCAAGGTCTTTTTCTTTCCAGCATCTCAATCTTGTCTAGGTGACGTTTTCTCTCATAGTACCTCTCAACATCCTGCTTGTATCGTTCATTCCTCTGCTTCAGCTTCTCCAAAAATTCTTCTTTACTTTTACACGTATCCTGACAGATTAAAATATCCATGAATACATGGTATAGGTTGGCCACAGAGAGGTTTTACAAAAGCACAATTGCATGTGGGTGACTCAGAAAATCTTTAGGTATAATCAGCCATACAACTAGTGTACACTAAGGGTGGTATCCAATTAACCACAAGAATTTACCAGGGCTAATTGACTCACCTGGGGCTATCCTATTAGCCTCGATGCCGGCAATTATCGAGGATTATGTTTCACTGTCTCAGGCATGCAAAACAAAAAAACGCAATAACCAGCCCTTAGAGACTCATTCTTTCGTAAAAAAAAATACTATGTCCCTGGAACTTACAGTATCTCAGAACCCATGTGTTTTCAGTCAAAAAGGGGACATTTTTCGGATTGAAAAAAAAAAAAACGGTTTATAACCGGATAGTCCGAAAATGACAATACGGGCAAAAAAAAAAAAAAATCGCCTTAATATCCCATTTTTGGGGTCGAAAACTTTTCCTTGGTAAATGGATCCCCCCTATTTCTCTTACTAGAAACAGTTTATCCTTTAAGTCAATCACAAAACAGTAAAGCCTCTTGGTTAGTGTTATCCAATCAGGCATATCTTTATTAATAGGTTGGATGTATGAATACATTTTGCTTCTTTTTATATTACTAATGACTTGTGATGTGAATGTCTAATCTACTGACTCCATGTTGATCTAGCCCCAAAAAGATAATTCATCCTGTGTAGGTCCCGAGTCCTATGGACATAGATCCTCAATGCCTTGACAATATCCAGAGAATGTTGAAAGGTACATATTCTGGCTGCTTATTATATGAAGTACCTAACAGTACAGTGACCATATAAATGCCCAAAGCTGCAGGCTAAAGTTATTTTATATAGGCCTCAGAAATCCAAGTGATTTCTAATATCCATAAATTACTGTGAGTAAAATATTCTTTACAGTACAACAATTCACCAGTATGTGTCCCACTGTGAAAAGTGTTAGTGTAAACTGTGATAAAATGTTAATGTGAAATACGCATAAATATATAACAGATTGTTCAGCTGATGTAACCCCCTCTTTCTGCTGGTCTTCCACAGATAAATTGGATTCCCACTCCTACCATCCCCGCATCTGCTTTGTGTTTTTTCTGTTAAACACTGCCAGGTAAACTGGTCTATAATTTATATTTGTAGCTTTCAGTTTGTAGTAAGGCAGGAAATCATTGTATATTAGTGTTGATGTACTGGTCTCTCAATGTTCACACTGTTGTTAGCCTTTTGCTTTGGGTGGGAGTATTCAACTAGAACTCTACACAGCTCTGCATCTCTTCTTAATCAGCATGTGTCCGGCTGTGAAGTGTGTTAGTGTAGAGCAGTGATTTTCAACCTTTTTTTACTCGCGGCACACCGAACAATATTTTAAAATTGCCAAGGCACACCATCAGTTCCCCACAGAAAAAACAACAAAAAACACACATTGGCCCTCATAGTAAAAAAAATCCACATATACGTTGGCCTACACAGGAAAAACAATCACATTGCTCCCCACATAAATCATATTGCTCCCTATATAAATGCTATTGCTCCCCACATGAATTATTCACATTGTTCCCCACAGGAGAAGAAAAAAAACAAATATTAGCCCCTACTGGTCAGCTGTCCTCCACTCTGTCCCTCAGTGGTGGGGGTTGTTCATAGTGGAGTGCTGCGAATAATGAGCAGTAGGCGGTCGGGCAGGTGTGGACGTGGGTGAGCAAGAAAGCTGTGAATGCAGGCGGGAACTGGAAGATGTGTATACAGGCGGGTGGGCTGGCTGGATGGTGAGACTCAGCGGCCGTGACCTATGATATCACACCGCAGCGTCTTCAAGGCATACGTCATGGCCGGAGCACGACTGATCCTCTAAGAAGAGCCCGGGCCAACAGCTTCCTGAAGGTGCAGGAAGCTGCTGCTCTGGCTCCGCGGCACACCTTGCAACTGGTTGAAAAAGCTTGGTGTAGAGTGTGATAAAATATAAATATGAAATACGAAGATATACTGCAGATATACAGGAGATAAACAGGAGAAAAACAGAAGGTCAATGCTCTAACGTCAATGCCTCTTCCAAAAGGACTGCTATCAACATACAATAGTGAGTTAACTAATTCACCACCTTGTACAACTGCTGAATGCACAACTTGGACACCCTTACAGAACTCCCTGTCTGCATATCTCAAATACCTAATGCTGTCAACTATTAGCTTTCTGTTCTTCTTAATATAACCCTATAATAATTTCAGTTTGCCTTTATACCCCAAAAAGTCCTGCCAGCACTGCCTTTGCTTCTAGTACACCGGCATTTCTCATTTGTTGTATTTTTTTGTTAGTATTTTCACCCACTCCATCTCTATAATATTCCTCTGATCACTACTAATGTAATATACTGGAGATATGGCTCCTAGGCTCTGTCCCATACCAATTCACTCTGCCTGCTCTCACTCCACCCCCAGTTCCCGACCGCACCCCCAACCCAATAAACCCGATCCACATCCTCCCATGTCTTTTCCCTCTCTTTCTCCTGTGCGCTCTGGAATGCCACATCAAATCAGCAACAAGCTGGCCGCTATCCACGACCTCTTCATCTCCCACCCCGAAACCTGTCTCTGACTCCACCTCCCCTGCTGCCCTCTCCTAAAGGGTCTTCTCCTTCACCCACTCAGTCAGACCTGACGACAGTCAAGGTGGCGGAGAGGCTATCCTCTTCTCCCCGAACTGCATCTTTCGCATCATGCCACCTGAACTCTCCCTCATTTTCCCAACGTTTGAGGCCCACTCTATCTGCCTCTTTTACGCCATTTACCTCCATGTGACAGTCATCCATAGCCCCCTTGGCCGCTCCTCCCCATTGCTTGACAATTTTGCTGACTGGCTTCCCAAATTCCTCTCCTCTGACCTTGCCGCTATCATCAACTGCATGTTTAACGTCCACTAATCTTCTCGCCCTCTCTTCCTCTTTTGCCATTTCTCAATGGACCTCTACCCCAACTCAAAATCTTAGCCACTCCCTTGACCTTGTATTTACCCACCGGTGTGATCCATCTGACTTCTCCAACTCTCCCTTCCCCCTCACTGACCATTTACTCTCTTACACCTCCCCGTGCCCAGACCCACTGCCACCAGATGCAATCTAGGGTCTCTTGATCCCACTATCCTATACTCACTTAATACTCCCTTTCTTGTGTATCCAACATGGCCTGCCCGAACCAGGCGGCCTCCTTCTATAACTCCACCCTCACCTCCGCACTCCGTTCTGCTGCCCTGATTTCCTCTATCCTTCTCCGCCTTTCTAAACCCCAACTCTGGCACTCCAAACTGACCCGGTTCCTGCAAAAATGCTCACGCACTGCAGAACACCTATAGAGGAAACCTCGTTTTCTGGCAGACTTTCTCCATTTCAAGTTTATTTCCTCTTCCTATAGCTCTGCCCTCTCCCTCGCCAAGCAATCCTTTCTCCAATCAATTCTCAGTCTTCCACCTCTTTGATACTTTCAACACTCTCCTTCGCCCACCCCCTCCTCCCCTCCCATCCTCCCTCACTGCCAGTGACTTCGCCTCTCCTCATCCATAATTGATGAGACACAAAATCACCTCCCGTCTCCCCCTTGGCAGCCCCGCCGCCCCCACCATTCCTTCCCTCCAGCCATCCCACCTTATGTTCCTTCCGCCCCACCACAGACAAGGAAGTCTACTCACTCATCTTATCCACTCCCATCTCCAAGTGCCCACTGGACCCCCTCCCCTCTTACCGCCTCCAGTCCTTTAACTCCACTGCCTGCTCCCCCCTTGCTCACCTATTCAACTTATTGCTCTCTACTAACATCTTTCCCTCACCATTTATACAAGCTCTTGTTTCACCTATTCTTAGAAAACCCAACTTTGACCCTTTCTCACTCGCTAGCTACCACTTCATCTCTCTTCTCCCATTCGCCTCCAAACTACTTGAGTGGCTGGTATACAGTCGCCTCACCAGCCACCTCTCTGATAACTCCATTCTTGTGAGGATTCAATCCTCTTGAATTTTGGCTTTCGCCCACTCCGCTGAAACTGCCCTGGTCAAAGTCACCAATGACCTGCTTTCGGCAAAATCCAGGGGTCACTTCTCTCTGCTCATCCTCCTGGACCTCTCTGTTGCCTTTGATCATCCTCTCCTTCTCCGCAGCCTCCAGACCATTCGCCTCTCTAACACTGCCCTTGCCTGGTTCACCTCTTACTTCTCTAATTGCTCCTTCTCTGTGTCTGCATCCAAATCCACCTCACACCCTTACATCCTCCCGTCAGTGTCCCCCCAGGGTTCTGTCCATGGCCCCCTTCCCTTCTCCCTGTACATCTATACACTGTGTGCACTCGTAAGCTCCTTTGGCCTTCAATACCACCTCTGTGCTGATGATATGCAACTATATCTCTACTGACCTCTCCCCACTCTGTTCTCTCTCGGGTCTCCAGCTGCTACTCCGCCATTTCATCCTGGATGTCGAAGCGCTCCCTGAAGCTCTACATGGGGAAAACTGAACTCATCATCTTTCCCCCATCCAGAGTCTAACACCCCCAATAGCTCTATCACTGTTGACAACATCATCATCTCCCCCGTTCCCCAACTCTGCTGCTTGGGAGCGACTCGACTCCTCCCTCTCCTTTGCCCCTCACGTCCAATCTCTGGCTCAAGCCTGACGGTTCCAGTTGTGCAACATCGCTCACATCAGACCGTTTCTCTCCCAGAGTGCGACTAAACTTGTTATCTACTCACTTGTCATCACACATTTAGACTATGGCAACATTCTCCTCACTGGCCACCCACGCTCCCATCTCGCTCCTCACATACAAGGCCCTCTCTAACTCCACTACTCCCTACATCTCCTTACTCATGTCCGTGCATACTACCTGCATCAGCCTATGACTGTCGCCTCGCCTCTACCCCGGTCACTGCATCCTATGCGCGAATCCAAGATTTTGCCTGTGCTGCCATCCTTCACTGGAACCAGCTGCCTCGCTGTATTATTCTTTCCCCAACCTTGCAAAGCATCAAACATGCACTGAAAACCCTTCTCCCAACTCCCTGCCTCATACCTTGGCCATCTCTGCCTCACTGACTTCTTGCAATCAGGGCACATTATGCTTGTTTGCTCCTCATGTCGCCTGTCTTCATGTCTCCCCCTCTACCTACATAGTTAGCTCCTCGGAGCAGGGTCCTCATCCCTCCTATTCTCACAGTACTCTTCTCTCGCATTTTAATTACAGCTCTCTCCTACTCAGCGACCGTCTATACCCACGTCTTTTCTCGCTCGTAACCGTTCATCTCTTCCAACGGCTGGCCGACCCCAATTATGCCTTAGCTTCCGTACAGCTCAGCTGTATTGTGGGGCCAATTGCTACTTGTGCTCTGTTTTAGTTTTATTTACTGCAATGTTAAGTTCTGTATACCACATGTACGGCTCTGCTAACCACTTGTGGCCCCTTATAAATAAGATGTAATAATAATAATAATAATTTTTAATGAAGACTGAAGTAGCAATATCATAAGCTGAAAATTCTAAGTAATGAAGATAGACCTCAATATATATATATATATACACATATACATACGCACACACACATACACACACACTCATATACATACACATATATATATATATGTATATAAAATATACACACGCAAAAAATGTATAGACGTTTATACATATTTTAGCATCACTTATAAATATTAAAGGTCATTATTGTACATAGAGTGTAACGAACCATAGAAGACACAGATATTTAGAGTACAACAGATTCATACAAGAGACACAGATATGTCCTCATACATCTTGCCTCAATGTGCCACATAGAGGGAAAATAAGAATTTACTTACCGATAATTCTATTTCTCATAGTCCGTAGTGGATGCTGGGGACTCCGTAAGGACCATGGGGAATAGCGGCTCCGCAGGAGACTGGGCACATCTAAAGAAAGCTTTAGGACTATCTGGTGTGCACTGGCTCCTCCCCCTATGACCCTCCTCCAAGCCTCAGTTAGGATACTGTGCCCGGACGAGCGTACACAATAAGGAAGGATTTTGAATCCCGGGTAAGACTCATACCAGCCACACCAATCACACCGTATAACCTGTGATCTGAACCCAGTTAACAGCATGATAACAGAGGAGCCTCTGAAAGATGGCTCACAACAATAATAACCCGATTTTTGTAACAATAACTATGTACAAGTATTGCAGACAATCCGCACTTGGGATGGGCGCCCAGCATCCACTACGGACTATGAGAAATAGAATTATCGGTAAGTAAATTCTTATTTTCTCTAACGTCCTAAGTGGATGCTGGGGACTCCGTAAGGACCATGGGGATTATACCAAAGCTCCCAAACGGGCGGGAGAGTGCGGATGACTCTGCAGCACCAAATGAGAGAACTCCAGGTCCTCCTCAGCCAGGATATCAATTTTGTAGAATTTTACAAACGTATTTGCTCCTGACCAAGTAGCTGCTCGGCAAAGTTGTAAAGCCGAGACCCCTCGGGCAGCCGCCCAAGATGAGCCCACCTTCCTTGTGGAGTGGGCATTTACAGATTTTTGGCTGTGGCAGGCCTGCCACAGAATGTGCAAGCTGAATTGTACTACAAATCCAACGAGCAATAGTCTGCTTAGAAGCAGGAGCACCCAGCTTGTTGGGTGCACACAGGATAAACAGCGAGTCAGATTTCCTGACTCCAGCCGTCCTGGAAACATATATTTTCAGGGCACTGACAACGTCTAGCAACTTGGAGGCCTCCAAGTCCCTAGTAGCCGCAGGCACCACCAATAGGTTGGTTCAGGTGAGACGCTGAAACCACCTTGGGGAGAAACTGAGGACGAGTCCTCAATTCCGCCCTGTCCGAATGGAAAATCAGATAAGGGCTTTTTCAGGATAAAGCCGCCAATTCTGACACGCGCCTGGCCCAGGCCAGGGCCAACAGCATGACCACTTTCCATGTGAGATATTTTAACTCCACAGATTTAAGTGGTTCAAACCAATGTGACTTTTGGAACCCAAAACTACATTGAGATCCCAAAGTGCCACTGGAGGCACAAAAGGAGGCTGTATATGCAGTACCCCTTTTACAAACGTCTGAACTTCAGGGACTGAAGCTAGTTCTTTTTGGAAGAAAATTGACAGGGCCGAAATTTGAACCTTAATGGACCCCAATTTCAGGCCCATAGACACTCCTGTTTGCAGGAAATGTAGGAATCGACCCAGTTGAATTTCCTCCGTCGGGCCTTACTGGCCTCGCACCACGCAACATATTTTCGCCAATTGCGGTGATAATGTTTTTGCGGTTACATCCTTCCTGGCTTTGATCAGGATAGGGATGACTTCATCCGGAATGCCTTTTTTCCTTCAGGGGTCGGCGTTCAACCGCCATGCCGTCAAACGCAACCGCGGTAAGTCTTGGAACAGACAGGGTCCTTGCTGGAGCAGGTCCCTTCTTAGAGGTAGAGGCCACGGATCCTCCGTGAGCATCTCTTGAAGTTCCGGTTACCAAGTCCTTCTTGGCCAATCCGGAACCACGAATATAGTGCTTACTCCTCTCCATCTTATCAATCTCAGTACCTTGGGTATGAGAGGCAGAGGAGGGAACACATACCCTGACTGGTACACCCACCGCGTCTACAGCTTATTGCCTGAAGGTCCCTGGACCTGGCGCAATACCTGTCGAGTTTTTAATCATGTGGAAGACTTCTGGGTGAAGTCCCCACTCTCCCGGGTGGAGGTCGTGCTGAGGAAGTCTGCTTCCCAGTTGTCCACTCCCGGAATGAATACTGCTGACAGTGCTATCACATGATTTTCCGCCCAGCGAAGAATCCTTGCAGCTTCTGCCATTGCCCTCCTGCTTCTTGTGCCACCCTGTCTGTTTACGTGGGTGACTGCCGTGATGTTGTCCGACTGGATCAACACCGGCTGACCTTGAAGCAGAGGTCTTGCTAAGCTTAGAGCATTGTAAATGTCCCTTAGCTTCAGGATATTTATGTGAAGTGATGTCTCCAGGCTTGACCATAAGCCCTGGATATTCCTTCCCTGTGTGACTGCTCCCCAGCCTCGCAGGCTGGCATCCGTGGTCACCAGGACCCAGTCCTGAATGCCTAATCTGCGGCCCTCTAGAAGATGAGCACTCTGCAACCACCACAGGAGGGACACCCTTGTCCTTGGTGACAGGGTTATCCGCTGATGCATCTGAAGATGCGATCCGGACCATTTGTCCAGCAGGTCCCACTGGAAAGTTCTTGCGTGGAATCTGCCGAATGGGATTGCTTCGTAGGAAGCCACCATTTTACCCAGAACCCTTGTGCATTGATGCACTGAGACTTGGCTCGGTTTTAGGAGGTTCCTGACTAGCTCGGAGAACTCCCTGGCTTTCTCCTCCGGGAGAAACACCTTTTTCTGGACTGTGTCCAGGATCATCCCTAGGAACAGAAGACACGTCGTCGGAACCAGGTGCGATTTTGGAATATTGAGAATCCAATCGTGCTGCCGCAACACTACCTGAGATAGTGCTACACCGACCTCCAACTGTTCCCTGGATCTTACCCTTATCAGGGAATTGTCCAAGGAAGGGATAACTAAAATTCACTTCCTTCGAAGGAATATCATAATTTCGGCCATTACCTTGGTAAAGACCCGGGGTGCCGTGTACCATCCATACGGCAGCGTCTGAACTGATAGTGACAGTTCTGTACCATAAACCTGAGGTACCCTTGGTGAGAAGGGTAAATTTTGACATGAAGGTAAGCATCCTTGATGTCCCGAGACATCATGTAGTCCCCTTCTTCCAGGTTCGCAATCACTGCTCTGAGTGACTCAATCTTGAATTTGAACCTCTGTACGTAAGTGTTCAAAGATTTTAGATTTAGAATCGGTCTCACCGAGCCGTCCAGCTTCGGTACCACAACAGTGTGGAATAATACCCCGTTCCCTGTTGCAGGAGGGGTATCTTGATTATCACCTGCTGGGAATACAGCTTGTGAATGGCTTCCAAAACTGTCTCCCTGTCAGAAGAAGACATCGGTAAAGCCGACTTTAGGAAACGGCGAGGGGGAGACGTCTCGAATTCTAATTTGTACCCCTGAGATATCACCTGAAGGATCCAGGGGTCTACTTGCGAGTGAGCCCACTGCGCGCTGAAATTCAGTGAGACGAACCCCCCACCGTGCCTGATTCTGCTTGTAAAGCCCCAGCGTATACTGAGGGCTTGGCAGAGGCGGGAGAGGGTTTCTGTTCCTGGGAACTGGCTGATTTCTGCAGCCTTTTTCCTCTCCCTCTGGCTGTCACGGGGCAGAAATGAGGAACCTTTTGCCCGCTTGTCCACGAAAAGACTGCGCCTGATAATACGGCGTCTTCTCATGTTGAGAGGCGACCTGGGGTACAAACGTGGAATTCCCAGCTGTTGCCGTGGCCACCAGGTCTGAAAGACCGACCCCAAATAACTCCTCCCTTAATAAAGCAATACTTCCAAATGCCGTTTGGAATACGCATCACCTGACCACTGACGTGTCCATAACCCTCTACTGGTAGAAATGGACAACGCGCTTAGACTTGATGCCAGTCGGCAAATATTCCGCTGTGCATCACGCATATATAAAAATGCATCTTTTAAATGCTCTATAGGCAAAAATATACTGTCCCTATCTAGGGTATCAATATTTTCAGTCAGGGAATCCGACCACGCCAACCCAGCACTGCACATCCAGGCTGAGGCGATTGCTGGTCGCAGTATAACACCAGTATGTGTGTAAATACCTTTTAGGATACCCTCCTGCTTTCTATCAGCAGGATCCTTAAGGGCGGCCATCTCAGGCGAAGGTAGAGCCCTTACAAGCGTGTGAGCGCTTTATCCCCCCTAGGGGGTGTTTCCCAACGCACCCTAACCTCTGGCGGGAAAGGATATAATGCCAATAACATTTTAGAAATTATCCGTTGTTATCGGGGGAAACCCACGCATCATCACACACCTCATTTAATTTCTCAGATTCAGGAAAACTACAGGTAGTTTTTCCTCACGGAACATAATACCCCTTTTTTTGGTGGTACTCGTATTATCAGAAATGTGTAAAACATTTTTCATTGCCTCAATCATGTAACGTGTGGCCCTACTGGAAGTCACATTCGTCTCTTCACCGTCGACACTGGAGTCAGTATCCGTGTCGGCGTCTATATCTGCCATCTGAGGTAACGGGCGATTTAGAGCCCCTGACGGCCTATGAGACGTCTGGACAGGCACAAGCTGAGTAGCCGGCTGTCTCATGTCAACCACTGTCTTTTATACAGAGCTGACACTGTCACGTAATTCCTTCCAACAGTTCATCCACTCAGGTGTCGACCCCCTAGGGGGTGACATCACTATTACAGGCAATCTGCTCCGTCTCCACATCATTTTTCTCCTCATACATGTCGACACAAAAGTACCGACATACAGCACACACACAGGGAATGCTCTGATAGAGGACAGGACCCCACTAGCCCTTTGGGGACACAGAGGGAGAGTTTGCCAGCACACACCAGAGCGCTATATATATACAGGGATAACCTTATATAAGTGTTTTTCCCCTTATAGCTGCTGTATAGTTAATACTGCGCCCAATTAGTGCCCCCCTCTCTTTTTTTAACCCTTTCTGTAGTGTAGTGACTGCAGGGGAGAGACAGGGAGCTTCCCTCCAACGGAGCTGTGAGGGAAAATGGCGCCAGTGTGCTGAGGAGATAGGCTCCGCCCCTTTTTTGCGGACTTTTCTCCTGCTTTTTTATGGATTCTGGCAGGGGTTAAATGCATCCATATAGCCCAGGAGCTATATGTGATGCATTTTTTTGCCATCCAAGGTGTTTTTATTGCGTCTCAGGGCGCCCCCCCCCCAGCGCCCTGCACCCTCAGTGACCGAAGTGTGAAGTGTGCTGAGAGCAATGGCGCACAGCTGCAGTGCTGTGCGCTACCTTGTTGAAGACAGGACGTCTTCTGCCGACGATTTTCCGGACCTCTTCTGCCTTCTGGCTCTGTAAGGGGGCCGGAGGCGCGGCTCTGGGACCCATCCAAGCTGGGCCTGTGATCGTCCCTCTGGAGCTAATGTCCAGTAGCCTAAGAAGCCCAATCCACTCTGCACGCAGGTGAGTTCGCTTCTTCTCCCCTTAGTCCCTCGATGCAGTGAGCCTGTTGCCAGCAGGTCTCACTGAAAATAAAAAACCTAATCTAAAACTTTCACTAAGAAGCTCAGGAGAGCCCCTAGTGTGCACCCTTCTCGTTCGGGCACAGAGATCTAACTGAGGCTTGGAGGAGGGTCATAGGGGGAGAAGCCAGTGCACACCAAATAGTCCTAAAGCTTTCTTTAGATGTGCCCAGTCTCCTGCGGAGCCGCTATTCCCCATGGTCCTAACGGAGTCCCCAGCATCCACTTAGGACGTTAGAGAAATGCCTGGCATAAGCGAGCAGACAGCTGTTTTGCAACTCTGTTAGCATCAAGCGTCATTTTTGCCGAAAATGCGTCTTATTTGCGATGCAATACAAGTAGGACGCACGTGCAGAGACTCCTGCTTAAAATTATAAGCGGCATGCCTATATCTGCATGTGACTGCGGCTTCATCTGCATACAAAATTGTACATTATAGGGTTTTCTAGGAAAACACTGTAAACGCAGCATTTGGTACGCAGATCCAGTCACACACAAAATATAGGCATGCCATATATCATTTTAATCAGAATAAGCTGCTTTTGCGTCCTAGTCGCATTTTTTTAATAAGATGCATTATCATTGAAAAAGTCGCCACAAAAATAAAAAAAATAAGTGGATTTCTTTAGTCAGCGACTCAAGTAAACAGTTTATTAGCTAAAACAAACTGTACAGTACCTCAAGTTGTTTTTCTTTTTCCCTGCAGTTTTTTAATTCACAATGAAATCTGTACATCTCTGGAGGTCCAATTGACTTCTCTGTTGCTTCAAGCAGCTCAATTTTAGATAATTTGGCAAACTCACCAACTTTATCCTGTAAAATAATATGGCTATTATTACAAAGATGTGTAGTTTGACAAATGATACACAGAATTTGTATTACTGTGAGCCTGTAATTAAACAAAACATTTTAGTAAAAATAAAAGTTACCAATTTCAATACGATCTGACATTTTAGTTATGCATTCAAAACTATTGTGGATCACACTGCATTGTTAACACAGCTTTAGTCTAATGGGCACTACACACCCGGCGATGGGGGAGGGGGGTTAGTGTCACCCGGCTCCATAACCCTGCAAGCTAATATGGACGAGATTGTCCATATCGGCATGCATATAAGCGACCCGGCACCAGCTATGAACGAACACGGGGCCGCGCATCGTTCATCGTTGGTGCCTACACACTGAACGAAATGAACGAGTTCTTGTTCATTAATGAACGAGAACGTTCATATCGTTCAGTTAGATCTTTAAGTGTGTTGGCCTTTAAGGCTGGGTTGACATTTAAAAGCCAAATCAGCTGACCGGGCAACAAATTAGGTAAGCTATAGAAACTTACCAATCGGTTACTCGATATGTCAGGCCAAACATCACAACTGGGCAGGCAAATTTAAATGCCCGCCCAGTTAAATTTGGCGGCTCCTGCACCCACATGCAGATGCACCAATATATCTTTCAGAGATATCTGTATCAGATGTACTGCAGGGCCGACCTGATATGTATGTGAATGACGTCACTCACAGATATATCGGGTGTATACACCCGTCGATCCACTACTAATATATCAATCGTCGCTAGAACGAATGGTATACTGTTCAAGTGTGTACCCACCATAATCGTAAATTTGTGCACAGTATAGGTATAAACCCCATGGCAATAATGTAGGTGGATAAAATAAAGGAAAAATAAGATTTTACTTACCGGTAAATCTATTTCTCGTAGTCCGTAGTGGATGCTGGGGACTCTGTAAGGACCATGGGGAATAGATGGGCTCCGCAGAAGACAGGGCACTTTAAGAAAGAATTTAGACTCTGGTGTGCTCTGGCTCCTCCCTCTATGTCCCTCCTCCAGACCTCAGTTAGAGAAACTGTGCCTGGAAGAGCTGACAGTACAAGGAAAGGATTTTGGAAATCCAGGGCAGGATTCATACCAGCCACACCAATCACACCGTATAACTTGTGATAAACTTACCCAGTCAACAGTATGAACAACAACAGAGCATCAGTTCAACCCTGATGCAACAATAACATAACCCTTATTGCAGCAATAACTATATACAAGTATTGCAGAAGAAGTCCGTACTTGGGATGGGCGCCCAGCATCCACTACGGACTACGAGAAATAGATTTACCGGTAAGTAAAATCTTATTTTCTCTAACGTCCTAGTGGATGCTGGGGACTCCGTAAGGACCATGGGGATTATACCAAAGCTCCCAAACGGGCGGGAGAGTGCGGATGACTCTGCAGCACCGAATGAGCAACCACAAGGTCCTCCTCAGCCAGGGTATCAAACTTGTAGAACTTTGCAAAAGTGTTTGAACCTGACCAAGTAGCCGCTCGGCACAGCTGTAATACCGAGACCCCTCGGGCAGCCGCCCAAGAAGAGCCCACCTTCCTAGTGGAATGGGCCTTAACTGATTTTGGCAGCGGCAATCCAGCCGCAGAATGAGCCTGCTGAATCGTATTACAGATCCAGCGAGCAATAGTTTGCTTTGAAGCAGGAGCACCAAGCTTGTTGGAAGCATACAGGATAAACAAAGATTCTGTTTTCCTGACCCTAGCCGTTCTGGCTACATAAACCTTCAAAGCCCTGACCACATCAAGTAACTCGGAATCCTCCAAGTCAGTAGTAGCCACAGGTCCCACAATAGGTTGGTTTATATGAAAGGATGAAAACACTTTTGGCAGAAATTGTGGACGGGTCCGCAATTCTGCTCTATCCGCATGGAAAACCAGATAGGGGCTTTTATGTGACAAAGCCGCTAATTCTGACACACGCCTAGCCGAAGCCAATGCTAGTAGCATGACCACCTTCCACGTGAGATATTTCAATTCCACCGTTTTGAGTGGTTCAAACCAGTGGGATTTCAGGAAACTCAACACCACGTTAAGATCCCAAGGTGCCACCGGGGGCACAAAAGGGGGCTGAATATGCAGCACTCCCTTCACAAACGTCTGAACTTCAGGTAGAGAAGCCAGCTCTTTTTGAAAGAAAATGGATAGGGCCGAAATCTGGACCTTAATGGAACCCAATTTTAGGCCCAAAGTCACTCCTGACTGTAGGAAGTGAAGGAAACGGCCCAGCTGGAATTCCTCCGTAGGGGCATTCCTGGCCTCACACCAAGCAACATATTTTCGCCATATACGGTGATAATGTTGAGGTGTCACGTCCTTCCTAGCCTTTATCAGCGTAGGAATGACCTCATCTGGAATGCCTTTTTCCGCTAGGATCCGGCGTTCAACCGCCATGCCGTCAAAAGCAGCCGCGGTAATTCTTGGAACAGACAGGGCCCTTGTTGCAACAAGTCCTGTCTTAGAGGAAGAGGCCACGGGTCCTCTGTGAGCATTTCTTGCAGATCTGGATACCAAGTCCTTCTTGGCCAATCCGGAACAATGAGTATTGTTCTCACTCCTCTTTTTCTTATGGGTATGAGAGGAAGAGGAGAAAATACATAGACCGACTGGAACACCCACGGTGTCACCAGTGCGTCCACAGCTATCGCCTGAGGGTCTCATGACCTGGCGCAATACCTCTGTAGCTTTTTGTTGAGGCGGGATGCCATCATGTCCACCTGTGGCAGTTCCCACCGACTTGCAATCTGCGTGAAGACTTCTTGATGAAGTCCCCACTCTCCCGGGTGGAGGTCGTGCCTGCTGAGGAAGTCTGCTTCCCAGTTGTCCACTCCCGGGATGAATACTGCTGACAGTGCGCTTACGTGATTCTCCGCCCAGCGAAGAATTCTGGTGGCTTCTGACTGAATCAGAACCGGTTGGTCGCAAAGCAGGGTCTCCGCTTGACGTAGGGCGTTGTATACGGCCCTTAGTTCCAGGATGTTGATGTGAAGGCAAGTCTCCTGACTTGACCACAGACCTTGGAAATTTCTTCCCTGTGTGACTGCTCCCCACCCTCGGAGGCTTGCATCCGTGGTCACCAGGACCCAGTCCTGAATGCCGAATCTGCGGCCCTCGAGAAGGTGAGCACTCTGCAGCCACCACAGGAGAGACACCCTGGCCCTGGGGGATAGGGTGATTAACCGATGCTTCTGAAGATGTGATCCGGACCACTTGTCCAGTAAGTCCAATTGAAAGGTCCTCGCATGGAACCTGCCTAAGGGAATGGCCTCGTATGATGCCACCATCCTTCCCAGGACTCGAGTGCAGTGATGCACTGACACCTGTTTTGGTTTTAATAGGTTCCTGACCAGTGTTATGAGCTCCTGAGCTCTCTCTATCGGGAGATAAACCCTTTTCTGGTCTGTGTCTAGAATCATGCCTAGGAAAGGCAGATGAGCCGTAGGAACCAACTGCGACTTTGGAATATTTAGAATCCAGCCGTGTTGCCGTTACACTTCCAGAGAAAGTGATACGCTGTTCAGCAACTGCTCTATTGATCTCGCTTTTATGAGGAGATCGTCCAAGTACGGGATAATTGTGACAGCTTGCTTCCGCAGGAGCACCATCATTTCCGCCATTACCTTGGTGAAGATTCTCGGGGCCATGGAGAGACCAAACGGCAACGTCTGAAATTGGTAATGACAATCCTGTACCGCAAATCTGAGGTACGCCTGATGAGGTGGATAAATGGGGACATGAAGGTATGCATCCCTTATGTCCAGAGACACCATAAAATCTCCCCCTTTCAGGCTTGCGATGACCGCTCTTAGCGATTCCATCTTGAACTTGAACCTTTTCAGGTATATGTTCAGGGATTTCAACTTCAATATGGGTCTGACCGAACCGTCCGGTTTCGGGACTACAACATGGTCGAATAATAACCCCCTCCTTGTTGAAGGAGGGGAACCTTGACCACCACCTGTTGAAGATACAATTTGTGAATTGCAGTTAACACTATTTCCCTCTCGTGGGGGGAAGCCGGCAGGGCCGTCGGTGAGGGGGCATCTCCTC
The DNA here is from genome assembly GCF_028390025.1 of Pseudophryne corroboree. Taxonomy (NCBI): domain Eukaryota; kingdom Metazoa; phylum Chordata; class Amphibia; order Anura; family Myobatrachidae; genus Pseudophryne; species Pseudophryne corroboree. The sequence goes on from NC_086444.1 coordinate 509,856,026, forward strand.
AAAGTCCAGCTTGTATCCCTGAGACACAATATCTATTGCCCAGGGATCCAACAGGGAGTGAACCCACTTGTGGCTGAAATTACGAAGCAGTGCCCCTACCGGGCCTAGCTCCGCCTGTGGAGCCCCAGCGACATGCGGTGGATTTTGTAGAGGCCGGGGAGGACTTCTGTTCCTGGGAACTAGCTGTGTTGTGCAGCTTCTTTCCTCTGCCCCTGCCTCTGGCAAGAAAGGATGCACCTCGGACTTTCTTGTTTCTTTGTGATCGAAAGGCTGCATTTGATAATGTCGTGCTTTCCTAGGCTGTGCAGGAATATAAGGCAAAAGTTCAGAATTACCAGCTATAGCTGTGGAGACCAGGTCCGAGATCCCTTCTCCACACAATCCTCAGCCTTCCATATGCCTCTTAAGTCGGCATCACCTGTCCATTGCATATTCTACAGGACACGACAAGCAGAAATCGACATAGCGTTGACTCTAGAACCCAGTAGACTAATGTCCCTTTGGTATATATATATATATATATATATATATATATATATATATATATATATATATATACACATACATACCAGGGTCTCAATCTCTGCTGATAAGGTACCTGTCCACGCTGCTACAGCGCTATAAACCCATGCCGACACAATCGCCGGTCTGAGTAGTGTACCAGAATGTGCACGCTATCTGCAGGATCCCTGAGGATAGCTGTTAAGTCAGGGCTACCTTTTGGGCAAACGTGACACCCTAGGGGAAGATTCCCATCGTATCCTGGTCCTAGTAGGGAAAGGATACTCCCTGAGAATTCTTTGTGGGAAACTGCAGTCTCTTGTCTGGAGATTCCCGCTCTTTTTCATCATGAGAGGAGGGAAATTTACCTCAGCTTTCTTCCCCTTAAACATGTGTACCCTTGTGTCAGGGACAGATGAGCCATCAGTGATATGCAAATCATTTTTTATTACAATATTCATATATTGAATACTTTCCTGCCATTTTGGCTGTAACTTTGCATTATCGTAGTCGACACTGGAGTCAGACTCCGTGTCGATATCAGTGTCTATTATTTTGGATAGTGAGCATTGAGAGACTCTGAAGGTCTCTGCGACATAGGGACAGACATGGGTAGATTCCCTGTCTGTTCTCTAATCTTTTGTGCAATAAATTCACCTTAGCACTTAATTACACATATCCAAACAGGTTTCGGCGTTGTCGACGGAGACACCCCTCACACACACATTTGCTCCATCTCCTCCTTAGGGGAGCCTTTTACCTCAGACATGTCGACACACACGTACCGACACACCACACACTCAGGGAATGATCATCTGAAGACAATTCCCCCACAAGGCCCTTTGGAGAGACAGAGAGAGAGTATGCCAGCACACACCCCAGCGCTATTAACCCAGGAATAACAGTAATTTAATGTTAACCCAGTAGCTGCTGTTTATATTGATTTTTGCTAATTGTGTGCCCCCCCCCTCTCTTTTTACCCTCTTCTACCGTGTATCTGCAGGGGAGAGGCTAGGGAGCTTCCTCTCAGCGGTGCTGTGGAGAAAAAACATGGCGCTGGTGAGTGCTGAGGAAGAAGCCCCGCCCCCTCGACGGCGGGCTTCTGTCCCGCTTAAATATACATTTTCTTGGCGGGGGCTCATACATATATACAGTGCCCAACTGTATATATGTGTACTTTTGCCAAAAGAGGTCCATATGCTGCCCAGGGCGCCCCCCCCCTGCGCCCTGCACCCTTACAGTGACCGGAGTATGTGAGGTGTGTTTGGAGCAATGGCGCACAGCTGCAGTGCTGTGCGTTACCTCATGTGAAGAACGGAGACTTCTGCCGCCGATTTCGAAGTCTTCTTGCTTCTCATACTCACCCGGCTTCTGTCTTCCGGCTCTGCGAGGGGGACGGCGGCGCGGCTCTGGGATCGGACGACGAGGGTGAGATCCTGTGTACGATCCCTCTGGAGCTAATGGTGTCCAGTAGCCTAAGAAGCAGGACCTAGCTTCAGACAGTAGGGCTGCTTCTATCCCCTCAGTCCCACGATGCAGGGAGTCTGTTGCCAGAAGAGCTCCCTGAAAATAAAAAAACCTAACAAAATACTTTCTTACAGCAAGCTCAGGAGAGCTCACTGAACAGCACCCAGCTCGTCCGGGCACAGATTCAAACTGGAGGAGGGACATAGAGGGAGGAGCCAGAGCACACCAGAATCTAAATTCTTTCTTAAAGTGCCCATGTCTCCTGCGGAGCCCGTCTATTCCCCATGGTCCTTACGGAGTCCCCAGCATCCACTAGGACGTTAGAGAAAAGTAAATATACTTCTCTCTCTGTGTTATTTCACCTCTATTAACGGCACGTATCCGCTTTTTGGGGTTTAAGGTTGCCCCCGTATCTAAGTCCCGGGCTGCTTCTGTGTTTTGCGCTTGAGTCTTGCTCAGTTATATAATTGTACATTTGTTTGCATTTCAGTTTACAAATACTAAATATATCTGACAAAAGTCTAAATCTCCTCCCACTCTATAGGCTAGATTTATCAAAGCTTGAAGAGTGATAAAGTGGAAAGAGATTAAGGGGTCTATTCATGAAGCAGTGAAAAGAGTTGAGAAGTGTGCCAGTGGAGAAGTATTAATCTGCCAAGCGAAAAGTTGCTGAGATGTCCAATGTCTTTTGAGCATCATAGATCATCCATTTTGCAAAGCTTGGCTCCTCTTAACACTCCGTTGCTCACCTCACTTGGACTGTAGTCAAAGAAAAAAAATAAGTCATGTATCTCTCAGATCACACTAGCGGAGTGTTAATATAGGTTATCAAAGCCCTGACATCATCTAGCAAGTGAGGGGTCATGCATTTTTCTAAAGACCTGATGAAAAACAAAGGACCTATTCAAGTGTAATTTGGGTAATGCTTTAGGAAGAAGATGGATTTACCCTATGAATAGCCTTGTCTTCGTGAAACATGATATTTGGAGAACTGCAAAATACAGTACCAAGTTCCGAAAACTCTCCTCACTGTAGAGATGGCCAATAGAAAGGTCATCTTCCATTTAAGAAATTTAAACTCCACTGACTAAAAGGATTTCAAAGTAGTGTTATAAAGCTGATAAAACTAAGTTTAGGTCCACAAGAGCTAAAAGTGGAATGGCTTAAATCGCTATCCAGACCCAACTGAAAAAGAAAGAACTTGGCCAAATGAAAGTAGATGCAGGAAACTCCTCTTTACAGAAGGCCCTGTTATTCATTTTTAGCTGAATGTTTTTCTAGTTTTAAGCTTAAATTACACTGTCACAGAATCTTTTTTTTCTTCAGGATCACGGCTTCAATAGCCACATTGTTAAAGCCAAATGTTGATAAAACATTTCCTGACCTAATAAGTCCAGGAAAACGCTACAATGGCATATTGAGAATATCAGTGTATTATAAACTGGCGTCACTAGAATCTGGTGCACATCCCTTTTTTTAACTCTGTTACAACTGCTAGAAGCACTGCTACCAGTAAGGGCAGGTAAATTAGATATGAAAATTTGATGAGATCGACACAGTGTCTACCAAAAATGTCTCCAGCTCACCTGTTTTAGGCCTGTCTCTTTATTGCCTACTAAGAAAATTTGTTTCTCAATTTACCACCCTTGGTATGAACACTGCCGAGTTTGCTGGAACAATTTTTTTCCACCCAACACATTATCCTGGTGGTTTAATTCATCATCTTCAAGCTCTTGATGCCACCACGAAGTGCAACCTCTGTCAAGGTTGTAGACCTTAAGCCACCGAAAACAGAGAGTGACGCTACCTTGAAAACAGCCTGATGAACTTACTGGACAAATGATGGTCCAAATTGATCTATTTGATCTGGAACACCCTTGATTAGAACAGTACAAAAGCTTGAGACCAACTTTCTTAAGACCTTAATAAAATATTGAACAGCTATCAATTTTAAACGCAAGAGAGACTATATATAAGGGGAGGGGCTCTAGACTGCACACCCTAGCTGCTTGTAATGAGAAGTGATACCTTGCTGAGATTTATAGTACTACACATGGAAAAAAAGAGGCGTTATGGTAAAACTTACCTTTCTAAACTCTCCTTTCATTGAGGTCCATGGGATCCACAGGGTTAATTCTTAACCTTGGGTATGATGGCTGGTGAAGACCAGTACTGACACAGAACAATAAACTTGTCAGCCTCCCAGGATGCACTGGGCTACTCCCCCATCATACCACGCCCCCATGCTCAGGCACTTCAGTTTTAGTAACAAGCCCAAAGCAGGAGCTGGAGAGAAGAGAGAGAAGGAAGGATGGTACACACAGGAAACACACTTTCACATAGAGGAGAAGTAAGGTGGTGACCGGAGAAGTAACCCATTGAAGCTAGGTACGTCAGGGTGGGCGCCCTGTGGATCACATGGACCTCAAAGAAAGAGTTAACAAAAGTTAAGTTTTACTATAACACCTCTTTTCTTCTTTGTGGTCCATGGTCTACACAGGATTAATTCTTAAACTTGGGAAGTCCCAAAGCAGTTGTTTTAGGGACAGAACGCTCCTAAGCTGAAAGAAGGACATTGCAGCTAAAGGTTGCATCCTGAGAGGCAAACGTATTAAAGGCATAGAACCTAAGAAATGTATGGGCAGTAGACCATGTAGTTGCCTTGCACAGCTGTTCAGCAGATGCACCACGGCGGGCTACCCATGAAAGACCCACAGAGCGAGTAGAGTGAGCAGAAACTTTATTTGGAACAGGCAAATCCGCTTGTGTATATGCCTGTGAAAGGGACACGCGGAACCAACGTGCTTTTGTTTGTTTAGTGGCTGGCCAGCCCCACTTGTGGAATCCATAGGAGGATGAATAAAGAATCAGTCTTCCTAAGAGAACCAGTATGGTCCACATAGACCGGCGAGCACGGACCACATCTAACGCTGCTTCCTCTTGTGAGAGGCCGAGTTCCTGAAAGGCCAGTACCACAATGGGTTAGTTAATATGGAACTTAGATAATACCTTAGGTAGGTATCCTTCTCTTTTTCAAAGGACCGCTCGTCCTGGTGAAAAATTAAGAATGGTGAGCAACATGAAAGAACTCTGGGGGTAATTCTGAGTTGATCGCAGCAGGAAATTTTTTAGCAGTTGGTCAAAACCATGTGGACTGCAGGGGGGGGGGCAGATATAACATGTGCAGAGAGAGTTAGATTTGGGTGTGGTGTGTTCAATCTGCAATCTAAATTGCAGTGTAAAAATAAAGCAGCCAGTATTTACCCTGCATAGAAACAAAATAACTCACCCAAATCTAACTCTCTCTGCACATGTTATATCTGCCTCCCCTGCAGTGCACATGGTTTTGCCCAACTGCTAAAAAATTTCCTGCTGCGATCAACTTGGAATTACCCTCTCTGTGTGCTGAGGAGATTGCCAGGAGAAAGAGGGTTTTTGCGGTTAACCACTTGAGGTCTACCGACTACAAAGGTTCGAAAGGGGGCCGAGATAAGGCCTACGAAACCAAAGACAAATCCCACGGAGCCACCGGGGGACAAATGGAGGTTGTATTCATAGTATCCCATGAAGGAAGGTACGTACATCTGGCAATGGAGCCAGTCTCTTCTGGAACCAGATGGAAAAGGCAGAGACCTGGACCTTCAGAGTAGCCAGGCGAAGACTCATTGCTAGGCCTGCCTGTAAAAAGGCTAACAGCCGAAGTATCCTAAGAACTTTAGGATCGTAGTAACAGTGAGCACACCACTGGAAGTAAGCGTGCCATATCCGGTAATATATGCGGGCTGAGGCTGGTTTGCATAGTCTGAACTACCGTACCAGAGAAGCCTTTGTCCCTTAGTAGGGAAGTCTCAAGAGCCATGCCATCAAAGATAGGCAAGGCAGGTCAGGATGGAGACAGGGCCCCTGAGAGAGCAGGTCTGGGTGAAGAGGTGGAAGGAAGGGCTCGTCTATGGAGAGGTCCCACAGATCCGATTATCAATTGCATCCGGGCCATGCTGGAGCTACCAGGATGAGCGTGCCGCATTCCTTATTGAATTTGCGCAGTACTCTGGGAAGGAGAGATACTGAGGGAAGAGAGATGCCAGAGGGAAGTTCCATGGAACCGTGAGTGCATCCACGAAGGTCAGGTCCGGATCTATTGTCCTGGCCCTGTACACCAGAACCTTGTGGTTGTGTCTGGAGGCCACGAGATCCCCGGCTGGCAAACCCCATTTGCGTACCAGGATTTGAAAGACTTCCGGGTGGAAGCCGCTGAACCCCTGGGGAGGCGGAGAAATGCGCAAGAGCCTTTATTCTGATCACCACAAGCCGGAAAAACACTGTCCACGCTGAGGAGGAGAACATCCCTGAAAAAGCTATCTCACCAGGCGACTGAACTGGATCCAAAAAGAGCTGGGAGATATCAGGACCTCTCAGGTGGAAGTGAGTGGGCACTTGCCCGAAGTATTCTAAAAACCTAAAGTCCTGGCCAAGACTAAGGACTGTTGTGATATTGATACCTGCAAATGCACAAGAGATACAGTGCACAGAAGTCTATTAGGCACTATATTTTATGTCCCAGTGGATAAAGCTTAAACAGCCTCAAAATATGCGGACTATATAAGTGATTGTTTGATTTAAAAAAAATATTTCTTTATTTTTCCTCTGTATTGATGTATTTTAAATACCGCCCGGTGTTTTATTAATGTATTGTGACGATTTGTGTTTCTAAAAACTAAAAACAGTAAAAAATAGACATTTAAATCTCCTATTGGCGCAGTTTTTCTCCGTGTGTCGTCCAGGTGGAGAGACCACTCTCCGGCATGGACATCCTGGCGACTGAGAAAGTCTGCCTCCCAGTTGAGGACTCCTGGAATGAAGATGGCCGAGATGGTTAGAAGATGGATATCTGCCCAGACGAGAATCCAAGACACATCTTGCATGGCTGCTGCACTTTGAGTGCCGCCTTGCCGACTTATGCAGGCCACTGCCATGGCGCTGTCCGACTGGACTTGCACTGGCGACCCGTGAAAAAGGTCTTGGCTGCCGGTGTTGGAGATTTCGCACCACACACTGTTTGAAGGTAGATGCCAGGTGTTGAAATGTAAATGATTTAACCAAATACATACTTTTGTTAATGTGCATCTCCCCAATACAAAGCAAAAGCAGTTTTTCAAGACAATCTCCCGCCTAGTAGAACAGCTGAGGGAAGGCTGTCTGGTAATAGGTGGCGACTTTAATTGGTCTCTTGATCCCCTGCTTGATTGTTCCTCCGGGTCCTCCTGTGCCTTATTGAAAGACCACCGTAAAAATAAGAATTTACTTACCGATAATTCTATTTCTCGGAGTCCGTAGTGGATGCTGGGGTTCCTGAAAGGACCATGGGGAATAGCGGCTCCGCAGGAGACAGGGCACAAAAGTAAAGCTTTTACAGGTCAGGTGGTGTGTACTGGCTCCTCCCCCTATGACCCTCCTCCAGACTCCAGTTAGGTACTGTGCCCGGACGAGCGTACACAATAAGGGAGGATTTTGAATCCCGGGTAAGACTCATACCAGCCACACCAATCACACC